>NC_023758.2:4678169-5384579 GCF_000499845.2 Phaseolus vulgaris | reverse complement strand
CCACAAATAACACTGCTGGTACCATCACTATTATTCCCACAAATAACACTGATGGTACTATCAATATTATTCTCTTCACAAAACACTGATGTACCTCACTATTATTCCCACCAATAACGTGATAGTACCATCAATTTATTCACCACAAATAACACTGATGGAACATCAGTATGATTCCCACATAACACTGATGGTACCATCAATTTATTGCCACCAATAAACACTGATGGTATTGCCACCAATAACACTGGTGGTACCATCAATATTATTTCTACCAATAACACTGATAGTACCATCAATATTATTCTCAGCAATAATAGTGAATGTACCGTCAGTATTATTCCCCACCAATAACACTGATGGTACCATCAGTATTATTCCCACCAATAACACTGATTACCATCAGTAGTATTCCCACCAATAACACTGCTGGTACCATCACTTATTCCCACAAATAACACTGATGGTACCATCAATATTTTTCCCACAAATAACACTGATGGTACCATCACTATTATTCCCACCAATAACGCTGATAGTACCATCAATATTATTCCCACAAATAACAACTGATGGTACAATCAGTATGATTCCAACCAATAACACTGATGGTACCATCAATATTATTCCACAATAACATTGATGGGACAATAAGTATTATTGCCACAATAACACTGGTGGTACTATCAGTATTTTTTTCTACCTATAACACTGATAGTACCATCAGTATTATTCCCACTAATAATTGTGAATGTACCATCAGTATTATTCCCACCAATAACACTGATGGTATCATCAGTATTATTCCAACAAATAACATTGATGCTACCATCAATATTATTCCCACCAATAACACTTATTGTACCATCAGTATTATTGCACCAATAACATTGATGGTACCATCAGTATTATTTAAACCAATAACATTGATTGTACCATCAGTATTATTTCCACCAATAACATTGATGGTACAATCAGTATTTTTCCCACCAATAACACTGTTGGTACCATCAATATTATTCCCACAAATAACACTGATGGTACTATCAATATTATTCCACAAATAACACTGATGGTACTATAAATATTATTCCCACCAATAACATTGATGGTACCATCAATATTATTCCCACAAATAACACTGATGGTACAATTAGTATGATTCCCTCCAATAACACTGATGGTACCATCAATATTATTCCCACAATAACACTAATGGGACAATCAGTATTATTGCAACCAATAACACTAGTGGTACCATCAGTATTATTTCTACCAATAACACTGATAGTAGCATCAGTACTATTCCCAGTAGTAATTGTGAATCTACCATCAGTATTATTCTCACCAATAACACTCATGGTATCATCAGTATTATTCCCACCATTAACACTGATGGTTCCATCAGTATTATTCCCACCAATAACACTGATGGTACCATCAGTATTATTCCCACCAATAACACTGCTGGTACATCAATATTAAACCCACAAATAACACTGATGGTACTATCAATATTTTTACCACAAATAACACTGATGGTACCATCACTATTATTTCCACCAATAACGCGATAGTACCATCAATATTATTCCCACAAATACACTGATGGTACAATCAGTATGATTCCAACCAATAACACTGACGGTACCATCAATATTATTCCCACAATAACATTGATGGGACAATAAGTATTATTGCCACCAATAACACTGGTGGTACCATCAGTATTATTTCTACCTATAACATTGATAGTACCATCAGTATTATTCCCAGTAATAATTGTGAATGTACCATCAGTATTATTCCCACCAATAACACTGATGGTATCATCAGTATTATTCCAACAAATAACATTGATGCTACCATCAGTATTATTCCCACCAATAACACTGATTGTATCATCAGTATTATTGCCACCAATAGCATTGATGGTACCATCAGTATTATTTAAACCAATAACATTGATTGTACCATCAGTATTATTCCCACCAATAACATTGATGTACAATCAGTATTTTTCCCACCAATAACACTGCTGGTACCATCAATATTATTCCCACAAATAACACTGATGGTACTATCAATATTATTCCCACAAATAACACTGATGGTACTATAATATTATTCCCACCAATAACATGATGGTACCATCAATATTATTCCCACAAATAACATTGATGGTACAATCAGTATGATTCCCTCCAATAACACTGATGGTACCATCAATATTATTCCCACAATAACACTGATGTGACAATCAGTATTATGCAACCAATAACACTGGTGGTACCATCAGTATTATTTCTACCAATAACATTGATAGTAGCATCAGTACTATTCCCAGTAGTAATTGTGAATCTACCATCAGTATTATTCTCACCAATAACACTCATGGTATCATCAGTATTATTCCCACCATTAACACTGATGGTTCCATCAGTATTATTCCCACCAATAACACTGATGGTACCATCAGTATTATTCCCACCAATAACACTTATGGTACCATCAGTATTATTGCCACCAATAACACAGATGGTACCATCAGTATTATTCCTACCAATAACACTAATGGTACCATCAGAATTATTGCCATCAATAACACTAATGGTACCATCAGTATTTAATGGAAGAGGGCCAAGCACAACCGTCCATGAAAGGCAAGAGCCAAGTCAAGAGCGTCTAAGACAAGCTAGGAGCGTCTAAGACCAAGCTAGGAGTATCTAAGACAAGCTAGGAGCATCTAGGACAAGAAGGCCAAGCTAGGAGCGTGTAGGACAAAGAAGACTTGGATCAAGCTATGAATGGGAGAGTGGCATACTAGCACATATTCCGTGAAGGCCCATCAAGTGTAGTTTAGCTTTAATTGGGGTGTAAATGGCATAGCCATGTGGACAAATGTTTATTTTTCTGCACATTAGAATTAAGGAGGAGTTAACCTTGATTAGCTAAAGGTTTCTAGAAGCCTTCACTAATAAAGGGACGGTTTTGTGAAGCCATGTGCACCCATGTGCACCCATGTGCTCCATGTGCCCATGTGCCTCACATTTTCATTTCATTTGGCTTACATTTCATCTTCTCTTAGCTTAACATTTACGGCCTCCTTAGCCTATAAAAGGAGAAGCCTATCACTTGTATTTGCAAGATTAATGATTGTAATGTTATGCTGCCCACATTCTGCCATACATTGCTTTTGCCTAGTTTCTAAGACCTAATCTTCATCTTCACCATACACATCATGCACCTTCAAGATCACCTTAGCTCCTAGGAGGATCTTGCACATCTCAATCCATAGCTTCCGCACCATTTTTCTCAACATCCAAGAAGAGCTCCATGAGAATGCCATCATTTGGTATCATGAGCATAGGTTCTTCAAAGATGAGTAGTTCTTGGTCATTTTCATTTTAAGTTCTTCTTATTTCCTTGTTGTTCATCTTTACATTCCATATTGTCTTGCTGTTTTTTAATTTTTGCTTTGAATTGGTGTACTGTTTGGAAATTCCAATCGGTGCATCTTGTTCAATTGATCTTGAGCAATCCTTGTGCAATTTTTGGTAGGATTCCATACACTTTGTGTTGCTGTTTTTTATTTTAGGTATTTGAGTCATATTGCAATTTTATTTGGTTCTTTTTATGCTCTTTGAGTCTTTTAATTTCTGAATCTATATGTGTTTTGTCTAGTCATGTTTTTCCAAAATGTCATCAAATCATAGTAGTACTTTGTTTGGCTTATTTGTTTCTTGATTTTGGTCTTGTACCGTCCCGTATCCGGGATGACTAGGTCAAGGTCAAAGTCAACGACTGGAAGGTCAAAAGTCAACGCAAGGCGTCGCCTAGGTGTAGAGATGCCAAGAGGAAGCGTCGCCAAGGCCAGGCGTCGCCAAGGCAAGGCGTCACCAAGGCGAGGCGTCGCCAGGGGGAGGCGTCGCCAAGGCAAAGCGTAGCCTAGATGGAGGCATCGCCTCGCTAGGGCGTCGCCAGATCAAATAGTGCTAAAGTAAGGCAATCACGGTGTGGTTCCCCGATACCCATGGGTAGGAAAGACCATGGAGGGAGCGACGCCGTGAGAAGGCCTCAGGTCCCAATAGCACGGGGCAGCAGTAAAGAGAAAGAAAAGGTGGCTTCAAGGCCATAGTAATAGTACCAGTGAAGGGCAGCCTGACTCGTGACGTGCTCCTGCCGCCCCAGAGACGCCCGTAGGGCAGATACGACTCAAGAGGAAAGTCACGCCCAGGGCAACCGGGTGCAGAGTACAAAAGGAAGGCAGATACGCTCTCAAAGTAAGTGACTAGATACTTGGGGGCATGAGTTGGCACCCCAAAAAGTCACCCCTAGCGCAGTAGCACTCCCAGCAGGAGGACTCACACGTAGAAACGTCCCCAGGTGGGCCGAAGCGCCCCCAGATGGGGTCATGGCGTCGTGAGGCCCTCCACGTGTACGACAGCCATGCCAGAATAGAAACACCCTTTAGTCAGGTGCCAGGTAATTAAAAGTTATTCAATACAGTTTCCCTTTCGAGCATTCAGGTACTATAATGGCTCCCGAGCGTTTCAAACGTCTTAAATGCGCTGCGTTTTCTAATTAAGCGCTTTAATGAGTGCGTTACGCTTGTGATTAAAAGCGCTTTACGGCGCTTTAAATGCTTGGGTAGTTTAAATAGCGCGGAGAATGTTGGAAAAAGGGTTGGAACCTTCGGCAAATTTACCAGAGAACTCTCTAGTTGCTTGCTCGTGCTTCAAGGTTGCGTACTAGTGACTGGGGAATATTTTTGCCTGAGGAGACAGCACACACATATACACATTTATTTCACCACCTTCAGAGTGCCACACGCGGTGCTCAGACACGTAGGTGGACAGTTTTTTGGTGTTTCTTGCTGGCTGACTTGAGCGTCGGAGTGCAAACGGCCGCTAGGGCGCCTCTTTGTCCTCTTTTTTGCAGGAATTCACAGGCAACCAGTGGGAAGGTGTCCCTAGCCGACGGTTGAGGTCGCGCACGAAGACGTCCCGGTCAACCGGACGGAACATTTGGCGCCCACCGTGGGGCAGATATAAAACATCAGTCCCATCACAAGTTCGAGAAGGTTTATCAAGTTACAGTAACGTTGAAGGAGTTGGGAGCGACAATGGCCCTCACCAGACGAAGAGCGGCGCGCGCAGCCCCAGCAGACCTATCCATGCAGCAGGTCCTGGAGATAATGAGGGGGCTGTAGCAGGACATGGCGGATTCGAAACTGGAGCAAGAACGCATGCAGGCAGACCTCGATGCCTCGCACGAGCGGAACGAAGAGCTCCACCGTGTGAATGAAGAGTTGCGCCAGGGCCTGAGAAACGATCGGAGGCGGCCTGGACAGGATGAGACGGAGAACCATTCCCCACCAAGGGAATTTTCCACTCCTTTCTCACAGGAGATCCTAGACGCAGCGATCCCGAACACGTTCGCGGGACCCAAGGTGATCTTCACCGGGATGGAGGACCCAGAGACGCACCTGGCTGCATTTCATACGCAGATGGTCCTGATAGGCGGTTCTGATGCTGCCAAGTGCAAGCTCTTCATGAGCACCCTGACCGGGATGGCTATGGAGTGGTTCATTAGCCTCCCAGAAGGTCATATCACATCCTTCCGCCAATTGTCGCGGTTATTTCGAGAACAGTACTTAGCCAACAAGGCCCCGCCGCCGGTCTCCTACGACCTGTTCGACGTGAAGCAATATCAGGGGGAGACCCTGAAGGAGTATATCAATCGCTTCGGGGCCCAGGTCGTGAAGGTTGGCACAACAGAAGAGCCTATGATCGTGTACGCATTTGTGAAAGGCGTATGCCCCGGCCCCTTCGGAGAATCCATTATCCGTAATCGCCCTAGGACTTTCGCTGAATTACGGCGCAGGGCAGTAGAGCATATTGCTTCGGAAGGGGAGGTATGTGTGAAGCGCACCAGCGCCGTGCCCCCACGCCCGAGGGGACCGGCGCGAGTTCAACCCGTCAGAGTCAATGAGACCACGACAAGGAGAAAGAAGCCAGAGGCAAGACGCCCCTACGAGGCCAGAAAGCCCCAGCCCCGGTGATGGCATTTTCATGTGTTCTTCTTGAATCAAAGTAGAAAATAAGGTGCGGAAGCAATGGGTGAGATGATCAAGACCCTCCTAGGAGTTGTGTTGGCCTTGTAGGTGCATGATGAGTATGGTGTTTGAGTGGTTCGGCCAGCTCAAGGGAGAAGGTGAAAGGATTGAAGTTTAGAGCCTAGATTTCTAGGAGAAGTAAAGCTTGTGCACAAAAATGGCAGCATAACCTTACTCAATTAAACTTGAAAAATACAATGAGATAGCCTTCCTATTTATAGGCTATCTTGGACGTAAATGTTAAGCTGAATTCTAAGGAAAAGAAAACCAAAATTAAATCTAAATTCTAAGCCATGTGCCATGTGCAATGACTGGCCACACAACCCTAGATTCTAGAATGTTTCCTTCAAATGTGCTTTCTACACTACCCTATCTACTAAGTACCCCTATTGGGCCTTCATGTACCAATTACAAGGCTTTCCCAAACCGTAGCTTGATCCATGTGTGGTGAGCTAGACGGTCCTTCTAGATGCTCCTTATGTAGCCGCTCCCCCATCATGGCCTAGACGCTCCATATCTTAGGCTAGACGCTCCTCTTTGAGTCTAGACGCTCCTCTTCATAAGCTAGACGGTCTTAGCCTTGGAAGCTTGGCTTTCATAGTGTGGTGAGCTTGTGCCCTCTTCCATCATCCCCTCCCTCTTGAAAAGGATTTGTCCTCAAATCCAAGGCTTTTGCTCGGGGGATGGTTGTGGCTGGATGGTGTCCATCATCTCCTCCTTCATGAGAAGATCTATCCTCAGATTTGCATTCTTGATCTCGGATAGCAGCCTCTTGCTTCGTCAAGATGTGTCCTCCCGGATCAAATATCAACCTATGTGAATCTTGAAAACAAAGCAAAGGAGTTAGGGTGAGCCTTTGGAGAACAAATAATTGTATGAAGTTGCCACTCTTGCTTTTCTCTTGTGTTGGCCAACTTCTCACAATATCTCCCTTTTGAGGGTTGTAGGTGCCCTCTAATCCTCTTATATTTTCTAAAATTTTCAAAAGTAGTTACTTTTTCCTTA
This sequence comes from Phaseolus vulgaris, assembly GCF_000499845.2. NCBI lineage: Eukaryota > Viridiplantae > Streptophyta > Magnoliopsida > Fabales > Fabaceae > Phaseolus > Phaseolus vulgaris. The sequence continues at coordinate 5,377,456 of NC_023758.2, read as the reverse complement.
GGCATAATACCTTTAGGAAATGGTGACAACTTTAAAAAGGCAAGAGGACTATGTTCACATACAACTTCAAATGGAGAGATATGAGTAATCTTGTGGACTACTCCATTGTATGCATGTATAAAAGGAAAAGGATTCTCATCCCAAGAATTGTGGGTGTCCCTCATGATTTCGTGAAGCATAGAAGGGAGAGCTATGTCTTCAAATTTTGGAGCTCTATCCCTTACTTTTGAAAATAAATCATGGAGGCTTGTCACTTTTCTTAAGAAGAGTTTATCCACTTCCATGGAGAAAGAATCAAGACCTTTTGTTGTCCTAGGAAGCTCTAATATGAAATGTGTGTCTTCCCAAGTATCTTTTACAAAAGGTGAAGGAGCATAAAGTTCTTGAGACTTTGCTTTAAGTGTAGTTTGAAAACAAGAGTTGTACCTAAAGTAATGTCTTTGAACCTCTTTTCTCATGGGTGACAAAAGTTTTCCTCTTAAAAGCTCTAGAGTTTCATCAACTCTCATTTGCCCCATGAGTTCTCCTTCTTGTAGACTTTTTCTCTTATGTGCAAAGAGAGTCTCGTTGGTACAACCATTGTTTATGAAAATTTGTACATTTTGCAATGGTTGTCTCAATAAGACATGGCAAGTTGTTCTAGGCACTACTTCATACAAAAATTGGTAGTTGCTTATAGATAACTTGTCATTCTTTTGGGATATCTTAACACATTTGAGAAATAGTCTTGATCTATGCAAGCTTCTTTTAAAGACTTTTCTTTTGTGCGCATGCTTGCAAGTGTTCTTTTACAATAGGAAAGGCTAGGTTGTTCAACAAGAAGCATATTTGTAAAGGTAGTTTCATTGTGCTTGACTTGTTGAATGACCTTGTGGGAAGTAACACTATTCTCCCACGCCTTTGGTTTCCCAAAATTTTTCTCTTTTTCTATTTTTTCTTCATCCCTTTTGTGTTTCATTTGTATTTGGTCTTTTACCACTTGGGAATGTGGTAAAGGGCTAAGTACAAATCTTTTGTGCTTGTGGATGAAAGAAATCTCGTTAGTTAGACCATTATGCGAGGTTTTCTTATCAAATTGCCATGGTCTACCTAATAAGATGTGGCAAGCTTCCATAGGTACTACATCACATAAAACATTGTCTTTGTAGTTACCTATAGAAAACTCGATTTCCACTTGTTTGTCTACACGTAGTTCTCCATCCTTATTGATCCATTGTAAATTGTACGGTTTTGGATGAGGAACTACTTGTAGTTTTAATTTTTCAATCAATCTAGTGCTACAGCAATTGCAGCATGACCCACCATCCACAATAAGAGAGCATATATTTTCTAAAACATTGCATCTAGTATGAAAAATGTTCTCTCGTTGTGTCTCGTTGGATGCACTAGGTTGATTGTGGAGGATTCTTTGAATCATCAATAAGTCCCCCTCCAAAGGATTTATCCTTTCTCCTTCCCCTTTTTCTTGAGTACTAGGTTCATCCTCACCACTTGTGTACTCATCTTTTCCTTTTAAAAACAAAACCCTTTGGTTTGGACATTGCGCTTGCACATGCCCTCTTCCAAAACATTTAAAGCACTTGGTGTGCCTAGCACGGATGTATGGGGTGGAGGCATTTTCCAGAAAATCAGAATTTTTATATGGGTGGAAATATTTTTCTGGGTTAAAACAGCCAAAACAGAGAAGGTGTAAACAGGGGAATTCTGGAAAACTGGAAAAAACAACAAGATAACCAAAATTTAACACAATGGAATTGTAAGAACGGAAATTGTGTAAGAACTAAGACACAATTATGAACTCAAACTAAAAATAAAAAGGCACCAAAGGATCAAAGAACAGCAGATTCAAACAATTTAAAGAGACCCAAAAGCATGAAACAATCAAGCCAATAATAGGACTACTAAGAATTGTTGACAAATATGGATTCACATGACTTGACACAACATTTATAGATTCAGAAAATAAAGACTCAAAGCATAAAATGAAGCAAAATTAAGAAAGCAATAAGGACTCAAATTCCTAAAAGAAAACAGCCACTCAATGGTGTAAGGAATCCTATCACAAGCTGCACAGAATTTGTTCAAGATCAATTGAACAATTGTGCTTCGGTTGGATCTTCCATAAGCACACCAAGAACAATTTAAAATGTAAAAACAGCAAGACAAGTATGGAATTTAAATGACAATATGAAATAACGAAGAACTGAAAATTTAAAAGACCAAGCTACTCATCTTGAAGAACCAAAAGCTCATGATACCAAATGATGGCATTTTCATGTGTTCTTCTTGAATCAAAGTAGAAAATAAGGTGCGGAAGCAATTGGTGAGATGATCAAGACCCTCCTAGGAGTTGTGTTGGCCTTGTAGGTGCATGATGAGTATGGTGTTTGAGTGGTTCGGCCAGCTCAAGGGAGAAGGTGAAAGGATTGAAGTTTAGAGCCTAGATTTCTAGGAGAAGTAAAGCTTGTGCACAAAAATGGCAGCATAACCTTACTCAATTAAACTTGAAAAATACAATGAGATAGCCTTCCTATTTATAGGCTATCTTGGACGTAAATGTTAAGCTGAATTCTAAGGAAAAGAAAACCAAAATTAAATCTAAATTCTAAGCCATGTGCCATGTGCAATGACCGGCCACACAACCCTAGATTCTAGAATGTTTCCTTCAAATGTGCTTTCTACACTACCCTATCTACTAAGTACCCCTATTGGGCCTTCATGTACCAATTACAAGGCTTTCCCAAACCGTAGCTTGATCCATGTGTGGTGAGCTAGACGGTCCTTCTAGATGCTCCTTATGTAGCCACTCCTCATCATGGCCTAGACGCTCCATATCATGGCTTAGACGCTCCATATCTTAGGCTAGACGCTCCATATCTTAGGCTAGACGCTCCTCTTTGAGTCTAGACGCTCCTCTTCATAAGCTAGACAGTCTTAGCCTTGGAAGCTTGGCTTTCATAGTGTGGTGAGCTTGGGCCCTCTTCCATCACCCGGGGCCCAGCAGGAGGCGAACGCCCCGCCAGAGAAAGAGCAAGACCGGCGAGGTACAACTTCGTAGTTGAGTTGAAGGATTTGATCGCCGTACCCAACATGGCTGAGAGGTTGAGGCGACCGGCGAAGACCGACAAGGTGTTAGGGCCCCGTAAAGACTCTTGGTGCGAATTTCACGAGGCTTTCGGGCACCAAATTGATAATTGCCTGTCGTTGGGCTACCAGCTAGATGAGCTGGTGAGGACTGGGTTTTTGAAAGATTATGTCGCAGATTCCACAACGATCGCCACCTTGCCACCGCCGGCAGATGAGCCAGCACACGAGATGCCTGTGCTTGGTGAGGTCCACACCATTGCTGGAGGTTTTTCCGGCGGAGGACCCACCGCCTCCCAGCGGAAGAAATATGCGAGGGGGGTGAATTCAATCGAGGAGAGGCTCTCGGGGGAGCCCTGGGAGTCAGATATTGTGTTCACAAGAAGAGACCTCCGAGATGTGGTGCCCCACGACAACGATCCCGTTGTCATCTCAGTCGTCACAGCTGGAAGGAAGGTCCACAGAGTGCTTGTTGATCAAGGAAGCTCGGCAGACGTCATGTTTCTGTCGACCTTTAATAAGTTACAGTTATCCCCCGATCTGCTGAGTCCCTATACGGGATGTTTGTATAGGTTCGGGGATAACCAGGTAGAAGTCCGGGGGTACCTGGAGTTGAGGACTACGTTCACAGACGGAGAGGCCTCCCGTACAGAGAGCATTCGGTACCTCGTCGTGAACGCTAATTCTGCCTACAATATTTTGCTGGGCAGACCGGCGTTAAACCGTCTGAGTGCAGTGTCCTCCACCCGTCACATGAAGATGAAGCTACCGGACCTCAGTGGCCGGGTGATAGTCATCAGGTCAGACCAGGAGGAGGCGAGGAAATGCTATGAAAACAGCCTGAAGACGAAGAAAGGCGTATTTATGGTGTATGAACGTCCGCCAAGAGCGGACACGATGATGGTTGAGGCGACGCCCGCTGGGCTGACGCCTGAAGCGGCCATAGTAGAGAGGGCGAGGCCCGAAGCAGATGTGCCAATGGAGGAAGGCCCTGACGACGCGGCGCCCGTAGAAGAGGCGGCGCCTGTCGAAGAGGCGGCGTCCGTCGAAGATGATAGCAGGGAGCAGCCTGCAGCTAACGCCATAGAAAGGGAGATTGGCGGCAAAGCTTTCAAGTTAGGAGGTTCGCTAAGCCCAGAAGAACAGGAAGGGGTGGTAGAAGTGATTTCGCGCCACCTGGATGCCTTCGCATGGTCCGCCTCGGATATGCCAGGCATCGACCCTGATTTCCTGTGTCACTACCTCAGCATGGACGCCACGGTCCGCCCCGTGCATCAGAGAATGAGGAAGTTCAATGAGGAACGACAACAGGTGGTGAAAGACGAAACGCAGAAGCTGCTGAGTGCTGGCCACATTAGGGAGATTCAGTACCCTGGGAGGCTCGCCAATGTCGTCTTGGTGAAAAAGGCGAACGGAAAGTGGAGAATGTGCGTTGACTTCACGGACCTGAACAAGGCGTGCCCAAAGGATTCCTATCCGTTGCCCAGCATCGACGCCTTGGTAGACAGCGCGTCCGGCAGCAAGGTGTTAAGTTTCCTGGACGCCTTCTCAGGGTACAACCAAATCAAGATGCACCCAAGAGACGAGAGCAAAACTACATTCATGACGGAGACATGCATTTACTGTTATAAGGTGATGCCCTTCGGGCTGAAAAATGCGGGCGCCACGTACCAGAGGCTAATGGATAAGGTCCTGGCGCCAATGCTTGGGAGGAATGTGTACGCTTATGTCGACGACATGGTGGTGGCGTCGCAGAGTAGGGTGCAGCACATGGCAGACCTCGAGGAGTTGTTCAACACAATATCCAAATACCGCCTCAAGTTGAACCCCGAAAAGTGTGTTTTCGGGGTAGAGGCCGGTAAGTTCTTGGGTTTTTTGCTCACCGAGAGGGGGATAGAGGCGAACCCCGACAAATGTGCTGCCATTATCGCCATGCGGAGTCCGACATCGGTAAAGGAGGTGCAACAGTTGACAGGGCGGATGGCGGCGCTCTCGAGGTTTGTTTCCGCCGGAGGAGAAAAGGGGCACCCGTACTTCCAGTGCCTCAAGAGAAACAGTCGCTTTGCATGGACTGATGAGTGCGAAGCGGCTTTCATTAAGTTGAAGGAGTACCTGGCGACGCCACCGGTCCTCTGCAAGCCGGTAACGGGCGTGCCCCTCCGTTTGTATTTTACTGTAACGGAGCGGGCCATCAATTCTGTGTTGGTCCAAGAGCAGGACCAGAGTCAGAAGCCCATCTACTTCGTGAGCAAGGCCTTACAGGGGGCTGAGACGAGGTACCAAGCACTAGAAAAGGCAGCGCGGGCAGTAGTGTTTTCTGCTAGGAGGCTCCGTCATTACTTCCACAGTTTTACGGTGGTAGTGATGACCAATCTCCCTATACAGAAAGTGCTGCAGAAACCCGATGTGGCAGGAAGAATGGTACGCTGGGCAGTGGAGCTGTCAGAATTCGACATCCAGTACGAGCCTAGAGGGTCCATCAAAGGGCAGGTGTACGCGGATTTTGTAGCAGAACTTTCGCCCGGAGGTGAGCAAGAGGTGGAACCTAGTTCGCAGTGGCTACTCTCGGTTGATGGCTCTTCAAACCAACAAGGGAGCGGTGCGGGAATAGTGTTGGAGGGACCCGACGGCATACTCATCGAGCAGGCCTTGCGTTTTTCCTTCAAGGCAAGTAACAATCAGGCAGAGTATGAAGCCCTGATAGTAGGAATGCTCTTGGCGAAGGAGATGGGCGCACAGCACCTCCTGGTGAAGAGCGACTCTCAGTTGATTACGGGGCAGGTGTCGGGTGAATTCCAGGCGAAGGACCCACAGATGGTGGCGTATCTTAGATACGTCCAGTTATTGAAGGGGGCGTTCAACGCTCTTGAGCTGATACATGTCCCGAGGGAGCAGAATGCCAGAGCTGACCTGCTTGCAAAGCTGGCCAGCTCAGGCAAGGGGGATAGACAGAGGACAGTGATCCAGGAGACTCTCAAAGCTCCGCGTCGATTCGTGGAAGACAACAGGGTGGATGTCCTCCAGATTTATACATCAAGGGGAAGGCCGAGGAGCCATTCCTCTTTAACCCAAGATATGCAGAAGGCGCCCCGCATCAGCATATACGCGGGTGTGCCTGAGGAAGAGCAGAGGCAGGTCTGTGTTTTGTCCAAGGGAGACACCTGGATGACGCCCTATAAACGGTACCTGGCGAATGGGGCTCTTCCAGTGGACCCTGAAGAGGGCAAAAAAGTCAAAAGAAATGCCGCCAGATATACTTTGGTGGATGGGGTGCTGTTCAGGCACGGCTTCACTCACCCTATCCTAACATGCGTCAGTGGCGATGAGTGCACCAGGATAATGGCGGAGCTACACGAAGGCGTCTGCGGAAGCCATGTAGGGGGAAGATCCTTAGCCTCCAAGGTAATACGCGCAGGTTTTTTCTGGCCAACAGTGAAAGAGGACTGCGCACGGCACGCCCAACGGTGTAAGCAACGCCAAAAGCACGCCGACTGGCACAAGGCGCCGCCAGAAGAGTTAAGGTCTATATACAGCCCGTGGCCTTTCCACACATGGGGAATTGACATCCTGGGCCCTTTCCCACTGGCTATCAGGCAGATGAAGTATCTGATCATCGCCATAGAATACTTCACTAAGTGGATAGAGGCGGAGCCTGTGGCGCAAATCACTGCGCATAAGGTACAACATTTTGTGTGGAGAAACATCGTGTGTCGCTTTGGCGTACCCAGGCGCCTGATATCTGACAACGGGACCCAGTTTGCCAGTCAGCAGCTAAGAAATCTGTGCGCTAAAGTGGGAATCAAACAAGTGTTCGCATCGGTTGAACACCCCCAGACCAATGGACAAGTAGAGTCAGCAAACAGAGTCCTTCTGAGGGGGTTAAAAAGAAGGTTAGAGTAGGCCAAAGGGGCGTGGGCAAAAGAGGTGCCAAGGATTATATGGGCATATCACACCACGCCCCAATCCTCTACTATGGAGACGCCTTTCAGTTTGGTATACGAGTCGGACGCGATGATTCCAGTAGAAATACACGAAAGCTCACCGCGTTTTCAAAACTTTGTGGTGGAGGAATCTAATGAAGAGAGGCGGGTGAACCTGGATCTGCTAGAAGAGGCCAGGGAAGAAGCTAGAATAAAAGCTGAAGCGATGAAGAGAAGAGTAGAGCGACAATATAGCTCTAAGGTAAAGCCGCGACAGTTTCAGGTGGGCGACCTGGTGATGAGGAAAGCCCACCCATACGAGTTGGAGAATAAGCTGTCTCCCAAGTGGACCGGGCCCTTCAGAGTTACTGAGGCTAAGGGCAATGGTTCGTACAACCTGGAGACTTTAGATGGAGGCCCTATCCCACGCAGTTGGAATGCAGCCAACTTAAAATTTTATTTCAGTTGACTTATGTAAGCAGTATGTAACAATTTAGTCAAAGGGGACGCTCTTTTTCCCTTTCGGGGGTTTCTTAATGAGGTCACCCTAATAAACGGAAAAACCAGTTGAGAAAAAGAAGTGCCTTGGTTTTCAGCCTTTATCTTTCCTTGTTAGAAGTAACGTGATGCGCCGCCTAGGCCATGGTGTCGCCAAGGAAGAAGGCGTCGCCTAGGTCGTGGCGTCGCCCCGAAAGAGGGCGTCGCCCAAAGTGAAGGCATGCATCGTGGGCAGAACGAGACGAAAGGAAAGCGCGTGGTATATGAGGCACATGCAAAGTCAAGTGGCGTTGCAAAAAATCAAGTATGATATTGAAAGTTGTTGTTACAAGCAATGTTCAATACAATGGGAGTGGTACAAACGAAGCAAACGCTACAAATCATACAAAAAGGCTAACAAGCCATTCCTCAGTGGTCATCAGAGTCATCGCTAGAGGAAGACGAAGCCTCTTTTCCAGCCCGCAGAGCTCGAATAAGTCGTGCCCTCTTTTCTTGGTTTATTTTCGAACCTGCACCAGGGAAAAAGACGTGTTAGAGATACCAAGGCAAGACATGCACGTACAAAAAGCAACAAAGGCCGGAGTTGCCAAGGCAGCGGTTCTTACATATGTACTTCTCAAGAGTCCCAGCATTAGACTCCAGGCTGATCACCGTGGCAGAGTCAAAACCTCCCGCCTCAGCAAGAATCCGGCAAGCTATTTGATCACTTGGAGCTAGATTCTTGAGGGGTTTGGCTTTGAGGACCTTTTCCTCTCTCACCCAGTACAGCGGAAACCCATCCAGAGCGTCGGGGACAAGGTCAGTACGACAAATCTTGAAGAACCGGCCTTTCCACCCGGTGAACGAGCTCTGGAAGGTTGTGAAGAGAACCCTCCCGGGCACATTACTGAGAGTTACCCAGAGGTTGTGTCTCTGTCTCTTCACCTCAAAAAAGTGAAGAAAGAGGTCAACCGAGGGTGCACAACCCAGAAACCCGAAGAGGACATCGAAGGCCTTGACAAAGGCCTAGCTGTTGGGATACAACTGGGCCGGAGCCACGTTGATCTCTGTCAGCAGTTCCTTCTCGAACCAAGAAAAGGGTAAGCGCACTCCGATGGTCTTGAACACCACCTGGTAAAAGTAAAAGAAAGGGACCCCTTCGTTGGCCCGTTCGTCTCCACATACTAGCTCCCCTAGAGTGCAAGGGAGCACAGCGATGTCGTCGTCATGCCTCCTCGCAAAGGCCCGGTGGTCATAGGAACATGACTCTCCTTTGTGCTCCCGTATGGCCCTGGTAGAGAGTAAGCATGAACACTCGTCAAGAAGTTCATTCGAAGCCCAAGGGTACAAGTCTTTGGGACGAACTCTGGAGGAAGCAGCGTGAGATGACATTCTTTAACAAGATCAGGACTGCCAGAAACGCAAGAGTTGAGTGAGGGGAGCGAAGGCTAGAACAACCCTTCGACAGAGAAGAAAGGGTGCAAGAAGGAAGGGTACAAGAAGAAAGAACGTAAGTAGGTTATGAAGAGTGAGAAAATGATGAGGATAGTTCCAGAGTTTGAAGAGTTAAATAAAGCGGTTAGAGCGCCAAACGACGTGAATGGATGCACCGCACGATTGATACACGTGGCAGAAGATGAAAGGATGACGCTTGCACCACTGGTTTAAATCAGAAAACGTCGTGTCAGCAGAATATCCAGTGATACGATGCGCCGTCGAAAGTGAGTCAGGGGAACAGCAGGAGTCAGAAAATGGAATGACTAGATGCCCCATCAATAGAAGCAGCGCCACGTGGATCAAGTCGAATGACGGAACGTCCCATCAGCTGTACAAGGAGCGCCACGTGGATGGCACCGACAGAGCCTTGAGCTCTTAGCTGCCATCAGGCATCGACCAAGGCAAGAATCAAAGTCAATGTCGAAGCAAAGGTAACGCCCGAGGCGTCGCCCGGAAGGATGTGAAGGGCGACACCAGCGAGAGACGTCACGGGCGTCGCCAACCCAAATACCAACTGGCATCGCCTCCCCGATACCCGCAGGTAGGAAAGACTGTGGAGGGAGACGAAAGTAAAGGAAGCAGAGTTAGTTGCTGGCGTTGTTTCCCCGATACCCACGGGTAGGAAAGACTGTGGAGGGAGACGAAGTCAAAGAAGGCAAAGTTAGTCACAGGCGTCGCCTCCCCGATACCCACAGGTAGGAAAGACTGTGGAGGGAGACGAGACCGCCAAACGCCAGCAAATCACTGGCAGGGCGTTCCCCGATACCTATGGGAAGGAAAGACCATGGAGGGAATAGACCCTCTCCAGAGCGCTCAGCATTTTAGACGCCCGGGGACGATACGGTGCTGCTGTAGCAGGCCTCTCCTTAGGCGTGGGTGCCGGGCGTTAAGGATCAAAGAAAGGGCCTTTGGTATCAGAGACGTCCCGTGGACGATACGGCGTCACTAAGTGAGCCTCTCCATGGGCGTGAGGGTTGGCGCGCAACCTTTCCCGATCATACCAAACCGCCCAACGAAGTGAAAGAAATGGGCAAAACACAGATAAAATAATTGAAGCGTGTGAAGGGAAAAGATGAGAATGAGATCGCATAGGCAGAATCGTATGTGACAAAGAAATAAAGGCAACCATACGAACGTCCCAAATCAGTAACAAGAGTGGGGATAGTTCAAAGAATTACAAGTTTTGACAGATAAAATCAAGAAACGAAGGTAAAGAATAAAAGAGTTGAGCTTGAAGAGGAAGGCGGCGGATGAGAGGCAGCGGTTCAGTCATCCAGATCCATGGGCACGACCTTCCCGTCGACGACGTGGTGTGTGGGGTCGCAGTTCGAAAGGTTGACGCCCGGATTCTCGCAGGACGCCTGGGTCAGGGCCTCTTGGAACCCCTCCTCGAAGGTACCTGCCATCTCCTGGATAAGGGACTTTTTCTCCTTCTCCAGTTCCTCAATGGCGGCGTCTCCAGAGGTCACCTGCTTCTCCAGAGCCTCTTTCTCCACGCGAAGCCGGCTAACCTCGACCCGCAGTTTGTCGTAGTCAACTCAGAGAAGGTCCATAGCTTTGGCCTGGGTGGCCATTTCCTTCCCCATCCGCTCCACCTTGGCAGCCTGTTCGCAGCAACGGTCCTTCAGGTCCTTTTGAGTTTCTGCATCCGCTTTGACCACTTCCTGAAGACCCGTTACCTGCACTTGAAGAGCAACTTCCCGAGTGTAGAAGCCTGCCTGGAGCTCCAATGCCTCCGCCAGTCGCCTCTCTGTTTCCGCTTTGGACTCTTGTATTTGTCTCAGAGAAGTTTGATAGGCTTCGTTCTGGCGTCCCAGGGTCCTCATTTCCTCTTCCAGAGTAGATGCTTTTGTTTCCAAGGCTTGGAGGGTATGAGCTTGCAGGATCGCGTTTCTGGCCTGGGAGCGCCATTCAAGGGCCACCGCCAAGAAGGCCCCCAAGTAGAAAGGCATGCCTTCCCTCCTGTCGGTACCTTCTGACATAGTCTCGCCACTGAAACCCCTCATCAGATGCAAGATTGGAGGAGGGATGGCGATGAAGTCGGGGGCAGCAGCGTCGGGAGCCGGGGAAGTAGTGGTTTCTGGCGGCGGCGGAGGCGGGGCAGATTCGGCGCCTTCGCCCCTTTCCTCTTGGAGTATCCTAGGAGGGAGTGAGGTTGCGCTTGGAGGGTTGTCCATAAAGGGGTTCCCTCCCTGCGGCGACGTCTCTACCAGAAGAGGAACCCGCGCGGATTTTCTCCTTCTGAAGGGTGCCACCCCTTCGGAATCCTCGTCATCTGACAGAATCTCTAAAACCCTTTTCCCTTTGTCAAGGGGGGTTGGAGCCGGTGACGAGGCCGCAGCTAGGGGAACAGCGGCGATAGGCGGAGGAGAATTGGGAGTTGGAAGCACGTCGGAGCTAGGTGGAGACATCGGAGATGGGCTAGAAGCAGCTTCAGCAATGACTGGAGGTGGCGGTGACGGAGCCAGTGGGAGAACCGGATTGGCAACAGGGCTGGAGGAGACGCCTGCCTTGGCGGCACGAGCCTCCTTCAGTGCTTTCGCCAACATTATTCTTTTGGAAACGCCCATCACCGATCCTACATCAAGACAGGCCAATCAACAAGGATTAGCACTAGAACAGTTATGCGAATTCACAATACATGAAGAGGCGTGAAATGCAAGTAACATTGTACAGCGAAAATTGGTAGCATAAGTTTGATTCAGATGAATTAGAAGGAAGATTCTATGGCCGAATACATGCAGATAACCACAACAACTAATGCATCATAAATCACCAAGAGCAGATACCGAAGTAGGTAGAAAGCCCATGGGCATTGAATTCGTTCGCGATGAGTTTGGCGGTATCGAAGACTATTTCCAGTCCCGCCAAGGCTTTGCATACATCCCGGTCAGGCGGGGCGAGCTCGTCCAGAGCCAAGGGCTTCATGGTTATGGGTTTGTCTGTCCAGTACAGGGGAAAGCCCTCTAGGATGGTAGGATCGCGCTTGGTCGCGCGTACCTTGAAGAATTTCCCCTTCCATCCTTTGAACGAATTCTGGAAGAGCGTAAGGATGATGCGCCCGGCGATGCTAGAAAAGCTCATCCAAAGGCTCTTCCCTTGCTTCTTTACCTCGAAGAAGTGAAGAAAAACGTCCACAGAGGAGGGAACACCTAGATAGCCGCAGAGAATTTGGAACCCCCTCACGAAAGCCCAACTGTTGGGATGGAGTTGGGCGGGAGCAGTGTTTATCTCTGTCAGTAGCTCTTTTTCGAAGGGAGTGAGGGGTAGACGCAGGCCCACCCTCTTGAGCACCATCTGATAGAGGAAGAAGAAAGGGCATCCCCAGTATCCCGTGAGTCCGCACAAACGGGCATCCCAGGTCGCACCCGGCTTACCAGGACTTGGGAGTCGTGATTTTTGTGGAAAGCATTGAAGTTATAGAGAGCAGGGTCCCCCCTATGAGCCTCCACGTCCTCAACAGAGTTCAGGAGGGAACATTCGTCCAGAAGTTCGTCGGGGGCCCAGTCATATTCGCCCTTATAATGAGACTTGGGGAGCGGGGGAGGCGCGGTGGTCTTAGTTTTCCCCATCAATGCCAATGCTGAAGATCAAAAGAGAAAGAAAGGGTTCAGAGAAAAGGGGTTTGGGAGAAGAAAAGGGAAAAATGGAAGAACCCTAGGAGCGCCCTACCCACAAAAGAACGAAGGGAAACGAGAGGAACAAAGAAGCATACAAACGATATCCTGAGAAATGCGGTAATATGGACAGTCCAGGCAGTTCATACAGTAAAGAGAATCATCAAGGAGGGAAAAACCGTACCCTTGGGGGCTGAAGGGTGTGGAGAGCGGAAACGCGAACGAACAGGGGTCGCAAGAGAAGGGATTTAGAGAAGATGAACAGTGACTGAGGGCAGAGAAAGTGAATGTAACAGTAGTGGCAAGCGCGGGGTTTGGTAACTTAAACGTTACGAGAAGCGCGAGGGGCAACAAAGGGTAACCGTGTGATGACTCCACGTGTTGCAAGATTAAGCGCTCAAGGGAAGCGCGAGGGGTTCTTGAAGACGACCGCACGATGAACCACGTGGCACGCGATTAAGCGCAACTTCAAAAGACATCATTTTTCCCATTTCAGGGATGTCCAATCAGCCATTAAGAATACCTCTGGTTCAGAAATTGTCACGTCAGTAATTCGAAAAAAATTGCCGAGTCAGTAGAGAATGACACGTCATCAGGAAGGCACGTGGACGGCGTGGGCGAGGCTTTAGTCTTTGCGCTGAAGACAAGTCTTCGACTTAAGACTGGGGGGCTTGTGTACCGTCCCGTATCCGGGGATGACTAGGTCAAGGTCAAAGTCAACGACTGGAAGGTCAAAAGTCAACGCAAGGCGTCGCCTAGGTGTAGAGATGCCAAGAGGAAGCGTCGCCAAGGCCAGGCGTCGCCAAGGCAAGGCGTCGCCAGGGGGAGGCGTCGCCAAGGCAAAGCGTAGCCCAGATGGAGGCATCGCCTCGCTAGGGCGTCGCCAGATCAAACAGTGCTAAAGTAAGGCAATCACGGTGTGGTTCCCCGATACCCATGGGTAGGAAAGACCATGGAGGGAGCGACGCCGTGAGAAGGCCTCAGGTCCCAATAGCACGGGGCAGCAGTAAAGAGAAAGAAAAGGTGGCGTCAAGGCCATAGTAACAGTACCAGTGAAGGGCAGCCTGACTCGTGACGTGCTCCTGCCGCCCCAGAGACGCCCGTAGGGCAGATATGACTCAAGAGGAAAGTCACGCCCAGGGCAACTGGGTGCAGAGTACAAAAGGAAGGCAGATACGCTCTCATAGTAAGTGACTAGATACTTGGGGGCATGAGTTGGCACCCCAAAAAGTCACCCCTAGCGCAGTAGCACTCCCAGCAGGAGGACTCACACGTAGAAACGTCCCCAGGTGGGCCGAAGCGCCCCCAAATGGGGTCATGGCGTCGTGAGGCCCTCCACGTGTACGACAGCCATGCCAGAATAGAAACACCCTTTAGTCAGGTGCCAGGTAATTAAAAGTTATTCAATACAGTTTCCCTTTCGAGCATTCACGTACTATAATGGCTCCCGAGCGTTTCAAACGTCTTAAATGCGCTGCGTTTTCTAATTAAGCGCTTTAATGAGTGCGTTACGCTTGTGATTAAATGCGCTTTAAGGCGCTTTAAATGCTTGGGTAGTTTAAATAGCGCGGAGAATGTTGGAAAAAGGGTTGGAACCTTCAGCAAATTTACCAGAGAACTCTCTAGTTGCTTGCTCGTGCTTCAAGGTTGTGTACAAGTGACTGGGGAATATTTTTGCCTGAGGAGACAGCATACACATATACACAGTTATTTCACCACCTTCAGAGTGCCACACGCGGTGCTCAGACACGTAGGTGGACAGTTTTTTGGTGTTTCTTGCTGGCTGACTTGAGCGTCGGAGTGCAAACGGCCGCTAGGGCGCCTCTTTGTCCTCTTTTTTGCAGGAATTCACAGGCAACCAGTGGGAAGGTGTCCCTAGCCGACGGTTGAGGTCGCGCACGAAGACGTCCCGGTCAACCGGACGGAACAGGTCTAAATGTTTGTTTTGAATCTGCTGTGTTTTTTATCCTTTGGTGCCTTTTATTTTTAGCTTGAGTTCATATTTGTGTTTAGATCTACACAAATTCCTTTTCACCAATTCCAATGTGTTTTTCTTTTGGTATCTTGCTGATTTTTTTCAGATTTACAGAATCCCCTGTTTTGCATAACTCTGTGCTGGCTGTTTTTCTTAAGAAAATTATTTTCCCACATAGGAAATTTCTGATTCTCTGGATTATGCAAGCTTGAGGTGTTACAGAAAAGACAAAAAAAGAATCAGCTCAAAAGAGTAAATAGAAAAAAAAATGATAAATATTATAAAACAGTGTGCAAATCGGGCGCTACAGTTGGCGTAACTGAACACAGATTTTAGAAAATTTATTAAAAAAAAAATGGTTCATGCGTTTGGAGTGAAACCAACGCCAGAATTTAGTTAAGATCTTGAATTATTGGAATATAAATTTTCAGAAGCAAATCTTAAAAAGACAGCTCAGCATAAATCGGGGAAAATCACGCTCTCTGGCCCACAACAATTTTTTCAGTGGTGCTGTTTTTTATTTTGAAATCAATTCTAGTGCTATTCTTAGGATCCATTTTGTGTGCCTACCTTTCTTTGAGTACCTTTATTTACTTGTCTAATATTTCTTTAGAACTCTTTCGAGTTGTCACAATTTAATTCCATTTGTGTGATACTGTTTTTCCAATTAATTTTGTTCCGGCCGGTTGACCTGGGTACGTCTTTGTGCGCAACCTTGCTCGTCAGCTAGGGACACCTTCCTTCTGGCAATCTGTGAATACCTGCAAAGAAGTGGACAAATGGGCGCCCTAGTGGCCGTCTGCACTCCGACGCTCAAGTCAGCTAGCAAGAAACACAAAAACTCTACACCTCCGTATCGGAGCACCGTGGATGGTACTCTGAAGGTGGTAAAAAGAACTGTGTGTTGTGTCTCGTTTTCTCCTTCTGGAAAACAATCTTTCTCTAGTCCCTTGTGATGGAGATCAAGCTCAAGAGGACATGGAGGCCAATCAACAAGATCAAGAAGAGGTAGAGGCACAAATGGAGGACGCCCATGGAGGTCAAAGCCCACCTCAAAGGATTACAAGAAGCATGTTCAAAGCTTTGGGAGCTAAGGGTCATTTATTTTCTCTTTTTGTAATTTCTTTAGTTGAAGGTGCTTAGAGGGAAACTTTAGAAACCTCTTTTGTTATAGCATCTTTTAGGCTTTAGTTAGGAGCTTTAGGGGGGGTGTATTAGTAGATAGGTGTAGGAGTAGAATAGGAGGTGCCAAAGTGAAGGAAAGAGTCACACCTTCCTCATGCATGGTTTAGGCGCCGGCTTTGAATAGGATTAGGAGGGAATTTTGAATTCTCTTGGCTTTGTTTTCAGCACCTTAGGCTATAAATAGAGGTGCTCTCTTTGTAAAATTCAGATTGGAATTAATCTAAGAAAACTCTACTCAAATTTTGAGTGATCATTGGAGAGCTTTTGAGCCTTCTTCTCTAGTCTTATCTTGATAGATCCATGGAGTCCTCAAGTGGCGGCAGCAACTCTTATCTAGGAGCATTCCACACTTCTAGTGGCGAGATCATCCAACATCCTTCCATCTTCATGAGCATTTCTTCTCTCCTTCCTTTCTTCTTTGTTAATTCTTTGTTCTAGCTTGTTGTCTTGTTGTTTGGTTCGGCAATTCTAAGCACCTATGTTCTGTTCTTTGCCTTTTAATTTCATTTTGTTCGGTTGGAATGTGTTCTTATGCAATTCTGTTCGGTACTTCTTAGTTTTACCTCTTTTTGTTGGTTCAATTTGACAATATGTGGAACATCCAAATGAGTTTGGGATTTGGTACTAGTTTTTGGTGAGTTTTTGTCTTAGAACAATGATCCAACTCTAAGAAAAGTGCCTCTATAATGTCCAACTCAAGGTGATTCCTAAGAATGTCAAGAATCATTCTCTATATGGCTAGTGGAATCACATCATGTGGTATCATGAGTCTTAGGTTCTTCTTGTTTAATTGTTGAGTTGTGTGCACTTTAATTTCAAGAGCTCTTTAATTTCTTGCAATTTAAGTTTCTGTTTTAGATTTTTTTACTTGAGTTTTCTTGCTGTTTTTCTTTTACACCAAGTGCTTGTGAAAAGGTTTATGGCACTCATTCTTCTTATGAGTATGGTTGCTCTTTTGGAATGGCATTATCCTTCCTAGAGTTTACCTTAAGCTTCCTTTCACTTGTTGTTAAAATTTGTGATGTGTCTTTTAATTTTGTAATCATGTCAAGTTTTGTCTTAGTCATGTTATTCCATAATTGTCATTACTTCTAGTAGTACTTTTATTGCTTTGATTGTTTCTTGCTTTAGTGTCATATAATTTTTTGAATTGATGTTGATCCTTTGTGCATTTTCTTTTTAAAATTGAGTTCATACTTGTATTCTAGACCTATACAAGTTCCAATACATCATTTTCCATTATGTCTTTGCTAGTTCATAATTCTGTTTTTTTATTCCTATTAGGATTCCTCTGTTTCTGAAAAAATTGCTTACTGTTTTTCCTTATTGCAATTGATTTAATCACTGTAAAATTCTGAAATTCTGGATTTGTGATATTCAAAGTGTTAGAAAAGAATAGAAAAAAGAATCATTCAAAAATTCAAAGTACACAAAAAATGATAAATAAAATAAAAAAAGTGTACAATTCTGCCGAAAAGAATACGGTAATCTGGCAGCGATTTTAAAAACTTTATCTCAATTAATTGGCTTACTGTTTTTAATTGATTCCAGTGCCATTATTGAGTTAACATCTTGAAGTTTCTGTGGTTTAAATTTCATAATCCAGTTCGCTCTACATCATTCCAGTTAAACCAGTGAATATCAAGCACAGTTTGTGTACCGCCCTGGTGGTCGGGTGTGATGACGTGGCATCCTGCTACAGTGTAGGCGTGTTGACAAGGCGCCAGGTTGACAGAAGGGAAGGAAGTCGGGGGGCACGTGTAGTCGCCAGTTGTTAAGCTGGCGTGTTCCGACTTCCAGCTTACCAGAATAGGCGATCGCCAGGTTGAAGATGAAGTCGCCCGATGTAGATTCAGGCGACCTAGATATTGGAGATCGCCAGAGAAAGCACATCGCCGAAGATGAAGGAGAAGCAGATTATGAAGGCGGCCGGCGAGACCGCAGGGAAGGTGTATGAAGGCCCCTAACTCGCCAGTTCCAGTAGAGATCGCACTCCTAAGTTAGCTATGCACTGGGCAGTACCATGCATAAGTTACTTAGCCAAAATGAGAGTAGAAGCAGCGCCAAGTCAAGGAGCCTCCAGATGATGGCACGTGTACGGTTGGATGCGAGCCACGTATCCGAATCTGTAACTGTCAGGAGAGAGAAAGCCACCAGGTATATAAGAGTTCTTAACAAACTTTCTGAGGTACGCACGTTCAGTTCATACACTTTACGCTTGCGAGTTAGAGCTGACTGTGAGAGAGGATTTGCACGGTTCTAGTTCTCTTAGTTTTTGGTGATACCGTCACTGACTTGAGCGTTGGAGTGCGATCGGCCGCAGCGGCGCCGTGCTGTTTCTTTGCAGGTTCTTGAGGTAGATCCCGAAGAGGAATGGAGGTGAGAAGCGGTGCGCACGTCGATCCTCTGACGAGGCAGTTTCCAGCGTTTCGGTCAACAGGCAGGATCATCAGGCGCCCACCGTGGGGCCGTGTAAAACTTGCTCCCATCCACAGCGTGAGTTCTTGGAAGTTTCCGAAGTTTTCTGCGCGGTTGCGTGCTGGTGCAACCGTCGTTCGCGGTTTCTTTGAGTTTCGTTCGGTGAATTTGCGTTTTGAACCGTTCGTTTGGCTTTTCGATCGGTGGAGTAAGGTTTTCTGCTGCTTGCGCGTAATCTGTTTGGTGGAAGTTCGAGTTCTTTCGTTTGTTTGGTTGTTTGCGGGGAAGCGGTGGTTTCTGGCGAAGTTGTGGTTTTCTTTGAAGGCTTACGGTGTTCTTGAGTTTTCCTGCACTGTTTCGCACTGTTTTCTCCGATTGATCGCTGATTCGATCGAGGCTGAAGTGTTGTTTGCTGCATTCCTGTGATTCGCTGAAGTTAATGAGAAAAATGAGAAGCAATCGTTCCAGTCCCGTGGCGCCTGTCGCTGCTGAAGGCGACACCGCCATGACCATGGCGCAGATGGCAGAGATGATGCGCTCGTTGCAGGCAACTGTGGAAGCCTCGCGCGTAGAGCAGGCGAGGATACATGAGGACCTGGTCGCCTCTCGCGCCAGGAACGAGGAGCTCAGCAAGGTGACCGAGGAGCTGCGTCGAGCTCTTCAGGAGCAGCAAGGACGTTCTTCTGCTGAAGAGGTGGCGCCGTCGACGCCACCTCGTGTTTTCCCAATGCCTTTTGTTCAGGCGATTACCGACACGCCTATTCCCACGAGCGTGGTTCCGGTTAAGGCTGTATTTACCGGCGTGGAGGATCCAGAGGCTCATCTGACCACGTTCCACACGCAGATGATGTTGTCGGGAGGGTCAGACGCCGTCTACTGCAAGATGTTCGTGAGTACGTTCCAGGGAACGGCGATGGAGTGGTTTGTGAGCCTGCCTAACGGCCACATAACCAATTTTCAACAGTTCTCGAAAATCTTTGTCGAGCAGTACATTGTGAATAAGGCACCGCCCAGGGTGTCCTATGATCTGTTTGATATAAGGCAGTACCATGGGGAGTCCCTCAGAGACTACCTCAATCGCTTCGGAGCGCAGATGGTCAGATCGCCGGCCAAGGATGAAGAAATGCTGGTCTATGCCTTCAAGAAGGGCGTGCAGCCAGGGCCATTCTGCGAGACCTTGATCAGGGCTCATCCAGCGACGTTTGCTGAAGTCAGGCGACTTGCGGTAGCCCACATCACCGACGAAAGTGAAGTCGCCGAGAAGAGAGGCAGCGTGGCTCCCGCCAGGCCACGCGCCCAGACCAGGATCCAGCCGCAGAGGGTGCTGGAAACGGCGGTGGCGGCCAGAAAAGACCAGAGGACTCGCCATCCTTACGACAGGAGAAACAAGGGAAGAAGCCAAGCGCGCCAACAACCAGCACGCCGGGAATACAATCGCCCGCCTAAGCACAAATTTGTCATGGGACTAGCGGACCTGATCGCTATCCCTAACATATCTGCTAGGTTGAAGGCGCCTGAGAAGGTGGGCGACAAGGTGCTGGGGTCAAAGCCGGACGCCTGGTGCGAGTTCCACCAATGTTTCGGCCACGCCTTGGACTCGTGTTTGTCTTTGGGATACCAGCTCGACGATCTGGTTAAGAGCGGGTTCCTAAATGACTATCTGCTGGATAGGAGGACGGGGGGAGCGTCGAGTTCCCAGCCAGCAGGTGGAGAAGCCCAGCAACACGAGATGCCTATCCACGGGGAGATCCACACCATTGCAGGGGGTTTTTCAGGTGGTGGATGCACCGCATCGCAGAGGAAAAAGTATGCGCGATCGGTGATGACAGTGGACATGTTTGAAGATCACTCGCCGGAAGTGGACATTACGTTCACAAAGAAGGATCTTCGGGACGTTGTGCCTCATGACAACGATCCCATAGTTATTTCGTTGGTTACAGCAGGGAGGAAGGTCCATAGAGTTCTGGTGGACCAAGGGAGCTCGGCAGAGGTGATGTTCTGGCCGACTTTCACGCAGCTGGAATTGCCCCTTGACCAGCTAAGGCCCTATGGAGGGTGCTTATATGGGTTCGCTGGTGAGCAGGTGGAGGTCAGGGGGTACATTGAGCTGAGAACCACGTTTACAGATGAGGCTGGGTCGAGGACGGAGAAAATCAAGTACCTCGTCGTAAACGCCCCTTCAGCATATAACATCCTGTTGGGAAGGCCCACTCTTAACAGGATAGGCGCCATTCCGTCGACTCGGCACATGAAGGTGAAGTTGCCGTCCATGGAAGGGGTGGTGATCACGATCAAGTCTGATCAGAAAGAAGCGAAAAGGTGCTATGAGAATAGCCTGAAAAACAAAAGATCAGTGAGTTATGTAACAACCACCCCACCTCCCGGTGTGAAGCCCAGACCGCCGGTAACAGAGGAGGCCGCCGGAAGGGATGTAGAGATGGTAGACGCTGAGCTAGGGGAGAGGAATGCTGGCCTAGAGGAGGAAGAGGCGCGAAATCGCCCCGAGGAAGCAAGGGAACAGGGAATCGCCAGGGCGGTGATCGCCAGAGAATCCAGGCCTAAACCTATCGAGCAGTGGCTCGAAAAGGAGATCGGAGGAAAAGTCTTCAAGCTGGGAAGATCTCTAGAGGTCGATCTCCAGGACCAGATCGCCAAGGTGATTGAGCGGCATCTGGACGCATTTGCTTGGTCCGCTTCGGACATGCCCGGGATTGATCCCGACTTCTTGTGCCATCATCTGGCGATGGACAACATGGTGAGACCGGTGCGACAAAGGAGAAGAAAATTCAACGAGGAGAGGAGGCAGGCGATCAGGGACGAGACACAGAAACTCCTCGCCGCAGGCCACATCAGGGAAGTCCAGTACCCTGAATGGTTGGCAAATGTCGTACTGGTGAAGAAGAGTAACGGGAAATGGCGCATGTGCGTCGATTTCACCGATCTGAACAAAGCTTGCCCAAAGGATTCGTATCCTTTACCAAGCATTCATGCCCTGGTTGATAGTGCTGCAGGGTGCAAGCTGCTGAGTTTCCTGGATGCCTTCTCGGGCTATAATCAGATCAAGATGCATCCCATGGATGAAGAAAAAACAGCCTTCATGACGGAGAGGTCGTGCTACTGCTATAAGGTGATGCCGTTTGGGCTGAAGAACGCGGGGGCCACGTACCAGAGGCTGATGGATCGAGTACTTGCACCAATGCTGGGAAGGAATGTGCAAGCCTACGTCGATGACATGGTCGTGACCTCGCAGGAAAAGAGCAAGCACGTTGCAGACTTGGAAGAATTGTTCACGACAATCACCAAGTTCAAGTTAAAGCTCAACCCGGAGAAATGCATTTTCGGCGTGGAGGCTGGAAAGTTTCTGGGTTTCCTTTTGACTGAAAGAGGAATAGAAGCCAACCCAGACAAGTGTGCCGCCATCCTGGCGATGAGGAGCCCAGCTACGGTGAAAGAAGTCCAGCAGCTAACGGGTCGCATGGCAGCCCTATCTCGCTTCGTGTCAACTAGCGGAGAAAAGGGGCATCCCTATTTTCAATGTCTGCGGCGCAATAATAAGTTTGTTTGGACGAAAGAGTGCGAGGAAGCTTTCGTCAAACTGAAGGAGTATCTGGCGAGCCCGCCGGTTCTGTGCAAACCGCTGGCGGGAATCCCTCTTAGGTTGTATTTTGCTGTGACTGAGAGGGCGGTGAGTGCGGTGCTCGCCCAGGATCAAGATCAGGCTCAGAAGCCTATTTATTTCGTGAGCAAGGTGTTGCAGGGCCCAGAAACGAGATATCAGGCCCTGGAGAAGGCTGCGCTGGCTGTGGTGTTTTCGGCGAGGAGGTTGCGCCACTACTTCCACAGTTTCACAATACTGGTGATGACTGACCTGCCCATCCAGAAGGTCTTGAAGAAACCCGATGTTGCGGGAAGGATGGTGAAGTGGGCGTTAGAGTTGTCAGAGTTTGATATTAAGTACGAGCCCCGAGGCCCGATCAAGGGGCAAATCTTTGCAGATTTCGTGGTTGAGCTCTCATCAGAGGTGACGCGGGTTGAAGGAGACGATTTCCGTTGGGTACTTTCGGTGGATGGATCGTCGAACCAGCAAGGCAGCGGTGCTGGAGTCATATTGGAAGGACCCAACGGCGTGCTGATTGAACAATCTTTGAGGTTTGCCTTCAAAGCCAGCAACAATCAAGCAGAGTATGAGGCGCTGATCGCCGGAATTTTGCTGGCCAAGGAGATGGGAGCTAGGGTGCTGATGGCTAAGAGTGACTCGCTGCTAGTCACAGGGCAAGTAACCGGCGAGTTCCAGGCTAAAGATCCACAAATGGCGGCTTACTTGGCGTATGTGCAGGAATTGAAGAGTTCCTTTGCCTCTTTTGAAGTAGTACATGTGCCCCGAGAGCAGAATGCCCGAGCTGACTTGCTTGCTAAGCTCGCCAGCTCAGGCAAGGGGGGTAGGCAGAGGACGGTGATTCAAGAAACTCTGAAGACGCCAAGGGCATTTGTAGCAGATCACCTGGTCCTTCAGATAAGCAAGTCGACGGAGAGAGCAGCGAGAAGCCATAAGTCCTTGACGCAAGAAACTCTGAGATCGCCGAGAGTTAGAGCATGTCGAGGAGAGAAGGTGGATGTGATGCAGGTCTGCGCCGCCCATGAGCCAGACACTTGGATAACGCAATACAAACGGTGCCTGGCAGATGGCCTCCTCCCGCTGGATCCGACAGAAGCTAGGAAGGTAAAGAAAAATTCCAGCAAGTACACGTTGATTGATGGCGATCTGTACAGGTTTGGGTTCACTCACCCGCTCCTGGAATGTATACACGGCGAGAAGTGCACGAGAATCATGGCGGAGCTCCACGAAGGTATATGCGGAAGCCACGTCGGGGGTCGAGCTCTGGCCGCGAGGACTCTCCGTGCAGGCTACTACTAGCCATCCATGAGAGAAGATTGCAAGAAATATGCCCAATGTTGTAAACAATGCCAGCAGCACGCCGATTGGCATAAGGCACCTCCTGATGTGATTCCAATAGCCACTTAGAACAAGATTCTTGACACTTTGAGGAATCACCTTGAGCTGGAAAATATAGAGGCACTTTCTTAGAAGTTGGATCATGGTTCTAAAATCAAGAACTCACCAAAACAAGTACCAATTCTCAAACTCATTTGGATGAACCAAATATTGTCAAATTGAATCAACAAAGGAGAAGGAAAAGAAGAAACCGAACAGAATTGAACTTAAAACAAAAGAGCCGAACAGAATTTAAAAACAAAACAGAATATAGGTGCTGAAAATAGAAAAACCGAAAGCTAGACAACTCAAAACACAAGATAACATGAACAAATTGAAGAAGAAGAAAGGAAGGAGAAGAGAATGCTCATGAAGATGGAGGAATGGTTGGATGATCACGCCACTAGAAGAATGGATGCTCCTAGATGAGTGTGGAAGCCGCCACTTGAGGAAACCATGGTCCTTCAAGATAAGACTAGAGAAGAAGCTCAAAGCTCTCCAAATGCTCACTCCAATTTTGAGTATAGTTTCTTTAGATAAAATTCAAATCTGAATTTTACAAAGGAAGCACCTCTATTTATAGCCTAAGGTGCTGAAAAATAGGTGGGAAATTTCAAATAAACTCATTTGAAATTCCCACCAAAAACAAGTCACATGGGAGGTGTGACCTTTTTCTACTATGACACCTCCCAAAAACTACACCTACACCACTCTCCTAAGTCACATGGACAATGTGACTTTATTTTACATTTTCACACACCTTTATTTAATAACCACACCTCCTAAAACTATACAAGAGTATTTCAAAGCTTGGCCTTGCCCCTCATGGGATGGATTTGGGCTCTTTGGGCTTTGGCCTTCTTGGGCTTGGGCTTGGGCTTTGGGCTTGGGCCTCATCTTTATTTTATGTCTTCTTTTAATTTTGAGAAGACTAGAAGGAAGAACTTCAAATGTGAGGGTGGATGTCCTCTTCCTCCATTAATAAAAGCCTCCTTTATTTGATTCTCATCATACTCCTCGAGTTGGAGAGAATTCGTCCACGAATTCTGAATCCCTGCATATAACAAAGTCAGTTTAGTTTTACAATTAAAAGTGGAAGAAAAATGTAAACATGACTTAGCATTTGTAAATAATGGGATTTCAGAAAAGGAGGTTCTATAAATCGACCAAGTTGGAAAAATTTGTTTGGGAATGATGTGATGTTTTGGAAAAAGACCTCTTAAATGGTGACAACCATTAGGAGGTATGAACAAATCATCCCTAACATTTTTTAACCAAGATGGTGGTGAAATAGGAACCTTGGGTAATGAAAAAGATAAGGAAGGAAAACACCTTGGAGGTGAAAGGATAAGACCCATGTCAACTTGGCCTTCTTTGTCTTTTTCTTGTTTACTTGTGGTAGGTGGGTGAGTTAGGTCTTGTTTTACTTTGTTGATCTTTAAGATTTGCTTTTGTGGACAATGAAGAGCTATGTGCCCAAAACTTAAACATTTAAAACATTTGGTATTTGAAGTTTTGGTAGGCGACTTAGGAGTAGAAGGTTTTGTAGTAGAAACGTTTTTTGGAAATATGGTTTGTTTGGAAAAATTGGAAGGAGAATTTTGAGTAGACATTTTGTTGGCATCCTTCCTAGAAGAGTTGTAGAAATCATCATCATGAGTATTTTTGAAAGTTGTTTTCAAAAGATAGGATTCCACCTTGATGGCTTGGCGAAACACTTTCTTTAAAGAAGAGTACTCATTTAATTCTACAATTTCTCTAATATCTCTTCTCAAACCACGTACAAACCATTTTATCTTTGACTCTTCATTAGCATGCATATTCATTTTAGTCAAAGTTGTTTCAAAATCTTTAAAGTATTCTTCTACCATCCTATGTCCTTGAGGAAGCCTTTGGAACTTCAACAAGTGTTCCTTCCTAGAAGGAGGAACAAACCTCGCGCGCATACACTCTTTCAAAGCATTCCAAGAAACCACGGGAGGTTTCTTGCGATACATAATGTCCATTACAATTTTATGCCACCATTCTTTGGCATAGCCCAAAAAGGATAAAGAAACTAATCTAAGTTTTTGGTCATCTTGGACCTTATACACATGAAAATAATGGTCAACCTTAGTCTCCCATTCTAAATACACATTAGGATCACTATCACCATTAAAACTAGGGACTTTTTTACAAGCAATGTTGAACACTTGGTGATATCTTTGGTCACGGTTATAGCTCTCTTCATGAGAATGATGGTGATGCCACCTTCTTCTATGTTCTTCTTCACCAAGGACTGAAACTTTGCAAGGAGAATGCTGCTTGTAATATGCACCACTTGAATAGCCAGCCATTTTGCAAATAAAAAACAGCAAACACACAAAAACAGCAAACAAGTTAAGAAACAAAATTAGCAAAAACAGTGAGCTTGGCAATGAAACTGCCGAAGTGAAATGAGGCTGAAAAAAGAGATCACTCTCAAAGAAATAATGTTCTTGCACGAATCTGATCTTGAGGCCTTGGAATCCTCAAATGAAATATGTCAAAGCAAGCACACCAATCTTAAGAGCAAACCACCACAAAACCAAAGAAACAATAAAGACAAACAAGAAAAGGTATAAGCAAGGAAAGGTAATTGCAAAAGGAATACTATACGTAAGACAAACTCAAAGAGTAAGAATGAAAGACAATCAAGAAAATAAAGAACTCAATGAGAAAAGTAGGCACACAAAAGAAAACCTAAGGAAAAGCACTAGAGGAGATGAAGAAAACAAAAAATTTAGCTACTGGAAATTTTTTTTTTATGCAAACTGTGTTTGATATTGACTGATTTAACTGGAACGTTGTAGAGCGAACTGGATTATGAAATTTATACCACAGAAACTTCAAGATGTTAACTCAATAATGGCACTGGAATCAATTAAAAACAGTAAGCCAATTGAGAGAAATAAATTTTTTAAAATCACTGCCAGATTACCGTATTTTTTTCGGCAGGAATGTACACTTTTTTTATTTTATTTATCATTTTTTGTGTACTTCATATTTTTGAATGATTCTTTTTTCTATTCTTTTCTAACACTTTGAATATCTCAAATCCAGAATTTCAGAATTTTACAGTACGTAAATCAGTTGCAATAAGGAAAAACAGTAAGCACTCTTTTCAGAAACAGAGGAATCCTAATAGGAATAAAAAACAGAATGATGAACTAGCAAAGACATAATAGAAAATGATGTAGTGGAACTTGTATAGGTCTAGAATACAAGTATGAACTCAATTCTAAAAAGAAAATGCACAAAGGATCAACATCAATTCAGAAAATTATATGACACCAAAGCAAGAAACAATCAAAACAATAAAAGTACTACTAGAAGTAATGACATATATGGAATAACATGACTAAGACAAAACTTGACATGATTCAAAAATTAAAAGACACAACACAAATTGTAACAAGTGAAAGGAAGCTTAAGGTATACTCTAGGAAGGATAATGCCATTCCAAAAGAGCAACCATACTCATAAGAATTATGAGTGCCGTAAACCTTTCCACAAACACTTGGAGCAAAAGAAAAACAGCAAGAAAACTCAATTAAAATTCTAAAACAGAAACTTAAATTGCAAGAAAAATTAAAGAGCTCTTGAAATAAAGTGCACACAACTCAACAATTAAACAAGAATGAACCTAAGACTCATGATACCACATGATGTGATTCCAATAGCCACTTAGAACAAGATTCTTGACACTTTGAGGAATCACCTTGAGCTGGAAAATATAGAGGCACTTTCTTAGAAGTTGGATCATGGTTCTAAAATCAAGAACTCACCAAAACAAGTACCAATTCTCAAACTCATTTGGATGAACCAAATATTGTCAAATTGAATCAACAAAGGAGAAGGAAAAGAAGAAACCGAACAGAATTGAACTTAAAACAAAAGAGCCGAACAGAATTTAAAAACAAAACAGAATATAGGTGCTGAAAATAGAAAAACCGAAAGCTAGACAACTCAAAACACAAGATAACATGAACAAATTGAAGAAGAAGAAAGGAAGGAGAAGAGAATGCTCATGAAGATGGAGGAATGGTTGGATGATCACGCCACTAGAAGAATGGATGCTCCTAGATGAGTGTGGAAGCCGCCACTTGAGGAAACCATGGTCCTTCAAGATAAGACTAGAGAAGAAGCTCAAAGCTCTCCAAATGCTCACTCCAATTTTGAGTATAGTTTCTTTAGATAAAATTCAAATCTGAATTTTACAAAGGAAGCACCTCTATTTATAGCCTAAGGTGCTGAAAAATAGGTGGGAAATTTCAAATAAACTCATTTGAAATTCCCACCAAAAACAAGTCACATGGGAGGTGTGACCTTTTTCTACTATGACACCTCCCAAAAACTACACCTACACCACTCTCCTAAGTCACATGGACAATGTGACTTTATTTTACATTTTCACACACCTTTATTTAATAACCACACCTCCTAAAACTATACAAGAGTATTTCAAAGCTTGGCCTTGCCCCTCATGGGATGGATTTGGGCTCTTTGGGCTTTGGCCTTCTTGGGCTTGGGCTTGGGCTTTGGGCTTGGGCCTCATCTTTATTTTATGTCTTCTTTTAATTTTGAGAAGACTAGAAGGAAGAACTTCAAATGTGAGGGTGGATGTCCTCTTCCTCCATTAATAAAAGCCTCCTTTATTTGATTCTCATCACCTCCCGAGGAGTTGAAGTCGATCTATAGCCCTTGGCCGTTTCATACTTGGGGAATCGACATCCTGGGACCTTTCCCGCTGGCGACCAGGCAAATGAAGTACTTGGTGGTGGCGATTGAGTATTTCACCAAGTGGATTGAAGCAGAACCAGTGGCCCAGATCACCGCACACAAGATCGAAGGTTTTGTATGGAAGAACATCGTGTGCCGGTTTGGAGTGCCTAAGCGCCTGGTGTCAGATAATGGGACACAGTTTGCAAGCCACCTGTTGAAGAAGCTTTGCGAAGGGGTGGGAATTCAACAAGTGTTTGCATCCGTCGAGCACCCTCAGACAAATGGCCAGGTGGAGTCAGCTAATCGGGTGTTGTTGAGAGGTTTGAAGAGAAGGCTTGAGAAAGCCAAGGGAAGTTGGGCTGAGGAGGTGCCCCGTATAGTCTGGGCGTACCACACCACCGAGCAGTCAGGAACCCATGAGACCCCGTTCAGCTTGGTCTATGGGTGTGATGCCATGATTCCGGTGGAGATCCAGGAGAGCTCGCCGAGATTCCAGAACTTCGTAGAGGAAGACTCGAATGAAGAAAGAAGGCTGAACCTGGATCTGCTGGATGAGGTCAGGGAGGAGGCGAGGTTGAAAGCTGAAGCTGTGAAGAGAAGGGTTGAACGAAGATACAACTCAAAGGTGATGCCAAGGCAGTTTAGAGAGGGCGACTTGGTGATGAGGAAGGCCCACTAGTACGAGATGGAGAATAAACTGTCACCCAAGTGGACTGGACCGTTCAGAATAACCGAGGCGCTCGGGAACGGAGCCTACCGCTTAGAGACGCTGGAAGGAGGGGCGATCCCTCGCACCTGGAACGCCACACACCTAAAGTTGTACTATAGTTAAGAGCGTTGTAAGTAAAGACAAACACAAATGTTATATTACAATGTCTCTGTTAAAACAGTTTCAAGGGGGCACTCTTTTTTCCCTAAGGAGGGTTTTTAATGAGGCCACCCAATAAAGAAGAGTTTTTGAAGTATAAGGCGTTTTCAGATTGCATGTTTGCTTTTTTCCAAGAGTTTTTGAAGAAAGACCTTGTCGCTTGTACGTGATTTAAGGCGAGAAAAGATATATCGCATGCTTTCTAAAAAGTTTTAAGTCCTCATCGTTTTTCGGCGATTGGAGGCACCAGTTAAGTTTTAAGTCCTCATCGTTTTTCGGCGATTGGAGGCACCAGTTAAGTTTTAAGTCCTCATCGTTTTTCGGCGATTGGAGGCACCAGTTAAGTTTTAAAGTCCCCATCGTCTTTCGGCGATCGGAGGCACCAGATGAAAGACCTCAACGCCCTCGCGCGTCCTGAGGCAAGTAAAAAACCTCATCGCCGTCGAGCGAGTGCAGGCGAGAAAGAGTAAAAAGTCCTCCATGTTTCTGGGGGCGAGAAGATGGAACCCCTGGGGCAATGTAGAGGCAAGTTAAAGACCTCCTCGCCGTCGAGCGAGTGCAGGCGAGAAAGAGAAAAGGTCCTCAGTGCATCCAGAGGGGAGGAGATGTACACCCTGGGCAAGTTGAGGCACCAGATAAAGTCCTTCTCGCCGTTGAGCGAGTTCAGGCGAGTTAAAAGACCTTCTCGCTTACATGCGAGCTTAGGCAAGATAAAATCCTTCTCGTCTCGAACGAGTTCAGGTATGGCGCAGAGGGTGGAAGAAGTTTGGAAGGTGGCTAAGGTAGGTTCGAAGAGAACGCCTAGTCAGCCGGTCTTTGTTCTGAAGTCCAGGAGGGTAAAGAGAGATCCCTAAAGGCGTCTCTGCCCTATGCAAAGAAACGATTGCCAAAGCATGAGGCTAGGAAAAGCTAATGGTACCAAGAGTTCTTGGCGATCGGGAAAAGTTCAAACAGTGGCGAGAAGGTTAAAAGACTTGTTTGATAAAGCAGGTCGAGTGGGACGTTGTTTGAGCCAATAATTGAGTTACCGTTCGTTGCTTGAAGGGTATTCTTGTGATAAGGTTAGTTGCCTTAAGAGTACAAGTTGGTTAAAGTGATTGTTACTTGAGTTTGAAGTGGTTCGAAGCGGTTAAGTCAAAAGGTTGTGTTTGCAAAAATCGTTAAGTTAAATCCGACAAAGTTAAAGATGCAAAGAAGGTTAAAGCGCTTAGGGAAGTCAGGAGAGGGAATATCCAAACTTTGTCATTGAGATAAGTATCTGTTAGAAACACATATGCACGAGTTTATTACAAGGTGTATACAAGGGAAATCATAAAAGTAGCAGATGAAGTGGAGTTGATTAGTCTTCAGCAGGAACGACCTTTCCATCTACTACTTCGTTGTTCAGCGACACCAGGCTGAGATCCAGATCGGGGAATAGGCAAGCGAATTGTTCCCGAGCAGCTTCGAATCCAGCAGCCAGAATCTGAGCAGAATTTAGCTTGAGTGCTTCGATTTGCCCCTGAAGTTCCTCAATCCGCTTCTTGAGGTCTTCGGTTTGCTCTTTCAGCTCTTTGTTCTGCTGTTCCAGCTCTTCAACCTGTTTTTTAAGTTGTTCGTTGGTCTCTTGAGCCTGGAGAAGGTCTTCAGTAACCTTCTTGGATTTCGATCGTGCTTGGGCCAACTCAGCAGCCATCTTTCCTTTCTCTTTGTTGGCCTCGACGAGATCAGCCATGGCGTCGTCCCTCGCTTTTTCTACTTGCCCAAGTAGTTTCTCTCGGTCGATCGACCTCTGCTCCAGTTTTTGCACCTTAGCGGCGTCAGCTTTCATGAGAGCCTCTAGGTCGATCGCCTTGGCGCGAAGAGGCACGATTTTGCTTTCCAGCTCGACCTTCTCTTGGGCAAGATCGTGAACTTTGCGGCGAAGGTCAGTAGCCTCCTTGCGCGCCAGCCTGAGCTCGGTATTCATTGCATCCTCCACTCGGGAGTGTTCGATTTCTGCGAGCGTCAGACTGAAGGACAACTTCTCCACCTCAATCTTCATAGTGCTGTTTTCGGTTTTGAGGTTGAAGAGGTCGTCTTGGAGCCTCCTGGTTGAGCCTTCCACAGCCCTGGTTATAATCGCTGGGATATCCTCTGCTATGGTTTTCAGTTTGGCAGTTAGAGGTTCCCACATCCTTGTGACCTCAAGGGGAAGGTTTGCCGCTTGGAGAGGCGCCAGGGGGGCTTGTAGTGGGTTATCGTCGCCACCTTCCTTAGCAGGTTCTTCAGTGGTTGCTTCTTGGCGTGGCGACGCAATTGGGGATTCGGTAATCAGAATCGGAGAGGTATGAGCAACCTCATCCCCGACTGGAACGTTTTCTGCAGCTGAAGTGTTCGAAGGGGGGCCCCCTCCGGCTAACACGTATGGCGTAGAGGCGCTCGGGGGGTCCTCCAGGAAATTTGGCTCTTGGGCCTCAGCTGCAGGTGGCGCAGTGGCCAGAGGAACCGCCTGGACTGGTGAGGAAGGAGCCTGTGGTGTTGGCGATGATGGAGGAGGAGCAGGTGTTGATGGTGGTGTTGAGGTTGGAAAAGGGGGTGGGGCAGGTGGTGAAGATGGTGCCACCCTTTTCCTCTTCGTAACGAGGCCATCCTCGGTGACCTCGTCGTCCTCTTCTTCCTCCTCATGGATGACTTGAGGGGCTCTCCTTTTGGGTCTCTTAAGGACCAATTTTTTGCGTTGGGCGGGTTCCTTGGGTGGTGATCACCCTTGGACAATGGCGGCCTCCACCACCGAGTTGGGCACCGTTTGGGAACCGGTTGCCAACCCGTGGTTTCGGGCAAGCGACTTTAGTTCGGCGAGCATGTTCCTGGGCAACATGTTGTCTGCAGGGGACGGAGATGCATGGGTTAACTCAAGGAAAACAGATAAGTGCATAATGTAATAAACAGCAAAGCAGATGATGTGTGCAGAAAAAGTAAAGCCAAAGTCTTGCGCATAACGCACAAGACGCCCAGAAACAGCTAAACAGAAGCAGTATTAAAGCAATAGTTCAAATGACCTAACCTATTTGAAATTCTAGCTGATCTTCGTAGAATTCAAAGCTGATCAGGGAGGTGGTGAGGAAAGTTATATTGGCGTCCGCCACCTTCTTCTAGAAGAGACAAAGGTCTCTGTCCAATGCTCCCATGCTATCAGGACTTCTGGGCCTCCTGAAGCAGCTCTTGGACTCCTTTTTCCCCTTGTCCACCCAGTACAAGGGGAAGCCATCAAGAAGGGAGGTGTCCTTGTCGTTTGCACGTACTTGGACGAATTTTCCCTTCCAGTCTTTGTACGATTGCTGGAAGATGGTAAAGATGGATCTCCCAGCAATCGCATTCAAGCTGACCCACAGGCGGTCTCCTGGGTGCTTGGCTTCGAAAAGGAACAAAAACACGTCCACCGACGCGGGCAACCCCAGGTGGGCGCACGTTACTTGAAAAGCTCGAACAAACGCCCAGCTGTTGGGGTGGAGCTGGGCGGCCGCAATGTTGAGCTCGGTAAGAAGTTCCCTCTCGAATCGGGTGAGAGGGAACCTGAGCTTGACCTTCTTGAACAGAGTCGTATAGACAAAGCAGAAGGGCCCGTCGGCGCTTACTTTGTCATCAGCACACACGGGCAGGTCGGCGGGGCAAGGCAGCACCATCATCTTTTCGTCGTGCTCCTTGTGAAACGACTGGTAGATCTCGTCCCCCTTAGTCAGCCGCAAGACTGCTCCCGCAGTGTTCACAGAGGATGTTTCTTTCAGAAGGGTTGAGTTAGCCCAGGGGTATAAAGTTTTGAAGTCTGGCGGAGGAACGGGGGCTCCTCCAGCGTTAGATGGAGTCGCCTGGGCCAGGGCAGATTGGGAAGACGCAGGCCTCTCAGCCTGCGAAGAGGAAGCGCCACGAACTTGTGTTGAGTCGTGTGCTTGTGAAGGAAGGTTTCGTGCTGATGGAGGGGGGTTCGGGGTAATCTTTGTGCGAGTCATGATAGCAACTACAAAGGAAGAAGAAAGGAAAAATGATCAGGGGGTTACAGAGGCTGACTCGATCGTAGGAGGAAGGTGAAAAAACGAACGAATGTAGGTTCGTTGCGACGATCGACGAAGCCCTAAGTTACGCAGAAGGAGAAATGGAAAAACAACCCACAGCGTATGCACCAAGCAGTTACAGGATGATGCAAATCGGTGAAAATGCAAGGAAAACCAGCAGATGAAGGAAAGTAGTTACCTTTCGATGATCAGGAAGACGATAGAGGAAGATGGTGATCTCGAGCGTTGAAGAGCGTTGAGAGTTTTCGCAGAAGGAAGTTAGAGCGTTTGCAAGCACGAAGAAAGTGATGGAACAGTGAAGCGAAATGGGTTTAGGAAGCGCAAACAGCAAATGAAGAGAGCCGTTGATGAAGCCACGTGTCGAGCGATGAGTGAGGAGTTTGGTGGGTCGTCAGAGCAGCAGAAGGTACAACCGCTTGGAATTCCGCGTCAAGGCCACGTAGATCGGTGTTAACGAAGGCTCTTTCAGTCTTTTCGCTAGACAAGTCTTCGCTTAAGACTGGGGGGCTTGTGTACCGCCCTGGTGGTCGGGTGTGATGACGTGGCATCCTGCTACAGTGTAGGCGTGTTGACAAGGCGCCAGGTTGACAGAAGGGAAGGAAGTCGGGGGGCACGTGTAGTCGCCAGTTGTTAAGCTGGCGTGTTCCGACTTCCAGCTTACCAGAATAGGCGATCGCCAGGTTGAAGATGAAGTCGCCCGATGTAGATTCAGGCGACCTAGATATTGGAGATCGCCAGAGAAAGCACATCGCCGAAGATGAAGGAGAAGCAGATTATGAAGGCGGCCGGCGAGACCGCAGGGAAGGTGTATGAAGGCCCCTAACTCGCCAGTTCCAGTAGAGATCGCACTCCTAAGTTAGCTATGCACTGGGCAGTACCATGCATAAGTAACTTAGCCAAAATGAGAGTAGAAGCAGCGCCAAGTCAAGGAGCCTCCAGATGATGGCACGTGTACGGTTGGATGCGAGCCACGTATCCGAATCTGTAACTGCCAGGAGAGAGAAAGCCACCAGGTATATAAGAGTTCTTAACAAACTTTCTGAGGTACGCACGTTCAGTTCATACACTTTACGCTTGCGAGTTAGAGCTGACTGTGAGAGAGGATTTGCACGGTTCTAGTTCTCTTAGTTTTTGGTGATACCGTCACTGACTTGAGCGTTGGAGTGCGATCGGCCGCAGCGGCGCCGTGCTGTTTCTTTGCAGGTTCTTGAGGTAGATCCTGAAGAGGAACGGAGGTGAGAAGCGGTGCGCACGTCGATCCTCTGACGAGGCAGTTTCCAGCGTTCCGGTCAACAGGCAGGATCAGTTTGCATTAAAAAAAAAAAAAATTCCAGTAGCTAAATTTTTTTGTTTTCTTCATCTACTCTAGAGCTTTTCCTTAAGTATTCTTTTGTGGCCTAATTTTCTCATTGAGTTCTTTATTTTCTAGATTGTCTTTCATTCTTACTCTTTGAGTCTGTCTCACATATAGTTTTCCTTTTGCAATTACCTTTCTTTGCTTATACCTTTTCTTGTTTGTCTTTATTGTTTCATTGGTTTTGTGGTGGTTGCTTTTGAGATTGGTGTGCTTGCTTTGACATCTTTCATTTGAGGATTCCAAGGTCTCAAGATCAGATTGGTGCAAGAACATTATTTCTTTGAGAGTGACCTCTTTTTCTACCTCATTTCACTTCGGCAGTTTCAATTGCCAAGCTCACTGTTTTTGCTAATTTTTAACTTTTTTGCTGTTTTTGTGTGTTTGCTGTTTTTAATTACAAATGGCTGGATTTTCAAGTGATGCATCCTACAAGCAGAATTCTCCTTCCAAAGCTTCAATCCTTGGTGAATTACATGAAGCTCAAAGAACAATTAGACGGTTGGAGGAGAAAATGCAAAAGATGGAGGTCCAACAAGCTAGACCATCTCCTTCTATCCAGGATGGACATCATTCTCATAGACCATCTTCAAGAGCCTCTTCAAATGATTTTGGCCGTGAAGATGAGCATAGGAGAAGGAGACCTCCACCCCAAGTCCATGGACAAAGACATCATCACCAATGGGAAAGAATTCACTACGGCAATGGCTTCTATCATGATGCAAAGTCCAAGCTTCCTTCAGTCAAGCTACCTTGTTTTAATGGTTCTAGTTATCCAAATGTATATTTAGATTGGGAGGCTAAGTGTGAACAAATTTTTGAGATCCATGAGATCCAAGATGAGCATAAGCTCAAGCTAGCCACCCTAGAGTTTAGTGATTATGCCATGAAATGGTGGCATGGAATTGTAAAGCACATTATCTATCACAAGGGTCCTCCCGTGGACTCTTGGAACTCTTTGAAGGATCATATGTGCGCTAGGTTTGTGCCCCCACATTTTAGGAAAGACCTCATGTTGAGACTCCAACGGTTTCAACAAGGCACGCTAAATGTGGATGAATATTATAAGGAGCTTGAGACGCTTGTGCTTAAAATTGAATTAGAAGAAAGTGAAGAAGCCATGGTTGCTAGGTTTGTGAGTGGTCTTAGGAAGGATATTCAAGACATTGTTGATTTACAAGAGTATTCATCATTGGGCTCTTTAGTTCATCTTGCAATGAAGGTGGAAGCCCAACTTGCTAAGAAAAACTCTTTTAAAAATGCTTCCAATGATGGATACTACTCCAAGTCTTGGAGAAACAAAACTTCTTTTTCTAAACATCCTTCCAAAGATTCTTCTTTCAAACCCAAGGAATCTAAGCCATCTACTTCTAGGCCTAAATCTCCCACTAGAACGTCTAATACTAAATGCTTTAAATGTATGGGTTATGGTCATATTGCTGCAAATTGTCCTTCCAAACGAAGTATGTACATGCATGAGGGCATTGTAGTTAGTGAGCATGATTCGGATTCTCCTAAGCATTCATTGCATTCTCATGCATCTAGTGAGGAAGAGAGTGAATGTCCACTTGAAGGGGACTTGTTAGTTGTGAGAAGACTTCTTGGACAAGTTTCACAACCTTTTGATGAAAGTCAAAGGGAAAATATTTTCCATACAAGATGTCTTATTCAAAACAACATTTGTTCCTTGATAGTGGATGGGGGTAGTTGTGCAAATGTGGCTAGTACAAGAGTAGTAGATAAGCTTGGATTGCCTACTATCTCTCATACAAAGCCCTACAAATTACAATGGCTTAGTGAAGTAGGAGAAATAATTGTTAATAAAAAAGTCCTCATCCATTTCTCCATTGGAAAATACAAAGATGAGGTATTATGTGATGTTGTGCCCATGGAAGCCACTCATGTTCTTTTGGGAAGACCTTGGCAATTTGATAGAAAAGTTTTACATGATGGCTTTACCAACAAACTATCTTTTGAATTCCATGGTCACAAGATTACTTTAAAATCTCTCTCTCCAAGAGAAGTCCATGAGGACCAAGTTATCATGAAGAAAAAGAGGGAGAGTGAAAAAGATAAAAAAGATAAGAGTTCTAAGCCAACACTCCTTGTGTCTAGGCGTGACATTGAAAGGGAAATAGTGGCTCATCATCTTCTTTTCTTAGCCATCCCTAGAACTCTTAGAGTAGAAACACTTGTTGATAGTCCTCATTGCTTGGAAAATTTGGTAGATGAGTTCCAATATGTGTTTCAAGATCCTCCAAATGGACTTCCACCTTTGAGAGGGATTGAGCACCAAATTGATTTGATACCGGGCTCTTCTTTACCAAATCGTCCAGCATATAGGACCAATCCAAGTGAAACCAAGGAAATTCGCCAACAAGTTGAGGCTTTGATTGAGAAAGGGTGGGTGCAAGATAGCATGAGTCCTTGTGCTATGCCTATCATCTTAGTGCCAAAAAAGGATGGCACATGGCGAATGTGTTCGGATTGTAGGGCCATAAATAACATAACCATTAAGTATAGGCATCCCATACCTAGACTAGATGATTTGTTGGATGAATTACATGGTTCTAAAATCTTTTCAAAGATTGATCTTAAAAGCGGCTACAATCAAGTCCGTATCAAACCGGGTGATGAATGGAAGACGGCTTTTAAGACCAACTTTGGTTTATATGAGTGGTTAGTTATGCCTTTTGGTTTAACTAATGCACCAAGTACCTTCATGCGCCTGATGCATCATGTTCTTAGACCTTTCATTGGTAAGTTTGTTGTGGTTTACTTTGATGACATTCTCATTTATAGCTTATCTTTGAATGACCATAGGTTGCATGTTAGGCAAGTTTTAGAAACCCTGAGGAAGGAACATTTGTATGCTAACCTTGCTAAATGTATGTTTGCTCTTGATCATATAGAATTCCTAGGGTTTGTTGTGAGTTGTAAAGGGGTCCATGTGGACAAAACAAAGGTGGTGGCCATTCAAAATTGGCCTACACCGAAATCTTTGAATGAGGTCCGAAGTTTTCATGGACTTGCTTCTTTCTATAGAAGATTTGTCCCAAACTTTGGTACCATTGTCGCACCACTCAATGACATAGTGAAAAAGGATGTGGTCTTTCATTGGGGAGAAGCACAACAAAATGCTTTTGACACTTTGAAAGAAAAATTGACTAATGCTCCCATCTTGGCCCTTCCTAATTTCACTAAGACATTTGAGATTGAGTGTGATGCTTCAAGCATAGGTATTGGGGCTGTTCTCCTTCAAGAGGGCCACCCCATAGCCTATTTTAGTGAGAAATTGAAGGGAAGTCATCTCAATTATTCCACCTATGATAAGGAATTATATGCACTTGTTAGGGCTTTGTTTACTTGGCAACACTATCTTTTTCCCAAAGAGTTTGTGATACATAGTGATCATGAATCTCTTAAATATTTGAAAAGCCAAAACAAACTTAACAAGAGGCATGCTAAGTGGGTGGAATTCATTGAGCAATTTCCTTATGTGATCAAACACAAGCAAGGCAAAATAAATATTGTGGCGGATGCTCTTTCTAGAAGATACACCTTGCTAAATCTTTTAACCTCTCAATATCTTGGTTTTGATCACATTAAGGAACTTTATCATGATGACCTTGATTTTTCTATCATCTATCAAGAGTGTCTTAAGGGAGGACACAAAGACTTTTTTATTCAAGATAGCTTTCTTTTTAAAGGAAAACGTCTTTGTGTTCCCCAATGCTCTATTAGATTATCTCTTGTTAGAGAAGCTCACGAGGGGGGTTTAATGGGACATTTTGGGGTTGCTAAAACTTTGGATGTGTTGCATGAACATTTCTTTTGGCCACATATGCATAAACATGTTCATAGTTTGTGTGATAAATGCATAGCTTGCCGCAAAGCTAAGTCTAAAATGCATCCCCATGGTCTTTATACTCCTCTTCCTATCCCTTCAATGCCTTGGGTAGATATATCTATGGATTTCATCTTAGGCTTACCCAAGACATCAAAGGGAAAGGACTCCATTTTTGTGGTAGTGGATCGTTTTTCAAAGATGGCTCACTTTATTCCTTGCCACAAAGTGGATGATGCATGCCACATTGCAAACCTCTTCTTCCAAGAAGTGGTTCGCTTACATGGGATTCCAAGGTCTATAGTGTCCGATAGAGATCCTAAATTCTTGAGTCACTTTTGGAAGACCTTGTGGGGCAAGCTTGGGACTAAGCTTTTATTTTCTACCACTTGCCACCCACAAACTGATGGTCAAACCGAGGTGGTGAATAGAACTTTAGGACAACTATTGAGATGTTTTATTTCGGGGAATCCTAGAGTGTGGGAGAATTTACTACCCCATGTTGAGTTTGCATATAATTGTGTAGTAAATTCTACCACCTCCCATTCTCCTTTTGAGGTGGTCTATGGGTTTAATCCCCTAACACCTCTTGATCTTCTTCCTATTCCCCTTCTTGGAGATGTCTTGTGCAAAGATGGAGATGAAAAGGCTTCTTTTGTGAAAAATTTGCATAAAGACATCAAGAAGAGAATTGAGAAGAAGGTTGGCAAGTATGCTGAACTTGCCAATAAAAGGAGAAAAGCATTGTTGTTTGATGAGGAAGATTGGGTTTGGCTTCACTTGAGGAAGGATCGTTTTCCTACTCAAAGGAAGTCCAAACTAATGCCTCGAGGGGATGGACCTTTCCAAGTCCTCAAGAGGATTAATGACAATGCTTATGAGTTAGATATGCCTGATACATTCTTAGGTGGTCATACTTTTAATGTCAGCGATCTAACTCCTTTTTCTGTAGGTCTCCAGAATTCGTGGTCGAATTCTCTCCAACTCGGGGAGTATGATGGAGATCAAGCTCAAGAGGACATGGAGGCCAATCAACAAGATCAAGAAGAGGTAGAGGCACAAATGGAGGACACCCATGGAGGTCAAAGCCCACCTCAAAGGATTACAAGAAGCATGTTCAAAGCTTTGGGAGCTAGGGGACATTTATTTTATCTTTTTGTAATTTCTTTAGTTGAAGGTGCTTAGAGGGAAACTTTAGAAACCTCTTTTGTTATAGCATCTTTTAGGCTTTAGTTAGGAGCTTTAGGGGGGGTGTATTAGTAGATAGGTGTAGGAGTAGAATAGGAGGTGCCAAAGTGAAGGAAAGAGTCACACCTTCCTCATGCATGGTTTAGGCGCCGGTTTTGAATAGGATTAGGAGGGAATTTTGAATTCTCTTAGCTTTGTTTTTCAGCACCTTAGGCTATAAATAGAGGTGCTCTCTTTGTAAAATTCAGATTGGAATTAATCTAAGAAATTTCTACTCAAATTTTGAGTGATCATTGGAGAGCTTTTGAGCCTTCTTCTCTAGTCTTATCTTGATAGATCCATGGAGTCCTCAAGTGGCGGCAGCAACTCTTATCTAGGAGCATTCCACACTTCTAGTGGCGAGATCATCCAACATCCTTCCATCTTCATGAGCATTTCTTCTCTCCTTCCTTTCTTCTTTGTTAATTCTTTGTTCTAGCTTGTTGTCTTGTTGTTTGGTTCGGCAATTCTAAGCACCTATGTTCTGTTCTTTGCCTTTTAATTTCATTTTGTTCGGTTGGAATGTGTTCTTATGCAATTCTGTTCGGTACTTCTTAGTTTTACCTCTTTTTGTTGGTTCAATTTGACAATATGTGGAACATCCAAATGAGTTTGGGATTTGGTACTAGTTTTTGGTGAGTTCTTGTCTTAGAACAATGATCCAACTCTAAGAAAAGTGTCTCTATAATGTCCAACTCAAGGTGATTCCTAAGAATGTCAAGAATTATTCTCTATATGGCTAGTGGAATCACATCACCTTGTGCGTAACCTCCAGGCTCGAGTAAGCAACTAGAGTGTGTTCTCCGGAAAATTTGCCAAAAGTCCGAACCCCGTTTCCAACATCCAAGGTTCCTTTTAAACGTCTCTAGCATTTAAAGCGTCTTAAAAGCGCATTTAAGGTCCTGAAACGTTTAGCGCCTTTAAGACGTTTAAACCGCTTGAAGCATTTAAAGTACCTTAAAACGCTCGAAATGTAAACTTTAATTACTTTTAAATAGCTTTAATTACCTCATACCTAACAAATTGATGTTTATGTTCTTCCTGCTGCGTGTCCTCTTGACTTGGCCGTTATTACACGTGGAGGGCCTCACAGCACCGTGACCCAACTCAGGGGTATTTCATCGCGTGAGTCCTCCTTCCTTGGAGTGCATCTGGCGCAAGGGGTGACCTTTTGGGTGCCAACTCAGGCTCCCCAACCTCTAGTCACGCGTATCTACCTTCCTCTCGCACCCTGCACCTGGTTACCCCTAGGCATGACCCTCTCCTGAGTCGTATCTATCCCAAGGGTCCCCCTGGGGTGACATGGGCACTTCATGAGTCAGATTGCTCTCTACTGGTGCTAGTACTATGGCCTTGAAGCCACCTTTCTCTTCACTTTACTATCGTTTCTGCGCTAGGCGGGCCCGAAGCCTCCATGGCGTCACTCCCTCCATGGTCTTTCCTACCCATGGGTATCGGGGAGTAACACTACTGGTGGCTTAGTTGGCGACCCCTTATCTTGGCGGCACCTTGTTTAGGCGACACCTTGTCTTGGCGACGCCTTTTGTAGTCACTCTATCGACTTCCTTTCTTTGACCCCTTCGCATGGTCCCACCATATGTTGACCTTGGCCTCGACGTTGACTTTGACTTTGGTCAACGCCCGGGGGCGGGACGGTACAAATTTGTTTCTTGCTTTAATTCTTTGGCCTCTAAATTTGGTGTTGGATTGTTTCTCAATTGGTGCTTATTTGAGTGGAAATTGGACTTGAGTGAGGTCTAGCTTCCTTGATAGGTGCTGGATTGGAGAATTAATTCCCTAATTCTAAGAGGAACAAAGGCAAGGGCAGAAAACAAATACCTACCAAAAACACCACAAACATTGGAAGGCCCAACAAAGAAAAGACAACCAAGGAAGTGCCAATAGCAAAAAAAAAAATAAGATCAACAAAGGGAGTTTTCTTTATTTCTTTGCAACTTAACTTTTGTTAATTACTTCTTTAATTACGTGATTAGACAGTGAGTGTGTCTTCAAGGGCTCCAAGTGTCCAAGAAGCCTCGCCTAGGGTCGACTAGTGTAGAACTATCTAGTTTAGCAATTGTTAATTGTTTTAATTACAACTCTTTGCTTTGGATAGTTACGTTTTTAATTGTCTTGTTTTGCTTAAAGTTTTGTTAATTGTTGCTTGGTTAATTAGCTAGTTTGCATTGCTTTCTTGCATTAAAATTTTGATTTCTCCAACTTAATTGTGTTTTAAGTGATTTACTAAGAGAAAACTTTGTGTGAAGACATTAAGGGATAGTCTTTGGCTAAGGCAAGGCTTGGTATTTAAGTAGTCCACTGTGACTCACCTCCCTTACCTGGAAGACTACCTTCTTTGACTTCCCTAAATTTTCTCAAGGTAAAATACTTCTACACACAAAGCCCTAGTCATGTCTTCTTCTTCTCATTCTGCAAAATCTATTGAAAGTGAAGTAAAATCTTTGAAAACTCTTTTGAAAGAAGTTTCACAAGCTGTGCAATTGATTTCAATTAGACAATTGGAGAATGAGACTAAAATCAATGAGTTGACTAAAGCCAAGGAAGAGAAGTCTCAAAAATCAAAAAACTCTCATACTCATACATCCCATTCTAAAATAAATGAGTCTCTAGGGGAGGGTAGCCTTAGAATCAATGACTATTACCAACCACCCCCTAGAAGAAATAGGCAAAGGGAGGAAGAGAGCCCAAGGGAAGTAAGGGTAGACCTACCCCATTTCTATGGTAAGGAAGATGTAGAGGTATACCTAGATTGGGAGATGAAAGTAGAGCAACTCTTTGCTTGCTATAGGGTGAGTGAAGAAAGGAAGGTACCCTTAGCAACCCTTAGTTTCCAAAGCAATGCCATGTATTGGTGGACCTCTCTAGAGAGAGACCGACGTCTTCATAGGGAGCCTCCCATAGAATATTGGAATGACCTTAGGGGAGCCCAAAGACGTCGCCACATACCTTCCTACTACCATAGGGAGTTAATGGACAAGCTCCAAAGACTCCAACAAAAGAACATGAGTGTGGAAGAGTATAGGCAGAAAATGGAGCTCTACATGATGAGAGCATCCATTAGAGAGGAAGAAATCACCACCATATCTAGGTTTCTAAGTGGGCTCAACCTTGAGATAAGGGATAGAGTAGAACTTCTACCCTACCAAGACTTGAATGACTTGGTTCAACTTTGCATTAAAGTTGAAC
The DNA here is from genome assembly GCF_000499845.2 of Phaseolus vulgaris. Lineage (NCBI taxonomy): Eukaryota > Viridiplantae > Streptophyta > Magnoliopsida > Fabales > Fabaceae > Phaseolus > Phaseolus vulgaris. The sequence continues at coordinate 5,335,013 of NC_023758.2, read as the reverse complement.
AACAAAATTTGCGCAAAACTTCAAGTCAAAGGGTGGGTTCTTACTCCAACTTTTATCCCAAGAAAGACTTTAAAAGGGAAGGTAGCACATCTAGAGACGAACCCAAAGAAACTACCAAACCTTTAGTGAAAGATGCCTCCACCCCATCCATCCGTGCTAGGGACACCAAGTGTTTTAAGTGTTTTGGAAGAGGGCATGTGCAAGCGCAATGTCCAAACCAAAGGGCTTTGTTCTTAAAAGGAAAAGATGAGTACACTAGTGGTGAGGATGAACCTTGTACACAAGAAAAAGGGGAAGGAGAGAGGATAAATCCTTTGAAGGGGGACTTATTGATGATTCAAAGTGTACCGTCCCGTATCCGGGCGTTGACTAAGTCAAGGTCAACGTCAACGGCTGAGAGTCAAAGTCAACACAAGGCTTCGCCTAGGTGTGGAGACGCCAAGTGCCAGCATCGCCGAGAGGAAGCGTCGCCAAGGCAAGGCGTCGCCTAGGTGAAGGCGTCGCCCAACCAGGGCGTCGCCAGATCAAACAGTGTAGAAACAAGGCAATCACAGCGCGGTTCCCCGATACCCATGGGTAGGAAAGACCATGGAGGGAGCGGCACCGTGGGAAGGCCTCAGGTCCCGATATCTCGGGAAAGTGATAAAGAGAAAGAAAAGGTGGCTTCAAGGCCATAGTGATAACATCAAGGTAGGGCAGCCTGACTCGTGAAGTACCCCTGCCACCCCAGAGACGCCTTCGGGACAGATACGACCCAAGAGGAAGGTCACGCCCAGGGTAAGCGGGTGCAGGGTACGAAAAAAGGCAGATACGCTCTCAAAGTAAGTGGCTAGATACTTGGGGGCATGAGTTGGCACCCAAAAAGTCACCCCTAGCGCATTAGCACTCCCAAGCAAGAGGACTCACACGTAGAAACGTCCCCAGATGGGCAGAAACGCCCCAGATGGGGTCACGGCGTCGTGAGGCCCTCCACGTGTACAACAGCCATGTCAGAATGGAAACACCCTTTAGTCAGGTGCCAGGTAATTAAGAGTCATTCAATACAGTTTCCCTTTCGAGCATTCAGGTACTATAATGGCTCCCAAGCGTTTCAACGACTTAAATGCGCTACGTTTTCTAATTAAAACGTTTTAATGAGTGCGTTACGTTTGTGATTAAAAGCGCTTTAAGGCGCTTTAAATGCTTGGGTAGTTTAAATAGCGCGGAGAATGTTGGAAAGAGGGTTGGAACTTTCGGCAAATTTACCAGAGAACTCTCTAGTTGCTTGCTCGTGCTTCAAGGTTACGCACAAGTGACTGGAGAATATTTTTGCCTGAAGGAGACAGCACACACACATATACATAGTTCTTTTACCACCTTCAGAGTGCCATACGCGGTGCTCAGACACGTAGGTGGACAGTTTTGGTGTTTCTTCCTGGCTGACTTGAGCGTCGGAGTGCACACGGCCGCTAGGGCGCCCCTTTGTCCTCTTTTTTGCAGGAATCCACAGGCAACCAGTGGGAAGGAGTCCCTGGCTGACGGTTGAGGTCGCGCGCGAAGACGTCCTGGTCAACCGGACGGAACACAAAGAGTCCTCCACAATCAACCTAGTGCATCCATCGAGACACAACGAGAGAACATCTTTCATACTAGATGCAATGTTTTAGAAAATATATGCTCTCTTATTGTGGATGGTGGGTCATGCTGCAATTGCTGTAGCACTAGATTGATTGAGAAACTAAATCTACAAGTAGTTCCTCATCCAAAACCTTACAATTTACAATGGATCAATGAGAATGGGGAACTACGTGTAGACAAATAAGTGGAAATCAAGTTTTCTATAGGTAACTACAAAGACGAAGTTTTATGTGATGTAGTACCTATGGAAGCTTGCCACATCTTATTAGGTAGACCATGGCAATTTGATAAGAAAACCTTGCATGATGGTCTAACTAACGAGATTTCCTTCATCCACAAGCACAAAAAGTTTGTACTTAGCCCTTTACCACATTCCCAAGTGGTAAAAGACCAAATACAAATGAAACATAAGAGGGATGAAGAGAAAATAGAAAAAGAGAAAACTTTTGGGAAACAAAAGGTGTGGGAGAAGAGTGTTCCTTCCCACAAGGTCATTCAACAAGACAAGCACATTGAAAATACCCTTGAAAACATGCTTCTTGTTGAACAGCCTAGCCTTACGTCTTGTAAGGAACACTTGCAAGCATAAGCAAAAAAGAAGAGTCTTTAAAAGAAGCTTGCATAGATAAAGACTATCTCTCAAATGTGCTAGGATATCCCCAAGAGAATGTCAAGTTATCTATAAGCATCTACAAAAACAAAGTTTTGTGTGAAGTAGTGCCTATAGCAACTTGTCATGTCTTATTGAGACAACCATTGCAAAGTGTACAAATTTTCATAAACAATGGTTGTACCAACGAGACTGTCTTTACACATGAGAGAAAAAGTCTACATGAAGGAGAACTCATGGGCCAAATTAGAGTTGATAAAACTCTAGAGCTTTTAAAAGGAAAACTTTTGTCACACATGAGAAAAGAGGTTCAAAGACATTACTTTAGGTACAATTCTTGTTTTCAAACTACACCTAAGGCAAAGTCTCAAGAACTCTATACTCCTTCACCTTTTGTAAATGATCCTTGGGAAGACACACATTTCATATTAGAGCTTCCGAGGACAACAAAAGGTTTTGTTTCCTTCTTCATGGATGTGGATAAACTCTTCCTAAGAAAAGTGACAAGCCTCCATGATTTATCTTCAAAAATAGTGATGGATAGAGCTCCAAAATTTGAAAACATAGCTCTTCCTTCTATGCTTCACGAAATCATGAGGAACACCCACAATTCTTGGGATAAGAATCCTTTTCCTTTTGAGCATGCATACAATGGAGTAGTCCACAAGATTACTCATATTTCTCTATTTGAAGTTGTATGTGAACCTAGTCCTTTTGCCCTTTTAAAGTTGTTACCATCTCCTAAAGGAATTATGCCTAAGGGAAAAGTAACTACTATTGGAAATTTTAGAAAACATAAGAGGATTAGAGGACACATACAACCATCAAAAGGGAGATATTGTGAGAAGTTGCCAAAAACAAAAGAAACACAAAAATGGCAACTTCACACAATTAAATTTTCTCCAAATGCTCACACTAACTCCTTTGCTTTGTTTCAAGATTGCCATAGATTGACATTTGATCCGGGAGGACACACCTTGACGAAGCAAGAGGCTGCTATCCGAGATCAAGTCTGAAAATCTGAGGATAGATCTTCTCAAGAAGGAGGAGATGATGGACACCATCCAGCCACAACCATCCCCCTAAGAAGCAAAAGCATTGGATTTGAGGACAAATCCTTTTCAAGAGGGAGAAGATGATGGAAGAGGGCCAAGCACAACCTTCCATGAAAGGCAAGAGCCAAGTCAAGAACGTCTAAGACAAGCTAGGAGCGTCTAAGACGAAGCTAGGAGCATCTAAGACAAGCTAGGAGCGTCTAGGACAAGAAGGCCAAGCTAGGAGTGTCTAGGACAAGCTAGGAGCATCTACGACAAAGAAGACTTGGATCAAGTTATGAATGGGAGAGTGGCATACTAGCACATATTCCGTGAAGGCCCATCAAGTGTAGTTTAGCTTTAATTGGGGTGTAAATAGCATAGCCATGTGGACAAATGTTTATTTTTCTGCACATTAGAATTAAGGAGGAGTTAACCTTGATTAGCTAAAGGTTTCTAGAAGCCTTCACTAATCAAGGGACGGTTTTGTGAAGCCATGTGCACCCATGTGCACCCATGTGCTCCATGTGCCCATGTGCCTCACATTTTCATTTCATTTGGCTTACATTTCATCTTCTCTTAGCTTAACATTTACGGCCTCCTTAGCCTATAAAAGGAGAAGCCTATCACTTATATTTGCAAGATTAATCAGAGTAATGTTATGCTGCCCACATTGTGCCATACAATGCTTTTGCCTAGTCTCTAGGACCTAATCTTCATCTTCACCATCTATCAAAGGGCTGGCCGAACCTTCCTTTTTCCATCATACACATCATGCACCTTCAAGATCACCATAGCTCCTGGGAGGATCTTGCACATCTCAATCCATAACTTCTGCACCATTTTTCTCAACATCCAACAAGAGCTCCATAAGAATGCCATCAATATTATTCACACGAATAACACTGATGGTACCATCAGTATTATTCCAACATATAACACTGACGCTACCATTAGTATTATTCCCACCAATAACATTGATTGTACCATCAGTATTATTCCCACCAATAGCATTGATGGTACCATCAATATTATTTCAACCAATAACATTGATTGTACCATCAGTATTATTCCCACAAATAACAATAATGGTACCATCAGTATTATTCGCACCATTAACAGTGATGGTTCCATCAGTATTATTCCCACCAATAAAACTAATGGTACCATCAGTATTATTGCCACCAATAACACTGATGGTAACATTAGTATTATTCCCACCATTAACAATGATGGTTCCATCAGTATTATTCCCATAAACAACACTGATGGTACCATCAGTATTATTGCCACCAATAACACTGATGGTACCATTAGTATTATTCCCAAATATAACACTGATGGTACCATCAGTATTATTCCCAACATTAACATTGATGATACCATCAGTATTATTACCACCAATAACACTGATGGTAGCATCAGTATTATGGCCACCAACAACACTGATGGTTCCATCAGTCTTTTTCCAACAATTATCACTGATGGGACCAAAAGTATTATTGCCACGAATAACACTGATGGTACCTTCAGTATTATTCCCACCAATAACATTGATGGTACCATCAGTATTATTCGTACTAATAACACTAATACTACCATCAATATCATTCCCACCACTAACACTTATGGTACAATCAGTATTATTGCGACCAATAACACTGATGGTCCCATTAGTATTATTGCCACCAATAACACTGATGGTACAATCAGTATTATTGCCACCAATAACGCTGATGGTACCATAAGAATTATTGCAACCAAAAACAATAATCGTATCATCAGTATTATTATCACAAATAACACTGAGAGTACCATCAGTATTATTGCCACCAATAATACTGATGGTACCATCAGTATTATTCCCACAAATAACATTGATGGTACCATCAGTATTATTCCCACCATTAACACTGATGGTATCATCAGTATTATTTCGACCATTAAAACTGATGGTACAATTAGTATTATTGCCATCAATAACACTGATGGTACCATCAATATTATTTCCACCATTAACATTGATGGTATTATTGCCACCAATAACACTGATGGTACCATCAGTTTTATTGTCACCAATAACATTGATGGTACCATCAGTATTATTCCCACAGATACAACAGATGGTACCATCAGTATTATTCCACCCATTAACGCTAATGGTTCCATCATTATTATTCCCACCAATAACACTGATGGAAACATCAGTATTATTCCCACAAATACCACAGATGGTACCATGAGTATTATTCCCACCAATAACGCTGATGGTACCATCAGTATTATTTCGACCATTAACTCTGATGGTTCCAGCAGTATTATTCCCACCAATAACATTGATGGTAGCATCAGTATTATTGCCACCAATAACACTGATGGTACCATCAGTATTATTCCTACAATTAACACTAATGGTTTCATCAGTATTACTCCCACGAATAACACTGATGGTACCATCAGTATTATTTCCATCATTAACAATGATGGTTCCATCAGTATTATTACCATAAACAACACTGATGGTATCAACAGTATTATTGCCACCAATAACACTGATGGTACCATTAGTATTATTCACAACAATAACACTGATGGTACCATTAGTATTAATCCCAACATTAACACTGATGATACCATCAGTATTATTACCACCAATAACACTGATTGAAGCATCAGTATTATAGCCACCAACAACACTTATGGTTCCATCAGTATTTTTCCAACCATTATCACTGATGGGACCATCAGTACTATTGCCACGAATAACACTGATGGTACCTTTAGTATTATTCCCACCAATAACATTGATGATACCATCAGTATTATTCCTACTAATAACACTAATAGTACCATCAATATTATTCCCACCATTAACACTGATGGTACAATCAGTATTATGGCGACCAATAACACTGATGGTACCATGAGTATTATTGCCACCAATAACATTAATGGTACAATCAGTATTATTGCCACCAATAAAGATGATGGTACCATCAGAATTATTGCAACCACTAACAGTGATCGCACCATCAGTGTTATTGTCACCAATAACACTGATAGTACCATCAGTATTATTCCCACCAATAACACTTATGGTACCATCAGTATTATTGCCACCAATAACACAGATGGTACCATCAGTATTATTCCTACCAATAACACTGATGGTACCACCAGAATTATTGCCACCAATAACACTGATGGTATCATTAGTATTATTCCCACCATTAACAATGATGGTTCCATCAGTATTATTCCCATAAACAACACTGATGGTACAATTAGTATTATTGTCACCAAAAACACTGATGGTACCATTAGTATTATTCCTAACAATAACATTGATGGTACCATTAGTATTATTCCCACCATTAACACTGATGGTATCATCAGTATTACTCCCACCATTAAAACTGATGGTACAATCAGTATTATTGCCATCAATAACACTGATGGTACCATGAATATTATTTCCACCATTAACGCTGATGGTATTATCGCCACCAATAACACTGATGGTACCATCAGTATTATTCCCACCACTAACACTAATAGTTCCATCATTATTATTCCCACCAATAACAGTCATGGTACCATCAGTATTATTTCCAACAATAACACTGATGGTACCATCAGTATTATTTCCACAAATACCACAGATGGTACCATCAGTATTATTCCCACCAATAACGCTGATGGTACCATCAATATTATTCCCACCATTAACACTGATGATTCCATCAGTATTATTCCCACCAATAACAGTGATGGTAGCATCAGTATTATTGCCACCAATAACACTGATGGTACCATCAGTATTATTCCCACAATTAACACTGATGGTTTCATCAGTATTATTCCCACGACTAACACTGATGGTACCATAAGTATTATTGCCACCAATAACATTGATGGTTCCATCAGTATTATTCCCACCAATAATACACATGGTACCACCAATATTATTCCCACAAATAACAATGATGGTACCATCAATATTATTCCCAAAAATAACATTGATGGTACAATCAGTCTTTTTGCCACCAAGAACACTGCTGGTAGCATCAATATTTTTCCCACAAATAACACTGATGGTACAAGCAATATTATTCCAACAAATAACACTGATTCTACCATTAGTATTATTCCCACCAATAACACTGATTGTACCATTAGTAGTATTGCCACCAATAGCATTGATGGTACCATCAGTATTATTTCAACGAATAACATTGATTGTACCATCAGTATTATTCCCACAAATAACAATAATGGTACAATCAGTATTATTCGCACCATTAACAGTGATGGGTTCATCAGTATTATTCGCACCATTAACAGTGATGGGTCCATCAGTATTATTTCCACCAATAAAACTGATGGGACCATCAGTATTATTGCCACGAATAGCAGTGATGATACCTTCAGTATTATTCCCACCTATAACATTGATGGTACAATCAGTATTATTCCTACAAATAACACTCATAGTACCATCAATATTATTCACACCATTAACACTGATGGTACAGTCAGTATTATTGCGACCAATAACACTGATGGTAACATCAGTATTATTGCCACCAATAACACTAATGGTACAATCAGTATTATTGCCACCAATAACGCTGATGGTACCATCAGAATTATTGCAACCAATAACAATGATCGTACCATCAGTATTATTGTCACCAATAACACTGATAGTACCATCAGTATTATTGCCACCAATAATACTGATGGTATCATCAGTATTATTCCGACCATTGAAACTGATGGTACAATCAGTATTATTGCCATCAATAACACTGATGGTACCATCAATATTATTTCCACCATTAACGCTGATGGTATTATTAACACCAATAACACTGATGGTACTATCAGTATTATTCCCACCATTAACACTAATGGTTCCATCATTATTATTCCCATCAATAACACTGATGGTACCATCAGTATTATTCCCACAAACACCACAGATGGTACCATCTGTATTATTCCCACCAATAACGCTGATGGTACCATCAGTATTATTCCCACAATTAACACTGATGGTTCCATTAGTATTATTCCCACCAATAACATTGATGGTCGCATAAGTATTATTGCCACCAATAACACTGATGGTACCATCAGTATTATTCCCTTAATTAACACTGATGGTTTCATCAGTATTATTCCCACGAATAACACTGATGGTACCATCAGTATTATTGCCACCAATAACACTGATGGTCCCATCAGTATTATTCCCACCAATAACACACATGGTACCATCAATATTATTCCCACAAATAACAATGATGGTACCATCAATATTATTCCCACCAATAACATTGATGGTACAATCAGTATTTTTCCCACCAAGAACACTGTTGGTAGCATCAATATTTTTCCCACAAATAACACTGATGGTACCACCAATATTATTCCAACAAATAACACTGATTCTACCATTAGTATTATTCCCACTAATAAAACTCATTGTACCATAAGTATTATTGCCACCAATAGCATTGATTGTACCATCAATTTTATTTCAACAATTAACCTTGATTGTACCATCAGTATTATTCCCACAAATAACAATAATGGTACCATGAGTATTATTCGCACCATTAACAGTGATGGGTCTATCAGTATTATTCCCACCAATAAAACTGATGGTACCATCAGAATTATTGCCACCAATAACACTGATGGTAACATTAGTATTATTCCCACCATTAACAATGATGGTTCCATCAGTATTATTCCCATAAACAACACTGATGGTATCATCAGTATTACTCCCACCATTAAAACTGATGGTACAATCAGTATTATTGCCATCAATAACACTGATGGTACCATCAATATTATTTCCACCATTAACGCTGATGGTATTATCGCCACCAATAACACTGATGGTACCATCAGTATTATTCCCACCACTAACACTAATAGTTCCATCATTATTATTCCCACCAATAACAGTCACGGTACCATCAGTATTATTTCCAACAATAACACTGATGGTACCATCAGTATTATTGCCACCAATAACACTGATGGTACCATCAGTATTATTCCCAACAATAACACTGATGGTACCATCAGTATTATTCCCAACAATAACACTGATGGTACCATCAGTATTATTCCCAACAATAACACTGATGGTACCATTAGTATTATTCCCAACATTAACACTGATTATACCATCAGTATTATTACCACCAATAACACTGATGGTAGCATCAGTATTATTGCCACCAAAACCACTGATGGTTCCATCAGTATTTTTAAAACCATTATCACTCATGGGACCATCAGTATTATTGCCACGAATAACACTGGTGCTACCTTCAGTATTATTATTCCCACCAATAACATTGATGGTACCATCAGTATTATTCCTACTAATAACACTAATAGTACCATCAATATTATTCCCACCATTAACACTGATGGTACAATGAGTATTATTGCGACCAATAACACTGATGGTTCCATTAGTATTATCGCCACCAATAACACTAATGGTACAATCAGTATTATTGCCACCAATAACACTGATGGTACCATCAGTATTATTGCCACCAATAATACTGATAGTACCATCAGTATTATTGCCACCAATAATACTGATGGTACCATCAGTATTATTCCCACAAATAACATTGATGGTATTATCAGTATTATTCCGACAATTAAAACTTATGGTACAATCAGTATTATTGCAATAAATAACACTGATGGTACCATCAATATTATTTCCACCATTAACGCTGATGGTATTATTGCCACCAATAACACTGATGGTACCATCAGTATTATTCCCACCATTAACACTAATAGTTCCATCATTATTATTCCCACCAATAACATTGATGGTACCATCAGTATTATTGCCACCAATAACATTGATGGTACCATCAGTATTATTCCTACTAATAACACTAATAGTACCATCAATATTATTCCCACCATTAACACTGATGGTACAATCAGTATTATTGCAACCAATAACACTGATGGTTCCATTAGTATTATTGCCACCAATAACACTAATGGTACAATCAATATTATTGCCACCAATAACGCTGATGGTACCATCAGAATTATTGCAACCAATAACAATGATCGTACCATAAGTATTATTGTCACCAATAACACTGATAGTACCATCAGTATTATTGCCACCAATAATGCTGATGGTACCATCAGTATTGTTCCCACAAATAACATTGATGGTACCATTAGTATTATTCCCACCACTAACACTGATGGTATTATCAGTATTATTCCGACAATTAAAACTTATGGTACAATCAGTATTATTGCCATAAATAACACTGATGGTACCATCAATATTATTTCCACCATTAACGCTGATGGTATTATTGCCACCAATAACACTGATGGTACCATCAGTATTATTCCCACCATTAACACTAATAGTTCCATCATTATTATTCCCACCAATAACACTGATGGTACCATCAGTATTATTGCCACCAATAACACTGATGGTTCCATCATTAGTATTCCCACCAATAACACTGATGGTACCATCAGTATTATTCCCACAAATACCACAGATGGTACCATTAGTATTATTGCCACGAATAACGCTGATGGTACCATCAGTATTATTCCACCATTAACACTGATGGTTCCATCAGTATTATTCCCACCAATAACATTGATGGTAGCATCAGTATTATTGCCACCAATAATACTGATGGTACCATCAGTATTATTTTCCCACAATTAACACTGATGGTTTCATCAGTATTATTCCCACGAATAACACAGATGGTACCATCAGTATTATTGCCACATATAACACTGATGGTTCCATCAGTATTATTCCCACAAATAACAATGATGGTACCATCAGTATTATTCCCACCAATAACATTGATGGTACAATTAGTATTTTTCCCTCCAAGAACACTGCTGGTAGCATCAATATTTTTCCCACAAATAACACTGATGGTACCATCAATATTATTCCAACAAATAACACTGATGGTATCATTAGTATTATTCCCAACAATAACACTGATGGTACCATTAGTATTATTCCCAACATTAACACTGATGATACCATCAGTATTATTACCACCAACAACACTGATGGTTCCATCAGTATTTTTCCATCCATTATCACTGATGGGACCATCAGTATTATTGCCACGAATAACACTGATGATACCGTCAGTATTATTCCCACCTATAACATTGATGGTACCATCAGTATTATTCCTACTAATAACACTAATAGTACCATCAATACTATTACCACTATTAACACTGATGGTACAATCAGTATTATTGCGACCAATAACACTGATGGTACCATGAGTATTATTGCCACCAATAACACTAATGGTACAGTCAGTATTATTGCCACCAATAACGCTGATGGTACCATCAGAATTATTGCAACCAATAACAATGATCGTACCATCAGTATGATTGTCACCAATAGCACTGATAGTACCATCAGTATTATTGCCACCAATTATACTGATGGCATCATCAGTATTATTCCCACAAATAACATTGATGGTACCATTAGTTTTATTCCCACCATTAACACTGATGGTATCATCAGTATTATTCCGATCATTAAAACTGATGGTAAAATCAGTATTATTGCCATCAATAACACTGATGGTACCATCAATATTATTTCCATCATTAACGCTGATGGTATTATTGGCACCAATAACACGGATGGTACCATCAGTATTATTCCCACCATTAACACTAATGGTTCCATCATTATTATTTCCACCAATAACACTAATGGTACCATCAGTATTATTCCCACATATACCACAGATGGTACCATCAATATTATTGCCACCAATAAAATTGATGGTACCATCAGTATTATTCCCACCATTAACACTGTTGGTTCCATCAGTATTATTCCCACCAATAACATTGATGGTAGCATCAATATTATTGCCACCAATAACACTGATGGTACCATCAGTATTATTCCCACAATTAACACTGATGGTTTCATCAGTATTATTCCCATGAATAACCTTGAATGTACCATCAGTATTATTGCCACATATAACACTGATTGTTCCATCAGTATTATTCCCACCAATAACACACATGGTACCATCAAAATTATTCCCACCAATAACAATGATGGTACCATCAGTATTATTCCCACCAATAACATTGATGGTACAATCAGTATTTTTCTCACCAAGAACACTGCTGGTAGCATCAATATTTTTCCCACAAATAACACTGATGGTACGATCAATATTATTCCAACAAATAACACTGATTCCTACCATTAGTATTATTCCCACCAATAACGCTGATTGTACAATCAGTATTATTGCCACCAATAGTGATGTGATTCCAATAGCCACATAGAACAAGATTCTTGACACTTTGAGGAATCACCTTGAGCTGGAAAATGTAGAGGCACTTTCTTAGAAGTTGGATCATGGTTCTAAGTCAAGAACTCACCAATACAAGTACCAATTCCCAAATTCATTTGGATGAACCAAATATTGTCAAATTGAATCAACAAAGGAATTGTAAAAGAGAAGACCGAACAGAATTAAACCACAAACAAATGTGCTGAACAGAATTTAGAAAACCAAAACATAGGTGCTGGAAAATTAAGGACAGCCGAACCAAAAAATTGCTCAAGAACACAAGACAACAAGAGTAATTGAAAGAGAAGAAAGGAAGGAGAAGAGAATGCTCATGAAGATGGAAGATAGGTTGGATGATCACGCCACTAGAAGTATGGATGCTCCTAGATGAGTGTGGAAGCCGCCACTTGAGGAAACCATGGTCCTTCAAGATAAGACTAGAGTAGAAGCTCAAAAGCTCTCCAAATGCTCACTCCAATTTTGAGTATAGTTTCTTTAGATGAATTCAAATCTGAATTTTACAAAGAGAGCACCTCTATTTATAGCCTAAGGTGCTGAAATGTAAGCTACACAAATTCAAAAAAACTCCCTCCCAAAAAGCTTCTAGAATTTGCGCCTAAAACAAGGCATGAGGAAGGTGTGATCCTTTCTCTCACTTTGGCGCCTCCTTATTTACTCCTACACCTATCTACTAATACACCCCCCTAAGACTCTTAACTAAAGACTAAAAGATGCTTTAACAATAGAGGTTTCTAATGTTTCCCTCTAAGCACCTTTCTAAACAATATTTATTTAAAACTTGGCCTTGCCCTTCATGGGATGGTCTTTGGGCTTTTGTGGGCTTTAACCTTCTTGGGCTTGGGCTTGGGCTTTATCTTTTGCAAAGATTAACAAGAAAAACTTTAAATGTGAAGGCGAATGATCTTGTTCTTCATTATAAAAAGCCACCTTTAGTTGATTCTCATCAAATAGCATTGATGGTACCATCAGTATTATTTCAACCAATAACATTGATTGTACCATCAGTATTATTCCTAAAAATAACAATAATGTTACCATCAGTATTATTCGCACCATTAACTGTGATGGGTCCATCAGTATTTTCCCCACCAATAAAACTGATGGTACCATCAGTATTATTGCCACCAATAATACTGATGGTACCATCAGTATTATTCCCACAAATAACATTGATGGTACCATCAGTATTATTCCCACCATTAACACTAATGGTTCCATCATTATTATTCCCACCAATAACATTGATGGTAGCATCAGTATTATTGCCACCAATAACACTGATGGTACCATCAGTATTATTCCCACAATTAACACTGATGGTTTCATCAGTATTATTCCCACGAATAACACTGATGGTACCATCAGTATTATTCCCACCAATAACATTGATGGTACAATCAGTATTTTTCCCACCAAGAACACTGCTGGTAGCATCAATATTTTTCCTACAAATAACACTGATGGTACCATCAATATTATTCCAACAAATAACACTGATTCCTACCATTAGTATTATTCCCACCAATAACACTGATTGTGCCATCAGTATTATTGCCACAAGTAGCATTGATGGTACCATCAGTATTATTTCAACCAATAACATTGATTGTACCATCAGTATTATTCCCACAAATAACAATAATGGTACCATCAGTATTATTCGCACCATTAACAGTGATGGGTCCATTAGTATTATTCACACCATTAACAGTGATGGGTTATCAGTATTATTCCCACAAATAACATTGATGGTACCATTAGTATTATTCCCACAATTAACATTGATGGTATCATCAGTATTATTCCCACCATTAAAACTGATGGTACGATCAGTATTATTGCCATCAATAACCTTGATGGTACCATCAATATTATTTCCACCATTAACGCTGATGGTATTATTGCCACCAATAACACTGATGGTACCATCAGTATTATTGTCACCAACAACACTGATGGTTCCATCAGTATTTTTCCAACCATTATCACTGATGGGACCATCAGTATTATTGCCACGAATAACACTGATGGTACCTTCAGTATTATTCCCACCAATAACATTGATGGTACCATCAGTATTATTCCTACTAATAACACTCATAGTACCATCAATATTATTCCCACCATTAACACTGCTGGTACAATCAGTATTATTGCGACCAATAACACTGATGGTACCATTAGTATTATTGCCACCAATAACACTAATAGTACAATCAGTATTATTGCCACCAATAACGCTGATGGTACCATCAGAATTATTGCAACCAATAACAATGATCGTACCATCAGTATTATTGTCACCAATAACACTGATAGTACCATGAGTATTATTGCCGCTAATAATACTGATGGTGCCATCAGTATTAATCCCACAAATAACATTGATGGTACCATTAGTATTATTCCCACCATTAACACTGATGGTATCATCAGTATTATTCCCACCATTAAAACTGATGGTACAATCAGTATTATTGCCATCAATAACACTGATGGTACCATCAATATTATTTCCACCATTAACGCTGATGGTATTATTGCCACCAATAACACTGATGGTACCATCAGTATTATTCCCACCATTAACACTCATGGTTCCATCATTATTATTCCCACCAATAACACTGATGGTACCATCAATATTATTGCCACCAATAACACTGATGGTACCATCAATATTATTCCCACAAATACGACAGATGGTACCATCAGTATTATTCCCACCAATAACGCTGATGGTACCATCAATATTATTCCCACCATTAACACTGATGGTTCCAGCAGTATTATTCCCACCAATAACATTGATGGTAGCATCAGTATTATTGCCACCAATAACACTGATGGTACCATCAGTATTATTCCCACAATTAACACTGATGGTTTCATCAGTATTATTCCCACGAATAACACTGATGGTACCATCAGTATTATTGCCACATATAACACTGATGGTTCCATCAGTATTATTCCCACCAATAACACACATGGTACCATCTATATTATTCCCACAAATAACAATGATGGTACCATCAGTATTATTCCCACCAATAACATTGATGGTACAATAAGTATTTTTCCCACCAAGAACACTACTGGTAGCATCATTATTTTTCCCAAAAATAACACTGAAGGTACCATCAATATTATTCCAACAAATAACTCTGATTCTACCATTAGTTTTATTCCCACCAATAACACTGATTGTACCATCAGTATTTGATCCTGCCTGTTGACCGGAGCGCTGGAGAATGCCTCGTCAAAGGATCGACGTGCGCACCGCTTATCACCTTCGTTCCTCCCCTGGATCTACTTCAAGAACCTGCAAAGAAACGACACGGCGCCGCTGCGGCCGATCGCACTCCGACGCTCGAGTTAGTGACGGTATCACCAAATACTAAGTACTAGAACCGTGCAAATCCTCTCACAAACAGCTCTGTCACTCGCAAGCGTAAAGTGTATGAACTGAACGTGCGTACCTCAGAAAGTCTGTTAAGAACTCTTATATACCTGGTGGCTTTCTCTCTCCTGGCAGTTACAGATTTGGACACGTGGCTTGCATCCAAGTGTACACGTGCCATCATCTGGAGGCTCCCTGACTTGGCGCTGCTTCTGCTCTCATTTTGGCTAAGTTACTTATCCATGGTACTGCCCAGTGCATAGCTAACTTAGGAGTGCGATCTCTACTGGAACTGGCGAGTTAGGGCCTTCATACACCTTCCCTGTGGTCTCGCCGGCCGCCTTCATAATCTGCTTCTCCTTCATCTTCGGCGATGTGCTTGTTCTGGCGATCTCCGACTGCTTGGTCGCCTGGGTCTGCATCTGGCGACTTCATCTTCAACCTGGCGATCGCCTATTCTGGTAAGCTGGAAATCGGAACACGCCAACTTAACAACTGGCGACTACACGTGCCTCCCAACTTCCTTCCCATCCGCCAACCTGGCGCCTTGTCAACACGCCCACACTGTAGCAGGATGCCACGTCATCACACCCGACCACCAGGGCGGTACACAAGCCCCCCAGTCTTAAGCGAAGACTTGTCTAGCGAAAAGACTGAAAGAGCCTTCGTTAACACCGATCTACGTGGCACTGACGCAGAATTCCAAGCGATTGTACTTTCTGCTGCTCTGACGCTCCACCAACCCCTTCACTCATCGTTCGACACGTGGCTTTCATCAACGACTACCTTCATCTGCCGTTAGCGCTTCTCAAAACTATTTCGAAAACCCTTAAACCCATTACGTTCCACTGTTTCATCACTTTCCTTCGCGCTTGCAAACGCTCCAACTTCCCTCTGCGAAAACTCTCAACGCTCTTCAACGCTCCAGATCACCATCTTCCTCCATCGTCTTCCTAATCATCGAAAGGTAATTACTTTCCTTCGTCTACTGGGTTTCCTTGCATTTTCACCGATTTGCATCATCCTGTAACTGCCTGGTGCATACGCTGTGGGTCGTTTTTTCCATTTCTCTTCTGCGTAACTTAGGGCTTTGTCGATCGTCGCAACGAACTCACATTCGTTCGTCGTTTCACCTTCCTTCTGTGACCGAGTCAGCCTTCGTAACCCTCCTGATTATTTTTCCTTTCTTCTTCCTTTGCAGCTGCCATCATGACTCGCACCAAGATTACCCGGAACCCCCCTCCATCAGCACGAAACCCTCCTTCGCAAGCACACGACTCAACGCAAGTTCGTGGCGCTTCCTCTTCGCAGGCTGAGAGGCCTGCATCCTCCCAATCTGCTCTGGCCCAGGCGACTCCACCTAATGCTGGAGGAGCTCCCGTCCCTCTGCCAGACTTCAAAACTCTATACCCCTGGGCTAACCCAACCCTTCTGAAGGAGACCTCGTCGGTGAACACTGCGGGAGCAGTTCTGCGGTTGACAAAGGGGGACGAGGCCTATCAATCGTTTCACAAGGAGCACGACGAGAGGATGATGGTGCTGCCTTGCCCCGCCGCTCTGCCAGTGTGTGCTGATGACAAAGTAAGCGCCGACGGGCCCTTCTGCTTTGTCTACACAACTTTCTTCAAGAAGGTCAAACTCAGGTTCCCTCTCACCCGATTCGAGAGGGAACTCTTGACCGAGCTCAACATCGCTGCCGCCCAGCTTCACCCCAACAGCTGGGCGTTTGTTCAAGCCTTTCAAATAACGTGCGACCACCTGGGGTTGCCCGCGTCGGTGGACGTGTTTTTGTTCCTTTTTGAGGCCAAGCACCCAGGAGACCGCCTGTGGGTTAGCCTGAATGCAATTGCTGGGAGATCCATTTTTACCATCTTCCAGCAATCGTACAAAGACTGGAAGGGGAAGTTCATCCAAGTACGCGCAAACGATAAAGACACTTCTCTTCTTGATGGCTTCCCCTTGTACTGGGTGGACAAGGGGAAAAAGGAGTCCAAGAGCTGCTTCAGGTGGCCCAGAAGTCCTGATAGCATGGGAGCTTTGGACCGAGACCTCTGTCTATTCTGGAAGAGGGTGGCAGATGCCAACATAACATTCCTGACCCCCACCCTGATCTCCTTCGAATTCTTTGAGGACCAGCTAGAATTTCAAATAGGTTAGGACGCTACACCTTTGCTTTGACATTACTTCTGATACTGCTTCTGATACTGTTTCTGGTACTGCTTCTGGGCGTCTCGTGCGACACGCACAAGACTTTTGGTTTTACCTTTTCTGCATATACCTGTCTTGCTGTTTCATTGCCTCATACACTTATCTTTTTCTTCTCTGAGCTAACTCATGCATTTTCGTTTCATGCAGACACCATGTTGGGAAAGAACATGCTCGCCGACTTAAAGGCGCTCGCCCGAAACCACGGGTTGGCGACCGGTTCCCAAACGGTGCCCAACTCGGCGGTCGAGAAGGCCATCGTTCATGGGCGATCACCGCCCAAGGAACCCACCCAACGCAAGAAACTGGTCCTTAAGAGGCCTAAGCGAAAAGCCCCCCAAGTCGTCCAAGAGGAGGAAGAAGAGGACGACAAGGTCACAGAGGATGGCCTTGTCACGAAAAGGAAGAGGGTGGCACCATCTTCTCCACCTGCTCCACCCCCTCTTCCAACCTCATCACCACCATCAACGCCTGCTCCTCCTCCCTCATCGCCAACACCACAAGCCCCTTCATCACCAGTCCAAGCAACTCCACTGGCCACTGCGCCACCAGCAGCTGAGGCTCAAGAGCCAAATTTTCTGGAGGACCCCCCAAGTGCCTCTACGCCACACATCTCAGCTGGAGGGGGCCCCCCTTCAAACACTTCAGCTGCAGAGAACGTTCCAATCGGGGATGAGGTTGCTCACACCTCTCCAATTCTAATTACCGAATCCCCGATTGCGTCGCCACGCCAGGAAGCAAACACTGAAAATCCTGCTAAGGAAGGTGGCGGCGAGAACCCTCAACAAGCCCCCCTGGCGCCTCTCCAAGCATCCAACCTTTCCCTTGAAGTCACAAGGATGTGGGAACCTCTGACTGCCAAACTCAAAACCATAGCAGAGGATATCCCATCGATCATAACGAGGGCTGTGGAGAGCTCCACTAGGAGGCTTCAAGACGATCTCTACAACCTCAAGACCGAAAATAGCACTATGAAGGTTGAGGTGGAGAAGGTGTCATTCAGCCTGACGCTCGCGGAAATGGAACACTCCCGAGTGGAGGATGCCCTGAGTACCGAGCTCAGGTTGGCGCGCAAGGAAGCTGCTGACCTTCGCCGCAAAATTCATGATCTTGCCCAAGAGAAAGTCGAGCTAGAAAGCAAGATCGTGCCTCTCCGCACCAAGGCGAGCGACCTGGAGGCTCACATTCAAGCTGACGCCGCCAAGTTGCAGAAACTGGAGCAGAGGTCGATCGACCGCGAGAAGCTACTTGGGCAAGTAGAGAAAGCGAGGGACGACGCCATGGCTGATCTCACCGAGGCAAACAAGGAAAAATGGAAGATGGCTGCCGAGTTGACCCAAGCTCAAACAGAATCCAGAAAGGTTGCTGACGACCTTCTTCATGCTCAAGAGACCAACGAACAACTCCGAAAACAGGTCGAAGAGCTGGAGCAGCAGAACAAGGAGCTCAAAAAACAGGTTGAAGAACTTCAAGGGCAAATTGAAGAACTTAAGCTAAGCTCTGCTCAGATTCTGGTTGCTGGATTCGAAGCCGCTCGGGAACAATTCGCATGCCTATTCCCCGATCTCGACCCCAGCATGGTGTCGTTAAACAACGAAGTAGTAGATGGAAAGGTCGTTCCCGCCGAAGGCTCAACCAACTCCACCCCGTCTGCTACTTTATAAATTCGCTTGTATATACCTTGTAATAAGAACTCGTGCATATGTGTTTTGAACAGATACTTATTTCAATCGCTGAACTTGGATATTCTCTCCCTTGACTTCTTTTAAGCGCTTTAGCCCTCTTTGCATGTTTAACTTTGTCGGATTTAACTTAGTGATTTTGCTAACGCGACTTTTGACGTAATTGCCTCGAGCCAATTCAAACTTAAGCAATAATCACTTTAAACAACTTGTATTCTTAAGGCAACTAACCTTATCGCAAGAATACCCTTCGAACAACGAATTGTAACTCAATGATTGGCTCAAACAACGTCCCACTCGTCCTGCTTTATCAAACAAGCCTTTCAACCTTCTTGTTGTCGTTTGAACTTTCCCCGATCGCCAAGACCTCTTGGTAACACCAGCTTTTCCTAGCCTCATGCTTTGGCAATCGTTTCTTTATCTGGGGTAGAAGCGCCCTTTGGAATCTTCCTTTGCCCTCTTGAACTTCAGAGCAAAAGACCGGCTGGCTAGGCGTTCTCTTCGAACCTACCTTAGCCACCTTTCAAGCTTCTTCCACCCTCTTCACCATACCTGAACTCGTTCGAGACGAGAAGGATTTTATCTTGCCTATGCTCGCACGTAAGCGAGAAGGTCTTTCAACTCGCCTGAACTCGCTCATCGGCGAGAAGGACTTTTTACTCGCCTGAACTCGCTCAACGACGAGAAGGACTTTATCTGGCGCCTCAACTTGCCCAGGGTGTACATCTCCTCCCCCCTGGATGCACTGAGGACCTTTTCTTTCTCTCGCCTGCACTCGCTCGGCGGCGAGGAGGTCTTTAACTGGCCTTAGCTCGCACAACGGCGATAAGGACTTTATCTGGTGCCTCAACTTGCCCAGGGTGTACATCTCCTCCCCCCTGGATGCACTGAGGACCTTTCTCTTCCTCGCCTGCACCCGCTCGACGGCGAGGAGGTCTTTAACTTGCCTCTACATTGCCCCAGGAGTTACATCTTCTCGCTCCCAGAAACACGGAGGACTTTTTCTCTTTCTCGCCTGCACTCGCTCGACGGCGAGGAGGTCTTTTAACTTGCCTCTACATTGTCCCAGGAGTTACATCTTCTCGCTCCCAGAAACACGGAGGACTTTTACTCTTTCTCGCCTGCACTCGCTCAACGGCGAGGAGGTCTTTTACTTGCCTCAGGACGCGCGAGGGCGTTGAGGTCTTTCATCTGGTGCCTCCGATCGCCGAAAGACGATGAGGACTTAAAACTTAACTGGTGCCTCCAATCGCCGAAAAACGATGAGGACTTAAAACTTAACTGGTGCCTCTAATCGCCGAAAAACGATGAGGACTTAAAACTTAACTGGTGCCTCTAATCGCCGAAAAACGATGAGGACTTAAAACTTAACTGGTGCCTCCAATCGCCGAAAAACGATGAGGACTTAAAACTTTTTAGAAAGCACGCGATATATCTTTTCTTGCCTTAAATCATGTACAAATGACAAGGTCTTTCTTCAAAACTTTTGAAAATAGCACACATGCAATCTGAAAACACCTTATTCTTCGAAAACTCTTCTTTTATTGGGTGGCCTCATTAAAAACCCTCCTTAGGGAAAAAAGAGTGTCCCCTTGAAACTGTTTTAACAGAGACATTGTAATATAACATTTGTGTTTGTCTTTACTTACAAGCTCTTAACTATAGTACAACTTCAGGTGTGTGGCGTTCCAGGTACGAGGGATCGCCCCTCCTTCCAGCGTTTCTAAGCGGTAGGCCCCGTTCCCGAGCGCCTCGGTTATTCTGAACGGTCCAGTCCACTTGGGTGATAGTTTATTCTCCATTTCGTACTGGTGGGCCTTCCTCATCACCAGATCGCCTTCTCTAAACTGCCTTGGCATCACCTTTGAGTTGTATCTTCGCTCGATCCTCCTTTTCACCGCCTCAGCCTTCAGCCTCGCCTCTTCCCTGACTTCATCCAGCAGATCCAGGTTCAGCCTTCTCTCTTCATTCGAGTCTTCCTCTACAAAGTTCTGGAATCTCGGCGAGCTCTCCTGGATCTCCACCGGAATCATGGCGTCACACCCATAGACCAAGCTAAACGGGGTCTCATGGGTTCCTGACTGCTCGGTGGTGTGGTACGCCCAGACTATACGGGGCACCTCCTCAGCCCAACTTCCCTTGGCTTTCTCAAGCCTTCTCTTCAAACCTCTCAACAACACCCGATTAGCTGATTCCACCTGGCCATTTGTTTGAGGGTGCTCGACGGATGCAAACACTTGTTGAATTCCCACCCCTTCGCAAAGCTTCTTCAACAGGTGGCTTGCAAACTGCGTCCCATTATCTGACACCAGGCGCTTAGGCACTCCAAACCGGCACACGATGTTCTTCCATACAAAACCTTCGATCTTGTGTGCGGTGATCTGGGCCACTGGTTCTGCTTCAATCCACTTGGTGAAGTACTCAATCGCCACCACCAAGTACTTCATTTGCCTGATCGCCAGCGGGAAAGGTCCCAGGATGTCGATTCCCCAAGTATGAAACGGCCAAGGGCTATAGATCGACTTCAACTCCTCGGGAGGTGCCTTATGCCAATCGGCGTGCTGCTGGCACTGTTTACAGCATTGGGCATACTTCTTGCAATCTTCTCTCATAGATGGCCAATAGTAGCCTGCACGGAGAGTCCTCGCGGCCAGAGCTCGACCCCCGACGTGGCTTCCACATATACCTTCGTGGAGCTCTGCCATAATTCTCGTGCACTTCTCGCTGTGTATACATTCCAGGAGCGGGTGAGTGAACCCAAACCTGTACAGATCGCCATCAATCAATGTATACTTGCTGGAATTTTTCTTTACCTTCCTAGCTTCTGTTGGATCTAGCGGGAGGAGGCCATCTGCCAAGCACCGCTTGTACTGTGTTATCCAAGTGTCTGGCTCATGGGCGGCGTAGACCTGCATCATGTCCACCTTCTCTCCTCGACATGCTCTAATTCTCGGCGATCTCAGAGTTTCTTGCGTCAAAGACTTATGGCTTCTCGCTGCTCTCTCCGTCGACCTGCTTATCTGAAGGACCAGGTGATCTGCTACAAATGCCCTCGGCGTCTTCAGAGTTTCTTGAATCACCGTCCTCTGCCTTCCCCCCTTGCCTGAGCTGGCGAGCTTAGCAAGCAAGTCAGCTCGGGCATTCTGCTCTCGGGGCACATGCACTACTTCAAAAGAGGCAAAGGAACTCTTCAATTCCTGCACATACGCCAAGTAAGCCGCCATTTGTGGATCTTTAGCCTGGAACTCGCCTGTTACTTGCCCTGTGACTAGCAGTGAGTCACTCTTAGCCATTAACACCCTGGCTCCCATCTCTTTGGCCAGCAAAATCCCGGCGATCAGCGCCTCATACTCTGCTTGATTGTTGCTGGCTTTGAAGGCAAATCTCAACGATTGTTCGATCAGCACGCCGTTGGGTCCTTCCAATATGACTCCAGCACCGCTACCCTGCTGGTTCGACGATCCATCCACCGAGAGTACCCAACGGAAAGCATCTCCTTCAACCCGCGTCGCCTCTGATGAGAGCTCGACCACAAAATCTGCAAAGATTTGCCCCTTGATCGGGCCTCGGGGCTCATATTTAATGTCAAATTCTGACAACTCCACCGCCCACTTCACCATTCTTCCCGCAACGTCAGGTTTCTTCAAGACCTTCTGGATGGGCAGGTCAGTCATCACCAGTATTGTGAAGCTGTGGAAGTAGTGGCGCAACCTCCTCGCCGGAAACACCACAGCTAGCGCAGCCTTCTCCAGGGCCTGATATTATTGCCACCAATAGCAATGATGGTACCATCAGTATTATTTCAACCAATAACATTGGTTGTACCATCAGTATTATTCCCACAAATAACAATAATGGTACCATCAGTATTATTCGCACCATTAACAGTGATGGGTCCATCAGTATTATTACCACCAATAAAACTAATGGTACCATCAGTATTATTGCCACCAATAACACTGATGGTAACATTAGTATTATTCCCACCATTAACAATGATGGTTCCATCAGTATTATTCCCATAAACAACACTGATGGTACCATCGGTATTATTCCCACCAATAACACTGATGGTACCATTAGTATTATTCCTAACATTAACACTGATGATACTATAAGTATTATTACCACCAATAACACTGATTGTACGATCAGTATTATTAACACCAATAACATTGATGGTTCCATCAGTATTTTTCCAACCATTATCACTGATGGGATCATCAGTATATTGCCACGAATAACACTGATGGTGATGGCAAATTCATGGATCTCTTCTCGGAATCATGTGAAAAATGGTGCGGAAGCCATGGATGTAAATGTGCAAGATCCTCCTAGGAGCTGTGGTGATCTTGAAGGTGCATGATGGGTATGGAATTAGGGAGGTTCGGCTAGCCCTATGGTAGGTGATGAAGGTGAAGATTAGATCCTAGAAACTATGGAAAAGCAAAGTATGACACAATGTTGGCAGCATTACTTTACTCTCATTAATCTTGGAAAATACAAGAGATGGTTTCTCCTTTTATAGCCATGGAGGCCGTAAATCCTAAGCTAATTACACATGAAATGTGAGCAAAATGAAATGAAAATGAGAAGGCACATGGCACATGGACCACATGGCCGGTCATGTGTGCTAAGGTTCTAGAATGTGCATAAAATCTAGGGTAAATCACATATAAGACAAGTTTGTGCTTTCTAACACTACACTAATTACTAAGCCACCCCTAATGGGCCTCCATGTAACATATACAAGGTCTTCTCTCTTCCATCCGTGGCTAGATCCATTTGGGCGTGAATGTGCTTAGCCATTGACCTTGTAATAGGGCCTAGACGGTCTAGGCCTCCTCCTAGACGCTCCATGTGTAGCCTCCCCTCATCATATCCTAGACGCTCCCTCCTTGAGTCTAGACGCTCATCACGGTCTAGTCTTGGGTCTTGGCTTCCATGGTGAGGTGTGTTTGGCCCTCCTCCATCATCCCCTCCCCCTTGGAAAGGATTTGTCCTCAAATCCAGCTCGTCCTCATCGTCATTGGTACCTACAAATGGAGAGAGATCAATTACATTAAAAGTGTCATGTACTCCATATTCAAGAGGTAGGTCCAATTTATATGCATTGTTATTGACTCACTTGAGGACTTGAAAGGGTCCATCACCTCGGGGACTTAGTTTGGACTTCCTTTGAGTTGGAAATCTATCTTTGCGAAGGTGAAGCCAAACTAAGTCTCCTTCCTCAAAAATTATTTCTTTCTTCCCTTTATTGTTGTATTTTGTGTACTTCTCATTTTGTTGTTGTATTTGGAGTTTAATCTTCTCATGAATTTTCTTCACAAAGTCGGCTTTGATTACTCCTTCCTTATGCACAAATTCTTGTGGATTAGGAAGAGGTAACAAATCCATGGGTGTGAGAGGATTAAAACCATATACTACTTCAAAAGGAGAAGCATTAGTAGTCTTGTGAACTACTCGATTGTAAGCAAATTCAATGTGGGGAAGATACTCATCCCAAGATTTATGGTTGCCCTTCATGATAGCCCTAAGCATAGTCCCAAGAGATCTATTGACTACTTCGGTTTGGCCATCCGTTTGAGGATGACAAGAAGTTGAAAATTGTAGTCTTGTTCCAAGTTTGCCCCAAAGAGTTTTCCAAAAGTGGCTTATAAACTTGGGATCTCTATCGGATACTATACTTCTAGGGAGACCATGAAGTCTCACCACTTCTCTAAAGAAGAGTCTAGAAATATTTTGAGCATCATCTACCTTGTGGGAAAGAATAAAATGGGACATTTTTCTAAAACGGTCCACTACCACAAAGATAGAGTCATGGCCTCTTGCAGTCCTAGGAACCCCTAAAATGAAATCCATGCTAATGTCTTCCCAAGGAGCATTTGCAATCGGCAAAGGGGTGTAGAGTCCATGAGGCATTGTTCTAGACTTTGCTTTTAAACATGAGATGCATCTAGAACAATGTCTTTGGACGTCTTTCCTCATATGTGGCCAACAAAATTTTGCTTTTAAAAGGTCTAGAGTCTTATCAACTCCAAAATGGCCCATGAGTCCCCCCTCATGTGATTCTTTGACAAGGAGTTTCCTATGTGTGCCTTGGGGAATGCAAAGTTTTCCTTCTTTAAAAAGATATCCCTCGGACACATAGTAACCTCCTTGCGCTCTATGTTGACATTGGGCATAGATGGATGCGAGTTCTTGATCTTCTTGATAAAGCTCTCTTATGTGATCAAATCCAAGAATTTGGGCACCCAATTTTGAAAAGAGTGTATGCCGCCTTGAAAGAGCATCGGCCACTATATTGGTGCTTCCTTTCTTGTATTTGATTACATAAGGAAATTGTTCAAGAAATTCCATCCATTTAGCATGTCTCTTGTTGAGCTTGTGTTGTCCCTTTAAATATTTTAAAGACTCGTGATCACTATGGATTACAAATTCTTTGGACACAAGGTAGTGTTCCCAAGTCTTTAGGGCTCGCACAAGAGCATAGAGCTCTTTGTCATAGGTGGGATAGTTGAGGGTGGCACCATGGAGTTTTTCACTAAAATATGCAATGGGGTGTCCACCTTGCAACAATACCGCACCTATGCCCACCCCCGATGCATCACATTCTATCTCAAAAGTTTTGGCAAAAATTTGGAAGAGATAGAATTGGTGCATTGGTGAGTTGAGCTTTTAGCCTTTGGAAGGCTTGCTCATGCTTTTCATTCCAACAAAATGCAACATCTTTTTTAACAAGTTCATTCAAAGGAGAAGCTAGACTAGAAAAATTAGGCACAAACCTTCTATAGAAGCTAGCTAACCCATGAAAACTCCTTACATCACTTACATTTTGTGGAGTGGGCCACTCTCGGATGGCTTTGATTTTCTCGGGGTCTACATGCACCCCCCTTTTGTTGACAATGAAACCTAAGAAAACTACACTATCTACACAAAAGGTACACTTATCCCTATTGGCAAAAAGACTATTTTTCCTAAGCACTAGAAGAACTTCCCTAAGGTGACTTAGATGGTCTTCTAGGGTTTTACTATACACTAGGATATCATCAAAATAAACTACTACATATTTACCTATGCAATCTCTCAAGGTGTGATTCATGAGCCTCATGAATGTACTTGGGGCATTAGTGAGCCCAAAGGGTATCACCAACCACTCATATAATCCAAATTTGGTCTTAAAAGCGGTTTTCCACTCATCACCCTCCTTGATTCGAATTTGGTGATATCCACTTTTAAGGTCAATCTTGGAGAATAGAGTTGACCCATGCAATTCATCAAGCATATCATCAAGCCTCGGGATTGGATGCCTATACTTGATGGTGATGTTGTTGATTGCTCGACAATCACAACACATGCGCCATTTTTCATCCTTTTTGGGCACCAACAAGACAGGTACAGCACAAGGGCTTAGGCTCTTTTGAACCCAACCCTTCTCCAACAAGTCTTGAACTTGTGATTCTATCTCCTTGGTTTCTGTTCCGTCCGGTTGACCGGGACGTCTTCGCGCGCGACCTCAACCGTCAGCTAGGGACTCCTTCCCACTGGTTGCCTGTGGATTCCTGCAAAAAAGAGGACAAAGGGGCGCCCTAGCGGCCGTGTGCACTCCAACGCTCAAGTCAGCCAGGAAGAAACACCAAAACTGTCCACCTACGTGTCTGAGCACCGCGTATGGAACTCTGAAGGTGGTAAAAGAACTGTGTATATGTGTGTGTGCTGTCTCCTTCAGGCAAAAATATTCTCCAGTCACTTGTGCGTAACCTTGAAGCACGAGCAAGCAACTAGAGAGTTCTCTGGTAAATTTGCCGAAAGTTCCAACCCTCTTTCCAACATTCTCCGCGCTATTTAAACTACCCAAGCATTTAAAGCGCCTTAAAGCGCTTTTAATCACAAACGTAACGCACTCATTAAAGCGTTTTAATTAGAAAACGTAGCGCATTTAAGTCATTGAAACGCTTGGGAGCCATTATAGTACCTGAATGCTCGAAAGGGAAACTGTATTGAATGACTCTTAATTACCTGGCACCTGACTAAAGGGTGTTTCCATTCTGACATGGCTGTTGTACACGTGGAGGGCCTCACGACGCCGTGACCCCATCTGGGGGCGTTTCTGCCCATCTGGGGACGTTTCTACGTGTGAGTCCTCCTGCTTGGGAGTGCTAATGCGCTAGGGGTGACTTTTTGGGTGCCAACTCATGCCCCCAAGTATCTAGCCACTTACTTTGAGAGCGTATCTGCCTTCTTTTCGTACCCTGCACCCGCTTACCCTGGGCATGACCTTCCTCTTGGGTCGTATCTGTCCCGAAGGCGTCTCTGAGGTGGCAGGGGTACTTCACGAGTCAGGCTGCCCTACCTTGATGTTATCACTATGGCCTTGAAGCCACCTTTTCTTTCTCTTTATCACTTTCCCGAGATATCGGGACCTGAGGCCTTCCCACGGTGCCGCTCCCTCCATGGTCTTTCCTACCCATGGGACTGTTGTTATTCTCGTTGTTACTGCATTTCTCCGCTTCTTCTTCCTCCTCTGATTTTTCTCGTGTGGGTGACGCTTCCTGGGATTCTTTCCCCTTCTTGCCATGGCTAAACTTGCTAAACCCTTTTTCCTCTCTTCTTTCTCTAGCTATCTATTTTTACCATGACGCGCGCGCACGCGGAGCCTGATTCTTCTCCCACGACCCCCAAGTCCAACTACAAAGCCTTCTACCCCTGGGCCCCCGACGAGCTCCTGAGTGAATGCACCAGCCTGACTTCCTTCCAGGACCTGGAAGCTCACCGGGGGGATCCCCATTTGTACAACTTTAA
This sequence comes from Phaseolus vulgaris, assembly GCF_000499845.2. Taxonomy (NCBI): domain Eukaryota; kingdom Viridiplantae; phylum Streptophyta; class Magnoliopsida; order Fabales; family Fabaceae; genus Phaseolus; species Phaseolus vulgaris. The sequence goes on along the minus strand of NC_023758.2, from coordinate 5,306,229 downwards.
CGCCTTCTGCCGCACCCACGACGCCCACATATCCGTCCGTCCCGGCAGGCCTGGGGAACCTGTTTGTTTGGACGACAGACCTAGAAAGGGGAAACCCTTCTTCTTCATGTACCAGACCGTGTTCAAACGTGTAGGAGTGCGTCTCCCGTTCACTTCCTTCAAACGGGAGCTTCTTACTGAAATCAACACTGCCCCCGCCCAGCTCCATCCTAACAGCTGGGCCTTCGTGAGGGGCTTTCAAATTCTTTGTGGATAACTGGGCATTCCTCCTTCTGTAGATGTCTTTCTGCATTTCTTTGAGGTGAAAAAGCAGGGGAAAAGCTTCTGGGTAAGCTTTTCCGGGATCGCAGGCAGGATCCTCTTCTCCCTCTTCCAGAATTCTTATAAGAACTGGAAAGGGAAGTTCTTCAGGGTGTGCAGCGCCAAGCACGTCCCACAGCTTTGGATGGCTTCCCCCTTTACTGGACGGAGCGTCCTAAATTGCTTAGGGCCAAAACCCTGGAAGAGCTATCTCCCGCCGATAGGGAGGTAAGCAAAGCCTTGGCAGGGTTGGGGATCGTCTTTGATACCTTGAAGCTGGTCGCTAGCGAGTACAATGCTCACGCCCTGACCACCTATTTTGGTAAGGGGCTCTCCCCTCATCTTTCTTGCTGTGAACAGCCTGCTATCGAGTGTTTGTTTCCCCATACTATTATGCTCATTTTACGCTGTACAATGTTACTTGCATTTCACGTCTCTTCATGTATTGTGAATTCGCATAGCTGCTTTAGTACTAACCCTTGCCGTTTGGCCTGTCTTGAGGTAGGATCGGTGATGGGCGCTTCCAAGAGAATGATGTTGGCGAAGGCAATGAAGGAGGCACGCGCCGCCAGGGCGGGCGCCTCCTCCACCCCTGCTGCCGATCCTGTTCCCCCACCGACCCTGTCACCGCCACCTCCCATCACTGCTGAAGCTCCCTCTAACCCGTCTCCGTCATCTCCACCTGGCCCTGAAGCGCTTCCAACTCCCAACTCTCCTCCGCCTATCGTCGCCGTTCCCCTAGCTGCAGCCTCGTCACCGGCTCCAACCCCTCTTGACAAGGGAAAAAGGGTTTTGGAGATTCTATCAGATGATGAGGACTCAGAAGGCGTGGCACCCTTCAGAAGAAGAAAATCCGCGCGGGTTCCTCTTCTGGTAGAGACGTCGCCGCAGGGAGGGAACCCCTTCATGGACAACCCTCCGAGTGCAACCTCACTCCCTCCCCTGACACTCCAAGAGGAAAGGGGCGAAGGCGCCGAGTCTGCCCCGCCTCCGCCGCCGCCAGAAACCACTGCTTCCCCGGCTCCCGACGCTGCCGCCCCCGATTTCATCGCCATCCCTCCTCCAATCATGCATCTGATGAGGGGTTTCAGTGGCGGGACTATGCTAGAGGGTACCGAAAGGAGGGAAGGCATGCCTTTCTACTTGGGGGCCTTCTTGGCGGTGGCTCTTGAATGGCGCTCCCAGGCCAGAAACGCGGTCTTGCAAGCTCAAACTCTCCAGGCCTTGGAAACAAAGGCAACTACCCTGGAAGAGGAAATGAGGACCCTGGGACGCCAGAACGAAGCCTATCAAACTTCTCTGAAACAAATACAAGAGTCCAAAGCAGAAACAGAGAGGCAACTGGCAGAGGCATTGGAGCTCCAGGCTGGCTTCTACACTCGGGAAGTTGCTCTCCAAGTACAGGTAACGGGTCTTCAGGAATTGGTCAAAGCGGATGCAGAAACTCAAAAGGACCTGAAGGACCGTTGCTGCGAACAGGCTGCCAAGATGGAGCGGATGGAGGGGGAAATGGCCACCCAGACCAAAGCTATGGACCTTCTCCGAGCTGACTACGACAAACTACAGGTCGAGGTTAGCCGGCTTCGCGTGGAGAAAGAGGCTCTGGAAAAGCAGGTGACCTCTGGAGATGCCGCCATTGAGGAGCTGGAGAAGGAGAAAAAGTCCCTTGTCCAGGAGATGGCGGGTACTTTCGAGGAGGGGTTCCAAGAGGCCCTGACCCATGCGTCCTGCGAGAATCCTGGCATCAACCTTTCGAACTGCGACCCCACACACCACGTCGTCGACGGGAAGGTCGTGCCCATGGACTTGGATGACTAAACCGCTGCCTCTCACCCGCCACCTTCCCCTTCGAGCTTAACTCCTTTATTCTTTACCTTCGTTTTTTGATTTTATCTGTTAAAACTTGTAATTCTTTGAACTATCCGTACTCTTGTTACTGATTTGGGATGTTCGTATGATTGCCTTTATGTTCTTGCCACATACGATTCTGCTTATGTGATCTCATTCTCATCTTTTCCCTTCACGCGCTTCAATTATTTTATCTTTGTTCTGCCCATTTCTTTCACTTCGTTGGGCGGTTTTGTATGATCGGGAAAGGTTGCACGTCAACCCTCACGCCCATGGAGAGGCTCACTTAGTGACGCCGCATCGTCCACGGGACGTCTCTGATACCGAAAGGTCCTTTCTTTGATCCTTAACGCTCGGCGCCCACGCCTAAGGAGAGGCCTGCTACAGCAGCACCGTATCGTCCCCGGGTGTCTAAAACGCTGAATGCTATGGGGGGGTCTGTTCCCTCCATGGTCTTTCCTTCCAATAGGTATCGGGGAACGCCCTGCCAATGATTCGCTGGCGTTTGGCGGTCTTATCTCCCTCCACAGTCTTTCCTACCTGTGGGTATCGGGGAGGCGACGCCAGTGACTAACTATGCTTTCTTTGATTTCGTCTCCCTCCGCAGTCTTTCCTACCTGTGGGTATCGGGGAGGCGACGCCTGTTGGTATTTGGGTTGGCGACGCCCGTGACGTCTCGCGCTGTCGTCGCCCTTTACGTCCTTCCGGGCGACGCCTCAGGCGTTACCTTTACTTCGACATTGACTTTAACTCTTGCCTTGGTCAACGCCTGATAACAGCGAAGAGCTCAAGGTTTTGTCTGTGCCATCCGCGTGGCACCTCCTGTATGGCTGATGGGACGTCCTGTCATTCGACTTGATCCACGTGGCGCTGCTTGTATGGTTGATGGGGCATCTAGTCATTCCATTTTCTGACTCCTGCTGTACCCCTGACTCGCTCTCAACGGCGCATCGTACCACTGGATATTCTGCTGATACGACGTTTTCTGATTTAATCCAGTGGTGCCAGCGTCATCCTTTCATCTTCTGCCACGTGTATCAATCGTGCGGTGCATCCATTCACGTCGTTTGGCGCTCTAACCGCTTTATTTAACTCTTCAAACTCTGGAACCATCCTCATCATTTCTCACTCTTCATAACCTACTTGCATTCTTTCTCTGGCGGAAACAAACCTCGAGAGCGCCGCCATCCGCCCTGTCAACTGTTGCACCTCCTTTACCGATGTCGGGCTCCGCATGGCGATAATAGCCGCACATTTGTCGGGGTTCGCCTCTATCCCCCTCTCGGTGAGCAAAAAACCCAAGAACTTACCGGCCTCTACCCCGAAAACACACTTCTCGGGGTTCAACTTGAGGCGGTACTTGGATATTGTGTGGAACAGCTCCTCCAGGTCTGCCATGTGTTGCACCCTATTTTGCGACGCCACCACCATGTCGTCTACATAAGCGTACACATTCCTCCCAAGCATTGGCGCCAGGACCTGTTCCATTAGCCTCTGGTACGTGGCGCCCGCATTTTTCAGCCCGAAGGGCATCACCTTATAGCAATAACTGCATGTCTCGGTCATGAATGCAGTCTTGCTCTCGTCTCTTGGGTGCATCTTGATTTGGTTGTACCCTGAAAAGGCGTCCAGGAAACTTAGTACCTTGCTGCCGGACGCACTGTCCACTAAGGCGTCGATGTTGGGCAGCGGATACGAGTCCTTTGGGCATGCCTTATTCAGGTCGGTGAAGTCAACACACATCCTCCACTTTCCGTTCGCCTTTTTCACCAAGACGACGTTGGCGAGCCACTCAGGGTACTGAATCTCCCTGATGTGGCCAGCGCTCAGCAGCTTCTGCGTTTCATCTTTCACCACCTGTTGTCGTTCCTCATTGAACTTTCTCCTTCTCTGACGCACGGGGCGGACCGTGGCGTCCATGCTGAGGTGGTGACACAGGAAATCGGGGTCAATGCCTGGCATATCCGAGGCGGACCATGCGAAGGCATCCAGGTGGCGTGAAATCACTCCTGCCACCCCTTCCTGTTCTTCGGGGCTTAGCGAACTTCCTAACTTGAAAGTTTTGCCGCCAATCTCCCTTTCTATGGCGTTAGCTGCAGGCTGCTCCCTGCTATCATCTTCGACGGGCGCCGCCTCTTCTACAGGCGCCGCGTCGTCAGGGCCTTTCTCCATCGGCACATCTGCTTCGGGCATCGCCCTCTCCGCCATGGCCTCTTCAGGCGTCGACCCAGCGGGCATCGCCTCAATCATCGTCGCGTCCGCGCTCGGCGAACGTTCATACACCATGAATACGCCTCTCTTCGTTTTCAGGCTGTTTTCATAGCATTTCCTCGCCTCCTCCTGGTCTGACCTGATGACTATCACCCGGCCACTGAGGTCCGGCAGCTTCATCTTCATGTGACGGGTGGAGGACACCGCGCTCAGACGGTTTAACGCCGGTCTGCCCAGCAAAATATTGTAGGCAGAATTAGCGTTCACGACGAGGTACCGGATGCTCTCAGTGCGGGAGGCCTCTCCGTCTGTGAACGTAGTTCTCAACTCCAGGTACCCCCGGACTTCTACCTGGTTATCTCCGAACCCATACAGGCACCCAGTATAGGGACTCAACAGATCAGGGGACAGCCGTAACTTATTAAAGGTCGACAGAAACATGACGTCTGCCGAGCTCCCTTGATCAACGAGCACTCTGTGGACCTTCCTTCCAGCTGTGACGACTGAGATGAACACAATATCTGACTCCCAAGGCTCCCCCGAGAGCCTCTCTTCGACTGAATTCACCCCCCTCGCATATTTCTTCCGCTGGGAGGCGGTGGGTCCTCCGTCGGAAAAACCTCCAGCAATGGTGTGGACCTTGCCAAGCACAGACATCTCGTGTGCTGGCTCATCTGCCGGCGGCGGCAAGGTGGCGGTCGTTGTGGAATCTGCGACATAATCTTTCAAAAACCCAGTCCTCACCAGCTCGTCTAGCTGGTAGCCCAACGACAGGCAATTATCAATTTGGTGCCCGAAAGCCTCGTGGAATTCGCACCAAAAGTCTTTACGGGGCCCTAACACTTTGTCGGTCTTCGCCGGTCGCCTCAGCCTCTCAGCTATGTTGGGCACGGCGATCAAATCCTTCAACTCAACCACGAAGTTGTACCTCGCCGGTCTTGCTCTTTCTCTGGCGGGGCGTTCGCCTCCCGCTGGGCCCCGGGGCTGGGGCTTTCTGGCCTCGTAGGGGCGTCTCGCCTCTAGCTTCTTCCTCCCCGTCGTGGTCTCATTGACTCTGACGGGTTGAACTCGCGCCGGTCCCCTCGGGCGTGAGGGCACGGCGCTGGTGCGCTTCACACATACCTCCCCTTCCGAAGCAATATGCTCTACCACCCTGCGCCGTAATTCGGCGAAAGTCCTAGGGCGATTGCGGATAATGGATTCTCCGAAGGGGCCGGGGCACACGCCTTTCACAAATGCGTACATGATCATAGGCTCCTCTGTTGTGCCAACCTTCACGACCTGGGCCCCGAAGCGATTGATATACTCCTTCAGGGTCTCCCCCTGGTACTGCTTCACATCGAACAGGTCGTAGGAGACCGGCGGCGGGGCCTTGTTGGCTAACTACTGTTCTCGGAACAATCGCGACAATTGGCGAAAAGATGTGATATGACCTTCTGGGAGGCTAATGAACCAATCCATAGCCATCCCGGTCAGGGTGCTCATGAAGAGCTTGCACTTGGCAGCATCAGAACCGCCTATCAGGACCATCTGCGTGTGAAATGCAGCCAGGTGCGTCTCTGGGTCCTCCATCCCGGTGAAGATCACCTTGGGTCCCGCGAATGTGTTCGGGATCGCTGCGTCTAGGATCTCCTGTGAGAAAGGAGTGGAAAACTCCCTTGGTGGGGAATGATTCTCCATCTCGTCATGCCCAGGCCGCCTCCTATCGTTTCTCAGGCCCTGGCGCAACTCCTCATTCACCCGGTGGAGCTCTTCGTTTCGCTCATATTATTCCCACCAATAACACTGATTATACCATCAGTATTATAGCCACCAATAACACTAGTTGTACCATCAGTATTATTTCTACCAATAACAATGATAGTACCATCAATATTATTCCCAGCAATAATAGTGAATGTACCATCATTATTATTCCCACCAATAACACTGATGGTACCATAAGTATTATTCCCACCATTAACACTGATGGTTCCATCAGTATTAATCCTACCAATAACACTGATTGTACCATCAGTATTATTCCCACCAATAACACTGATCGTACAATCAGTATTATTGCCACCAATAACACTGATGGTACCATCAGAATTATTGCCACCAATAACACTGATGGTACCATCAGAATGATTGCCACCAATAACATTGATGCTACCATCAGTATTATTGTCACCAATAATATTGATGGTACAATCAGTATTATTGCCACCAATAACACTGATGGTACCATCAGTATTATTCCCACAAATAACATTGATGGTAACATCAGTAATATTCCCACCATTAACAGTGTTGGTATCATCAGTATTATTCCCAACATTAACAATGATGGTAGCATCAGTATTATTGCCACCAATAACACTGATGGTACCATCAGTATTATTCCCACAAATAACATTGATGGTAACATCAGTAATATTCCCACCATTAACAGTGTTGGTATCATCAGTATTATTCCCAACATTAACAATGATGGTAGCATCAGTATTATTGCCACCAATAACACTTTATCAATATTATTACCATCAATAACATAGATGGTACCATCAATATTATTCCCACCATTAACACTGATGGTATTATTACCACCAATAACTTTGATGGTACCATTTGTATTATTGCAACCAATAACACTGATTGTACCATCAGTATTATTCCCACCATTAACACTGATGGTTCCATCAGTATTATTCCCACCAATAACACTGATGGTACCATCAATATTATTGCCAGCAATAACACTGATGGTACCATCTGTATTATTCCCACAAATAAACTGATCGTACCATCAGTATTATTCCCACAAATAACACTGATGGTACCATCAGTATTTTTCCCACAAATAAAACTGATAGTACCATCAGTATTATTCCAACCAATAACGCTGATTGTACCATCAGTATTATTCCCACCGTTAACACTGATGGTTCCATAAGTATTATTCCAACCAGTAACACTGATGGTACCATCACTATTATTGCCACCAATAACGCTGATGGTACCATCATTATTATTTCCACCATTAACACTGATGGTTCCAGCAGTATTATTCCCACCAGTAACAATGATGGTACAAACAGTATTATTCCCACCAGTAACACTGATCGTAATATGAGTATTATTGCCACCAATAACGCTGATGGTACCATCATTATTATTGCCACCATTAACACTGATGGTTCCATCAGTTTTATTCCCACAAATAACACTGATGGTACATTCAGTATGATTCCCACCAATAACACTGATGGTACCATCAATATTATTCCCACCAATAACACTGATAGTACCATCAGTATTATTCTCAGCAATAATAGTGAATGTACCATCAGTATTATTCCCACCAATAACACTGATGGTACCATCAGTATTATTCCCACCATTAACATTGATGGTTCCATCAGTATTATGCCCACCAATAACACTGATGGTACCATCAGTATTATTGCCACCAATAACACTGATGGTACAATCAGTCTTATTGCCACCAATAACACTTATGGTACCATCAGTATTATTCCCACAAATAACATTGATGTTACCATCAGTATTATTCCCACCATTAACACTGATAGTACCATCAATATTATTCCTACCAATAACTCTGATGGTACCATCAGAATTATTGCCACCAATAACACTAATGCACTAGTGCATAAATGATAATCAGGAGGACAAGCTTTTATGAAGCAAGAAGCTACTATCCGAGATCAAGTCTGAAGATCTGAGGATGTGTCTTCTCAAGAAAGAGGAGATGATGGACACCATCCAGCCACAACCATTCCCTTAGGAAGCAAAAGCATTGGATTTGAGGACAAATCCTTTTCAAGAAGGAGGGGATGATGGAAGAGGGCCAAGCACACCCTTCTGATCCTGCCGGCAACTCGAACGTGGAGGAATCGCTTTGTAGCGCTCTCTGTCCCGTCTACGCGACTGCGTTCTCTGCAAAGTCACCCTCAGAACCTTCTCTTGATGCTCCAAACTTGACCTGCAAAACACACAGACGGCGCCTCTAGCGGCCGTTTGCACTCCGACGATCAAGTTAGACCACAGAACCACCAAATGAGAAAACTAGCAGTGTGTGTGAAAAACTCTTGCTCTCTAATTTTTCGTTCCTCCCTTAATCTCTCCCTGATTCTCTTTTTATGTCTCTCTCTCTGCTTCTGGGCATAATAAAATTCTGTTATGCTTTTCTGGCATGTGTCAGAACCCTGTTATGCTTTTCTGAGACAATGTACCTTCAGAATCAGTAGAGTGTGGGTGTCTGTGCGTGTCCGCGCGTCTCTGCGCTTGGTTGCGCTTGTCTGTACCTTTAGCGGTACGGAGTGCACCTTTATCTGGACCGCACCCCTCTCAGATGGAGACACGTGGAGGCATGCGACTCACATCTAACCACACACGTGTCACTTACTGGAAGGGCTCTAGCGCTTCTCTTGTGCGCCTAAGTTACGCCCTTGCGGAGTAACTTAGGATATTTCTTCCATCTGGGTAAATCGCATACTCTCAGGAGAACGCCAGGTGTGGCTGGTCTAGGCACACTCACCAGACGTTGCTCCCTGTGTAAACGGCTTACCCTACACGGTGTCACGCACGTAATGGGTTGAGGGAATCACCAATCACTGACTGGTTTACTAGTTCCCTCAGGCCACTCTCGTGCATGATTCCCTGGGATGTGCTCATGCGAGGTTCATGCGTAACGCTCTCGCTGGGAACCTCAATCCCAGTTTAACTGCGTGTAACACGAGACCCCGATGACCATGCACCCGATGACTGATCAGTGCTCCATTTACTTCTCGCGTTCTGCCCCCAGGCGTGAGTCTGGGAACTGGTCTGTTGGTGGCCACTTGGCTACTGACCACCGATCACCGTTCTGGGTGATCTGTCCCCTGACCTTTCTGCCTTCTGATCTGTCGATGGTCACTTGGTTACTGACCCCCGATCACCGCTCTTGGCGATCGTCTCCTTGATCTCTCTGTCACTTGGTCCACGTGTCACCCTGCGAGTGGTCCACGTGGTCCTCTGCTGCTGACGTCATCAACTACCGATGACCGATCGGATCACAAGCCCCCAAGTCTCTAGTTGTGAACTCGTTCTCGGTGAAGAGACTAAGTGGTCGTGCCCTCAGTCCACGTGGCAAGTGGGACCGTATCACGTGCCACCTCACGTGTTGCTTCTTTAACGTTTGGACTTCCTTCCTTAATCTCGCGACACGTGGCCCCATCGACGGCCAACGTGGTGTGTCGCTAGCGCTTCTCTTATTCAAATTGGCGCGCGCCTTCACTGTTCCTTCATCTTCTTCACTCGACTCTCAGACTTCTTGCGAACTCTTTCTCTGCGCACCCATCTTTCTTCAAGTCTTCTGCTTCCAAACCTCTTGCGATCATCCAAAGGTATGGTTTTTCTTCTTCCTGGGTCTATTTAGGTTATTTCTACCATTTGCATTTACCTTTCTCGTTATCATGCATTCATCTCCCCTGTTTTCCCTCTCTCGACCCGCGCTAGGGTTTTTCGCGCTCTTGCCCTAATTTTTGCTTCTCCTTCTTCCTTTTTTCACGTGGGCATCTCTTTCTCCTTTCCCTTCTCTGTTTTCACCGAACCATTCATCATTCCCTCTTCTTCCAGTCATTCTGACCTTTCCTTTTCCTCCATTTGCAGCTATCTCGCGATGGCTCGCTTGAAACAAACCGCGCGCATTATTGCCTCATCCTCTGGTGCACAGCCTTCCGCGAGTGCGCCAGCTCCACCACCGCATTATTGCCTCATCCTCTGGCGTTGCTGACCGAAACATCCACCCTACTACCGCAGGGTCACCTCACTTCCCTTCTGAGCCATGACCCTGATGAACCTTCGAGCGCCATAGACAGGGAAAACGACTTCAACATCCAAGTCCGCATCCCTCCTCAAGGATGCCCATCTGTGCGGACGATAGGGCCACCAATGGGGTGCCCTTCGTCTTCATCTACTCCGCCATCTTCAAAAGGTTGAAGCTGCGCCTCCCCTTCACCTTTTTCGAAAAGGAGCTGATGATGGAGTTGAACGTCGCGCCCTGCCAACTCCATCCCAATGCCTGGGCCTTCATCCGGGCATTTCAGATCCTCTGCAATTACTTCGGGCACAACGCCTCCGTGGATGTGTTCCTCTACTTCTTCGAGGCGAAGAATCCTGGGGACAGGTCCTGGGTTAGCCTGAACGGGGTTGCTGGACGGGTGCTCCTGGGCCTATACCAGCAATCCTTCAAAGACTGGAAGGGCAGGTTCTACATGATATCTGCCACCCCACAAAGTCCAAATCTGCTCGAGGGGTACCCCCTCTACTGGGTTCCTGGGGTTAAATTCAAGAAACCCAGGGACCTCGAAGTCATGGCCCCCTACGAGCGCGAGCTATGTGGGCTGTTCCTGGGGGCGAAGTACAACTCCGCTCGCCTCATCAAGGATGAGTTCGATGTGTTGGCCCTGAAAAAGTACATAGGTAGCTCTTCTTCCACCTCTTAGGATACTTGCACCTTCTCATGCATGCTTTTATATATTTTGACTTACTTGCGTAACTTGGCCAACTAACTCTTCCTTTTCCCACCTATGTAGATTCAATGTCGGGGAAAGACAGGAGGCAAGCCTTGCTGGAGCTTGCCAAGCTTCGGGGAACCAAGGGAACTGGCTCCTCTTCTTCTACCACTGAGCCCATCGCAGCCCCTCCTCTCTCGGTCGCGCCAGCTGAAGGCCCCGAGCAAGGAAAGAAAAGAAAAAGACTGGTGAAGGCTTCTACTTCACTTGCTGCTGCTGCTGCCTCAACCGAAGAGGAAAGCTCTGGCTCTCCTCTTATACACCACCAGAGGAAATTGCCAGCGGTTGAGGGGGCTTCGTCTCTCCAGCCTGGGGAGATCGAGGTGGTGGAGGTAGAGGAAGGTTCACCCCCTCCTCCCTCTACTCAACCTGCCCCAGAGCCCACATGCCTTCCTTCTCCCTGCCAACAGTTGCCTCCAACTTCTCAACCGCCATCTCCCCCCCAGCAGGCCAATCACCTGGTCCATCTGCTCCTCCTGCTGGGGGTGCTTCTGGTCGACCTGGGGGTCCCCCACCACCACTGCCAATCTCCACTGCAACTGCTGAATGTGGTGGATCCAAATCGCGCCCAAGCGCCTCTGGAGCCAGCCACGAGAACTTTAGCAGGGTCATCACCTTGGTTCGACAGCTCATTAGCAACCGGGAGCTCGTCGAATGGAACGGTGATGAGGTGGACATGCACCTGGCCAGGCAGATGGTGCTCTCTTTGGAGTTTTCCACCCAGCACCGCAAGCAACTAGCCCTGGAGAAGAGGGTGAAGGAGCTTGAGCACGACAAGGAGTCACTGCGAAGTGACTTCGAAGCTGCTCAAGGGTCTGTAGAGCTGATGCGGGGCATGGTGGAAAAAGCTAGGAGGGAGTACCTTGCGCAGGTCCAAGAGACCATCAAGATGGAGATCTTGATGGGGTAGACTGTTAGCTCTCTGGACTGCGCGGTGGTGGAGCTACGGGCCGAGACCTCCTCCCTACGCCAACTGAACTCTCAACTAGTGGGGGAGCTCGAGTCCACCAAAGAAGCGGCTGCTGCTGGAGAGAAAAAACTTGAGGAGGTGGTGGGCAAACTGTCTGAAGCCAAGGGCCAACTGGAAGAAGCTGCCTCCTCCCTTGCTGCCCTTACCACTAAGAGAAATGCTGCGGAGGCCTCAAAGCAAAAACTGGAGGCGGAGAAAGCTGATTTGATGAACGTGGGTGCTGATGCCCTGACTGACGGATTCGAGCTGGCTCTCGAGCAAATCCGCTGCGTTCTCCCAGACCTGGACCTCCCGCAGTTCAGCATTTATCACGAAGTGGTAGATGGAAAACTCACCCCTCCTGCCCCTTGATCTCTTCTCTTTCTTGTAAATTTTACTTCTGCACAACTTTCCTTAGTACTCAGAATTTGTATAAGACTTGGTTGTGAATACATACTCTCAATTTGTATAAGCTTCTTCTCTTGTATTTTTCTTGAGCTTCACCTTTCTTTATGCACACGACTAACTATTAGCTAGATTAGGTTTAGTGCGATCTTAAGCTTTGTCTTTCCCTTTGCGCACGACTAAGTGTTAACCAGCTTAGGCCTAGCGCGATCTGCCTCCTTTGATCTTGGCCTCTACTTGATCACGACTAGCTACTCCATTAGCTTTGTGTTTAACAGTTCTTGTGCGCTGCTATGCACCACTAACCAATCACTGACGACTCATCAGTGATCGTTCTTCACTCTTCACTTAGCTTCTCAGTCGCTCTAGCGCTAAGTGCATAGAGGACTTTGACATCGATCGCTCGAGGTGATGCCTCGTTTTGGGGAAAGAAAAGTGTTTCTCGCTAACCCCTCTTACTTTCCCCAAGGTCATCACCCTTCGGCGGATTGAGTCGTTCATTTCCTGCCTCACTCCTGGGGTGAAGAGGGTTTCAGACTAAGAGCCTTACTGGCCAATATTGGTGTACGCCAAGTGGGTAAGGACATTTGTCAAAATCTTTCCTTTCCCTCCCTTGGTCTTACTAGCACCCCTGGCTTTTCAAACCCTTAGCTGCTTGCGCTCACACCTGGGGTGAGGAAGACTTAGATTGGTGCCAGTACTTGCGCCTAGGGCATGTAAGGCCTAACCGATCACCTGCACTTGCACCTGGGGCAAGAAGGATTTTAACTTTAATACTTGCGCACACTTGATATGCTGGAAATTTTTCTTTAATTGGGTGGCCTCGTTAAAAACCCTCCTTAGGGAAAAGAGTGCCCCCTTGTCTGTTCAAATGTTTCCTCCACATACAAAGCATGTATCTTTTAGCGCGAGAACGCAACTACTGTACAACTTAATTGAAATAAAATTTTAAATGGGTGGTGTTCCACGTTCTGGGGATTGCTCCTCCCTCCAAAGTCTCTAGGCGATAGGCTCCGTTCTCCAACGTCTCGACCACTCTGTACGGGCCTGTCCACTTTGGGGACAACTTGTTCTCTATCTCATTCTGATGCGCCTTTCTCATCACCAGATCACCTTCCTGGAAACGCCTGGGCCTCACCTTAGAGTTGTGCCTCCGCTTTACTCTTCTCTTTACGGCTTCAGCACTGACTCTGGCTTCCTCCCGCACTTCGTCCAGCAGGTCGAGATTCACCTTTCGTTCTTCATTGGACTCTTCAGCAATGAAATTCAAGAATCTGGGGGAGCTCTCCTGTATTTCCACAGGAATCATGGCGTCTGTCCCATAGACAAGGCTGAAGGGTGTCTCATGGGTGCTGGACTGTGGGGTGGTATGATAAGACCATACGATTTTGGGGACCTCCTCTGCCCAGCTTCCTTTGGCCTTGTCTAGTCTTCGCTTCAGCCCCCTGAGCAGTACTTGATTGGCCGACTCCACCTGCCCATTGGTTTGTGGGTGTTCCACTGAAGCGAAAATCTGCTGTATCTTTAACTCCTCACACATCTTCATCAGCTGATGACTCGTGAACTGGGTGCCATTGTCGGAGACCAACCTCTTGGGTATTCCGAAGCGGCAGACGATGTTCTTCCAGACGAAGTGCTCGACTTTCTGTGCGGTGATGTGTGCGACTGGTTCTGCCTCCACCCACTTGGTGAAGTACTCGATGGCCACAATGAGAAACTTCATCTGCCTTATCGCCAGGGGAAAAGGTCCTAGGATGTCGATCCCCCATGTGTGGAATGGCCACGGGCTATGGATGGACCTCAACTCCTCAGGAAGTCCCATGTGCCAGTCTGCGTGCAGTTGACACTGCTTGCAACGCTGAGCAAACCTTACGCAGTCTTCCTTCAGCTTTGGCCAGTAGTACCCCGCACGGAGTATCCTACTTGCTAAAGCACGACCACCTACGTGGCTTCCGCACACCCCCTCGTGCAGCTCAGACATGAGTCTGGTGCATTGCTCGCCGTGCACACAGATCTGCACAGGGTGAGAAAATCCAAATCTAAAGAGGTTTCCATCTATTAGAGTAAACTTACTTGAACTCCTCTTTATCCTTTTTGCCTCTGCCACGTCGAGTGGGAGTACACCATCTTCTAAGTATAACTGGTATGGCGTTATCCAGGTGTCGGGTTCCTTCTCCACGCGGACCTCCATCGACTCATCGGTCTTCGACGGTCGCGATCTCACCCTCGGTGCTCTCAGCGTTTCTTGGGTCAACGACCGATGACCGATCGTCAGGCGCTCCATTGATTTGTATACATGAAGTACCTGGTTGTCTGACACGAACGCACGCGGTACCTTCAAGGTCTCCTGAATGACGGTCCTCTGCTTCTCCCCTTTGCCTGAGCTGGCCAGCTTGGCGAGCAGGTCTGCTCTGGCATTTTGCTCTCTTGGCACGTGTACCAATTCAAACTCGGTGAAGGACGTCTTCAGGAGCAGTACATACTCCAGGTAGGCTGCCATCTGGGGATCCTTTGCCTGGAACTCCCCTGTAACCTGCCCCGTGACCAGCAAAGAGTCGCTTTTGGCCAGCAGGTTTCTTGCTCCCATTTCTCTTGCCAGTAACATTCCTGCGATCAGGGCTTCGTACTCCGCCTGATTGTTGTTGGCCTTGAAGGCAAAGCGGAGGGACTGCTCGATCAGTACCCCGTTTGGGCCTTCCAAAATGACTCCAGCGCCACTCCCCTGCTGATTAGAGGAACCGTCCACCGATAACACCCATCGGAAACCTAAACCTTCTGCAAGTGTCGCGATCGACGACAGCTCGACCACAAAGTCCGCGAACACCTGCCCCTTGATCGGTCCTCGGGGCTCGTACTGGATGTCAAACTCTGACAATTCCACCGCCCACTTGACCATCCTGCCTGCTACATCAGGTTTCTTCAGCACGTTTTGGATAGGCAGATCAGTCATCACCACCACTGTGAAGCTGTGGAAGTAATGCCTGAGTCTTCTGGCTGAAAACACCACCGCCAGGGCAGCCTTCTCGAGGGCCTGGTACCTTGTTTCAGGGCCTTGCAACACCTTACTCACGAAGTAAACAGGCCTCTGGGTCTGGTCTTGCTCTTGCACCAGGACTGAGCTGACTGCTCTCTCCGTCACAGCGAAATATAGACGAAGAGGGATGCCTACCTGAGGTTTTCGCAAGACTGGTGGGCTCGCCAGATACTCCTTCAGTTTGATGAAGGCCTCCTCGCACTCCTGTGTCCAAAGGAATCTGCTGTTGCGTTTGAGACACTGGAAGTATGGATGACCTTTCTCCCCTCCAGCGGACATAAACCGGGACAAGGCTGCCAAGCGACCGGTGAGCTGCTGCACTTCCTTCACCGTCGTTGGGCTCCTCATTGCCACGATTGCTGCACACTTCTCTGGGTTAGCTTCGATTCCCCGCTCTGTTAAGAGGAAACCCAAGAACTTCCCAGCCTCCACACCAAAAATACACTTCTCTGGGTTGAGCTTCAGCCTGTACTTGGCAATGGTGGTGAATAGTTCCTCCAGATCAGCTGCATGATGCTTCTTCTCTCGGGACGTAACCACCATGTCATCTACATATGCATGTACGTTCCTTCCCAGCATGGGCGAGAGTACCCTATCCATGAGCCGCTGGTAGGTGGCCCCCGCGTTCTTAAGCCCGAATGGCATGACCTTGTAGCAATAGAAAGACCGTTCCGTCATAAACGCGGTCTTGCACTCATCCATGGGGTGCATCCTGATCTGGTTATACCCTGAAAAAGCATCCAAAAAGCTGAGTAGCTTTCCCCCCGATGCGCTATCAACTAGGGCATCTATACTGGGTAAAGGGTAAGAATCCTTGGGGCACACCTTGTTGAGGTCAGTGAAGTCCACGCACATCCTCCACTTGCCGCTTGCCTTCTGAACCAGTACCACATTCGCTAGCCACTCGGGGTACTGGATCTCTCTGATATGCCCTGCAGCAAAGAGCTTCTGCGCTTCGTCGTGGATCACCTTTCTCTTTTCCTCGTTGAATTTCCTTCGTCTTTGTCGCACAGGTCGAACCTTCGGATCCATCGACAGACGATGGCAAAGGAAATCAGGATCGATTCCTGGCATGTCGGACGCTGACCATGCAAAGGCACCCATGTGCTTTTCGATCACACCAACGATCAGCTTTTGCTCTTCTTCAACGAGGGATCCCCCCAATTTGAACTTTTTCCCCCCGATGTCCACTTCGACCCATCCTTCAGCTGGGTGGGGCCTTCTCTCGCTGGCGATGACCGCCCTCGCGATCCCTGACTGATGAGAATCAAAAAGATGTTATAAATAGAAGAAATGGACAAGGGCCAAAGCATTTAAAGTTCTTCTTATTAGTCTTTGCAAAAGATGAGGCCCAAGCCCAAAGCCCAAGCCCAAGAAGGCCCAAGCCCAAGAAGCCCAAGTCCAAACCATGAGGGGCAAGGCCAAGCATTAAATAAAAGAGCATCATTTGAATGACTCTTGTAGGAGGTGCGGATATTAAATAAATAGGTGTGAATGTATTAGAGAGAGTCACTTTGTCCATGTGACTTAGTAGGGGGGTGTAGGTGTAGTTTTTAGGAGGTGTCATAGTAGAAAAAGGTCACACCTCCCATGTGACTTGTTTTTGGTGGGAATTTCAAATGAGTTTTATTTGAAAATTCCCACCTATTTTTCAGCACCTCTAGGCTATAAATAAAGGTGCTTAGCTTGTACAATTCAGATTGGAATTTTATAGTAGAGAGACTATACTCAATTTTGGAGAGAATTTGTGAGTTTTGAGTCTTCCTCTTCTTTGCCTTATCTTGTGAGCTATGGTGAGCTTCAAGTGGTGGCACTCCATCACTTATCTTGGTTCAAGGTTCCAAGTGGCGTGAATGGCTTCTTCCAATTCTCAAAATCCAGCAAGCATCTTATTCTATAAGTGTTCTTCTTCCCTTTTCTTCAATTTTCCATTCGGTAGTTTTGATTCCTAGTGCTTTCCTTCATTTTCTACCGTTTACATTTACTTTTCCAGCTTTGTTCTTTGTTTCTTTTCGGTTCAGTAGCTAGCTTTTCAATTCTGTCCAGTTTTGAATTCTTGTTCTTCATTCCTTGTGTTTTGATTCAATTTGACAATACATGGACTTCCATATGAGTCTTGGTTGGTGCTAAGTTTTGGTGAGTTCTTGAATTAGAACATTGATCCAATTCTAAAGTAAAGTGCCTTTCAAATCCAGCTCAAGTTGATCCTAAGAATGTCAAGAATCATGTGTTCTTGTAGTTACATTCACATCACTGACTCGCAAGGAGCGATCGCGCCTTCCTCTTCTTCTTCAACTTGGGCTACCTGGAAGCCCCCCACCGCAGCGTTCTCCATCCTCTGAGCGCCCTGTGTCTCCCTAACCACCGATCGCTCTTCGCGCACACCTGGTGGTGGTTTCGTGGTGACGTGACATACACTTCTCTTCTGCTTTAGGCTGTTCTCATAACAGCGTCTTGCCTCAGCCTGATCCGACTTGATGGTTATCACGGTTCCCTCCATCGACGGCAGTTTCAACTTCATGTGCCTCGTTGATGGTATTGCGCCCAACCTATTGAGTGTTGGCCTCCCAAACAAAATGTTGTACGCAGAAGGGGCGTTCACCACCAGGTACTTTATCCTTTCAGTGCGGGCTGTCGTTCCGTCAGTGAACGTTGTCCTCAGCTCAATGTATCCCCGCACCTCTACCTGATCTCCTGCAAAACCGTAGAGGCACCCGGTATACGGCCTCAGCTGATCAGGGGACAACTGCAACTTGTTGAATGTTGGCTAGAACATGACGTCTGCCGAGCTTCCTTGATCTACGAGTACTCTGTGCACTCGTCTTCCTGCTGTGATGAGGGAAATGACCACCGGGTCGTTGTCGTGTGGGACAACGTCCCGTAGATCAGCTTTCCTGAAGATAATATCTACTTCAGGGTAATGGCTCTCGTTTACCGCGTCTACCGCCATAACCGACCGGGCGTACCTCCTTCTCTGTGACGCTGTGCATCCCCCACCAGAGAAGCCTCCCGCGATTGTTTGCACCTCCCCGTGCACAGGGACTTCATGCTGCTGTTCTCCAGCCTGAGATCCTGACGTGCGATCACCCTGCGGCTCACGCAGGTAATCTGCTAGGAACCCAGACTTCACCAGTTCTGCCAGTTGGTGTCCCAACGCCAAACAGGAGTGAAGTGTGTGGCCAAAGGCCTGGTGAAACTCACACCACTCATTCTTCTTTCTACCAAGTACCTTATCAGTTTTCTCCGGTACGCGTAGTCTTGCTGCTACAGCAGGAAGGGCGATGAGATCCGCCAATCCCACCATGAAATTGTATCTTGGGGGCGCATTGTTCTCCCTTGCACGCCCCCTGCTCTGATATTTGCCTGGTGCATAGGGACGAGGTTTTTCCTGCACCTTTTTCCCCTCCTTGGCCTCATGCACCCTTGCTTGCTGCGGTTTCCCTTGCCCTCCACGCGGTCTTAGTGGTGCAGCACTTCCTCTCTTCTCAGAAACCTCTGTTTCTGCCACTATGTGCGCCACCGCGCGTCGTCGGATTTCTGCGAAGGTGCTGGGATGGCTCCTCATGAGAGACTCGCTGAAGGGGCCAGGCAGCACTCCCTTCTTAAACGCGTGCACCAGCATATCTTCATCTTTGCTGGGCAGTCTAACCACTTGTGCTCCAAAGCGGTTGAGGTAGTCTTTCAGCGACTCACCTTGGTACTGACGCACGTCGAACAAATCGTATGACACCACTGCAGGTGCTTTGTTGACGATGTATTGCTCAGTGAAGATGATGGCATTTTCATGTGTTCTTCTTGAATCAAAGTAGAAAATAAGGTGCGGAAGCAATGGGTGAGATGATCAAGACCCTCCTAGGAGTTGTGTTGGCCTTGTAGGTGCATGATGAGTATGGTGTTTGAGTGGTTCGGCCAGCTCAAGGGAGAAGGTGAAAGGATTGAAGTTTAGAGCCTAGATTTCTAGGAGAAGTAAAGCTTGTGCACAAAAATGGCAGCATAACCTTACTCAATTAAACTTGAAAAATACAATGAGATAGCCTTCCTATTTATAAGCTATCTTGGACGTAAATGTTAAGCTAAATTCTAAGGAAAAGAAAACCAAAATTAAATCTAAATTCTAAGCCATGTGCCATGTGCAATGACCGGCCACACAACCCTAGATTCTAGAATGTTTCCATGAAAAGTGCTTTCTACACCATCCTATCTACTAAGTACCCCTAATGGGCCTTTATGCAAACATATACAAAGCCTTCTCTCTTCCATCCGTGGCTTCATTGACTTGTGTTTGAGCATGTTTGGCCATTGATCTTGTAAGGGGGCCTAGACGGTCTAGCTCCATGGATAGCCTCCCTCCTTCACGTCCTAGACGCTCACCTTCACGTCCTAGACGCTCACCTTGGTCTTGGTCTAGACGCTCTCCTTGGCTTGGGCCTTGGCTTCCTTGGGTAGGTGTGCTTGGCCCTCCTCCATCATCCCCTCCCCCTTGGAAAGGATTTGTCCTCAAATCCAGCTCGTCATCGTCATTGGTACCTACAAATGGAGAAAGATCAATTACATTAAAAGTGTCATGTACTCCATATTCAAGAGGTAGGTCCAACTTATATGCATTGTTGTTGACTCGCTTGAGAACTTGGAAAGGTCCATCACCTCGGGGACTTAGTTTGGACTTCCTTTGATTTGGAAATCTATCTTTGCGAAGGTGAAGCCAAACTAAGTCTCCTTCCTCAAAAATTATTTCTCTCTTCCCTTTGTTGTTGTATTTTGTGTACTTCTCATTTTGTTGTTGTATTTGAATTTTAATCTTCTCATGCATTTTCTTGACAAAATCAGCTTTGAGTACTCCTTCCTTATTCACAAAATCTTGTGGATTAGGAAGGGGTATCAAAATCCATGGGCGTGAGAGGATTAAAACCATATACTACCTCAAAAGGAGAAGCATTAGTAGTCTTGTGAACTACTCTATTGTAAGCAAATTCAATGTGGGGAAGGTACTCATCCCAAGATTTGTGGCTGCCCTTCATGATAGCCCTAAGCATAGTTCCAAGAGATCTATTGACTACTTCGGTTTGCCCATCCGTTTGAGGATGACAAGAAGTTGAAAATTGTAGTCTTGTTCCCAGTTTACCCCAAAGAGTTTTCCAAAAGTGGCTTATAAACTTGGGATCTCTATCGGACACTATACTTCTAGGGAGACCATGGAGTCTCACCACTTCTCTAAAGAAGAGTTTAGAAATATTTTGAGCATCGTCTACTTTGTGGCATGGAATAAAGTGGGACATTTTGCTAAAACGGTCCACTACCACAAAGATAGAGTCATGGCCTCTTGCAGTCCTAGGAAGTCCTAAAATGAAGTCCATGCTAATGTCTTCCCAAGGAGCATTTGCAATCGGCAAAGGGGTG
Source organism: Phaseolus vulgaris (assembly GCF_000499845.2). Classification (NCBI taxonomy): domain Eukaryota; kingdom Viridiplantae; phylum Streptophyta; class Magnoliopsida; order Fabales; family Fabaceae; genus Phaseolus; species Phaseolus vulgaris. Next base: position 5,285,525 of record NC_023758.2, on the reverse strand, counting down.
TAGAGTCCATGCGGCATTGTTCTAGACTTTGCTTTTAAACATGACATACATCTAGAACAATGTCGTTGGACATCTTTCCTCATGTGTGGCCAACAAAATTTTGCTTTTAAAAGATCTAGAGTCTTATCAACTCCAAAATGGCCCATGAGTCCCCCTTCAGGTGATTCTTTGACAAGGAGTTTTCTATGTGTTCCTTGGGGAATGCAAAGTTTTCCTTCTTTAAAAAGATATCCCTCGGACACATAGTAACCTCCTTGTGCTCTATGTAGACATTGGGCATAGATGGATGAGAGTTCTTGATCTTCTTGGTAAAGCTCTCTTATGTGGTCAAATCCAAGAATTTGGGCACCTAGTTTTGAAAAGAGTGTGTGTCGTCTTGAAAGAGCATCGGCCACTATATTGGTGCTCCCTTTCTTGTATTTGATTACATAAGGAAATTGTTCAAGAAATTCCATCCATTTAGCATGTCTCTTGTTGAGCTTGTGTTGGCCCTTTAAATATTTTAAAGACTCGTGATCACTATGGATAACAAATTCTTTGGACACAAGGTAGTGTTCCCAAGTCTTTAGGACTCGCACAAGAGCATAGAGCTCTTTGTCATAGGTGGGGTAGTTGAGGGTGGCACCATGGAGTTTTTCACTAAAATAAGCAATGGGGTGTCCACCTTGCAACAAAACCGCACCTATGCCTACCCCCGATGCATCACACTCTATCTCAAAAGTTTTGGAAAAATTTGGGAGAGATAGGATGGGTGCATCGGTGAGTTGAGCTTTTAGCCTTTGAAAGGCTTGCTCATGCTTTTCATTCCAACAAAATGCAACATCTTTTTTTACAAGTTCATTCAAAGGAGAAGCTAGGCTAGAAAAATTAGGCACAAACCTTCTATAGAAGCTAGCTAACCCATGAAAACTTCTTACTTCACTTACATTTTGTGGAGTTGGCCACTCGCGGATGGCTTTGATTTTCTCGGGATCTACATGCACCCCCTTTTTGTTTACTATAAAGCCTAAGAAGACTACACTATCTACACAAAAGGTACACTTATCCCTATTGGCAAAAAGACTATTTTTCCTAAGGACTAGAAGAACTTCCCTAAGGTGGCTTAGATGGTCTTCTAGGGTTTTACTATATACTAAGATATCATCAAAGTAAACTACTACATATTTACCTATACAATCCCTCAAGGTGTGATTCATAAGCCTCATGAATGTGCTTGGAGCGTTAGTAAGCCCAAAGGGCATCACCAACCACTCATATAATCCAAATTTGGTCTTAAAAGCGGTTTTCCACTCATCACCCTCCTTGATTCGAATTTGGTGATATCCACTTTTAAGGTCAATCTTGGAGAATAGAGTTGACCCATGCAATTCATCAAGCATATCATCAAGCCTCGGGATTGGATGCCTATACTTGATGGTGATGTTGTTGATTGCTCTACAATCACAACACATACGCCATTTTCCATCCTTTTTGGGCACCAACAAGACAGGTACAGCACAAGGGCTTAGGCTCTTTTGAACCCAACCCTTCTCCAACAAGTCTTGAACTTGTGATTCTATCTCCTTTGTTTCCTCGGGGTTGGTTCTATAAGCAGGCCTATTTGGTAGGCTTGCCCCCAATATAAAGTCAATTTGATGTTCTATCCCCCTAAGAGGAGGAAGCCCAATGGGTCCTTCTTGGGAGAATAGATCTTCAAATTCACTCAAAAGGTTTTCTACTTGAGGAGGTAAAACCATGAGTTCACTACTTGTGGCAGTGCATGTAAGTGCTCCTTTACAAAAGATAAGGCTTGGTTGTTCAACAAGAAGCAAGTTTTCAAAAACATTTTCAAGAGGTTTTTCTTGTTGACCAACCTTGTGGGAAGGAACACTCTTCTCCCACGCCTTTCTATCCCTAAGGATTTTCTTTTTTTCTAGCTCTCTTTTTTTTTTGTTTTCCTCATCCCTCTTTTGTTTCATTTGTATTTGGTCTTTCACCACTTGAGAATGTGGTAAAGGACTAAGTACAAACTTTTTATACTTATGGGTGAAGGAAATCTCGTTAGTGAGACCATCATGCAAGGTTTTCTTATCAAATTGCCATGGTCTCCCTAATAAGATATGGCAAGCTTCCATAGGCACTACATCACATAAAACTTTGTCTTTGTAGTTCCCTATGGAAAACTTGATTTCCACTTGCTTGTCTACGTGTAGTTCCCCATTTTCATTAAGCCATTGAAGTTTGTAAGGTTTTGGGTGGGGAACCACTTGTAGCTTAAGCTTTTCAACCATCCTAGCACTACAACAATTACAACTAGAACCACTATCCACAATGAGAGAGCATATGTTTTCTAAAACATTGCATCTTGTATGAAATATGTTCTCTCTTTGTGTTTCAATGGATGTGCTAGGGTGATTGTTGAGGGTTCTCCTAATCATAAGCAATTCTCCCTCTAGTGGAGCTACCCTCTCATCCTCTCCCCCTTCCTCTCTCTCACTAGGATCATCCTCGCCACTAGTGTACTCATCTACACCTTTAAGAAACAAAGTCCTTTGGTTTGGACATTGTGCTTGCACATGCCCCCTACCATAGCACTTAAAACATTTAACATCTCTAGCTCGGATGGGTGGGGTTGAGGTTTCTTTGGTGAAGGGCTTGGTAGGCTCTTTTGGTTTTTCCTAGGATGTACTACCCTCCCTTCTAAACTCTTTCTTGGGATAAAAGCTAGAATAGGGGCTCACCTTTTGACTTGAGGTTTTGCGCAAGTTTTGTTGCTCAACTTTAATGCAAAGTTGAACCAAATCATTCAAGTCTTGATAAGGTAAGAGCTCTACTCTATCTCTTATCTCAAGTGATAGGCCACTAAGGAACCTAGCTATGGTGGTTTCCTCCTCTTCTCTAATGGATGCTCTCATCATGTAGAGCTCCATTTTTTTCCTATACTCTTCCACACTCATGTTCTTTTGTTGGAGTCTTTGGAGCTTGTCCATCAACTCCCTATGGTAGTAGGAAGGTATATGTCGATGTCTTAGGGCTCCCCTAAGGTCATTCCAATATGTAATGGAAGGTTCCCTATGAAGACGTCTATCTCTTTCGAGAGAGGTCCACCAATACATGGCATTCCCTTGGAAACTAAGGGTACTTTTCGTTCCTCACTTACCCTATGGCAAGCAAAGAGTTGCTCTACCTTCATCTCCCAATCTAGATATACTTCTACATTTTCCTTTCCATGAAAATGAGGTAGGTCTACTCTTGTTTCCCTTGGCACCTCTTGTTCCCTTTGCCTAGTTCTTCTAGGGGGTGGTTGGTAATAATCATTGATTCTACGGCTTCCCTCCCCTAGAGACTCAATACTTTGAGAATGGGATGCATGAGTTTTTTTTTATTTTTGTGATTTTTGTGATTTCTCTTCTTGAGCTTTAGCCAACTCATTGATTTTGTTCTCATTCTCCAATTGTCTAAAAGATATCAATTGTACCGCTTGGGATACTTCTTTTAAAAGAGATTTCAAAGATTTTACTTCACTTTCTATAGACTTTGGAGAGTGAGAAGAAGAAGACATGGCTAAAACTTTGTGTATATAGGTGTTTTACTTTGAGAAAGTTTAGGAAAGTTAGAGAAGGTAGTTTTCCAGGTAAGGGAGGTGAGTCACAAAGGACTACTTAAGTACCAAGCCTTTTCCTTGCCAAAAACTATCCCCCAATATCTTCACACAAGACTTTCTCTTAGTGAAACACTTAGAACACAAATAAGTTGAGAAATAAATGCAAGAAAACAATGTAAGCTAACTATGCAACAAAGCTAGTCGATTTAGCACACAAATTAAACAAAATCAAACATGCAAAGCGTAGCTATGAAAGCAAAAGAGAAGCAATTACAAACAAGTAACAATTACTAATCAAGAATGCTATACTATTCGGCCCTAGGTGAGGCTTCTTGGACACTTTGAGCCCTTGAAGACACACTCACCGTCTAAAACGTAATTAAAAGAGGTAATTAACAATAAACCAAGTTGCAAAGGAAATAAGAAAACTCCCTTTATTGTTCCTCCTTTTGGTTAGTGCACTTCTTTGTTGTCTTGATTGTTGATCTCCTAAGTGTTTGTAGTGTTTGTTTCAAGAGAGCTTGTTTCGGCTTTGGCTTTGTCTCCTCCTTAGAATGTTGGCTTTAATTCTCCAATTTCCAGCACCTATTCACAAGGGCTAAACCTTAAACCAAGTCAAATTCCATGCACATAAGCACCAAGGGAGAAATTAAATTCCAGCACCCAAAAAGAGAGGTCAAGGAACAAAAGCAAGAAACAAATTTAATTGAAAGAAAACAGTACCACCAAAAGGATTTATAATATGACAACATAGAAAGAGATTCAAGAAATTAAAGCAAACAATTAAAGGTACTCAAAAAAAAGTTGGCACACAAAAAGAATTCCTAAAGAAAAGCACTAGATTTAGATGACCAAATAAAAAAAAACAGCACCACTGGAAAATGTTGTGGGCCAGAAAACGTGTTTGTTCCCCGATTTATGCTGATCTGTATTTTTGGAATTTGGCTCTGAAATTTGTTATGCAAGATATTCAGGATCTTATCTAAAATCTGGCTTTGGATTCACTCAAAACGGATGCACCATTTTGTTTTAATAAATTTTGCAAAATTGGTGTTCGGTTAGGCCAGCTGGAGCGCTCAAGATTTGCACTCTGATTTTGTAAGATTTATCATTTTTTTTCTGTTGCTTCTTTTGACCTAATTCTTTTTTTGTCTTTTCTATAACACTTTAAACTTGCATTTTCCAGAAAATCAGAATTTTCCTATGGGTGGAAATATTTTTCTGGGTTAAAACAGCCAAAACAGAGAAGGTGTAAACAGGGGAATCTGAAAACTGGAAACAAAAACAGCAAGATACCAAAGTTTAGACACAATGGAAATTTGTGAAATAGAATTGTGTATGATCTAAACACAATATGAACTCAAACTAAAAATAAAAAAGGCACCAAAGGACCAAAGAACAGCAGATTCAAACAAATTGAAGAGACCCAAAAGCAAGAAACAATCAAGCCAATAATAGGACTACTAAGAATTGTTGACAAATATGGATTCACATGACTTGACACAACATTTATAGATTCAGAAAATAAAGACTCAAAGCATAAAATGAAGCAAAATTAAGAAAGCAATAAGGACTCAAATTCCTAAAAGAAAACAGCCACTCAATGGTGTAAGGAATCCTATCACAAGCTGCACAAAATTTGTTCAAGATCAATTGAACAATTGTGCTTTGGTTGGATCTTCCATAAGCACACCCAGAACAAATTAAAATGTAAAAAACAGCAAGACAAGTAAGGAAAGTAAATGACAATATGAAATAAAGAAGAGCTGAAAATTTAAAAGACCAAGCTACTCATCTTGAAGAACCAAAAGCTCATGATACCAAATGATGGCATTTTCATGTGTTCTTCTTGAATCAAAGTAGAAAATAAGGTGCGGAAGCAATGGGTGAGATGATCAAGACCCTCCTAGGAGTTGTGTTGGCCTTGTAGGTGCATGATGAGTATGGTGTTTGAGTGGTTCGGCCAGCTCAAGGGAGAAGGTGAAAGGATTGAAGTTTAGAGCCTAGATTTCTAGGAGAAGTAAAGCTTGTGCACAAAAATGGCAGCATAACCTTACTCAATTAAACTTGAAAAATACAATGAGATAGCCTTCCTATTTATAAGCTATCTTGGACGTAAATGTTAAGCTAAATTCTAAGGAAAAGAAAACCAAAATTAAATCTAAATTCTAAGCCATGTGCCATGTGCAATGACCGGCCACACAACCCTAGATTCTAGAATGTTTCCATGAAAAGTGCTTACTACACCATCCTAGACGCTCACCTTCACGTCCTAGACGCTCACCTTGGTCTTGGTCTAGACGCTCTCCTTGGCTTGGAACTTGGCTTCCTTGGGTAGGTGTACTTGGCCCTCCTCCATCAGAAGAGCTTTGAAAACTGAGAGAAAGACGTGATATGCCCTTCTGGTAAGCTCACGAACCACTCCATGGCGATTCCGCTTAGCGTGCTCATGAACATTTTGCAGTACACAGCGTCTGAGCCCCCGGACAACATCATCTGGGTGTGGAACGCCGTCAGATGTGCCTCCGGGTCTTCTACCCCCTTGAACGACGCCTTCACCCCCACCAGGTTGGGAGGCACCATGGTTCCCATGATTTCAGGGGAGAATGGCATGGGGAACGCTCTTGGAGGTGAAGGCTGCCTAGACATCCTTTCGTCAACCACGTGTTCCCTCTGCGCCTGCAACGTCCTCCTCAACTCTTCATTGACGCGATTCAGCTCGTCGTTCCTGCTTTGCGACGCGGCCAACTCTGTCTGCATCCTTTCTTGTTCAGCTTTTGACGCTGCGGCATTATCCTGCAGCGTGCGCACCATCTCCAGGACCTGCGCCATTGTCACAGCTCATTCGTCAGCAGATGGCGCAGGTGATGGTTGTCTATTTCTTGGCATCTTTTCCTATCAAAGAAGTTGGTAAAACTCTGGTAAGCTTCAATACTGTGGTGTATATGGGACCACGATTCACTCGAGCCCCACGGTAGGCGCCAAATGATCCTGCCGGCAACTCGAACGTGGAGGAATCGCTTTGTAGCGCTCTCTGTCCCGTCTACGCGACTGCGTTCTCTGCAAAGTCACCCTCATAACCTTCTCTTGATGCTCCAAACGTGACCTGCAAAACACACAGACGGCGCCTCTAGCGGCCGTTTGCACTCCGACAATCAAGTTAGACCACAGAACCACCAAATGAGAAAACTAGCAGTGTGTGTGAAAAACTCTTGCTCTCTAATTTTTCGTTCCTCCCTTAATCTCTCCCTGATTCTCTTTTTATGTCTCTCTCTCTGCTTCTGGGCATAACAGAATTCTGTTATGCTTTTCTGGCATGTGTCACAACCCTGTTATGCTTTTCTGAGACAATGTACCTTCAGAATCAGTAGAGTGTGGGTGTCTGTGCGTGTCCGCGCGTCTCTGCGCTTGGTTGCGCTTGTCTGTACCTTTAGCGGTACGGAGTGCACCTTTATCTGGACCGCACCCCTCTCAGATGGAGACACGTGGAGGCATGCGACTCACATCTAACCACACACGTGTCACTTACTGGAAGGGCTCTAGCGCTTCTCTTGTGCGCCTAAGTTACGCCCTTGCGGAGTAACTTAGGATATTTCTTCCATCTGGGTAAATCGCATACTCTCAGGAGAACGCCAGGTGTGGCTGGTCTAGGCACACTCACCAGACATTGCTCCCTGTGTAAACGGCTTACCCTACACGGTGTCACGCACGTAATGGGTTGAGGGAATCACCAATCACTGACTGGTTTACTAGTTCCCTCAGGCCACTCTCGTGCATGATTCCCTGGGATGTGCTCATGCGAGGTTCATGCGTAACACTCTCGCTGGGAACCTCAATCCCAGTTTAACTGCGTGTAACACGAGACCCCGATGACCATGCACCCGATGACTGATCAGTGCTCCATTTACTTCTCGCGTTCTGCCCCCAGGCGTGAGTCTGGGAACTGGTCTGTTGGTGGCCACTTGGCTACTGACCACCGATCACCGTTCTGGGTGATCTGTCCCCTGACCTCTCTGCCGCCTGATCTGTCGATGGTCACTTGGTTACTGACCCCCGATCACCGCTCTTGGCGATCGTCTCCTTGATCTCTCTGTCACTTGGTCCACGTGTCACCCTGCGAGTGGTCCACGTGGTCCTCTGCTGCTGACGTCATCGACTACCGATGACCGATCGGATCACCTTCCATGAAAGGCAAGAGCCAAGTCAAGAACGTCTAGACCCCAAGGCAAAAGCATCTAGACCATCCAAGACCAAGCTAGGAGCGTCCAAGACCAAGCTAGGAGCGTCTAAAGATCAAGCTAGGAGCGTCTAAGACCAAGCTAGGAGCGTCTAAGACCAAGCTAGGAGCATCTAAGACGAAGCTAGGAGCATCTAAAGATCAAGCTAGGAGCGTCTAAGACCAAGCCAAGAGCGTCTAGAACAAGGAGACTTGGATCAAGCTATGAATGGAAAAAGGCCTAATAGCACATATTCCGTGAAGGCCCATCAAGTGTAGTTTAGCTTTAAATGAGGTGTAAATAGCATAACAATGTGGACAATTGTTTAATTTTCTGCACATTAGAATTAAGGAAGCATTAACCTTGATTAGCTAAAGGTTTCTAGAAGCCTTTACTAATAAAGGACCATGTGCACCCATGTGCACCCATGTGCCATGTGCACCCATGTGCTTCACATTTACATTTCATTTGGCTTACATTTGTGTAGCATTTAGGTCATCAAATCTGGTCCTCCTTAGCCTATAAAAGGAGGAGCCAACCTCATGTATTGCAAGATTAATTGAATAGTAAAGTTATGTTGCCAACTTTGTGCCAAGCTTTGCTTCTACCTAGTTTTTAGGCTCTAATCTTCATCTTCCTCACTTACCATAGGGCTAGCCGAACCTCCCTACTTCCATACATATCATGCACCTTCAAGATCACCATAGCTCTTAGGAGAATCTTGCTCATACACATCCATAGCTTCCGCACCATTCTTCACATGATTCAAAGAAGAACTTCATGAATTTGCCATCAATAACACTGATGGTACCATCAATATTATTGCCACCAATAACACTGATGGTACAATCAGTATTATTGCCACCAAAAACACTGATAGTACCATCAGAATTATTGCCACCAATAACACTGATGGTTCCATCAGTATTATTCCCACCAATAACATTGATGGTAGCATCAGTATTATTGCCACCAATAACACTGATGGTACCATCAGTATTATTCCCACAATTAACACTGATGGTTTCATCAGTATTATTGCCACCAAAAACACTGATGGTACCATCAGTATTATTGCCACATATAACACATATGATTCCATCAGTATTATTCCCACTAATAACACACATGGTACCATCAATATTATTCCCACAAATAACAGTGATGGTACCATCAGTATTATTCCCACCAATAACATTGATGGTACCATCAGTCTTATTCCCACCATTAACACTGATGGTACCATCAATATTATTCCCACCATTAACATTGATGGTACAATCAGTATTATTGTCATCAATAACACTGATGGTGCCATCAATATTATTCCCACCATTAACCCTAATGGTATTATTGCCACCAATAACGCTAATGGTACCATCAGTTTTATTGCCACTAATAACACTGATGGTACCATCACTATTATTCCCACCATTAACACTAATGGTTCCATTAGTATTATTTCCACCAATAACACTGATGGTACAATCAGTATTATTACCACCAATAACCCTGATGGAACCATCAGTATTATTTCCACAAATAACAATGATGGTACCATCAATATTATTCCCACCAATAACGCTGATGGTACCATCAACATTATTCCCACCATTAACACTTATGGTTCCATTAGTATTATTCCCACCAATAACACTGATGGTAACATCGGTATTATTGCCACCAATAACACTGATGGTTCCATCCGTATTATTCCCACAAATAACACTGATGGTACCATCAATATTATTCCCACCAATAACATTGATGGTACAATCAGTATTTTTCCCACAAATAACACTGCTGGTACCATCAATATTATTCCCACAAATAACACTGATGGTAGCATCACTATTATTTCCACAAATAACGCTGATGGTACCATTAGTATTATTCCCACCAATAACGCTGATGGTACCATCAGTATTATTCCCACAAATAACATTGATGGTACAATCAACATGATTCCCACCAATAACACTGATGGTACCCTCAATATTATTCCCACCAATAACACAGATCGTACCATCAGTATCATTGCCACCAATAACTCTGATGGTACCATCAGTATTATTGCCACCAATAACACTGATGGTTCCATCCGTATTATTCCCACAAATAACACTGATGGTACCATCAGTATTATTCCCACCAATAACATTGATGGTACAATCAGTATTTTTCCCACAAATAACACTGCTGGTACCATCAATGTTATTCCCACAAATAACACTGATGGTAGCATCAATATTATTTCCACAAATAACACTGATGTTACCATTAGTATTATTCCCACCAATAACGCTGATGGTACCATCAGTATTATTCTCACAAATAACACTGATGGTCCAATCAGCATGATTCCCACAATAACACTGATGGTACCATTAGAATTATTGCCACCAATAACACTGATGGTACCATCAGTCTCATTGCCACCAATAACACTGATGGTACCAACAGTATTATTCCCACAAATAACATTGATGGTACCACCAGTCTTATTCCCACCATTAACACTGATGGTACCATCAGTATTATTCCCACCATTAACATTGATGGTACAATCATTATTATTGGCAACAATAACACTGATGGTGCCATCAATATTATTCCCACCATTAACCCTGATGGTATTATTGCCACCAATAACACTGATGGTACCATCAGTATTATTGCCATCAATAACACTGATGGTACCATCAATATTATTGCCACCAATAACACCGATGGTACCATCAATATTATTCCCACCATTAACACTCATGGTTCCATCAGTATTATTCCTACCAATAACACTGATGCTACCATCCGTATTATTGCCACCAATAACACTGACGGAACTATCAGTATTATTCCCACAAATAACAATGATGGTACCATCAGTATTATTCCCACCAATAACACTGATGGTACCATGAGTATTATTCCCACCATTAACACTTATGGTTCCATCATTATTATTCCCACAATTAACACTGATCGTTTCATCAGTATTATTCCCACAAATAACACTGCTGGTACCATCAATATTATTCCCACAAATAACACTGATGGTAGCATCAATATTATTTCCACAAATAACTCTGATGGTACCATTAGTATTATTCCCACCAATAACGTTGATGGTACCATCAGTATTATTCCCACAAATAACATTGATGGTACTATCAGCATGATTCCCACCAATAACACTGATGGTACCATCAATATTATTCCCACCAATAACACTGATGGTACCATGAGTATCATTGCCACCAATAACTCTGATGGTACGATCAGTATTATTGCCACCAATAACACCGATGTTTCCATCCGTATTATTCCTACAAATAACACTGATGGTACCATCAGTATTATTCCCACCAATAACATTGATGGTAGAATCAGTATTTTTCCCACAAATAACACTGCCGGTACCATCAATGTTATTCCCACAAATAACACTGATGGTAGCATCACTACTATTTCCACAAATAACACTGATGTTACCATTAGTATTATTCCTACCAATAACGCTGATGGTACCATCAGTATTATTCCCACAAATAACACTGATGGTACAATCAGCATGATTCCCACAATAACACTGATGGTACTATCAGAATTTTTGCCACCGATAACACTGATGGTACCATCAGTATTAATGTCACCAATAACACTGATGGTACCATCAGTATCATTGCCACCAATAACACTGATGGTACCAACAGTATTATTCCCACAAATAACATTGATTGTACCAGCAGTCTTATTCCCACCATTAACAGTGATGGTATCATCAGTATTATTCCCAACATTAACAATGATGGTAGCATCAGTATTATTGCCCCCAATAACACTGATGGTACAATCATTATTATTACCATGAAAAACACAGATGGTACCATCAATATTATTCCCACCAATAACACCGATGGTACCATCTATATTATTCCCACCATTAACACTCATGGTTCCATCAGTATTATTCCCACCAATAACACTGATGCTACCATCAGTATTATTGCCACCAATAACACTGATGGAACCATCAGTATTATTCCCACAAATAACAATGATGGTACCATCAGTATTATTCCCACCAATAACGCTGATAGGACCATCAGTATTATTCCCACCATTAACACTTATGGTTCCATCAGTATTATTCCCACCAATAACACTGATGGTAACATCAGTTTTATTCCCACAATTAACACTTATCGTTTCATCAATATTATTCACAAAAATAACACTGATGGTAGCATCAATATTATTTCCACAAATCACATTGATGGTACCATGAGTATTATTCCCACCAATAACGCTGATGGTACCATCAGTATTATTCCCACAAATAACACTGATGGTACAATCAGCATGATTCCCACCAATAACACTGATGGTACCATCAATATTATTCCTACCAATAACACTGATTGTACCATCAGTATCATTGCCACCAATAACTCTGATGGTACCATCAGTATTATTGCCAGCCACCAATAACACCGATGGTTCCATCCGTATTATTCCCACAAATAACACTGATGGTACCATCAGTATTATTTCAACAAATAACGCTGGTGTTACCATTAGTATTATTCCCACCAATAACGCTGATGGTACCATCAGTATTATTCCCACAAATAACACTGATGGTACAATCAGCATGATTCCCACAATAACACTGATGGTACCATCAGAATTATTGCCACCAATAACACTGATGGTACCATCAGTATTAATGTCACCAATAACACTGATGGTACCATCAGTATCATTGCCACCAATAACACTGATGGTAACAACAATATTATTCCCACAAATAACATTGATGGTACCATCAGTCTTATTCCTACCATTAACACTGATGGTACCATCAGTATTATTCCCACCATTAACATTGATGGTACAATCAGTATTATTGCCATCAATAACACTGATGGTGCCATCAATATTATTACCACCATTAACCCTGATGGTATTATTGCCACCAACAACACTGATGGTACTATCAGTATTATTGCCACCAATAACACCTATGGTACCATTAATATTATTCCCACCAATAACACTCATGGTTCCATCAGTATTATTCCCACCAATAACACTGATGCTACCATTAGTATTATTGCCACCAATAACACTGATGGAACCATCAGTATTATTCCCACAAATAACAATGATGGTACCATCAGTATTATTCCCACCAATAACGCTGATGGTACCATCAGTATTATTCCCACCATTAACACTTATGGTTCCATCAGTATTATTCCCACCAATATCACTGATGGTAACATCAGTATTATTCCCACAATTAACACAGATCGTTTCATCAGTATTATTCCCACAAATAACACTCCTGGTACCATCAATATTATTCCCACGAATAACATTGTTTGTAGCATCAATATTATTTCCACAAATAATACTGATGGTACCAGTAGTATTATTCCCACCAATAACGCTGATGGTACCATCAGTATTATTCCCACAAATAACACTGATGGTACAATCAGCATGATTCCCACCAATAACACTGATGGTACCATCAATATTATTCCCACCAATAACACTGATGGTACCATCAGTATCATTGCCACCAATAACTCTGATGGTACCATCAGTATTATTGCCACCAATAACACTGATGGTTCCATCTGTGTTATTCCCACAAATAACACTGATGGTGATGGAGGAGGGCCCAAGCTCACCACACGATGAAAGCCAAGCCTCCAAGACTAGACGGTCTAGCCTATGATGAGGAGCGTCTAGACTCAAAAAGGAGCGTCTAGCCCATGAAGAGGAGCGTCTAGGCCATGATGAGGAGCGGCTACATAAGGAGCGTCTAGGCCATGATGAGGATTCCTTCTAGACCGTCTAGCTTCACATACACATGGGTCAAAGCTACGGTTTTGGGAAGAGAAGACCTTTGTAATTGTTACATAAAGGCCCATTAGGGGTGCTTAGTAATTAGAGTAGTGTAGAAAGCATATTTGTGTGAACATTCTAGAAAGACCATGGAGGGGGGGTGAGCATAAAAACTAGACACACCCCTCCCCATGTGCTCATTTGTGCACCCATGTGCCATGTGCACCCATGTGCTTCACATTTACATTTCATTTGGCTAGCATTAGGGTTGCATTATGGTCCTCCTTAGCCTATAAAAGGAGGAGCCTACACCTTGTATTTTCAAGTTTAATTGAGTATTGTTATGCTGCCATTTTTGTGCACTAACTTTACTTCTCCTAGAAATCTAGGCTATAAACTTCAATCCTTTCACCTTTCTCCCTTGAGCTGGCCGAACCACTCAAACACCACACTCCTCATGCACCTTCAAAGCCAACACAACTCCTAGGAGGGCTTTGTTTCACTCACCCATTGCTTCCGCATCACTTTTACTACTTTGATTCAAGAAGAACACATGAAATGCCATCAGATGGTACCATCAGTATTATTCCCACCAATAACATTGATGGTACAATCAGTATTTTTCCCACAAATAACACTGCTGGTACCATCAATATTATTCCCACCAATAACACTGATGGTACCATCAGTATCATTGCCACCAATAACTCTGATGGTACCATCAGTATTATTGCCACCAATAACACTGATGGTTCGATCCGTATTATTTCGACAAATAACACTGATGGTACCATCAGTATTATTCCCACCAATAACATTGATGGTACAATCAGTATTTTTCCCACAAATAACGCTGCCGGTACCATCAATGTTATTCCCACAAATAACACTGATGGTAGCATCAATATTATTTCCACAAATAACACTGATGTTACCATTAGTATTAGTCCCACCAATAACGCTGATGGTACCATTAGTATTATTCCCACAAATAACACTGATGGTACAATCAGCATGATTCCCACAATAACACTGATGGTACCATCAGAATTATGGCCACCAATAACACTGATGGTACCATCAGTATTAATGTCACCAATAACACTGATGGTACCATCAGTATCATTGCCACCAATAACACCGATGGTACCATCTATATTATTCCCACCATTAACACTCATGGTTCCATCAGTATTATTCCCACCAATAACACTGATGCTACCATCGGTTTTATTGCCACCAATAACACTGATGGAACCATCAGTATTATTCCCACAAATAACAATGATGGTACCATCAGTATTATTCCCACCAATAACGATGATGGTACCATCAGTATTATTCCCACCATTAACACTTATGGTTCCATCATTATTATTCCCACCAATAACACTGATGGTAACATCAGTATTATTCCCACAATTAACACTGATCGTTTCATCAGTATTATTCCCACCAATAACACTGATGGTACCATCAGTATTATTGCCACCAATAACATTGATGGTCCATCTGTATTTTTCCCACAAATAACACTGATGGTACCATCAGTATTATTCCCACCAATAACATTGATGGTACAATCAGTATTTTTCTCACAAATAACACTGCTGGTACCATCAATATTTTCCCACAAATAACACTGATGGTAGCATCAATATTATTTCCACAAATAACACTGATGGTACCATTAGTATTATTCCCACCAATAACGCTGATGGTACCATCAGTATTATTCCTACAAATAACACTGATGGTACAATCAGCATGATTCCCACCAATAACACTTATGGTACCATCAGTATTATTGCCACCAATAACTCTGGTGGTACCATCAGTATTATTTCTACCAATAACACTGATAGTACCATCAGTATTATTCCCAGCAATAATAGTGAATGTACCATCAGTTTTATTCCCACCAATAACACTGATGGTACCATCAGTATTATTCTCACCATTAACACTGGATATGATTCCACTAGCAAAGTAGAGATGATTCTTTGACATTCTATGGAATCAAACTGAGTTGGAGATAGCATAGGCTCTTTTAATAGAATTGGATCAATGTTCTATGTTTCAAGAACTCACCAAAGCTTGCACCAAACACCAAACTCATATGGAGGATCCATCTATTGCCAATTGAACCGATTAAAATGTGTAAAAAGGCAAATGAACCGAATAGAAAGCTTTTAAAACAGAAATGAACCGCACAAATCCAGCTAGAACAGAAAAGAACCGAACAAAGCTAGAAACTAAGCTGAATTACCGAACATAAAGAAGCTAAACATGTTTAGGAATTTCGTATGAAATGAAAAGATGAAGAATAGAAGAACTTATGGAGATGAAGGACTTGGTTTGATGATCACGCCACTTGGATGGTGAAAGATCCAAGATAAGTGAGCTAGTGCCGCCACTTGAGAGAACCAAATGCACTCAAGATAAGACAAGGTGAAGTAGAAGACAAAGTTCTCACAATTCTCTCTCAAATTGAGTAAAGTTTCTCTATTACCAATTTCCAATCTGAATTGTGAAGGACCTAAGCCCTCCTTTTATAGGAGCAAGGGCTAGTCATTTACATAGCTTATTCCCTAAGCTACCCAAAATGCTCCTAAACTCATGCCCTCCTTACTAAGCTCACTCCCCAAGCTTCTAGAATTTTCTAAACTAAAGCCTATAGATGCTTTTACAAAAGAGGTGTCTAATGTTTCCCTCTAAGCACCTTTCTAAACAATATTCTCTATTATTTACAATTTAAAAGAAACTATAAAGAGAGATATTTAATTGAAGCCCATTCTTGAAAGCTTGTAGACTTCTTTGGCGTTAGGCTTGATCCTCTTTTTATTTTATGTCTTCTTTTAATTTTGAGAAGACTAGAAGGAAGAACTTCAAATGTGAGGGTGAATGCCCTCTTCCTTCATTAATAAAAGCCTCCTTTATTTGATTCTCATCATACTCCTCGAGTTGGTGAGAATTCGTCCACGAATTCTGAGTCCCTGCATATAACAAAGTCAGTTTATTTTTACACTTAAAAGTGGAAGAAAAAGGTAAACATGACTTAGCATTTGTAAACATAGGGATTTCAGAAAAGGAGGTTCTAGAAATCGACCAAGTTGGAAAAATTTGTTTGGGAATGACGATATGCTTTGGAAAAAGACCTCTTAAATGGTGAAAACCATTAGGAGGTATGAAATTATCCCTAACAATTTTTAACCAAGATGGTGTGGAAATAGGAACCTTGGGTAATGAAAAAGATAAGGAAGGAAAACACCTTAGAGGTGAAAGGATAAGACCCATGTCAACTTGGCCTTCTTTGTCTTTTGCATATTTACTTGTGGTAGGTGAGTGGGTTAGGTCTTGTTTTACCTTGTTTATCATTAAGGTTTGCTTTTATGGACAATGAAGAGCTATGTGCCCAAAACCTAAACATTTAAAACATTTGATATTTGAAGTTTTGGTAGGTGACTTAGGAGTAGAAGGATTTGTAGTAGAAACTTTGTTTGGAGAAGTGGTTTTCAAAAGATATAATTCCACCTTGATGGCTATGCGAAGCACTTGCTTTAAAGAAGAGTAGTCATTTAATTCTACAAATTCTCTAATATCTCTTCTTAAACCACGTACAAACCATTTTATCTTTGACTTTTCATTAGCATGCATATTCATTTTAGTCAAAGTTGTTTCAAAATCTTTAAAGTATTCATCTACCATCCTATGTCCTTGAGGAAGCCTTTGGAACTTCAACAAGTGTTCCTTCCTAGAAGGAGGAACAAACCTCGCGCGCATACACTCTTTCAAAGCATTCCAAGAAACCACGGGAGGTTTCTTGCGATATATAATGTCCATTACAATTTTATGCCACCATTCTTTGGCATAGCCCAAAAAGGATAAAGAAACTAACCTAAGTTTATCGTCATCTTGGACCTTATACACATGAAAATAATGGTCAACCTTAGCTTCCCAATCTAAATACACATTAGGATCACTATCACCATTAAAACTAGGGACTTTTTCACAACAAATGTTGAACACTTGGTGTTATCTTTGGTCACGGTTATAGCTCTCTTCATGAGAATGATGGTAATGCCTCCTTCTTCTATGTTCCTCTTCACGACCATGATCATTGGAAGAACCTCTAGAAGAAGGTGTATGAGAATGACGTTCTCCATTGAGTGATTTAGAGGACCTAGATTGCTTCATTTCAACTCTTTGTATTCTTTCCTCCAACTTTCTTATAGCTTCATCTTGAAGATTAATGGTTCGTTTGGCCTTTTTTAATTCATCAAGAGCAGAAGCTTTGCTAGAATAATGCTGTTTGGAAGAAACACTGCTGGAATATGAAGCCATTGGTAAAAGAAAACAGCAAACAACAAAACAGCAAACAAAGTTAAGAAAACAAACTTAACAAAAATAAATTGGAACCAAACTGCCGAAGTGAAGTGTCACTTAAATCACTCCAAAGAAAGAATGCTCCCTTTACCAAGCTGATCTTAAGGCCTTGAGTAATCTCAAATGAAATATGTCAAAGCAAGAGCACACAATCTTCAAAGCACTTCACCACAAAACCAATGAATAATGAAAGACAAGCAAGAAAAGGTATAAGACCTAAAAGGCTATAACAAAAGGAATACTAGATGTATGAAAAACTCAAAGATTAATGAACAAAAGACAAGCAAGAAAATAAGGTACTCAATGAAAAAGAAGGCACACAAAAGATACCTAAAGAAAAGCACTAGAGTAGATGAAGAAAACAAAAACAGAGGTACTGGAAAATATTTTTATGCAAACTGTGCTTGATGTTCACTGATTTAACTGGAACGATATAAAGCGAACTGGATTATGAAATTTTAACCAAAGAAAGTTCAAGATCTTAGCTCAACAATGGCACTGGAATTACTCAAAAACAGTAAGCCAATTAATTGAGATAAATTTTTCCAAATCACTGCCAGATTACCGTATTTTTTTCGGCAGAAGTGCACACTTTTTGTTTTTTATTTATCATTTTTTTTGTACTTTGAATTTTGAAGTACTTCTTTTTTCTACTATTTTATAACACCTTAAAGAACACAAATCCAGAATTTCAGAAATTTCCAGTGAGTAAATCAATTGCAATAAATCGAAACAGTGAGCACGTTTTCAGAAAAACAGAGGAATCCTAACTGGAATGAAAAACAGAAGTAAGAACTAGCAAAGACATAATTTAAATGATATATAGGAACTTGTATAGATCTAAAATACAAGTATGAACTCAATACTAAAACAGAAAATGCACAAAGGATCAAGACACAAGTTCAGAAAAACTGTATTACACCAAAGCAAGAAACAAAAATACAATAAAAGTACTACAACACCATTAACACTGATGGTTCCATCAGTATTATTCCCACCAATAACACTGATAGTACCATCAGTATTATTGCCACAAATAACACTGATGGTACAATCAGTATTATTGCCACCAATAACACTTACGGTACCATCAGTATTAATCCCACAAATAACATTGATGTTACCATCAGTATTATTCTCACCATTAACACTGATGGTTCCATCAATATTATTCCCACCAATAACACTGATGGTACCATCAGTATTATTCCCACCAATAACACTGATGGTACCATCAGTCTTATTCCCACGAATAACACTGATGGTACCATCAGTATTATTCACACCAATAACGCTGATGGTACCACCAGTATTATTCCCACCATTAACACTGATGGTTCCATCAGTATTATTCCCACCAATAACACTGCTGGTACCATCAGTATTATTCCCACAATTAACACTGATGGTTTCATCAGTATTATTCCCACCAATAACACTGATGGTGCCATCAGTATTATTGCCACCAATAACACTGATGGTTCCATCAATATTATACCCACCAATAACACTCACGGTACCATCACTACTATTCCTACAAATAACACTGATGGTTCCATCAGTATTATTCCCACCAATAACACTCATGGTACCATCACTAGTATTCCTACAAATAACACTGATGGTACCATGAATATTATTCCCACCAATAACATTGATGGTACAATCAATATTTTTCCCCCCAATAACACTACTGGTACCATCAATATTATTCCCACAAATAACACTGATGGTACCATCAATATTATTCCCACAAATAACACTGGTGGTACCATCAATATTATTTCTACCAATAACACTGATAGTACCATTAGTATTATTCCTAGCAATAATAGTGAATGTACCATCAGTATTATTCCGACCAATAACAGTGATGGTACCATCAGTATTATTGCCACCATTAACATTGATGGTTCCATCAGTATTATTCCCACCAATAACACTGATTGTACCATCAGTATTTTTGCCACCAATAACACTGATGGTACCATCAGTATTATTCTCACCAATAACACTTATGGTTCCATCAGTATTATTGCCGCCAATAACACTGATGGTACGAAAAGTATTATTCCTACCAATAACACTGATGGTACCATCAAAATTATTGCCACCAATAACACTCAGGGTACCATCAGTATTATTCCCACCAATAACACTGATGGTACCATCAGTATTATTCCTACAAATAACACTAATGCTACCATCAATATTATCCCCACCAATAACACTGATAGTACCATCAGTATTATTGCCACCAATAACATTGATGGTACCATCAGTGTTATTTCAACCAATAACATTGATGGTACCATTAATATTATTCCCAGCAATAACACTGATGGTACCATCAATATTATTCCCACCATTAACAGTGATGGTTCCATCAGTATTATTCCCACCAATAACATTGATGTTACCATCAGTATTATTGCCACCAATAACACTGATGGTACAATCAGTATTATTGCCACCAATAACACTTACGGTACCATCAGTATTAATCCCACAAATAACATTGATGTTACCATCAGTATTATTCTCACCATTAACACTGATGGTTCCATCAATATTATTCCCACCAATAACACTGATGGTACCATCAGTCTTATTCCCACCAATAACACTGATGGTACCATCAGTCTTATTCCCACGAATAACACTGATGGTACCATCAGTATTATTCACACCAATAACGCTGATGGTACCACCAGTATTATTCCCACCATTAACACTGATGGTTCCATCAGTATTATTCCCACCAATAACACTGATGGTACCATCAGTATTATTCCCACAATTAACACTGATGGTTTCATCAGTATTATTCCCACCAATAACACTGATGGTGCCATCAGTATTATTGCCACCAATAACACTGATGGTTCCATCAATATTATACCCACCAATAACACTCATGGTACCATCACTACTATTCCTACAAATAACACTGATGGTTCCATCAGTATTATTCCCACCAATAACACTCATGGTACCATCACTAGTATTCCTACAAATAACACTGATGGTACCATGAATATTATTCCCACCAATAACATTGATGGTACAATCAATATTTTTCCCCCCAATAACACTACTAGTACCATCAATATTATTCCCACAAATAACACTGATGGTACCATCAATATTATTCCCACAAATAACACTGGTGGTACCATCAATATTATTTCTACCAATAACACTGATAGTACCATTAGTATTATTCCTAGCAATAATAGTGAATGTACCATCAGTATTATTCCGACCAATAACAGTGATGGTACCATCAGTATTATTGCCACCATTAACATTGATGGTTCCATCAGTATTATTCCCACCAATAACATTGATTGTACCATCAGTATTTTTGCCACCAATAACACTGATGGTACCATCAGTATTATTCTCACCAATAACACTTATGGTTCCATCAGTATTATTGCCGCCAATAACACTGATGGTACGAAAAGTATTATTCCTACCAATAACACTGATGGTACCATCAGAATTATTGCCACCAATAACACTCAGGGTACCATCAGTATTATTCCCACCAATAACACTGATGGTACCATCAGTATTATTCCTACAAATAACACTAATGCTACCATCAATATTATCCCCACCAATAACACTGATAGTACCATCAGTATTATTGCCACCAATAACATTGATGGTACCATCAGTGTTATTTCAACCAATAACATTGATGGTACCATCAATATTATTCCCAGCAATAACACTGATGGTACCATCAATATTATTCCCACCATTAACAGTGATGGTTCCATCAGTATTATTCCCACCAATAACATTGATGGTACCATCAGTGTTATTGCCACCAATAACACTGATGGTACCATTAGTATTATTCCCATCAATAACACTGATTGTACCATCAATATTATTGCCACGAATAACATTGATGGTACCATCAGTATTATTGCCACGAATAACACAGATGGTACCATCAGTATTATTGCCATAAATAACACGGATCGTACCATCAGTATTATTCCCACCAATAACACAGATGGTACCATCAGTATTATTCTCACATATAACACTGATGGTACGATCAATATTATTCCCAGCAATAACACTGATGGTATCATCAGTATTATTCCCACAAATAACACTGATGGTACCATCATTATTATTCCCACCAATAACAGTGATGGTACAATTAGTATTATTCCCACCAATAACACCGATGGTATCATCAGTATTTGTTCCCGCCTGTTGACCAGGTGCGCCTTCGTGCGTGGCTTAAACTCGCGAGCTAGGGCACTTTCGTCGTCAACCTAGATTCCCGTCTTTGTGAATTCCCGAAAAGAAGTGAACAAAGGGGCGCCCTCGCGGCCGTTTGCACTCCAAAGATGAAGTCTGCTAGCGAGAAACATCAAAGGTGACACACCTCGGTATCGGAACACCGCGGATGGATGCTCTGAAGGTGGTCAAATAACTGAGTGACTAGTTTTCTCCCTAATTTCCTGTGCGTACAGTGAGTACGGAGCAAAATAACTAGGTTGTGTGTGTAAACTGAAACTTCCATCTTGTCTCAAATGTCTAAAGCCCTTTTTAAATGTCCAAAGCATTTAAAGTGTCTTAAAGCGCATTTAAAACGTATAAAAACGTTCAACGCGTTTAAAACATTTAAAGCATTTAAAGCGTTTAAAGTGCTTTACCGCGTTCGAAAGGTAAACTGAATAAACGCGTACCTTGGCAAACTTTCAGGGAAACTGATATACCTTGATATACCTTGATGTTTCAATGCTTACTGCCACGTGTTCTTCTAACTTGATCGCTACTCTATGTGGAGGGCCTTACAGCGTCGTAACCCAACTCAGGGATAATCCATCGTGTAAGTCCTCCTTCCTCGAAGTCCATCTGGCGCAAGGGGTGACTTTCTGGGTGCCAACTCATGCGCCCCAACCTTTAGTCACTCGCCCTGGGAGTGTATCTACCTTCCTCTCGTACCATGCACAGGGTTCGCCCCTGGGCGTGGCCCTTTCATGGGTTCTATCTGTCCCAGGGGTCTCTCAGAGGTGGCGTGGGTACTTCACAAGTCAGGTTACTCCTCACTAGTACTAGAACTATGGCCTTGAAGCCACCTGTCTCTTCTCTTTATTACTGTTTTGAGGTACTAAGGCTTCTCGTGGTGCTGCCCCCTCCACGGTCTTTCCTACCCATGGGTATCGGGGGGTGACACCATCGATGCCTTATCCTGGCGACGCCTTATCTTGGTGATGCCTTATGCTGGCGACGCCTACGCCTTAATCGGTCAACCTGTTGACTTTCTTCCCTTAGGCCCCCTTGATGGGTCCCACTATGTGTTTTACTTTGACTTTGACTTTTGTCAACGCCCGGGGACGGGACGGTACACAAGCCCCCCAGTCTTCAGCTGACACTTGTTTCAGCAAAAAGACTAAGGCCTCGCCCTATCATCCACGTGGCATTCCTGCTGACGTGACATTCCCTTGAGCAGTTGACGTGACATTCCCTGAGTGTCTGACGCGACATTCTCTGCGCTGAAGATATGACGCTTTAAGTTGCGCGCTAATCTCTCGACACGTGGCACGATCCTACGGCTGGGGATGAGTGTCGTTAGCGCTTCTTGAGTTAGCGTTATAACCTTTCAAAAACGCGCGCTCGAGGCATTGTTTCATCATTTTTCGTATTCTCTATGCATTGTTCACCTTCTTCTTCGAAACCTTACGACTCTTGCGTTCTTCCTCCTCTTCACAAAAGCTCACACTCTTGCAACTTCTAACCGTAAAAGGTATGGTTTTTCTACTCCGATCACCTTTTCGCTTTACTGTATTGCTATTACGACTGCCTGGGGCTGTTTATATTCATGCATTTCTTATGCTCTTCTCTCTTCCTTCGCATTTCTTCGTTCTTCCCTCTTTTCTGGATTTCTCGCGTGGGTAAGGGTCTTCTTAGGGTTTCTTTCCCCTTTTTCGCAGTAACCCTATTCACTGAACCTTTCCTCTTCTCCATTCTTCAGCTTCTTCATCAATCTATGGCATGCACAAAAACAACCGCCAATCCTCCTCCCCCCGGGATCAACTATAGGGTTCAGTACCCCTGGGCCCCTGATGAACTCTTAGCTGAGTGCACGACCCTAACCACCGTCGAAGATGTGGAGGACCATCAGGGTGACCCACGAACCTACAACTTCAATGCCTTCTGCAGTAGCCACGACTCCCACATTTCCGTTCGTCACGGAACCCACGGGGAGCTGGTCTGCGTGGACAATAGGTCCAATGGTGGGAAGCCCTTTTTCTTCCTTTACCAGATGGTGTTCAAACGCACCGGTCTGCGCCTGCCCTTCACAAGCTTCGAGAGGGAGCTGCTCACCGAGATTAACGTAGCCCCTGCCCAGCTACACCCCAACAGTTGGGCATTCATCAGGGCCTTCGAGATTCTGTGTGGGTACTTGAGCATTCTACCCTCAGTGGACGTCTTCCTCCACTTCTTTGAGGTGAAGCAACAGGGGAAGAGCCTCTGGGTAAGCTTTTCTAGGGTTGCTGGAAGGATATTCCTAACCCTCTTCCAGAACTCCTACAAGGGATGGAAAGGCAAGTTCTTCAGGGTGTGTTGCGCCAAACGCGACCCCACAGTCCTGGATGGCTTCCCCTTGTATTGGGTGTAAAAGCCAAAGCTGCTTAAGCCCAAATCTTTGGACGAACTAACCTCTGTTGATAGAGAGGTATGTGTGGCTTTGGCCGGCCTGGGATTCGTCTTCAACACCGCAAAACTCATAGCTTGCGAGTTTAATGCGGACGCCCTTTCTCGGTATTTTGGTAGGAAAATCTATGCCTTTACTTGTCTTCGTCATATACACCTCTTAATGTGCTTTCTCTTATTGGTGTTTGTGCTGTTTGTTTGCTCCAAATTTTTGTATGCGTTGTATGTGCTTTTGATTGGTATTAGCTCTAACCTTTTGCTCTTTCATCTGTTTGGTGCAGCATCAGTGATGGACTCATCGAGGCGTATCACACTGGCCAAAACCTTGAGGGCTCGCCCCAAGGCAACATCTGGGAAGGCTGGCGCCTCCAACACCCCCATTACTGAGTCCAACCTTCCCCCTTCACCAACACCACACACCGCCCAAACTCCCAACTCTCCCCATTCCCTCCAAACACCTAACTCACCCCCACCAATTGCTGCAGTCCCACTGGCTGTGGCCACCAACCTCACCCCAGCCCCCCTTGACAAGGGCAAGGGCGTCCTTGTGGTCCCTCCGATGACGAAGACTTTGGCGAGGGGCAGGTCTTTAAGAGGAGGAGGACCAATAGAGTCGTCTCCTCTCGCCCTGCATCCCCCCAACATGGAGAATCTCTAAGGGACAACCCTCCCATCGCCACATCTCCCCCACCACAAATAGGCCAAGAGGAGGGGGCATAATCCACACCCCCACCAACACAAACTACTCCGCAAGCTCCCGCCCAGAGTTCTTGACAATTCCCCCTGCAATCATGCAACTAATGAGGGGGTTCAACGAGAGGTCTCCGGGGAGCTCTTCTGGTGAGGCTAAGAAGGAAGGTATGCCCTACTACATGGGGGCCTTCTTGGCTATTGCACTCGATTGGCGCGCACAAGCAAAAACCAAGGCCATCGAGATGCAAACCCTTCAGGCTCTCAAGCGAGAGGTTGCCACCCTGAAGGAAGAAAAGCTGAAGCTGGAAGATGCTTACCAACCCTCCCTAGCGGAGACCCGGAAGGTGGAGGAAGCGACCACCCTGAGGCTGCGCGAGGCTGACCAGAAGCACGCTGACCTTTTGGGCTCCATGGCCCCTCTACAGGCGGAGGTGTCTGAACTGAGGGAGGTGGCTGAGACCTCCAAGGCCCTTGAGGTAAAGCTGAATGGAGTTGAAGGGGAGCTAGCTGCAAAGACTGAAGCCTTCAACCTTCTCCAAGCTGAATATGACAAATCCCAAGCTGAAGTGAACAAGCTTCAAGTGGAGAAGGAGTTCCTGGAAAAGCAGCTAGCAACCAAGGACTCCAAGATCGAGGAGTTGGAGAAAGCCAACCAAGACCTCCTCGACGATATGGCCGACACCTTTGATGAGGGGTTCAAAGAGGCTCTGGCCCAAGCCACATGTGAAAACCTAGGGATTAATACTTCCAACTGCGACCCTGGCAATCATATCGTCGACGGGAAGGTGGCGCCCCTCGACCTTCGGGAATGAACTGCTCTTAGTTGATCTTCATCTTTTTGTTGTAAATTTGTACTTACAATATTCGAACTTGTCTGTAATTCTGACACCTAATCTTATTTATTTAAATGTCGTTTGGATGCTACCTTTAAATTCTTGTGTAATCTCAACCTTTCTTGTACCTTTATCTGCTTCTACTTCCTTTACTATGTAAAAGCTGTTACCTCCGATGCATTTCTTCATCGCGTTTGACTTCAACTCATTAGGTAGCACGTGAACTTCTCTCTCACTCTTCCCTTCTGAGCCACGATGCATACCCTTCTTTTGATCTTTCACTTAGAACTATACTTGGCCTTCGTATCTGCGAGGAATCTTCCTCATGAAGGCGTCGCCTGCCTCGTCATTGCCCAAAGGCAAAGGAGGATTTAACTTCGCGTATTTTGCTTGTCTCTGATAAGTCGTGTTTTTATGCTTCTCCTTCTTGCTCTTCGAATTTCTCTTGCCTTCTGACCTTGGAAAAGTTTTCAACTTGATCTTTACTTACTTGTCTTGAGTCCCCAGGCACTTACTGCGAAAGGCATTGCTAGCTTTATCATCGCTTATGATGAAAAGGGGGTCTCATCTTCTTTTCTAGCCTCGACATCGCTCAAGGGCGAGGGAGAACTTGATCTCTTCTATGGCCTCAACATTGATCGAGGGCGAGGAGGACTTGATCTTTTCTGTGGCCTCAACATCGCTCGAGGGTGAGGGAGGGCTTTATCTGATCTGTACTGTGTGTCCACGCTCGAGGAGAGACCTACTGAACGCAAGGTCGTATCATCCTCAGCGTGTTTAAACACTTGGGACAAAGTCACGCTTCTGGTGCCCACGCCCGTGGAGAGGCCTATACCACAACGTCGTATCGTCCACGGGGTGTCTAAACACCAAGGCAACCTAGCCCTTATCTCTGCGTGCCTGGTGCCCACGCCTGAGGAGGGGCCCACCCGGGGGTGTCTGAAAACACCAAGGCGATCAGTGTTCTTAGTGCCCACACCCAGGGAGAGGCGTGCTGGAAGCATCGCCGTATCGTCCCTGGTGTGTCTAAACTAGGCTAAAAGGCGTCTCCATGATGGACGATTGAGACGTGGTGTGGTAAGCCCATACTATTCTTGGTACTTCTTCTGCCCACGCCCCTTTAGCCTTCTCAAGCCTTGACTTCAATCCCCTCAGGAAAACTGTATTCGCTGACTCTACCTGCCCATTCGTCTGGGGGTGTTCGACTGATGCGAACACCTGCTTGATTCCCACTTCTGCACACAGCTTCCCCAACTGTTGGCTCGCAAACTGAGTGCCATTATTTGAGATGAGACGCCTTGGCACCCCGAAACGACACACAATGTTCTTCCAAAAAAAGTGTTGTACCTTGTGCGCAATGATTTGTGCTACTGGTTCTGATGGAAGAGGGCCAAGCACAACCTTTCATTGAAGGCAAGAGCCAAGTCAAGAACGTCCAAGACCAAGCTAGGAGCGTCTAAGACAAGCTAGGAGCATCTAAGACAAGCTAGGAGCGTCTAAGACAAGAAGACCAAGCTAGGAGCGTCTAGGACAAGAAGACCAAGCTAGGAGCGTCTAGGACAAGCTAGGAGCGTCTAGGACAAGAAGACTTGGATCAAGCTATGAATGGGAGAGTGGCATACTAGCACATATTCTGTGAAGGCCCAACAAGTGTAGTTTAGCTTTAATTGGGGTGTAAATAGCATAGCCATGTGGACAAATGTTTATTTTTCTGCACATTAGAATTAAGGAGGAGTTAACCTTGATTAGCTAAAGGTTTCTAGAAGCCTTTACTAACCAAGGGACGGTTTTATGAAGCCATGTGCACCCATGTGCTCCATGTGCTCCATGTGCCCATGTGCCTCCACATTTCCATTTCATTTTGCTTACATTTCATGTGGAATTAGCTTAACATTCACCTCCTCCTTAGCCTATAAAAGGAGAGTGGCATACTAGCACATATTCCGTGAAGGCCCAACAAGTGTAGTTTAGCTTTAATTGGGGTGTAAATAGCATAGCCATGTGGACAAATGTTTATTTTTCTGCACATTAGAATTAAGGAGGAGTTAACCTTGATTAGCTAAAGGTTTCTAGAAGCCTTTACTAACCAAGGGACGGTTTTATGAAGCCATGTGCACCCATGTGCTCCATGTGCCCATGTGCCTCCACATTTTCATTTCATTTGGCTTACATTTCATCTTCGCTTAGCTTAACATTTACGGCCTCCTTAGCCTATAAAAGGAGATGTCTAGCTCTTGTATTTTCAAGATTAATGAGAGTAATGTTATGCTGCCAACATTGTGCCAAACATTGCTTTTGCCTAGTTTCTACGACCTAATCTTCATCTTCATCACCTACCATAGGGCTGGCCGAACCTCCCTTCTTCCATACACATCATGCACCTTCAAGATCACCATAGCTCCTAGGAGGATCTTGCACATCTCAATCCATAGCTTCCGCACCCGTTGATCACATATCCGAGAAGAGCTCCATGACTTTGCCATCATTTGGTATCATGAGCATAGGTTCTTCAAAGATGAGTAGTTCTTGGTCATTTTCATTTTGAGTTCTTCTTTATTTCATGTTGTTCATCTTGTTTTCATACTTGTCTTGCTGTTTTTAATTTTTACTTTGATTTGGTGTGCTATTTGGAATTTCCAATCGGTGCACCTTGCTCAATTGATCTTGAGCAATCCTTGTGCAATTTTTGGTAGGATTCCATACACCTTGAGTTGCTGTTTTTTATTTTAGGTATTTGAGTCCTTATTGCAATTTTATTTGGTTCATTTTATGCTTTTTGAGTCTTTTAATTTCTGAATCTATATGTGTTTTGTCTAGTCATGTTTTTCCAAAATGTCATCAAATCATAAGTAGTACTACTTTGTTTGGCTTATTTGTTTCTTGATTTTGGTCTAAATATTTGTTTTGAATCTGCTGTGTTTTTGATCTTTTGGTGCCTTTTATTTTTAGCTTGAGTTCATATTTGTGTTTAGATCTACACAAATTCCTTTTCATCAATTCCATTGTGTTTGTCTTTTGGTATCTTGCTGTTTTTTTTCCAGTTTTTACAGAATCCCCTATTTTACATAACTCTGGGCTGGCTGTTTTGTTTAAGAAAATTATTTTCCTACATAGGAAATTTCTGATTCTCTGCATTATGCAAGATTGAGGTGTTACAGAAAAGACAAAAAAAGAATCAGCTCAAAAGAGTCAATAGAAAAAAAATGATAAATATTATAAAAACAGTGTGCAAATGTGGGCGCTACAGTTGGCGTAACTGAACACTGATTTTGACAAAATTTATTAAAGAAAAATGGTTCATGCGTTTGGAGTGAAACCAACGCCAGATTTTATTTAAGATCTTGAATTATTTGCATATAAATTTTCAGAAGCAAATCTTAAAAGGACAGCTCAGCATAAATCGGGGAAAATCACGTTCTCTGGCCCACAACAATTTTTTAGTGGTGCTGTTTTTTATTTTGAAATCTAATCTAGTGTTATTCTTAGGATCCATTTTGTGTGCCTACCTTTATTTGAGTACCTTTATTTGCTTGTCTAATATTTCTTGGAACTCTTTCTAGTTGTCACAATTTAACTCCATTTGTGTGGTACTGTTTTTTTCAATTAAATAGTTTCTTGCTTTAATTCTTTGGCCTCTAAATTTGGTGCTGGAATTGATTCTCAATTGGTGCTTATTTGAGTGGAAATTTGACTTGAGTGAGGTCTAGTTTTCTTGATAGGTGCTGGAATTGGAGAATTAAGTCCCTAATTCTAAAAGGAACAAAGGCAAGGGCAGAAACCATTACTTACCAAAACAAATACCACAAACACTTGGAGGGCCCAACAAAGAAAAGACAACCAAGGAAGTGCCAATAGCAAAAAAAGATCAACAAAGGGAGTTTTCTTGATTTTCTTTGCAACTTAACTTTTGTTAATTACTTCTTAATTACGTGATTAGACGGTCAGTGTGTCTTCAAGGGCTCCAAGTGTCCAAGAAGCCTCACCTAGGGCCGACTAGTGTAGAATCAATGATTACTACCAACCACCCCCTAGGAGAAATAGAAGAAGAGAGGAAGAGAGCCCAAGGGAAGTAAGGGTAGACCTACCCCATTTCTATGGTAAGGAAGATGTAGAGGTATACCTAGATTGGGAGATGAAAGTATATCAACTCTTTGCTTGCCATAGGGTGAGTGAAGAAAGGAAGGTACCCTTAGCACCCCTTAGTTTCCAAAGCAATGCCATGTATTGGTGGACCTCTCTAGAGAGAGACTGACGTCTTCATAGGGAACCTACCATAGAATATTGGAATGACCTTAGGGGAGCCCTAAGACGTCGCCACATACCTTCCTACTACCATAGGGAGTTAATGGACAAGCTCCAAAGACTCAAACAAAAGAACATGAGTCTGGAAGAGTATAGACAGAAAATGGAGCTCTACATGATGAGAGCATCCATTAGAGAGGAAGAAACCACCACCATATCTAGGTTTCTAAGTGGGCTCAACCTTGAGATAAGGGATAAAGTAGAACTTCTACCCTACCAAGACTTGAATGACTTGGTTCAACTTTGCATTAAAGTTGAACAACAAAATTTGCGCAAAACTTCAAGTCAAAGGGTGGGATCTTACTCCAACTTTTATCCCAAGAAAGACTTTAAAAGGGAAGGTAGCACATCTAGAGACGAACCCAAAGAAACTACCAAACCTTTAGTGAAAGATGCCTCCACCCCATCCATTCGTGCTAGGGACACCAAGTGTTTTAAGTGTTTTGGAAGAGGGCATGTGCAAGCGCAATGTCCAAACCAAAGGGTTTTGTTCTTAAAAGGAAAATATGAGTACACGAGTGGTGAGGATGAACCTAATACACAAGAAAAGGGGGAAGGAGAGAGGATAAATCCTTTGGAGGGGGACTTATTGATGATTCAAAGAATCCTCCACAATCAACCTAGTGCATCCATCGAGACACAACGAGAGAACATTTTTCATACTGGATGCAATGTTTTAGAAAATATATGCTCTCTTATTGTGGATGGTGGATCATGCTGCAATTGTTGTAGCACTAGATTGATTGAGAAACTAAATCTACAAGTAGTTCCTCATCC
The DNA here is from genome assembly GCF_000499845.2 of Phaseolus vulgaris. Lineage (NCBI taxonomy): Eukaryota > Viridiplantae > Streptophyta > Magnoliopsida > Fabales > Fabaceae > Phaseolus > Phaseolus vulgaris. The sequence goes on along the minus strand of NC_023758.2, from coordinate 5,254,182 downwards.
AAAACCTTATAATTTACAATGGATCAATGAGGATGGAGAACTACGTGTAGACAAACAAGTGGAAATCAAGTTTTCTATAGGTAACTACAAAGACAATGTTTTATGTGATGTAGTACCTATGGAAGCTTGCCACATCTTATTAGGTAGACCATGGAAATTTGATAAGAAAACCTTGCATGATGGTCTAACTAACGAGATTTCCTTCATCCACAAGCACAAAAAGTTTGTACTTAGCCCTTTACCACATTTCCAAGTGGTAAAAGACCAAATACAAATGAAACATAAAAGGGATGAAGAGAAAATAGAAAAAAAGAAAACTTTTGGGAAACAAAAGGCGTGGGAGAAGAGTGTTCCTTCCCACAAGGTCATTCAACAAGACAAGCACATTGAAAATACCCTTGAAAACATGTTTCTTGTTGAACAACCTAGCCTTACCTATTGTAAAGGAACACTTGCAAGCATAAGCAAAAAAGAAGAGTCTCTAAAAGAAGTTTGCATAGATAAAGACTATTTCTCAAATGTGCTAGGATATCCCCAAGAGAATGTCAAGTTATCTATAAGCATCTACAAAAACAAAGTTTTGTGTGAAGTAGTGCCTAGAGCAACTTGTGATGTCTTATTGAGACAACCATTGCCAAGTGTACAAATTTTCATAAACAATGGTTGTACCAACGAGACTATCTTTACACATGAGAGAAAAAGTCTACATGAAGGAGAACTCATGGGCCAAATTAGAGTTGATAAAACTCTGGAGCTTTTAAAAGGAAAACTTTTGTCACCCATGAGAAAATAAGTTCAAAGACATTACTTTAGGTACAATTCTTGTTTTCAAACTACACCTAAAGCAAGGTCTCAAGAACTCTATACTCCTTCACCTTTTGTAAATGATCCTTGGGAAGACACACATTTCATATTAGACCTTCCTAGGAAAACAAAAGGTTTTTATTCCTTTTTCTTGGATGTGGATAAATTCTTCCTAAGAAAAGTGACAAGCCTCCATGATTTATTTTCAACAATAGTGATGGATAGAGCTCCAAAATTTGAAAACATAGCTCTTCCTTCTATGCTTCACGAAATCATGAGGGACACCCACAATTCTTGGGATAAGAATCCTTTTTCTTTTGAGCATGCATATAATGGAGTAGTCCACAAGATTACTCATATTTCTCCATTTGAAGTTGTATGTGAACATAGTCCTCTTGCCCTTTTAAAGTTGTTACCATCTCCTAAAGGAATTATGCCTAAAGGAAAAGTAACTACTATTGGAAATTTTAGAAAACATAAGAGGATTAGAGGACACATACAACCATCAAAAGGGAAACATTGTGAGAAGTTGCCAAAAACAAGAGCAAAACAAAAATGGCAACTTCACACAATTAAAATTTCTCCAAGTGCTCACACTAACTCCTTTGCTTTGTTTCAAGATTCCCATAGATTGATATTTGATCTGGGAGGACACACCTTGACGAAGCAAGAGGCTTCTATCCGAGATCAAGTCTGCAAATCTGAGGATAGATCTTCTAAAAAAAGAAGGAGATGATGGACACCATCCAGCCACAACCATTCCCCTAGGAAGCAAAAGCATTGGATTTGAGGACAAATCCTTTTCAAGAGGGAGGGGATGATGGAAGAGGGCCAAGCACAACCTTTCATGAAAGGCAAGAGCCAAGTCAAGAACGTCCAAAACCAAGCTAGGAGCGTCTAGGACAAGAAGACCAAGCTAGGAGTGTTTAGGACAAGAAGACCAAGCTAGGAGTGTCTAGGACAAGAAGACCAAGCTAGGAGCGTCTAGGACAAGAAGACTTGGATCAAGCTATGAATGGGAGAGTGGCATACTAGCACATATTCCGTGAAGGCCCAACAAGTGTAGTTTAGCTTTAATTGGGGTGTAAATAGCATAGCCATGAGGACAAATGTTTATTTTTCTACACATTAGAATTAAGGAGGAGTTAACCTTGATTAACTAAAGCTTTCTAGAAGCCTTTACTAACCAAGGGACGGTTTTATGAAGCCATGTGCACCCATGTGCTCCATGTGCCCATGTGCCTCCACATTTCCATTTCATTTTGCTTACATTTCATGTGGAATTAGCTTAACATTCACGGCCTCCTTAGCCTATAAAAGGAGATGCCTAGCTCTTGTATTTTCAAGATTAATGAGAGTAATGTTATGCTGCCAACATTGTGCCATACATTGCTTTTGCCTAGTTTCTACGACCTAATATTCATCTTCATCACCTACCATAGGGCTGGCCGAACCTCCCTTCTTCCATACACATCATTCACCTTCAAGATCACCATAGCTCCTAGGAGGATCTTGCACATCTCAATCCATAGCTTCCGCACCCTTTGATCACAAATCCGAGAAGAGCTCCATGACTTTGCCATCAGGTTCTGCCTCTATCCACTTCGTGAAGTACTTGATGGCGACTATCAAATACTTCATCTGCCTTATCGCCAGAGGGAAAGGCCCCAGAATATCGATTACCCATGTGTGGAAGGGCCATGGGCTTTAAATCGATCTCAGCTCCTCTGGAGGTGCCTTATGCCAGTCTGCATGCATCTGGCACAACTTGCATCGCTGGGCGTATCTTACACAATACTCCCTCACCAAAGGCCAATAAAACCCTGCGCGACTCACCTTGGAAGCTAATGATCTTCCCCCCACGTGGCTTCCGCAAATCCCCTCGTGAAGCTCTGACATGATCCTCGTACACTCGTCGCCACTCACACATGTCAAAATTGGGTGCGTGAACCCATGCCTAAATAGTACTCCATCAACGAGAGTGTACCTTGCAGAATTCTTCTTTATCCTTTTTCCCTCTCCAGGCTCTGCTGGGAGAATCCCATCTGCAATGTATCGCCTGTAAGGCGTCATCCACGTGTCGCCTTCCTCCAAGGCGCATACTTGCACACACTTCTCTCCTTCGGGCGAGGCCGCATAATGCTGATTCGCGGCGCCCTCGCCGTATCTTGAATCAAAGAGCGATGGCTCCTTGGCTTTCCTCTTGCTGCGCTAATGTGAAGAACATCCACCCTGTTGTCTGCCATAAACTTTCGTGGCGTTTTGAGTGTCTCTTGGATGACTGTCCTCTGCCTTCCCCCCTTGCCTAAGCTAGCCAGCTTAGCGAGCAGGTCAGCTCTGCCATTTTGTTCTCTAGGGACATGCACCAGCTCAAACGTAGCGAAGGATCCCTTCAACACTTCGACGTACCTCAAGTACGCAGCCATCTGTGGATCCTTTGCCTGGTACTCCCCCGTTACTTGTCCCGTGACTAACTGTGAGTCACTCTTTGCCAAGAGGCTTTGCGTGCCCATCTCTGTTCCCGCCAATTGACCAGGGTAGTCTTTGTGTCTGGCTTGTCCTCGCGAGCTAGGGCACCTTCGTTCTGCTCCGTCTGTGAATACCTGAAAAGAAGTGGACAAAGGGGCGCCCTCGCGGCCATTTGCATTCCGACGATCAAGTCAGCTAGCGAGAAACATCAAAGGGACACACCTCCGTATCGGAACACCGTGAATGGATTCTCTGAAGGTGGTCAAATAACTGAGTAACTAGTGCTTTCTTCCTGTTCCGTCCGGTTGACCGGGACGTCTTCGCGCGCGACCTCAACCGTCAGCTAGGGACTCCTTCCCACTGGTTGCCTGTGGATTCCTGCAAAAAAGAGGACAAAGGGGCGCCCTAGCGGCCGTGTGCACTCTGACGCTCAAGTCAGCCAGGAAGAAACACCAAAACTGTCCACCTACGTGTCTGAGCACCGCGTATGGCACTCTGAAGGTGGTAAAAGAACTGTGTATATGTGTGTGTGCTGTCTCCTTCAGGCAAAAATATTCTCCAGTCACTTGTGCGTAACCTTGAAGCACGAGCAAGCAACTAGAGAGTTCTCTGGTAAATTTGCCGAAAGTTCCAACCCTCTTTCCAACATTCTCCGCGCTATTTAAACTACCCAAGCATTTAAAGCGCCTTAAAGCGCTTTTAATCACAAACGTAACGCACTCATTAAAGCGTTTTAATTAGAAAACGTAGCGCATTTAAGTCGTTGAAACGCTTGGGAGCCATTATAGTACCTGAATGCTCGAAAGGGAAACTGTATTGAATGACTCTTAATTACCTGGCACCTGACTAAAGGGTGTTTCCATTCTGACATGGCTGTTGTACACGTGGAGGGCCTCACGACGCCGTGACCCCATCTGGGGCATTTTTGCCCATCTGGGGACGTTTCTACGTGTGAGTCCTCCTGCTCGGGAGTGCTAATGCGCTAGGGGTGACTTTTTGGGTGCCAACTCATGCCCCCAAGTATCTAGCCACTTACTTTGAGAGCGTATCTGCCTTCTTTTCGTACCCTGCACCCGCTTACCCTGGGCGTGACCTTCCTCTTGGGTCGTATCTGTCCCGAAGGCGTCTCTGGGGTGGCAGGGGCACTTCACGAGTCAGGCTGCCCTACCTTGATGTTATCACTATGGCCTTGAAGCCACCTTTTCTTTCTCTTTATCACTTTCCCGACATATCGGGACCTGAGGCCTTCCCACGGTGCCGCTCCCTCCATGGTCTTTCCTACCCATGGGTATCGGGGAACCGCGCTGTGATTGCCTTGTTTCTACACTGTTTGATCTGGCGACGCCCTGGTTGGGCGACGCCTTCACCTAGGCGACGCCTTGCCTTGGCGACGCTTCCTCTCGGCGATGCTGGCACTTGGCGTCTCCACACCTAGGCGAAGCCTTGTGTTGACTTTGACTCTCAGCCGTTGACGTTGACCTTGACTTAGTCAACGCCCGGATACGGGACGGTACACAAGCCCTCCAGTCTTAAGCTGAAGACTTGTTTTCAGCGTCAAGACTAAAGCCTCGCCCACGCCGTCCACGTGCCATCCGGATGACGTGTCATTCTCTACTGACTCAGCGATTCTTTGAGTTACTGACGTGACATTTTCTGAACCACAGGGGTATTCTTAATGACTGATTGGACATCCCCTGAAATGAGGAGGATAATACCTTTTGGGCTACCCTTGATCGCGCGCCACGTGGCCCATCGCGCGGCCATCCTCCAGGGACCTTTGCGTTTCCCTTGGGAAACTGATCCCCTGACGCGTGGCACGATCCCACGGCCCTAGGTTAGCGCCTCTCGAGTTGCGAAATGTAACGTTTAAGTTACTCCAAACCCCGTGCTCACCCTACTGTTACATTCATTCACTCTGCAACTCCGCACTGTTCATCGCCTTCGAAACCCCTTTTCTCTGCAATCGCGATTCTCTCCTTGCTGCGCTCGTCCACTGCCTCCATTCCAATAACAAAGGTACGATCCCGAGTATTCACGACTCTTCCCTTTCGTCGCATTATAAGATTCATTGAACTGCCTGGGACTGTTGTTATTCTCGTTGTTACTGCATTTCTCTGCTTCTTCTTCCTCCTCTGATTTTTCTCGTGTGGGTGACGCTATGGCTAAACTTGCTAAACCCTTTTTCCTCTCTTCTTTCTCCAGCTATCTATTTTTACCATGACGCGCGCGCACGCGGAGCCTGATTCTTCGCCCACGACCCCCAAGTCCAACTACAAAGCCTTCTACCCCTGGGCCCCCGACGAGCTCCTGAGTGAATGCACCAGCCTGACTTCCTTCCAGGACCTGGAAGCTCACCGGGGGGATCCCCATTTGTACAACTTTAACGCCTTCTGCCGCACCCACGACGCCCACATATCCGTCCGTCCCGGCAGGCCTGGGGAACCTGTTTGTTTGGACGACAGACCTAGAAAGGGGAAACCCTTCTTCTTCATGTACCAGACCGTGTTCAAACGTGTAGGAGTGCGTCTCCCGTTCACTCCCTTCGAACGGGAGCTTCTTACTGAAATCAACACTGCCCCCGCCCAGCTCCATCCTAACAGCTGGGCATTCGTGAGGGGCTTTCAAATTCTTTGTGGATACCTGGGCATTCCTCCTTCTATAGATGTCTTCCTGCATTTCTTTGAGGTGAAAAAGCAGGGGAAAAGCTTCTGGGTAAACTTTTCCGGGATCGCAGGCAGGATCCTCCTCTCCCTCTTCCAGAATTCTTATAAGAACTGGAAAGGGAAGTTCTTTAGGATGTGCAGCGCCAAGCACGATCCCACAGCTTTGGATGGCTTCCCCCTTTACTGGACGGAGCGCCCTAAATTGCTCAGGGCCAAAACCCTGGAAGAGCTATCTCCCGCCGATAGGGAGGTAAGCAAAGCCTTGGCGGGGTTGGGGACCGTCTTTGATACCTTGAAGCTGGTCGCTAGCGAGTACAATGCTCACGCCCTGACCACCTAATTTGGTAAGGGGCTCTCCCCTCATCTTTCTTGCTGTGAACAGCCTGCTATCGAGTGTTTGTTTCCCCATACTATTATGCTCGTTTTACGCTGTACAATGTTACTTACATTTCACGTCTCTTCATGTATTGTGAATTCGCATAGCTGCTTTAGTACTAACCCTTGCCGTTTGGCCTGTCTTGATGTAGGATCGGTGATGGGCACTTCCAAGAGAATGATGCTGGCGAAGGCAATGAAGGAGGCACGCGCCGCCAAGGCGGGCGCCTCCTCCACCCCTGCTGCCGATCCTGTTTCCCCACCGACCCTGTCACCGCCACCTCCCATCACTGCTGAAGCTCCCTCTAACCCGTCTCCGTCATCTCCACCTGGCCCTGAAGCGCTTCCAACTCCCAACTCTCCTCCGCCTATCGCCGCCGTTCCCCTAGCTGCAGCCTCGTCACCGGCTCCAACCCCTCTTGACAAGGGAAAAAGGGTTTTGGAGATTCTATCAGATGATGAGGACTCAGAAGGCGTGGCACCCTTCAGAAGAAGAAAATTCGCGCGGGTTCCTCTTCTGGTAGAGACGTCGCCGCAGGGAGGGAACCCCTTCATGGACAACCCTCCAAGTGCAACCTCACTCCCTCCCCTGACACTCCAAGAGGAAAGGGGCGAAGGCGCCGAGTCTGCCCTGCCTCCGCCGCCGCCAGAAACCACTGCTTCCCCGGCTCCCGACGCTGCCGCCCCCGATTTCATCGCCATCCCTCCTCCAATCATGCATCTGATGAGGGGTTTCAGTGGCAGGACTATGCCAGAGGGTACCGACAGGAGGGAAGGCATGCCTTTCTACTTGGGGGCCTTCTTGGCGGTGGCTCTTGAATGGCGCTCCCAGGCCAGAAACACGGTCTTGCAAGCTCAAACTCTCCAGGCCTTGGAAACAAAGGCAACTACCCTGAAAGAGGAAATGAGGACCCTGGGACGCCAGAACGAAGCCTATCAAACTTCTCTGAAACAAATACAAGAGTCCAAAGCAGAAACAGAGAGGCAACTGGCAGAGGCATTGGAGCTCTAGGCTGGCTTCTACACTCGGGAAGTTGCTCTCCAAGTACAGGTAACGGGTCTTCAGGAATTGGTCAAAGCGTATGCAGAAACTCAAAAGGACCTGAAGGACCGTTGCTGCGAACAGGCTGCCAAGATGGAGCGGATGGAGGGGGAAATGGCCACCCAGACCAAAGTTATGGACCTTCTCCGAGCTGACTACGACAAACTACAGGTCGAGGTTAGCCAGCTTCGCGTGGAGAAAGAGGCTCTGGAGAAGCAGGTGACCTCTGGAGATGCCGCCATTGAGGAGCTAGAGAAGGAGAAAAAGTCTCTTATCCAGGAGATGGCGGGTACTTTCGAGGAGGGGTTCCAAGAGGCCCTGACCCAGGCGTCCTGCGAGAATCCTGGCATCAACCTTTCGAACTGCGACCCCACACACCACGTCGTCGACAGGAAGGTCGTGCCCATGGACTTGGATGACTAAACCGCTGCCTCTCACCCGCCACCTTCCCCTTCGAGCTTAACTCCTTTATTCTTTACCTTCGTTTTTTCATTTTATCTGTTAAAACTTGTAATTCTTTGAACTATCCGTACTCTTGTTACTGATTTGGGATGTTCGTATGATTGCCTTTATGTTCTTGCCACATACGATTCTACTTATGCGATCTCATTCTCATCTTTTCCCTTCACGCGCTTCAATTATTTTATCTGTGTTCTGCCCATTTCTTTCACTTCGTTGGGCGGTTTTGTATGATCGGGAAAGGTTGCACGTCAACCCTCACGCCCATGGAGAGGCTCACTTAGTGACGCCGCATCGTCCACGGGATGTCTCTGATACCGAAAGGTCCTTTCTTTGATCCTTAACGCTCGGCGCCCACGCCTAAGGAGAGGCCTGCTACAGCAGCACTGTATCGTCCCCGGGTGTCTAAAACGTTGAATGCTATGGGGGGGGTATGTTCCCTCCATGGTCTTTCCTTCCCATAGGTATCGGGGAACGCCCTGCCAATGATTCGCTGGCGTTTGGCAGTCTTATCTCCCTCCACAGTCTTTCCTACCTGTGGTATCGGGGAGGCGACGCCTATGACTAACCTTGCCTTCTTTGATTTCGTCTCCCTCCGCAGTCTTTCCTACCTGTGGGTATCGGGGAGGCGACGCCAGTGACTAACTATGCTTTCTTTGATTTTGTCTCCCTCCGCAGTCTTTCCTACCTGTGGGTATCGGGGAGGCGACGCCTGTTGGTATTTGGGTTGGCGACACCCGCGACGTCTCGCGCTGTCGTCGCCCTTTACGTCCTTCCGGGCGACGCCTCAGGCGTTACCTTTACTTCGACATTGACTTTAACTCTTGCCTTGGTTAACGCTTGATAACAGCGAAGAGCTCAAGGTTTTGTCTGTGCCATCCGCGTGGCACCTCCTGTATGGCTGATGGGACGTCCTGTCATTCGACTTGATCCACGTGGCGCTGCTTGTATGGTTGATGGGGCATCTAGTCATTCCATTTTCTGACTCCTGCTGTACCCCTGACTCGCTCTCGACGGCGCATCGTACCACTGGATATATACGACGTTTTCTGATTTAATCCAGTGGTGCCAGCGTCATCCTTTCATCTTCTGCCACGTGTATCAATCGTGCGGTGCATCCATTCACGTCGTTTGGCGCTCTAACCGCTTTATTTAACTCTTCAAACTCTGGAACCATCCTCATCATTTCTCACTCTTCATAACCTACTTGCATTCTTTCTTCTTGCACCCTTTCGTTTCTTACGAAGGGTCGTTCCAGCCTTCGTTTCCCTCACTCAACTCTTGCGTTTCTGACAGTCCCGATAGTGTTACAGAATGTCTTCTCACGCTGCTTCCTCCAGGGTTCGTCCCAAAGATTTGTACCCTTGGGCTTCGAGTGAACTTCTTGATGAGTGTTCATGCTTGCTTTCTACCAGGGCCATAAGGAGCACAAAGGGGATTCGTGTTCCTATGACCACCGGGCCTTTGCGAGGAGGCATGACGACGACATCGCTGTGCTCCCTTGCACTCTAGGGGAGCCAGTATGTGGAGACGAACGGGCCAACGAAGGGGTCCCTTTTTTTGACTTTTACCAGGTGGTGTTCAAGACCATCGGAGTGCGCTTACCCTTTTCTTGGTTCGACAAGGAACTGCTGACAGAGATCAACGTGGCTCCGGCCCAGTTGTATCCCAACAGCTGGGCCTTTGTCAAAGCCTTCGACATTCTCTTCGGGTTTCTGGGTTGTGCACCCTCGGTTGACCTCTTTCTTCACTTCTTTGAGGTGAAGAGGCAGAGACACAACCTCTGGGTAACTCTCAGTAATGTACCCGGGAGAGTTCTCTTCACACCCTTCCAGAGCTCGTTCACCGGGTGGAAAGGCCGGTTCTTCAAGATCTGTCGTACTGACCTTGTCCCCGACGCTCTGGATGGGTTTCCGCTGTACTGGGTGAGAGAGGAAAAGGTCCTCAAAGCCAAACCCCTCAAGAATCTGGCTCCAAGTGATCAAATAGCTTGCCGGATTCTTGCTGAGGCGGGAGGTTTTGACTCTGCTACGGTGATCAGCCTGGAGTTCAACGTTGGGACTCTTGAGAAGTACATATGTAAGAACCACTGCCTCAGGAAACTCGACCTTCGTTACTTTCTAACTGTGCCTGTCTTTCTTCATGGTGCCTCTAACACGTCTTTTCCCTTGGTGCAGGTTCGAAACTAAACCAAGAAAAGAGGACACGACTTACTCGAGCGTTGCGGGCTGGAAAAGGGGCTTCGCCTTCCTCCAGTGATGACTCTGATGAGCGCTGAGAAATGGCTTGTTCGTGTTTTTGCATGATTTGTAGCGTTTGTGTCGTTTGTACTGCTCCCATTGTATTGAACATTGCTTGTAACAACAACTTTTCAATGTCATACTTGATTTTTGTAACGCTACTTTACTTTGCATATGCTTCATGTACTGCGCGCTTTCTTTTCGTCTCGTTCTTTCAACGATGCATGCCTTCACTTCACTTGGGCGACGCCCTTATCTAGGTGACGCCTTCTTTCTGGGCGACGCCATGACCTGGGCGACGCCTTCTTTCTTGGCGACGCCATGGCCTAGGCGGCGCATCACATTACTTCTAACAAGGAAAGATAAAGGCTGAAAACCAAGGCACTTCTTTTTCTCAACTGGTTTTTCCTTTTATTAGGGTGACCTTGTTAAAAAACCCCCGAACGGGAAAAAGAGTGTCCCCTTCAACTAAATTGTTACATACTGCTTACATAAGTCAACTGAAATAAAATTTTAAGTTGGCTGCATTCCAACTGCGCGGGATAGGGCCTCCATCTAAGGTCTCCAGGTTGTACGAACCATTGCCCTTAGCCTCAGTAACCCTGAAGGGCCCGGTCCATTTGGGAGACAGCTTATTCTCCAACTCGTATGGGTGGGTTTTCCTCATCACTAGGTCGCCCACCTGAAATTGTCGCGGCTTTACCTTAGAGCTATATTGCCGCTCTACCCTTCTCTTCATCGCTTCAACTTTTATTCTAGCTTCTTCCCAGACCTCTTCTAGCAGATCGAGGTTTACCCGCCTCTCTTCATTGGACTCCTCCACCACAAAGTTTTGAAAACGTGGTGAGCTTTCATGTATTTCTACTGGAATCATTGCGTCCGACCCGTACACCAAACTGAAAGGCGTCTCCATAGTAGAGGATTGGGGCGTGGTGTGATATGCCCATACAATCCTTGGCACCTCTTCCGCCCACGCCCCTTTGGCTTTCTCTAACCTTCTTTTTAACCCCCTCAGCAGAACTCTGTTCGCCGACTCTACTTGCCCATTGGTCTGGGGGTGTTCGACCGACGCGAACACTTGTTTGATTCTTACTTCAGCACACAGATTTCTCAACTGCTGACTGGCAAACTGGGTCCCGTTGTCAGATATCAGGCGCCTAGGTACGCCAAAGCGACACACAATGTTTCTCCACACGAAATGCTGTACCTTATGCGCAGTGATCTGTGCCACGGGCTCTGCCTCCATCCACTTAGTGAAGTATTCGATGGCGACGATCAGATACTTCATCTGCCTGATTGCCAGTGGGAAAGGGCCCAGGATGTCAATCCCCCATGTATGAAAAGGCCACGGGCTGTATATGGACCGCAACTCTTCTGGCGGCGCCTTGTGCCAGTCGGCGTGCTTTTGGCATTGCTTACACCGCTGGGCGTGCCGTGCGCAATCCTCTTTCACTGTTGGCCAGAAGAAACCTGCGCGTATTACCTTGGAGGCTAAGGATCTTCCTCCTACATGGCTTCCGCAGATGCCCTCGTGTAACTCCGCCATTATCCTGGTGCACTCATCGCCACTGACGCATGTTAGGATAGGGTGAGTGAAGCCGTGCCTGAATAGCACCCCATCCACCAAAGTATATCTTGCGGCATTTCTTTTAACTTTTTTACCTTCTTCAGGGTCCACTGGAAGAGCCCCATCCGCCAGGTATCGTTTATAGGGCGTCATCCAGGTGTCTTTCTGGGACAAAACACAGACCTGTATCTGCTCTTCTTCAGGCACACCCGCGTATATGCTGATGCGGGGCGCCCTCTGCGTATCTTGGGTCAAAGAGGAATGACTCCTCGGCCTTCCCCTTGATGTATAAATCTGGAGGACATCCACCCTGTTGTCTTCCACGAAACGACGCGGAGCTTTGAGAGTTTCCTGGATCACTGTCCTCTGTCTACCCCCTTTGCCTGAGCTGGCCAGCTTTGCGAGCAGGTCAGCTCTGGCATTCTGCTCCCTCGGGATGTGTATCAACTCAAGAGCGTTGAACACCCCGCTCAACAACTGGACGTATTTTAGATACGCCGCCATCTGTGGGTCCTTCGCCTGGAACTCACCCGACACTTGCCCCGTAATCAACTAAGAGTCGCTCTTCACCAGGAGGTTCTGTGCGCCCATCTCCTTGGCCAAGAGCATTCCTGCTATCAGGGCTTCATATTCTGCCTGATTGTTACTTGCCTTGAAGGCGAAACGCAAGGCCTGCTCGATCAGTATGCTGTCGGGTCCCTCCAAGACTATTCCTGCACCGCTCCCTTGTTGGTTTGAAGAGCCATCAACCGAGAGCAGCCACTGCGAACTCGTTTCCACCTCAGGCTCACCTCCGGGCGAAAGTTCTGCTACAAAATCTGCGTACACCTGCCCTTTGATGGATCCTCTAGGCTCGTACTGGATGTCGAATTCTGACAGTTCTACTGCCCAGCGTACCATTCTTCCTGCCACATCGGGTTTCTGCAGCACTTTCTATATAGGGAGATTGGTCATCACCACCACCGTGAAACTGTGGCAGTAATGACGGAGCCTCCTAGCAGAGAACACTACCGCCAACGCCGCCTTCTCTAGTGCTTGGTACCTCGTCTCAGCCCCCTGTAAGGCCTTGCTTACGAAGTAGATGGGCTTCTGACTCTGGTCCTGCTCTTGGACCAACACAGAGCTGATGGCCAGCTCCGTTACAGTAAAATACAATCGGAGGGGCACGCCCGTTACCGGCTTGCAGAGGACCGGTGGCGTCGCCAGGTACTCCTTCAACTTAATGAAAGCCGCTTCGCATTCATCAGTCCATGAAAAGCGACTGTTTCTCTTGAGGCACTGGAAGTACGGGTGCCCCTTTTCTCCTCCGACGGAAACAAACTCGAGAGCGCCGCCATCCGCCCTGTCAACTGTTGCACCTCCTTTACCGATGTCGGGCTCCGCATGGCGATAATAGCCGCACATTTGTCGGGGTTCGCCTCTATCCCCCTCTCGGTGAGCAAAAAACCCAAGAACTTACCGGCCTCTACCCCGAAAACACACTTCCCGGGGTTCAACTTGAGGCGGTACTTGGATATTGTGTGGAACAGCTCCTCCAGGTCTGCCATGTGTTGCACCCTATTTTGCGACGCCACCACCATGTCGTCTACATAAGCGTACAGATTCCTCCCAAGCATTGGCGCCAGGACCTTGTCCATTAGCCTCTGGTACGTGGCGCCCGCATTTTTCAGCCCGAAGGGCATCACCTTATAGCAATAACTGCATGTCTCGGTCATGAATGCAGTCTTGCTCTCGTCTCTTGGGTGCATCTTGATTTGGTTGTACCCTGAAAAGGCGTCCAGGAAACTTAGTACCTTGCTGCCGGACACACTGTCTACTAAGGCGTCGATGCTGGGCAGCGGATACGAGTCCTTTGGGCATGCCTTATTCAGGTCCGTGAAGTCAACACACATCCTCCACTTTCCGTTCGCCTTTTTCACCAAAACGACGTTGGCGAGCCACTCAGGGTACTGAATCTCCCTGATGTGGCCAGCGCTCAGCAGCTTCTGCGTTTCATCTTTCACCACCTGTTGTCGTTCCTCATTGAACTTTCTCCTTCTCTGACGCACGGGGCGGACCGTGGCGTCCATGCTGAGGTGGTGACACAGGAAATCGGGGTCGATGCCTGGCATATCCGAGGCGGACCATGCGAAGGCATCCAGGTGGCGTGAAATCACTCCTGCCACCCCTTCCTGTTCTTCGGGGCTTAGCGAACTTCCTAACTTGAAAGTTTTGCCGCCAATCTCCCTTTCTATGGCGTTAGCTGCAGGCTGCTCCCTGCTATCATCTTCGACGGGCGCCGCCTCTTCTACGAGCGCCGCGTCATCAGGGCCTTTCTCCATCGGCACATCTGCTTCGGGCATCGCCCTCTCTCCGCCATGGCCTCTTCAGGCGTCGACCCAGCGGGCATCGCCTCAATCATCGTCGCGTCCGCGCTCGGCGGACGTTCATACACCATGAATACGCCTCTCTTCGTTTTCAGGCTGTTTTCATAGCATTTCCTCGCCTCCTCCTGGTCTGACCTGATGACTATCACCCGGCCACTGAGGTCCGGCAGCTTCATCTTCATGTGACGGGTGGAGGACACCGCGCTCAGACGGTTTAACGCCGGTCTGCCCAGCAAAATATTGTAGGCAGAATTAGCGTTCACGACGAGGTACCGGATGCTCTCGGTGCGGGAGGCCTCTCCGTCTGTGAACGTAGTTCTCAACTCCAGGTACCCCCGGACTTCTACCTGGTTACCTCCGAACCCATACAGGCACCTAGTATAGGGACTCAACAGATCAGGGGACAACTGTAACTTATTAAAGGTCGACAGAAACATGACGTCTGCCGAGCTCCCTTGATCAACGAGCACTCTGTGGACCTTCCTTCCAGCTGTGACGACTGAGATGACAACGGGGTCGTTGTCGTGGGGTATCACATCCCGGAGGTCTCTTCTCGTGAACACAATATCTGACTCCCAAGGCTCCCCCGAGAGCCTCTCTTCGACTGAATTCACCCCCCTCGCGTATTTCTTCCGCTGGGAGGCGGTGGGTCCTCCGCCGGAAAAACCTCCAGCAATGGTGTGGACCTCGCCAAGCACAGGCATCTCGTGTGCTGGCTCATCTGCCGGCAGCGGCAAGGTGGCGATCGTTGTGGAATCTGCGACATAATCTTTCAAAAACCCAGTCCTCACCAGCTCGTCTAGCTGGTAGCCCAACGACAGGCAATTATCAATTTGGTGCCCGAAAGCCTCGTGGAATTCGCACCAAGAGTCTTTACGGGGCCCTAACACTTTGTCGGTCTTCGCCGGTCGCCTCAGCCTCTCAGCTATGTTGGGCACGGCGATCAAATCCTTCAACTCAACCACGAAGTTGTACCTTGCCGGTCTTGCTCTTTCTCTGGCGGGGCGTTCGCCTCCCGCTAGGCCCCGGGGCTGGGGCTTTCTGGGGCGTCTCGCCACTGGCTTCATCCTCCCTGTCGTGGTCTCATTGACTCTGACGGGTTGAACTCGCGCCGGTCCCCTCGGGCGTGAGGGCACGGCGCTGGTGTGCTTCACACATACCTCCCCTTCCGAAGCAATATGCTCTACCGCCGTGCGCCGTAATTCGGTGAAAGTCCTAGGGCGATTGCGGATAATGGATTCTCCGAAGGGGCCGGGGCACACGCCTTTCACAAATGCGTACACGATCATAGGCTCCTCTGTTGTGCCAACCTTCACGACCTGGGCCCCGAAGCGATTGATATACTCCTTCAGGGTCTCCCCCTGATATTGCTTCACGTCGAACAGGTCGTAGGAGACCGGCGGCGGGGCCTTGTTGGCTAAGTACTGTTCTCGGAACAATCGCGAAAATTGGCGGAAAGATGTGATATGACCTTCTGGGAGGCTAATGAACCAATCCATAGCCATCCCGGTCAGGGTGCTCATGAGGAGCTTGCACTTGGCAGCATCAGAACCGCCTATCAGGACCATCTGCGTGTGAAATGCAGCCAGGTGCGTCTCTGGGTCCTCCATCCCGGTGAAGATCACCTTGGGTCCCGCGAACGTGTTCGGGATCGTTGCGTCTAGGATCTCCTGTGAGAAAGGAGTGGAAAACTCCCTTGGTGGGGAATGATTCTCCATCTCGTCATGCCCAGGCCGCCTCCTATCGTTTCTCAGGCCTTGGCGCAACTCCTCATTCACCCGGTGGAGCTCTTCGTTCCGCTCATGCGAGGCATCGAGGTCTGCCTGCATGCGTTCTTGTTCCAGTTTCGAATCCGCCATGTCCTGCTGCAGCCCCCTCATTATCTCCAGGACCTGTTGCATGGATAGGTCTGCTGGGGCTGCGCGTGCTGCTCTTCGTCTGGTGGGGGCCATTGTCACTCCAACCTCCTTCAACGTTACTGTAACTTGGTAAACTTTCTCGAGCCTGTGATGGGACTGATGTTTTATATCTGCCCCACGGTGGGCGCCAAATGTTCCGTCCGGTTGACCGGGACGTCTTCGCGCACGACCTCAACCGTCAGCTAGGGACTCCTTCCCACTGGTTGCCTGTGGATTCCTACAAAAAAGAGGACAAAGGGGCGCCCTAGCGGCCGTGTGCACTCCGACGCTCAAGTCAGCCAGGAAGAAACACCAAAACTGTCCACCTACGTGTCTGAGCACCGCGTATGGCACTCTGAAGGTGGTAAAAGAATTGTGTATATGTGTGTGTGTTGTCTCCTTCAGGCAAAAATATTCTCCAGTCACTTGTGCGTAACCTTGAAGCACGAGCAAGCAACTAGAGAGTTCTCTGGTAAATTTGCCGAAAGTTCCAACCCTCTTTCCAACATTCTCCGCGCTATTTAAACTACCCAAGCATTTAAAGCGCCTTAAAGCGCTTTTAATCACAAACATAACGCACTCATTAAAGCGTTTTAATTAGAAAACGTAGCGCATTTAAGTCGTTGAAACGCTTGGGAGCCATTATAGTACCTGAATGCTCGAAGGGGAAACTGTATTGAATGACTCTTAATTACCTGGCACCTGACTAAAGGGTGTTTCCATTCTGACATGGCTGTTGTACACGTGGAGGGCCTCACGACGCCGTGACCCCATCTGGGGAGGTTTCTGCCCATCTGGGGACGTTTCTACGTGTGAGTCCTCCTACTTGGGAGTGCTAATGCGCTAGGGGTGACTTTTTGGGTGCCAACTCATGCCCCCAAGTATCTAGTGATGGCATTTTCATGTGTTATTCTTGAATCAAAGTAGAAAATAAGGTGCGGAAGCAATGGGTGAGATGATCAAGACCCTCCTAGGAGTTGTGTTGGCCTTGTAGGTGCATGATGAGTATGGTGTTTGAGTGGTTCGGCCAGCTCAAGGGAGAAGGTGAAAGGATTGAAGTTTAGAGCCTAGATTTCTAGGAGAAGTAAAGCTTGTGCACAAAAATGGCAGCATAACCTTACTCAATTAAACTTGAAAAATACAATGAGATAGCCTTCCTATTTATAGGCTATCTTGGACGTAAATGTTAAGCTGAATTCTAAGGAAAAGAAAACCAAAATTAAATCTAAATTCTAAGCCATGTGCCATGTGCAATGACCGGCCACACAACCCTAGATTCTAGAATGTTTCCATCCAAAAGTGCTTTCTACACTATCCTATCTACTAAGTACCCCTAATGGGCCTTCATGTACCAATTACAAGGCTTTCCCAAACCGTAGCTTGATCCATGTGTGGTGAGCTAGACGGTCCTTCTAGATGCTCCTTATGTAGCCACCACTCCTTATCATGGTCTAGACGCTCCATATCTTAGGCTAGACGCTCCTCTTTGAGTCTAGACGCTCCTCTTCATAAGCTAGACGGTCTTAGCCTTGGAAGCTTGGCTTTCATAGTGTGGTGAGCTTGGGCCCTCCTCCATCATCCCCTCCCTCTTGAAAAGGATTTGTCCTCAAATCCAAGGCTTTTGCTTGGGGGATGGTTGTGGCTGGATGGTGTCCATCATCTCCTCCTTCATGAGAAGATCTATCCTCAGATGTGCATTCTTGATCTCGGATAGTAGCCTCTTGCTTCGTCAAGATGTATCCTCCCGGATCAAATGTCAATCTATGTGAATCCTGAAACAAAGCAAAGGAGTTAGGGTGAGCCTTTGGAAAACAGATAATTGTGTGAAGTTGCCATTCTTGTTTTTCTCTTATGTTGGCCAACTTCTCGCAATATCTCCCTTTTGAGGGTTGTAGGTGCCTTCTAATCCTCTTATGTTTTCTAAAATTTCCAAAAGTAGTTACTTTTGCCTTAGGCATAATCCCTTTAGGAAATGGTGACAACTTTAAAAAGGTAAAAGGACCATGTTCACATACAACTTCAAATGGAGAGGTATGAGTAATCTTGTGGACTACTCCATTGTATGCATGTATAAAAGGAAAAGGATTCTTATCCCAAGAATTGTGAATGTCCCTCATGATTTCGTGAAGCATAGAAGGAAGAGCTATGTTTTCAAATTTTGGAGCTCTATCCCTTAATTTTGAAAATAAATCATGGAGGCTTGTCACTTTTCTTAAGAAGAGTTTATCCACTTCCATGGAGAAAGAATCAAGACCTTTTGTTGTCCTAGGAAGCTCTGATATGAAATGTGTGTCTTCCCAAGTATTTTTGACAAAAGGTGAAGGAGGATAGAGTTCTTGAGACTTCGCTTTAGGTGTAGTTTGAAAACAAAAGTTGTACCTAAAGTAATGTCTTTGAACCTCTTTTCTCATGGGTGACAAAAGTTTTCCTCTTAAAAGCTCTAGAGTTTCATCAATTCTCATTTGCCCCATGAGTTCTCCTTCTTGTAGACTTTTTCTCTTATGTGCAAAGAGAGTCTCGTTGGTACAACCATTGTTTATGAAAATTTGTACATTTTGCATTAGTTGTCTCAATAAGACATGGCAAGTTGTTCTAGGCACTACTTCATACAAAAATTGGTAGTTGCTTATAGATAACTTGTCATTCTTTTGGGGATATCTTAACACATTTGAGAAATAGTCTTGATCTATGCAAGCTTCTTTTAAAGACTTTTCTTTTGTGCTCATGCTTGCAAGTGTTCCTTTACAATAGGAAAGGCTAGGTTGTTCAACAAGAAGCATATTTGTAAAGGTAGTTTCATTGGGCTTGACTTGTTGAATGACCTTGTGGGAAGTAACACTATTCTCCCACGCCTTTTGTTTCCCAAAATTTTTCTCTTTTTCTATTTTTTCTTCATCCCTTTTGTGTTTCATTTGTATTTGGTCTTTTACCACTTGGGAATGTGGTAAAGGGCTAAGTACAAATCTTTTGTGCTTGTGGATGAAAGAAATCTCGTTAGTTAGACCATTATGCGAGGTTTTCTTATCAAATTGCCATGGTCTACCTAATAAGATGTGGCAAGCTTCCATAGGTACTACATCACATAAAACATTGTCTTTGTAGTTACCTATAGAAAACTCGATTTCCACTTGTTTGTCTACACGTAGTTCTCCATCCTCATTGATCCATTGTAAATTGTACGGTTTTGGATGAGGAACTACTTGTAGTTTTAATTTTTCAATCAATCTAGTGCTACAGCAATTGCAGCATGACCCACCATCCACAATAAGAGAGCATATATTTTCTAAAACATTGCATCTAGTATGAAAAATGTTCTCTCGTTGTGTCTCGTTGGATGCACTAGGTTGATTGTGGAGGATTCTTTGAATCATCAATAAGTCCCCCTCCAAAGGATTTATCCTTTCTCCTTCCCCTTTTTCTTGAGTACTAGGTTCATCCTCACCACTTGTGTACTCATCTTTTCCTTTTAAAAACAAAACCCTTTGGTTTGGACATTGCGCTTGCACATGCCCTCTTCCAAAACATTTAAAGCACTTGGTGTCCCTAGCTCGGATGTATGGGGTGGAGGCATCTTTCACTAAGGGTTTGGTAGTTTCTTTGGATTCGTCTCTAGGTGTACTACCCTCCCTTTTAAAGTCTTTCTTGGGATAAGAGTTGGAGTAAGAACCCACCCTTAGACTTGAAGTTTTGCGCAAATTTTGTTGTTCAACTTTAATGCAAAGTTGAACCAAATCATTCAAGTCTTGGTAGGGTAATAGTTCTACTCTATCCCTTATCTCAAAGTTGAGCCCACTTAGAAACCTAGATATGGTGGTGGTTTCTTCCTCTCTAATGGATGCTCTCATCATGTAGAGCTCCATTTTCTGCCTATACTCTTCCACACTTAAGTTCTTTTGTTGGAGTCTTTGGAGCTTGTCCATCAACTCCCTATGGTAGTAGGAAGGTATGTGGCGACGTCTTAGGGCTCCCCTAAGGTCATTCCAATATTCTATGGAAGGCTCCCTATGAAGACGTCGGTCTCTCTCTAAAGAGGTCCACCAATACATGGCATTGCTTTGGAAACTAAGGGTTGCTAAGGGTACCTTCCTCTCTTCACTCACCCTATGGCAAGCAAAGAGTTGCTCTACTTTCATCTCCCAATCTAGGTAGGCCTCTACATCTTCCTTACCATAGAAATGGGGTAGGTCTACCCTTACTTCCTTTGGGCTCTCTTGCTCCCTTTGTCTAGTTCTTCTAGGGGGTGGTTGGTAATAGTCATTAATTCTAAGGCTTCCCTCCCCTAGAGTCTCATTACTTTTAGAATGGGATGCATGAGTTTTTTTTGATTTTTGTGAGTTTTGTGATTTCTCTTCTTGAGCTTTAGCCAACTCATTGATTTTGTTCTCATTCTCCAATTGTCTAAAAGATATCAATTGTACCGCTTGGGATACTTCTTTTAAAAGAGTTTTCAAAGATTTTACTTCACTTTCTATAGACTTTGGAGAGTGAGAAGAAGAAGACATGGCTAAAACTTTGTGTATATAGGTGTTTTACTTTGAGAAAGTTTAGGAAAGTTAAAGAAGGTAGTTTTCCAGGTAAGGGAGGTGAGTCACAAAGGACTACTTAAGTACCAAGCCTTTTCCTTGCCAAAAACTATCCCCCAATATCTTCACACAAGACTTTCTCTTAGTGAAACACTTAGAACACAAATAAGTTGAGAAATAAATGCAAGAAAACAATGCAAGCTAACTATGCAATCAAAGCTAGTCGGTTTAGCACACAAATTAAACAAAAATAAACATGCAAAACGTAGCTATGAAAGCAAAAGAAAAGCAATTACAAACAAGTAACAATTACTACTCAAGAATGCTATACTATTCGGCCCTAGGTGAGGCTTCTTGGACACTTTGAGCCCTTGAAGACACACTCACCGTCTAAACGTAATTAACAAGGTAATTAACAATAAACCAAGTTGCAAAGAAAATAAGAGAAAACTCCCTTTGTTGTTCCTCCTTTTGGTTAGTGCACTTCTTTGTTGTCTTGATTGTTGATCTCCTAAGTGTTTGTAGTGTTTGTTTCAAGAAAGCTTGTTTCGGCTTTGGCTTTGTCTCCTCCTTAGAATGTTGGCTTTAATTCTCCAATTTCCAGCACCTATTCACAAGGTCTAAACCTTAAACCAAGTCAAATTCCATGCACATAAGCACCAAGGGAGAAATTAAATTCCAGCACCCAAAAAGAGAGGTCAAGGAACAAAAGCAAGAAACAAATTTAATTGAAAGAAAACAGTACCACCAAAAGGATTTATAATATGACAACTTAGAAAGAGATTCAAGAAATTAAAGGAAACAATTAAAGGTACTCAATAAAAGTTGGCACACAAAAGGAATACCTAAAGAAAAGCACTAGATTAGATGACCAAATAAAAAAAACAGCACCACTGGAAAATGTTGTGGGCCAGAAAACGTGTTTGTTCCCCGATTTATGCTGATCTGTATTTTTGGAATTTGGCTCTGAAATTTGTTATGCAAGATATTCAGGATCTTATCTAAAATCTGGCTTTGGATTCACTCTAAACGGATGCACCATTTATTTTTAATAAATTTTTCAAAATTGGTGTTCGGTTAGGCCAGCTGGAGCGCTTCAGATTTGCACTCTGATCTTAAAAGATTTATCATTTTTTTTCTGTTGCTTCTTTTGACCTAATTCTTTTTTTGTCTTTTCTATAACACTTTAAACTTGCATTTTCCAGAAAATCAGAATTTTCCTATGGGTGGAAATATTTTTCTGGGTTAAAACAGCCAAAACAGAGAAGGTGTAAACAGGGGAATCTGAAAACTGGAAACAAAAACAGCAAGATACCAAAGTTTAGACACAATGGAAATTTGTGAAATAGAATTTTGTATGATCTAAACACAATATGAACTCAAACTAAAAATAAAAAAGGCACCAAAGGACCAAAGAACAGCAGATTCAAACAAATTAAAGAGACCCAAAAGCAAGAAACAATCAAGCCAATAATAGGACTACTAAGAATTGTTGACAAATATGGATTCACATGACTTGACACAACATTTATAGATTCAGAAAATAAAGACTCAAAGCATAAAATGAAGCAAAATTAAGAAAGCAATAAGGACTCAAATTCCTAAAAGAAAACAGCCACTCAATGGTGTAAGGAATCCTATCACAAGCTGCACAGAATTTGTTCAAGATCAATTGAACAATTGTGCTTTGGTTGGATCTTCCATAAGCACACCCAGAACAAATTAAGATGTAAAAAACAGCAAGACAAGTAAGGAAAGTAAATGACAATATGAAATAGAGAAGAACTGAAAATTTAAAAGACCAAGCTACTCATCTTGAAGAACCAAAAGCTCATGATACCAAATGATGGCATTTTCATGTGTTCTTCTTGAATCAAAGTAGAAAATAAGGTGCGGAAGCAATGGGTGAGATGATCAAGACCCTCCTAGGAGTTGTGTTGGCCTTGTAGGTGCATGATGAGTATGGTGTTTGAGTGGTTCGGCCAGCTCAAGGGAGAAGGTGAAAGGATTGAAGTTTAGAGCCTAGATTTCTAGGAGAAGTAAAGCTTGTGCACAAAAATGGCAGCATAACCTTACTCAATTAAACTTGAAAAATACAATGAGATAGCCTTCCTATTTATAGGCTATCTTGGACGTAAATGTTAAGCTGAATTCTAAGGAAAAGAAAACCAAAATTAAATCTAAATTCTAAGCCATGTGCCATGTGCAATGACCGGCCACACAACCCTAGATTCTAGAATGTTTCCATCCAAAAGTGCTTTCTACACTATCCTATCTACTATGTACCCCTAATGGGCCTTCATGTACCAATTACAAGGCTTTCCCAAACCGTAGCTTGATCCATGTGTGGTGAGCTAGACGGTCCTTCTAGATGCTCCTTATGTAGCCACTCCTTATCATGGTCTAGACGCTCCATATCTTAGGCTAGACGCTCCTCTTTGAGTCTAGACGCTCCTCTTCATAAGCTAGACGGTCTTAGCCTTGGAAGCTTGGCTTTCATAGTGTGGTGAGCTTGGGCCCTCCTCCATCATCTAGCCACTTACTTTGAGAGCGTATCTGCCTTCTTTTCGTGACCTTCCTCTTGGGTTGTATCTGTCCCGAAGGCGTCTCTGGGGTGGCAGGGGCACTTCACGAGTCAGGCTGCCCTACCTTGATGTTATCACTATGGCCTTAAAGCCACCTTTTCTTTCTCTTTATCACTTTCCCGAGATATCGGGACCTGAGGCCTTCCCACGGTGTCGCTCCCTCCATGGTCTTTCCTACCCATGGGTATCGGGGAACCGCGCTGTGATTGCCTTGTTTCTACACTGTTTGATCTGGCGACGCCCTGGTTGGGCGACGCCTTCACCTAGGCGACGCCTTGCCTTGGCGACGCTTCCTCTCGGCGATGCTGGCACTTGGCGTCTCCACACCTAGGCGAAGCCTTGTGTTGACTTTGACTCTCAGCCGTTGACATTGACCTTGACTTAGTCAACGCCCGGATACGGGACGGTACACTTCCCTAATTGCCTGTGCGTACCGTGGGTGCATGAGCAAAACAACTAGGGTTTTTCTCTGTGTAAAATTGCGAAAACTAGGTCAAAAACTCGGCCTCTATCTCAAACGTCTAAAGGCCCTTTTAAACGCCTCCAGCATTTAAAGCGTCTTAAAACGCATTTAAAGCGTATAAAAACGTTTAACACGTTTAAAACGTTTAAATCAATGCGTACCTTAGCGAACTTTCAGGAAAACATCGATGTTCCAGTGATTACTGCCATGGGGAGAGCCTTACAGCGTCGTACCCCAACTTAAGGATAATCCATCGTGTAAGTCCTCCTTTCTCGAAGTGCATCTAGCACAAGGGGGTGACTTTCTGGGTGCCAACTCATGCGCCCTAACCTCTAATCACTCGCCCTGGGAGCGTATCTACCTTTCTTTCGTACCATGCACGTGGTTCTCCCCTGGGCGTGGCCCTCTCATGGGTCGTATCTGTCCCAGGGTCTCCTAGCGGTGGCGTGAGTACTTCACGAGTCAGATTACCCCCTACTGGTACTAGAACTATGGCCTTGAAGCCACCTTTCTCTCCTTTTTATTACTGTTCTGAGGTACTAAGGCCTCTCGCGGTGCCGCCCCCTCCACGGTCTTTCCTACCCATGGGTATCGGGGGGTGACACCGTCGATGCCTTAACCTGGCGATGCCTCATCTTGGCGACGCCTCATCCTGGCGACGCCTACACCTGGCGACGCCGTGAGCGGTCAACCTATTGACTTTCTTCCCTTGGGCCCCCTTGAGGGGTCCTAACATACGTTGACTTTGACTTTGACTTTGGTCAACGCCCGGGGACGGGATGGTACAATCTCCTTGGCCAAGAGCATTCCAGCGATCAGCGCCTCGTACTCAGCTTGGTTATTGCTTGCTTTGAAGGCAAAGCGTAAGGCTTGCTCGATCAACACTCCGTTAGGCCCCTCCAAGATTATTCCAGCGCCACTCCCCTGCTGATTGGAGGACCCATCCACTAAGAGCATCCACTGTGATCCTAACTCCACCTCTTGGGGGCCTCCTCCTGGTGAGAGCTCTGCGACGAAATCTGCGTAGACTTGTCCTTTGATGGACCCCCTGGGTTCGTACTGGATATCAAACTCTAACAGCTCCACCGCCCAGCGAACCATCCTTCCCGCTACATCTGGCTTCTGAAGTACTTTTTGAATGGGGAGGTTCGTCATCACCACCACTGTGAAACTATGAAAATAGTGGCGGAGCCTCCTGGATGAGAACACTACTGCCAGCGCCGCCTTCTCCAACGACTGGTATCTCGACTCTAGGCCTTGCAAGGCCTTGCTTACGAAGTAGATGGGCCTCTGCACTTGGTCTTGCTCCTGGACCAGCACAGAGCTGATGACCCACTCTGTTACTGCAAAGTACAATCGAAGGGGGACGCGTGCCCGTGGCTTGCAAAGCACAGGTGGCGTCGCCAAGTACTCCTTCAACTTGAGGAATGCAGCTTCACACTCATTTGTCCATGTAAAACGGCTATTCCTCTTAAGGCACTGGAAGTAGGGGTGGCCCTTCTCCCCTCCAGCAAACACGAACCTTGACAGGGCCGCCATCCTCCCAGTCAGTTGCTATACTTCTTTCACTGAGGTTGGGCTCCTCATGGTGATGATAGTTGCGCACTTGTCAGGGTTCGCCTCTATCCCCCTCTCAGTGAGTAAAAATCCCAAGAACTTCCCCGCCTCGACGCCAAAAACGCATTTCTCCGGGTTTAGCTTGAGGAGGTATTTGGCTATAGTGGCGAACAGCTCCTCCAGGTCGGCTAGGTGTCGCCCTCTCTCATGCGAAGTCACTACCATGTCATCTACGTAGGCCTGCACGTTCCTTCCCAACATGGGTGCAAGGACCTTGTCCATTAGCCTCTGGTAGGTGGCGCCTGCATTCTTCAGCCCAAATGGCATCACCTTATAACAGTAACTGCATGTCTTCGTCATCAACGTCGTTTTACTCTCATCCCTTGGGTGCATCTTGATCTGATTGTAGCCTGAGAATGCGTCCAAGAAACTCAGCATTTTGCAGCCCGAGGTGCTGTCCACCAATGCGTCGATGTTGGGTAGTGGGTACGAATCTTTAGGGCATGCCTTGTTCAAATCTGTGAAGTCGACGCACATCCTCCACTTCCCATTCGCCTTCTTCACTAAAACGACGTTGGCCAGCCACTCAGGGTATTGTATCTCCCTGATGTGTCCAACACTCAGCAACTTTTGGGTTTCTTCCCTTACGACAAGGCTCCTCTCTTCGTTGAACTTCTGCGTTCTCTGTCGCACGGGGCGAACTTTGGCGTCCATGGTGAGGTGGTGGCACAAAAAATCTGGGTCGATGCCTGGCATGTCTGCGGCGGTCCATGCAAATGCATCTAAGTTGCGTGAGATAACTACTGCCACTTCGTTTTGTTCTTCCTGGCTTAACAAACGCCCCAACTTGAACAGCTTACCCTATATCTGCCTTTCCACCACATTGTCCACTGGTTGGGGTCGCCTATCTCGCACGCTCTCTGCACGAGACTCTTTCCTGCGCTCTTCTTCTATGGGTGTCGCCCTATCTGGTGCTTCGGGCGTCGCCTCCTCTGAAACCTCTTCCATGGGCGAGGCCTCACTGTGTACTTCTTCCAAAGGCGCATCTTCTTTGGACGTCGCCTCCGCGTGTGAGGCCTCAGCAGGCGTCGACTCCGCCGGCGTCGCCTCTTCCAAGGGCTCTACCTCCATTAGCGTGTCCGAAGCGGGCGACCGTTCAAGTACCATGAACACACCTCTCTTTGTCTTCAAGCTATTTTCGTAGCATTTCCGGGCCTCCTCCTTATCAGATTTGATCACAATTACCTTGCCACTAAGATCTGGCAGCTTCATCTTCATGTGGCGCGTGGAAGCCACTGCTCTTAGCCTATTCAGCGTTGGTCTTCCCAACAAGATGTTGTAGGCTGAATCGGCGTTCACAACTAGATACTAGACGCTTTCGGTACACGACACCGTTCCATCAGTAAACGTTGATGGAGGAGGGCCAAGCACACCTCACCATGGAAGCCAATACCCAAGATTAGACCGTGATAAGCGTCTAGACTCAAGGAGGGAGCGTCTAGGACATGATGAGGGGAGGCTACACATGGAGCGTCTAGGAGGAGGCCTAGACCGTCTAGGCCCTATTACAAGGTCAATGGCTAAGCATATTCACGCCCAAATGGATCTAGCCACAGATGGAAGAGAGAAGACCTTGTATATGTTACATGGAGGCCCATTAGGGGTGGCTTAGTAATTAGTGTAGTGTTAGAAAACACAAACTTGTCTTATATGTGATTTACCCTAGATTTTGTGCATATTCTAGAACCTTAGCACACATGACCAGCCATGTGGTCCATGTGCCATGTGCCTTCTCATTTGCATTTCATTTTGCTCACATTTCATGTGTAATTAGCTTAGGATTTACGGCCTCCTTGGCTATAAAAGGAGAAGCCATCTCTTGTATTTTCCAAGATTAATGAGAGTAAAGTTATGCTACCAACATTGTGCCATACTTTGCTTTTCCCTAGTTTCTAGGATCTAATCTTCACCTTCATAACCTACCATAAGGCTGGCCGAACCTCCCTACTTCCATACACATCATGCACCTTCAAGATCACCATAGCTCCTAGGAGGATCTTGCACATTTACAACCATAGCTTCCGCACCATTCTTCACATGATTCCGAGAAGAGCTCCATGAATTTGCCATCAAACGTCATCCTCAGCTCCAGGTAGCCACGCACCTCAACTTGGTCCCCTGTGAACCCATACAAGCATCCAGTGTAGGGCCTCAGCAAGTCAGGGGACAATTGAAACTTGTTGAACGTCGACCAGAACATGACATCCGCAGAACTCCCCTGGTCGACGAGAACCCTATGCACCTTCCTCCCAACTGTGACAATCGAAATGACCACGGGGTCATTGTCATGTGGGACAACATCTCGTAGGTCAGCCCTTGTAAACACGAGGTCTGACTCCCACTGATCATCTGAACCCCCCTCAGCAACTGAATTCACTGACCTTGCATACCTCTTACGCTGAGAGGCAGTGGGCCCTCCTCAAGAAAAGCCACCAGAAATGGTGTGCACTTCTCCATGGATTGGCATTTCATGCGCCTGATCCTCCTCTGGTATTGTCAGGGTTGTGGTCGTAGCAGACCTAGCAAGATAATCCTTCAGGAAACCATTCTTCACAAGCTCATCCAACTGATAGCCTAGCGCCAAGCAGTTCTTGATATGGTGCCCGAACGCCTCATGGAACTCGCACCACGACTCTTTGTGAGGTCCCAGCACCTTGTCAGACTTCACCGGTGGCATCAGCCTGTCAGCTATGTTGGGCACAACAATGAGGTCTTTTAGCTCCACCACAAAATTGTGCCTCAGCGGTCTATTTCCTTTCCTCGCTGGCCTGTTTCCCTCCGCTTGACCCCTGGGCTGGGGCCTCCTTGCCTCGTAAGGGCGTCTCCTCTCCTGGTTCTTCCTTCCCATCGTGGCCTCGTTGACCCTTGCGGGTTGCGCACGCGTCTGCATTCTTGGGCGCGTGGGCGCAACACTTGTGCGTTTCTCGTACACTTCCCCCTCAGAGGTGATGTGTTCCACCGCACGACGCCTTATCTCAGCGAAAGTTTTGGGGCGGTTGCCGATGATTGATTCGCAGAAAGGCCCAGGGCACACCCCCTTTCTGAATGCGTATACGATCATGGGCTCTTATGTGGTCCCAACCTTCACCACTTGCGCCCCGAAACGATTTATGTATTCCTTTAAGGTCTCGCCTTGATACTGCTTCACGTCGAACAGGTCGTATGAAACTGGTGGTGGAGCTCTGTTGGCTAGATACTGCTCTCTGAATAACTGCGAAAGCTGTGCGAAAGACGTGATAGAACTGAATTCTTACGGTGGGGCTGAAGTTTTAAATCGGCCCCACGGTGGGCGCCAAATGTTCCCGCCGGTTGACCAGGTGCGCCTTCGTGCGTGGCTTAAACTCGCGAGCTAGGGCACCTTCGTCTTCAACCTAGACTCCCGTCTCTGTGAATACCTGAAAAGAAGTGAACAAAGGGGCGCCCTCGCGACCGTTTGCACTCCGACGATCAAGTCAGCTAGCGAGAAACATCAAAGGTGACAAACCTCCGTACAGAACACCACGAATGGATGCTCTAAAGGTGGTCAAATAACTGAGTGACGGGTTTTCTCCCTAATTGCCTGTGCGTACAGTGAGTACGCGAGCAAAAAAACTAGGTTGTGTGTGTAAACTGAAACTTCCCTCTTGTCTCAAACGTCTAAAGCCCCTTTTAAACGTCCAAATCATTTAAAGCGCATTTAAAGGGTATAAAAATGTTCAACGCGTTTAAAACGTTTAAAGCATTTAAAGCGTTTAAAGTGCTTTAACGTGTTCGAAACGTAAACTGAATAAACGCGTACCTTAGCAAACTTTCAGGGAAACTGATATACCTTGATGTTTCAATGCTTACTGCCACGTGTTCTTCTGACTTGATCGCTACTCTACGTGGAGGGCCTTACAGCGTTGTAACCCAACTCAGGGATAATCCATCGTGTAAGTCCTCCTTCCTCGAAGTGCTTCTGGCGCAAGGGGTGACTTTCTGGGTGCCAACTCATGCACCCCAACCTCTAGTCACTCGCTCTGGGAGTGTATCTACCTTCCTCTCGTACCATGCAGAGGGTTCGCCCCTGGGCGTGGCCCTCTCATGGGTCGTATCTGTCCAAAGGGTCTCTCAGAGGTGGCGTGGGTACTTCACAAGTCAGGTTACTCCTCACTGGTACTAGAACTATGGCCTTGAAGCCACCTGCCTCTTCTCTTTATTACTGTTCTGAGGTACTGAGGCTTCTCGTGGTGTCGCCCCCTCCACGGTCTTTCCTACCCATGGGTATCGGGGGGTGACACCGTCAATGCCTTATCCTAGCGACGCCTCATCCTGGCGACGCCTCAACCTGGCGACGTCTGAACCTGGCGACGCTTGCACCTGACGATGCCTTATCTTGGCGATGCCTTATCCTCGAGACGCCTACGTCGGGCGACGCCTCATTCTGGCGACGCCTTAAGCAGTCAACCTGTTGATTTTGACTTTGGTCAACGCTCGAGGACGAGACGGTACAGTATTATTCCCACGAATAACACTGATGGTACCATCAGTATTATTCCCACGAATAACACTGATGGTACCATAAGTACTATTCCCACCAATAACACTGATGGTACCATCAGTATTATTTCCACCAATAACATTGATGGTACCATCACTATTATTCCCTCCATTAACACTGATAGTTCCATCTTTATTATTCCCACCAATAACACTGATGGTACCATCAGTATTATTCCCACCAATAACACTGATGGTACCATAAGTATTATTGCCACAAATAACACTGGTGGTACCATCAGTATTATTTCTACCAATAACACTGATAGTACCTGTACCGCCCTGGTAGTCGGGTATGATGACGTGGCATCCTGCTACAGTGTAGGCGTGTTGACAAGGCGCCAGGTTGGCAAGAAGGGAAGGAAGTCGGGGGGGCACGCGTAGTCGCCAGTTGTTAAGTTGGCGTGTTCCGACTTCCAGTTTCCCAGAATAGGCGATCGCCAGGTTAAAGATCAAGTCGCCAGATGAAGACCCAGGCGACCAAGCAGTCGGAGATCGCCAGAACAAGCACATCGCCGAAGATGGAGGAGAAGCAGATTATGAAGGCGGCCGGCGAGACCACAGGGAAGGTGTATGAAGGCCCTAACTCGCCAGTTCCAGTAGAGATCGCACTCCTAAGTTAGCTATGCACTGGGCAGTACCATGCATAAGTAACTTAGCCAAAAATGAGAGTAGAAGCAGCGCCAAGTCAGGGAGCCTCCAGATGATGGCACGTGTACAGTCGGATACGAGCTACGTGTCCAAGTCTGTAACTGCTAGGAGAGAGAAAGCCACCAGGTATATAAGAGTTCTTAATAGACTTTCTGAGGTACGCACGTTCAGTTCATACACTTTACGCTTGCGAGTGATAGAGCTGATTGTGAGAGAGGATTTGCTCGGTTCTCGTTCTTAGTATTTGGTGATACCGTCACTGACTTGAGCGTCGGAGTGCGATCGGCCGCAGCGGCGCCGTGTCGTTTCTTTGCAGGTTCTTGAAGTAGATCCCAGAGAGGAACGAAGGTGAGAAGCGGTGCGCACGTCGATCCTTTGACGAGGCATTCTCCAGCGTTCCGGTCAACAGGCAGGATCATCAGGCGCCCACCGTGGGGCCGTGTAAAACTTGCTCCCATCCACAGCGTGAGTTCGTGGAAGCTTTCGAGGTTTTCTACGTGGTTGCGTGCTGGTGCAACCGTCGTTCGCAGTTTCTTTGAGTTTCGTTCGGTGAGTTTGCGTTTTGTACCGTTTGTTCGGTTTCCAATCGGTGGAGTGAGGTCTTTTGTTGCTTGCGCGCAATCTGTTTGGTGGAAGTTCGAGTTCTTTTGTGGTTTTCTGCGAAGGTTTTCGGTGTTCTTGAGTTCTTGCGCAGTTTCTTGAGTTTTCTCCGATTGATTGCCGATTCGATCGTGGTTGAAGTGTTGTTTGCTGTATTCCTGTGGTTCGCTGAAGTTAACGAGAAAAATGAGAAGCAATCGTTCCAGTCCCGTGGCGCCTGTCGCTGCTGAAGGCGACGCCGCCATGACCATGGCGCAGATGGCAGAGATGATGCGCTCGTTGCAGGCAACTGTGGAAGCCTCGCGCGTAGAGCAGGCAAGGATACATGAGGACCTGGTCGCCTCTCGCGCCAGGAACGAGGAGCTCAGCAAGGTAGCTGAGGAGCTGCGTCGAGCTCTTCAGGAGCAGCAGGGACGTTCTTCTACTGAAGAGGTGGCACCGTCGACGCCACCTCGTGTGTTCCCAATGCCTTTCGTTCAGGCGATTACCGACACGCCAATTCCCACGAGCGTGGTTCCGGTTAAGGCTGTTTTTACCGGCGTGGAGGATCCAGAGGCTCATCTGACCACGTTCCACACGCAGATGATGCTGTCGGGAGGGTCAGACGCCGTCTACTGCAAGATGTTCGTGAGTACGCTCCAGGGAACGACGATGGAGTGGTTTGTGAGCCTGCCTAATGGCCACATAACCAATTTTCAACAATTCTCGAAAATCTTTGTCGAGCAGTACATTGTGAATAAGGCACCGCCCAGGGTGTCCTATGATCTGTTTGATATAAGGCAGTACCATGGGGAGTCCCTCAGAGACTACCTCAATCGCTTCGGAGCGCAAATGGTCAGATCGCCGGCCAAGGATGAAGAAATGCTGGTCTATGCCTTCAAGAAGGGCGTGCAGCCAGGGCCATTCTGCGAGGCCTTGATCAGGGCTCATCCAGCAACGTTTGCTGAAGTCAGGCGACTTGCGGTGGCCCACATCGTCGACGAGAGTGAAGTCGCCGAGAAGAGAGGCAGCGTGGCTCCCGCCAGGCCACGCGCCCAGACCAGGATCCAGCCACAGAGGGTGCTGGAAACGGCGGCGGCGGCCAGAAAAGACCAAAGGACTCGCTATCCTTATGATAGGAGAAATAAGGGAAGAAGCCAAGCGCGCCACAACCAGCACGCCAACAACCAGCACGCCGGGAGTACAATCGCCCGCCTAAGCACAAATTCGTCATGGGACTAGCGGACCTGATCGCTATCCCTAACATATCTGCTAGGTTGAAGGCGCCTGAGAAGGTAGGCGAGAAGGTGCTGGGGTCAAAGCCGGACGCCTGGTGCGAGTTCCACCAGTGTTTTGGCCACAACCTGGACTCGTGTCTGTCTTTAGGATACCAGCTCGACGATCTGGTTAAGAGCGGGTTCCTAAATGACTATCTGTTGGATAGAAGGACGGGGGTAGCGTCGAGTTCCCAGCCAGCAGGTGGGGAAGCCCAGCAACACGAGATGCCTATCCATGGGGAGATCCACACCATTGCGGGGGGTTTCTCAGGTGGTGGATGCACCGCATCGTAGAGGAAAAAGTACGCGCGATCGGTGATGGCAGTGGACATGTTTGAAGATCACTCGCCGGAAGTGGACATCACGTTCACAAAGTAGGATCTTCGGGACGTTGTGCCTCATGACAACGATCCCATAGTTATTTCGTTGATCACAGCAGGGAGGAAGGTCCACAGAGTTCTGGTGGACCAAGGAAGCTCGGCAGACGTGATGTTCTGGCCGACTTTCACGCAGCTGGAATTGCCCCTTGACCAGCTAAGGCCCTATGGAGGGTGCTTATATGGGTTCGCTGGTGACCAGGTGGAGGTCAGGGGGTACATTGAGCTGAGAACCACGTTTACAGATGAGGCTGGGTCAAGGACGGAGAAAATCAAGTACCTCATCGTAAACGCCCCTTCAGCATATAACATCCTGTTGGGAAGGCCCGCTCTTAACAGGATAGGCGCCATTCCGTCGACGCGGCACATGAAGGTGAAGTTGCCGTCCATGGAAGGGGTGGTGATCACGATCAAGTCTGATCAGAAAGAAGCGAAAAGGTGCTATGAGAATAGCCTGAAAAACAAAAGATCAGTGAGTTATGTAACAACCACCCCACCTCCCGGTGTCAAGCCCAGACCGCCGGTCACAGAGGAGGCCGCCGCAAAGGATGTAGAGATGGTAGACGCTGAGCTGGGGGGGAGGAATGCTGGCCTGGAGGAGGAAGAGGCGCGGAATCGCCCCGAGGAAGCAAGGGAACAGGGAATCGCCAGGGCGGTGATCGCCAGAGAATCCAGGCCCAAACCCGTCGAGCAGTGGCTCGAGAAGGAGATCGGAGGGAAAGTTTTCAAGCTCGGAAGATCTCTGGAGGTTGATCTCCAGGACCAGATCGCCAAGGTGATTGAGCGGCATCTGGACGCGTTTGCTTGGTCCGCTTCGGACATGCCCGGGATCGATCCCGACTTCTTGTGCCATCATCTGGCGATGGACAACATGGTGAGACCGGTGCGACAAAGGAGAAGAAAATTCAACGAGGAGAGGAGGCAGGCGATCAGGGACGAAACCCAGAAACTCCTCGCTGCAGGCCACATCAGGGAAGTCCAGTACCCTGAATGGTTGGCAAATGTCGTACTGGTGAAGAAGAGTAACGGGAAATGGCGCATGTGCGTCGATTTCACCGATCTGAATAAAGCTTGCCCAAAGGATTCGTATCCTTTACCAAGCATTGATGCCCTGGTTGATAGTGCTGCAGGGTGCAAGCTGCTGAGTTTCCTGGATGCCTTCTCGGGCTATAATCAGATCAAGATGCATCCCATGGATGAAGAAAAGACAGCCTTCATGACGGAGAGGTCGTGCTACTGCTATAAGGTGATGCCGTTTGGGCTGAAGAACGCGGGGGCCACGTACCAGAGGTTGATGGATCGAGTACTTGCACCGATGCTGGGAAGGAACGTGCAAGCTTACGTCGATGACATGGTCGTGACCTCGCAGGAGAAAAGCCAGCACGTTGCAGACTTGGAAGAATTGTTCACGACGATCGCCAAGTTCAAGTTAAAGCTCAACTCGGAGAAATGCATTTTCGGCGTGGAGGCGGGAAAATTTTTGGGTTTTCTCTTGACTGAAAGAGGAATAGAAGCTAACCCGGACAAGTGTGCCGCCATCTTGGCGATGAGAAGCCCGGCTACGGTGAAAGAAGTCCAGCAGCTAACAGGTCGGATGGCAGCCCTATCTCGCTTCGTGTCAGCTAGCGGAGAAAAGGGGCATCCCTATTTTCAATGTCTGCGGCGCAATAATAAGTTTGCTTGGACGAAAGAGTGTGAGGAAGCTTTCATCAAGCTGAAGGAGTATCTGGCGAGCCCGCCGGTTCTGTGCAAACCGCTGGCGGGAATCCCTCTCAGGTTGTATTTCGCTGTGACTGAGAGGGCGGTGAGTGCGGTGCTCGCCCAGGATCAAGATCAGGCTCAGAAGCCTATTTATTTTGTGAGCAAAGTGTTGCAGGGCCCAGAAACGAGATATCAGGCCCTGGAGAAGGCTGCGCTGGCTGTGGTGTTTTCGGCGAGGAGGTTGCGCCACTACTTCCACAGTTTCACAATACTGGTGATGACTGACCTGCCCATCCAGAAGGTCTTGAAGAAACCTGACGTTGCGGGAAGAATGGTGAAGTGGGCAGTGGAGTTGTCAGAGTTTGACATTAAATATGAGCCCCGAGGCCCGATCAAGGGGCAAATCTTTGCAGATTTTGTGGTCGAGCTCTCATCAGAGGCGACGCAGGTTGAAGGAGACGATTTCCGTTGGGTACACTCGGTGGATGGATCGTCGAACCAGCAGGGTAGCGGTGCTGGAGTCATATTGGAAGGGCCCAACGGCGTGCTGATCGAGCAATCTTTGAGGTTTGCCTTTAAAGCCAGCAACAATCAAGCAGAGTATGAGGCGCTGATCGCCGGGATTTTGCTGGCCAAGGAGATGGGAGCTAGGGTGCTGATGGCTAAGAGTGACTCGCTGCTGGTCACAGGGCAAGTAACAGGCGAGTTCCAGGCTAAAGATCCACAAATGGCGGCTTACTTGGCGTATGTGCAGGAATTGAAGAGTTCCTTTGCCTCTTTTGAAGTAATACATGTGCCCCGAGAGCAGAATGCCCGAGCTGACTTGCTGGCTAAGCTCGCCATCTCAGGCAAGGGGGGTAGGCAGAGGACGGTGATTCAAGAAACTCTGAAGACGCCGAGGGCATTTGTAGCAGATCACCTGGTCCTTCAGATAAGCAAGTCGACGGAGAGAGCAGCGAGAAGCCATAAGTCTTTGACGCAAGAAACTCTGAGATCGCCGAGAATTAGAGCATGTCGAGGAGAGAAGGTGGATGTGATGCAGGTTTGCGCCGCCCATGAGCCAGACACTTGGATAACACAGTACAAGCGGTGCTTGGAAGATGGCCTCCTCCCGCTGGATCCAACAGAAGCTAGGAAGGTAAAGAAAAATTCCAGCAAGTACACATTGATTGATGGCGATCTGTACAGGTTTGGGTTCACTCACCCACTCCTGGAATGTATACACGGCGAGAAGTGCACGAGAATTATGGCAGAGCTCCACGAAGGTGTATGTGGAAGCCACGTCGGGGGTCGAGCTCTGGCCGCGAGGACTCTCCGTGCAGGCTACTACTGGCCATCCATGAGAGAAGATTGCAAGAAATATGCCCAATGTTGTAAACAATGCCAGCAGCACGCCGATTGGCATAAGGCACCTCCCGAGGAGTTGAAGTCGATCTATAGCCCTTGGCCGTTTCATACTTGGGGAATCGACATCCTGGGACCTTTCCCGCTGGCGATCAGGCAAATGAAGTACTTGGTGGTGGCGATTGAGTATTTCACCAAGTGGATTGAAGCAGAACCAGTGGCCCAGATCACCGCACACAAGATCGAAGGTTTTGTGTGGAAGAACATTGTGTGCCGGTTTGGAGTGCCTAAGCGCCTGGTGTCAGATAATGGGACGCAGTTTGCAAGCCACCTGTTGAAGAAGCTTTGCGAAGGGGTTGGAATTCAACAAGTGTTTGCATCCGTCGAGCTCCCTCAAACAAATGGCCAGGTGGAATCAGCTAATCGGGTGTTGTTGAGAGGTTTGAAGAGAAGGCTTGAGAAAGCCAAGGGAAGTTGGGCTGAGGAGGTGCCCCGTATAGTCTAGGCGTACCACACCACCGAGCAGTCAGGCACCCATGAGACCCCGTTTAGCTTAGTCTATGGGTGTGACGCCATGATTCCGGTGGAGATCCAGGAGAGCTCGCCGAGATTCCAGAACTTCGTAGAGGAAGACTCGAATGAAGAGAGAAGGCTGAACCTGGATCTGCTGGATGAGGTCAGGGAAGAGGCGAGGCTGAAGGCTGAGGCGGTGAAGAGGAGGATCGAGCGAAGATACAACTCAAAGGTGATGCCAAGGCAGTTTAGAGAGGGCGACCTGGTGATGAGGAAGGCCCACCAGTACGAGATGGAGAATAAATTGTCACCCAAGTGGACTGGACCGTTCAGAATAACCGAGGCGCTCGGGAACGGGGCCTACCGCTTAGAGACGCTGGAAGGAGGGGCGATCCCTCGTACCTGGAACGCCACACACCTGAAGTTGTACTATAGTTAAGAGCTTTGTAAGTAAAGACAAACACAATGTTGTATTACAATGTCTCTGTTAAAACAGTTTGAAGGGGGCACTCTTTTTTTCCCTAAGGAGGGTTTTTAATGAGGCCACCCAATAAAAGAAGAGTTTTCGAAGTATAAGGGGTTTTCAGATTGCGTGTGTGCTATTTTCAAAAGTTTTGAAGAAAGACCTTGTCATTTGTACATGATTTAAGGCAAGAAAAGATATATTGCGTGCTTTCTAAAAAGTTTTAAGTCCTCATCGTTTTTCGGCGATCGGAGGCACCAGTTAAGTTTTAAGTCCTCATCGTTTTTCGGCGATTGGAGGCACCAGTTAAGTTTTAAAGTCCTCATCGTCTTTCGGCGATCGGAGGCACTAGATGAAAGACCTCAACGCCCTCGCGCGTTTTGAGGCAAGATAAAGTCCTCCTCGCCGTCGAGCGAGTGCAGGCGAGAAAGAGAAAAAGTCCTCCGTGTTTCTGGGAGCGAGAAGATGTAACTCCTGGGGCAATGTAGAGGCAAGTTAAAGACCTCCTCGCCGGCGAGCGAGTGCAGGCGAGAAAAAAGGAAAGGTCCTCAGTGCATCCAGGGGGGAGGAGATGTACACCCTGGGCAAGTTGAGGCACCAGATAAAGTCCTTATCGCCGTTGAGCGAGCTAAGGCCAGTTAAAGACTTCCTCGCCGTCGAGCGAGTGCAGGCGAGAAAGAGAAAGGTCCTCAGTGCATCCAGGGGGGAGGAGATGTACACCCTGGGCAAGTTGAGGCACCAGACAAAGTCCTTCTCGCCGTCGAGCGAGTTAAGGCCATATAAAGTCCTTCTCGCCGATGAGCGAGTTCAGGCGAGTAAAAGTCCTTCTCGCCGATGAGCGAGTTCAGGCGAGTTAAAAGACCTTCTCGCTTACGTGCGAGCATAGGCAAGATAAAATCCTTCTCGTCTCGAACGAGTTCAGGTATGGCGAAGAGGGTGGAAGAAGCTTGAAAGGTGGCTAAGGTAGGTTCGAAGAGAACGCCTAGCCAGCCGGTCTTTTGCTCTGAAGTTCAGGAGGGCAAAGGAAGATTCCAAAGGGCGCTTCTACCCCAGATAAAGAAACGATTGCCAAAGCATGAGGCTAGAAAAAGCTGATGTTACCAAGGGGTCTTGGCGATCGGGAAAAGTTCAAACACGGCGAGAAGGTTGAAAGACTTGTTTGATAAACAGGTCGAGTGGGACGTTGTTTGAGCCAATGATTGAGTTACAGTTCGCTGTTCGAAGGGTATTCTTGCGATAAGGTTAGTTGCCTTAAGAATACAAATTGTTTAAAGTGATTATTGCTTAAGTCTGAATTGGCTCGAGGCAGTTACGTCAAAAGTCGTATTCGCAAAATTGTTAAGTTAAATCCGACAAAGTTAAACATACAAAGAAGGCTAAAGTGCTTAAAAGGAGTCAGGGGATAGAATATCCAAGTTCTGTGATTGAAATAAGTATCTGTTCAAAACACATATGCACGAGTTTTTATTACAAGGTATATACAAGCGAAATTATAAAGTAGCAGACGGGGTGGAGTTGGTTGAGCCTTCGGCGGGAACGACCTTTCCATCTACTACTTCGTTGTTCAACGACACCATGCTGAGGTCGAGATCGGGGAATAGGCATGCGAATTGTTCCCGAGCGGCTTCGAATCCAGCAACCAGAATCTGAGCAGAGCTTAGCCTAAGTTCTTCAATTTGCCCTTGAAGTTCTTCAACCTGTTTTTTGAGCTCCTAGTTCTGCTGCTCCAGCTCTTCGACCTGTTTTCGGAGTTGTTCGTTGGTCTCTCGAGCATGAAGAAGGTCGTCAGTAACCTTCTTGGATTCCGTTTGAGCCTGGGTCAACTCGGCAGCCATCTTTCCTTTTTCCTTGTTGGCCTCGGCGAGATCAGCCATGGCGTCGTCCCTCGCTTTTTCTACTTGCCCAAGTAGCTTCTCGCGGTCGATCGACCTCTGCTCCAGTTTTTGCACCCTGGCGGCGTCAGCTTGAATGTGAGCCTCCAGGTCGCTCGCCTTGGTGCGCAGAGGCACGATTTTGCTTTCTAGCTCAACTTTCTCTTGGGCAAGATCATGAACTTTGCGGCGAAGGTCAGCAGCTTCCTTGCGCGCCAGCCTGAGCTCGGTATTCAGGGCATCCTCTACTCGGGAGTGATCAAGTTCTGCGAGCGTCAGGCTGAATGACATTTTCTCCACCTCGACCTTCATAGTGCTATTTTCAGTCTTGAGGTTGTAGAGATCGTCTTGAAGCCTCCTGGTGGAGCTCTCCACAGCCCTCGTTATGATCGATGGGATATCCTCTGCTATGGTTTTGAGTTTGGCAGTCAGAGGTTCCCACATCCTTGTGACTTCGAGGGAAAGGTTCGCTGCTTGGAGAGGCGCCAGGGGGGCTTGTTGAGGGTTCTCGCCGCCACCTTCCTTAGCAATATCTTCAGTGGTTGCTTCATGGTGTGGCGACGCAATCGGGGATTCGGTAATCAGGATTGGAGAGGTGTGAGCAACCTCATCCCCGATTGGAACGTTTTCTGCAGCTGAAGTGTTTGAAGGGGGGCCCCCTCCTGCTGACACGTACGGCGTAGAGGCGCTTGGGGGGTCCTCCAAGAAATTTGGCTCTTGAGCCTCAGCTGCAGGTGGCGCAGTGGCCAGTGGAACTGCTTGGACTGGTGATGAAGGGGCTTGTGGTGTTGGCGATGAGGGAGGAGGAGCAGGCGTTGATGGTGGTGTCGAGGTTGGAAGAGGGGGTGGAGCAGGTGGAGAAGATGGTGCCACCCTCTTCCTTTTCGTGACAAGGCCATCCTCCGTGACCTCGTCGTCCTCTTCTTCCTCCTCTTGGACGATTTGGGGGGCTTTTCGCTTAGGCCTCTTAAGGACCAGTTTCTTGCGCTGGGTGGGTTCCTTGGGCGGTGATCGCCCATGAACGATGGCCTTCTCGACCGCCGAGTTGGGCACCGTTTGGGAACCGGTCGCCAACCCGTGGTTTCGGGCGAGCGCCTTTAAGTCGGCGAGCATGTTTTTACCCAACATGTTGTCTGCATGAAACGAAAATGCATGAGTTAGCTCAGAGAAGAAAACGACAAGTGTATGAGGTAATAAAATAGCAAAACAGGTAGTATATGCAGAAAAGGTAAAACCAAAGTCTTGTGCGTATCGCACAAGACGCCCAGAAGCAGTATCAGAAGCAGTATCAGAAGTAATGTCAAAGCAACAGTTTGGATGTCCTGACCTATTTGGAATTCTAGCTGGTCCTCAAAGAATTCGAAGGAGATCAAGGTGGGGGTCAGGAATGTTATGTTGGCATCCGCCACCCTCTTCCAGAATAGACAGAGGTCTCGGTCCAATGCTCCCATGCTATCAAGACTTCTGGGCCTTCTGAAGCAGCTCTTGGACTCCTTCTTCCCCTTGTCCACCCAGTACAAGGGGAAGCCATCAAGAAGGGAGGTGTCTTTATCGTTTGCACGTACTTGGATGAACTTCCCCTTCCAGTCCTTGTACGATTGCTGGAAGATGGTAAAAATGGATCTCCCAGCAATTGCATTCAGGCTGACCCACAGGCGGTCTCCTGGGTGCTTGGCCTCAAAAAGGAACAAAAACACGTCCACCGACGCGGGCAACCCCAGGTGGTCGCATGTTATTTGAAAGGCTCGAACAAACGCCCAGCTGTTGGGGTGAAGCTGGGCGGCAGCAATATTGAGCTCGGTCAAAAGTTCCCTCTCGAATCGGGTGAGGGGAAACCTGAGCTTGACCTTCTTGAAGAAAGTTGTGTAAACAAAGCAGAAGGGCCCGTCGGCGCTTACTTTGTCATCAGCACACACTGGCAGAGCGGCGGGGCAAGGCAGCACCATCATCCTCTCGTCGTGCTCCTTGTGAAACGATTGATAGGCCTCGTCCCCCTTTGTCAACCGCAAAACTGCTCCCGCAGTGTTCACCGACGAGGTCTCCTTCAGAAGGGTTGGATTAGCCCAGGGGTATAGAGTTTTGAAGTCTGGCATAGGGACGGGGGCTCCTCCAGCGTTAGATGGAGTCGCCTGAGCCGGGACAGTTTGGGAAGACGCAGGCCTCACAGCCTGCAAAGACGGAGCGCCACGAACTTGTGTTGGGTCGTGTGCTTGTGAAGGAAGGTTTCGTGCTGAAGGAGGGGGGTTCGGGGTAATCTTTGTGCGAGTCATGATAGCAACTGCAAAGGAAGAAGAAAGAAGAAACGATCAGGGGATTACAGAGGCTGACTCGATCACAGAAGGAAGGTGAAAAAACGAACGAGTGTATGTTCGTTGCGACGATCGACAAAGCCCTAAGTTGCGCAGAAGGAGAAATGGAAAAACAACCCACAGCGTATGCACCAGGCAGTTACAGGATGATGCAAATCGGTGAAAATGCAAGGAAACCCAACAGATGAAGGAAAGTAATTACCTTTCGATGATCGGGAAGACGATGGAGGAAGATGGTGATCTGGAGTGTTGAAGAGCGTTGAGAGTTTTCGTAGAGGGAAGTTAGAGCGTTTGCAAGCACGAAGAAAGTGATGGAACAGTGGAGCGTAATGGGTTTAAGGGTTTTCGAAATGATTTTAGGAAGCGCTAACGGCAGATGAAGAGAGCCGTTGATGAAGCCACGTGTCGAACGATGAGTGAAGGGTTTGGTGGAGCGTCAGAGCAGCAGAAAGTACAATCGCTTGGAATTCTGCGTCGGTGCCACGTAGATCGGTGTTAACAAAGGCTCTTTCAGTCTTTTCGCTAGACAAGTCTTCGCTTAAGACTGGGGGGCTTGTGTACCGCCCTGGTAGTCGGGTATGATGACGTGGCATCCTGCTACAGTGTAGGCGTGTTGACAAGGCGCCAGGTTGGCAAGAAGGGAAGGAAGTCGGGGGGGCACGCGTAGTCGCCAGTTGTTAAGCTGGCGTGTTCCGACTTCCAGTTTCCCAGAATAGGCGATCGCCAGGTTAAAGATCAAGTCGCCAAATGAAGACCCAGGCGACCAAGCAGTCGGAGATCGCCAGAACAAGCACATCGCCGAAGATGGAGGAGAAGCAGATTATGAAGGCGGCCGGCGAGACCACAGGGAAGGTGTATGAAGGCCCTAACTCGCCAGTTCCAGTAGAGATCGCACTCCTAAGTTAGCTATGCACTGGGCAGTACCATGCATAAGTAACTTAGCCAAAAATGAGAGTAGAAGCAGCGCCAAGTCAGGGAGCCTCCAGATGATGGCACGTGTACAGTCGGATACGAGCCACGTGTCCAAGTCTGTAACTGCCAGATCTATCCTCAGATCTTCAGGCTTGATCTCGGATAGCAGCCTCTTGCTTCGGCAAAGCTTGTCCTCCTGGATCAAACGTCCACCTATAGAAATAATCAAATAAGGCATAGGTGTTAGTTTGCAAATTAATTTTACTAGGTTGCCATTTTTGTTTGTCTTTTGGTTTTGGCAACCTTGGACAAAGTTTCTCTTTTAATGGTTGTGTGTGGTCTCTAATCATCTTATGTATTTTAAAATGTTTATTTGTGGTTACCTTCTCTTTAGGCATAAATCCTATAGGAGATGGTAACAACTTAAAAGGAGAAAGATGATTTAGCACACACATAACTTTAAAAGTAGAAATATAAGTAGTTTTGTGAACTACTTGATGGTATGTTTGCTCATCTCTAGAGCTGTGTGTGCACATCATGATTATTCTAGGCATAGTAGAAAGAGCTAGATTGTCAAATGTATTTTGACCATGCGTTTTAGGATGATAAGAATTTAAAGTGTGCAACTTAGTTGCAAGTTTTCCAAAGGAAATCCTCAAATCATGGTTTGCGAAATTTGGAGCTCTATTCAACACTATGCTTGAGGATAAACCATGAAGATGTATCACTTCTCTAGAGAAGAGTTTATCCATAACCATGAAGATTGAATCAAAACCTTTTGTTGTCCTAGGGAGTTTTAATATGAAATTTGTATCTTCCCAAGGATCATTTGCAAAAGGTGAAGGAGTATAGAGTTCATGAGACATTGCCTTGGGTGTAGTTTGAAAACAAGAATTGTACCTAAGGTAATGTCTTTGAACTTCTTTTCTCATGGGGGAAAAAAGTTTTCCTTTTAAAAGCTCTAGAGTTTTATCAACCCTAATTTGTCCCATGAGTTCTCCTTCATGAAGACTTTTTCTCTTATGTGTAAGGATAGTCTCGTTGTGACAACCATTGTTTATAAGGATTTGTAAACTTTGCAATGGTTGTCTCAATAAGACATGACAAGTTTCTTTAGGCCCTACTTCACATAAAAATTTGTTTTTGTAGATGCTTATAAAAAACTTGACATTCACTTGGTGATATCCTAGCACATATGAGAAATAATCTATTTCATTTTTATCTATGCAAGCTTCTTTTAAAGACTCTTCTTTTTCACTTAGGCTTGCAAGTGTTCCTTTACAAAAGGTAAGGCTTTGAGGTTGTTCAACAAGACACATATTTTCAAAGGTATTTTTAAATCTTTGGTCTTGTTGAATGACCTTGTGGGAAGGAACACTCTTCTCCCACGCCTTTTGTTCTTCAAGGGTCTTCTCATGCTTTTCTTTTTCTTCTTTTTCTTTAGCTTCCCTTTCGACTTCCCCTATCTTCTTTTGTATTTTTCTTTCCTTTCTTTCTTTATGGGAAGCAAACAATTTTTCTACCCTCATTTCCCAATCTAGGCAAGCTTCTATATTTTCTTTTCCATGGAAATGGGGTTGTTCTACCCTAACCTCTCTTGGGTTTTCTTGTTCTTTTCTATCTCTTCTATGTCTTCTAGGGGGTGCTTGATAATAATCATTTACTCTAATGCTTCCCTCCCCAAAAGAATCATGATCTTTAGAGATATATGCATGATAAGGTAATTTTTTTAGAATGTGAGACTTCTCATTCTTTGCTTTAGTCAAAACATTAAGTTTAGTCTCACTCTCCAATTGTCTATATGCAATTGATTGCACAGTTTGTGAAACTTCTTTCAAAAGAGTTTTTAAAGATTTTAATTCACTTCCAATAGACTTTGTAGAATGAGAAGAAGAAGACATGGCTAAAGCTTTGTGTTATACAAGTATTTTACCTTGAGAAAACTTAGGAAAGTCAAAGAAGGTAGTTTTCCAGGTAAGGGAGGTGAGTCACAAAGGACTACTTAAATACCAAGCCTTTGCCTTAGCCAAAAACTATCCCCCAATGTCTTCACACAAAGCTTTCTCTTAGTAAACCACTTAGAACACAATTAAGTTGAGAAATAAATGCAAGAAAACAATGTAAGCTATCTATTCAACAAAACTAGTTGGTTTAACACAAATTTAAACAAAACTAACCATGCAAAGCGTTACTACTAAAGCAATAGAAAAGCAATTACAAACAAGTAACAATTACTAATCAAGAATGCTATACTATTCGGCCCTAGGTGAGGCTTCTTGGACACTTT
Organism: Phaseolus vulgaris; assembly: GCF_000499845.2. Taxonomy (NCBI): domain Eukaryota; kingdom Viridiplantae; phylum Streptophyta; class Magnoliopsida; order Fabales; family Fabaceae; genus Phaseolus; species Phaseolus vulgaris. Next base: position 5,210,309 of record NC_023758.2, on the reverse strand, counting down.
GAGCCCTTGAAGACACACACACCGTCTAAACGTAATTAATAAGGTAATTAACAATAAACCAAGTTGCAAAGGAAACAAGAGAACTCCCTTTGTTGATCCTCTTTTTGGTTAGTGCACTTCCTTGTGTCTTTGCTTGTTGATCTTCCAAGTGTTTGTAGTGTTTTCTCAAGAATGCTTGTTTCGGCTTTGGCCTTGTCTTCTCCTTAGAATGATGGCCTTTAATTCTCCAATTTCCAGCACCTAGCAAAGAGCTAAACCTTAACCAAATCAAGTTCTCATTCACATAAGCACCAAAGAAGAATTAAATTCCAGCACCCAAATTAGAGGTCAAAGAACAAAAACAAGAAACAAATTTAATTGAATAAAACAGTACCACCAAAAGGATTTAGATTGTGACAACTAGAAAGAGAGTTGTTCCGTCCGGTTGACCGGGACGTCTTCGTGCACGACCTCAACCGTCAGCTAGGGACTCCTTCCCACTGGTTGTCTGTGGATTCCTGCAAAAAAGAGGACAAAGAGGCGCCCTAGCGGCCGTGTGCACTCCGACGCTCAAGTCAGCCAGCAAGAAACACCAAAAACTGTCCACCTACGTGTCTGAGCACCGCGTATGGCACTCTGAAGGTGGCAAAAGAATTGTGTATATGTGTGTGCTGTCTCTTTCAGGAAAAAATATTCTCCAGTCACTTGTGTGTAACTTTGAAGTACGAGCAAGCAACTAGAGAGTTCTCTGGTAAATTTGCCGAAAGTTCCAACCCTTTTTCCAACATTCTCTGCGCTATTTAAACTGCCCAAGCATTTAAAGCGTCTTAAAGCGCTTTTAATCACAAACATAACGCACTCATTAAAGCGCTTAATTAGAAAACGTAGCGCATTTAAGACGTTGAAACGCTCGGGAGCCATTATAGTACCTGAATGCTCGAAAGGGAAACTGTATTGAATAACCTTTAATTACCTGGCACCTGACTAAAGGGTGTTTCTATTCTGGCATGGCTGTCCTACACGTGGAGGGCCTCACGACGCCATGGCCCCATCCGGGGACGCTTCTGCCCATCTGGGGACGTTTCTACGTGTGAGTCCTCCTGCTGAGAGTGCTACTGCGCTAGGGGTGACTTTTTGGGTGCCAACTCATGCCCCCAAGTATCTAGTCACTTACTTTGAGAGCGTATCTGCCTTCCTTTTGTACTCTGCACCCGGTTGCCCTGGGCGTGACTTTCCTCTTGAGTCGTATCTGCCCTACGGGCGTCTCTGGGGCGGCAGGAGCACGTCACGAGTCAGGCTGCCCTTCACTAGTACTATTACTATGGCCTTGAAGCCACCTTTTCCTTCTCTTTATCGCTGCCCCGTGCTATTGGGACCTGAGGCCTTCCCACGGCGTCGCTCCCTCCATGGTCTTTCCTACCCATGGGTATCGGGGAACCACACCGTGATTGCCTTACTTTAGCACTGTTTGATCTGGCGATGCCCTGATTGGGCGACGCCTTCACCTAGGCGACGCCTTGCCTTGGCGACGCTTCTGCCTGGCTGTTTGAACTAGCGACGCCCTGGTGGGGGCGACGCCTTCACCAGGTGACGCCTCCTCTTGGCATTCCTCCACCTAGGCGACGCCTTGCGTTGACTTTGACTCTCCAGCAGTTGACTTTGACCTTGACTCAGTCAACGCCCGGATACGGGACGGTACAAGAGTCAATTAAGTAAAGCAAACAAATAAAGGTACTCAATTAAAGGTTGGCACACAAAAGAATTCCTAAAGAAAAGCACTAGATTAGATGACCAAATAAAAAAAAACAGCACCACTGGAAAATGTTGTGGGCCAGAAAACGTGTTTGTTCCCCGATTGATGCTGAGCTGTATTTTTAGAATTTGGCTCTGAAATTTGTTATGCAAGATATTAAGGATCTTATCTAAAATCTGGCTTTGGAATCACTCAAAACGGATGCACCATTTTTTTTTAATAAATTTTGCAAATTTGGTGTTCGGTTAGGCCAGCTGGAGCGCTTCAGATTTGCACTCTGATTTTAAAAGATTTATCATTTTTTTTTCTGTTGCTTCTTTTGACCTAATTCTTTTTTTGTCCTTTCTATAACACTTTAAACTTGCATTTTCCAGAGAATCAAAATTTTCCTATGGGTGGAAATATTTTTCTGGGTTAAAACAGCCAAAACAGAGAAGGTGAAAACAGGGGAATCTGAAAACTGGAAACAAAAACAGCAAGATACCAAAGTTTAGACACAAAGGAAATTTGTGAAATAGAATTGTGTAGAATCTAAACACAATATGAACTCAAACTAAAAATTAAAAAGGCACCAAAGGAGCAAAGAACAGCAGATTCAGGCAAATAAAGAGACCCAAAATCAAGAAACAATTAAGCCAAATAAAAGGACTACTATGAATTGTTGACAATATGGATGAACATGACTTGACAAAACATGTATAGATTCAGAAAATTAAAGACTCAAAGCATAATATGAACCAAAATAAAGAAAGCAATAAAGACTCAAAGCCTAAAACAAAATAGCAACACAAAGGTGTATGGAATCCTATCACAAATTGCACAAGAACTTGTTCAAGATCAAATGAACAAGAGTGCTTCGGTTGGATCTTCCACAAAGCACACCAAGAACAAAATTAAAATGTAAAAAAAACAGCAAGACAAGTAAGGAAAGTAAATGACAATATGAAATAAAGAAGAACTAAAATTTAAAAGACAAGGAGCTACTCATCTTGAAGAACCAAAGCTCATGATACCAAATGATGGCATTTTCATGAAGTTCTTCTTGAATCAATGTAGAGTATGGGGCGGAAGCAATGAATGAGAGTGAGCAAGATCCTCCTAAGAGTGGTGTTGATCTTGTAGGTGCATGATAAGTGTGGGTATTGGGTGGTTCGGCCAGCCCAAGGGAAAAGATGAAGGAATTGAAGTTTAGAGCCTAGGATTCTAGGGAGAAGCAAAGTTGAGCACAAATGGGCAGCATAACTTTACTCACAATAAACTTGAAAATACAAGGTGTAGGCTCCTCCTTTTATAGGCTAAGGAGGACCATAATGCAACCCTAATGCTAGCCAAATGAAATGTAAATGTGAAGCACATGGGTGCACATGGCACATGGGTGCACAAATGAGCACATGGGGAGGGGTGTGTCTAGTTTTTATGCTCACCCCCTCCATGGGCTTTCTAGACCGGCCTTGGTAAATTTAGAGGTTTTTTTAGAAACTCTAAGTTTACCTAGGTTGGTGTTTTAGGTGCCAAAATTAATTCTAAAAAAATTACAAATAAAGTTCCTATGCTAATTTTGACAAGAAATTAAAGTCTACTCTACACTAGAGTTTATGGCATTTGAACATGTAAAAGAATGTCTTCTTGGATCCTCTTGGCCATAACTCTATGGTTGGCCCAAATCTACCCTTTGGTGGGCTTGTATGTGGGCTTGTGCTTGGGCCTCTTCCATCACTAAGTCTCCTTCCTCAAAAATTATTTCTCTCTTCCCTTTATTGTTGTATTTTGTGTACTTCTCATTTTGGTGTTGTATTTGGAGTTTAATCTTCTCATGCATTTTCTTTACAAAGTCAGCTTTGATTACTCCTTCCTTATGCACAAAATCTTGTGGATTAGGAAGAGGTACCAAATCTATGGGTGTGAGAGGATTAAAACCATATACTACTTCAAAAGGAGAAGCATTAGTAGTCTTGTGAACCACTCGATTGTAAGCAAATTCAATGTGGGGAAGATACTCATCCCAAGATTTGTGGCTGCCCTTCATGATAGCCCTAAGCATAGTTCCAAGAGATCTATTGACTACGCGATGCTCACACACACAATACACAGTTCTTTTTACCACCTTCAGAGTGCCATACGCGATGCTCAGAGACGGAGGTGAACAGTTTTGGTGTTTCTGGCTGGCTGACTTGAGCGTCGGAGTGCAAACGGTCGCTAGGGCGCCTCTTTGTCCTCTTTTTTGCGGGAATCCACTGGTAACTAGTGGGAAGGAGTCCCTAGCTGACGGTTGAGGTCGCGCACGAAGATGTCCCGGTCAACCGGGCGGAACATTTGGCGCCCACCGTGGGGCCGATATAAAACATCAGTCCCATCACAAGTTCGAGGAAATCTACTAAGTCGCAGTAACGTTGGAGGAGGTTGGAGTGACAATGGCCCCCACCAGACGAAGTACAGCACGCGCAGCCCCAGCAGAACTATCCATGCAACAGGTCCTGGAGATAATGAGGGGGCTGTAGCAGGACATGGCGGAGTCGAAACTGGAACAGGAACGCATGCAGGCAGATCTCGATGCCTCGCATGAGCGGAATGAAGAGCTCCACCGCGTAAATGAGGAGTTGCGCCAGGGCCTGAGAAATGATCGAAGGCGGCATGGACATGACGAGATGGAGAACCATTCCCCCCCAAGGGAATTTTCCACTCCCTTCTCGCAGGAGATCCTAGATGTCGTGATCCCAAACACGTTCGCGGGGCCCAAGGTGATCTTCACCGGGATGGAGGACCCGGAGACGCACCTTGCTGCATTTCACACACAGATGGTCCTGGTAGGCGGTTCTGACGCTGCCAAGTGCAAGCTCTTTATGAGCACCCTGACCGGGATGGCTATGGACTGGTTCATCAGCCTTCCGGATGGTCATATCACATCTTTCCGCCAATTGTCACGATTGTTCAGGGAACAATACTTAGCAAACAAGGCCCCGCCGCCGGTCTTTTACGATCTGTTTGATGTGAAGCAGTATCAAGGGGAGACCCTGAAGGAGTATATCAATCGCTTCGGGGCCCAGGTCGTAAAGGTTGGTAGGACAGAGGAGCCTATGATTGTGTACGCGTTCGTGAAGGGCGTATGCCCCGGTCCTTTTGGAGAATCCATCATTCGCAACCGCCCTAGGACTTTCGCTGAACTACGGCGTAGGGCAGTAGAACATATTGCTTCTGAAGGGGAGGTGTGTGTGAAGCGCACCAGCGTCGTACCCTCACGCCCGAGGGGACCGGCGCGAGCTCAACCCGTCAGGGTCAATGAGACCACGACGGGAAGAAAGAAATCAGAGGCGACACGCCCCTATGAGGCCAGAAAGCCCCAGCCCCGGGGTCCAGCAGGAGGCGAACGCCCGGCCAGAGAAAGAGCGAGACCAGCGAGGTACAATTTTGTGGTAGAGCTGAAGGACCTGATCGCCGTGCCTAATATAGCCAAGAGGCTGAGGCGACCGGCGAAGACTGACAAGGTGTTAGGCCCTCGCAAAGACTCTTGGTGCGAGTTCCACGAGGCTTTCGGGCACCACATTGATAATTGCCTGTCGTTGGGTTACCAGCTAGATGAGCTGGTGAGAACTGGGTTTTTGTCGCAGAGCCCGCAACGACCGCCACCTTGCCGCCGCCGGCGGAAGAACCAGCACACGAGATGCCTGTGCTTGGCGAGGTCCACACCATTGCTGGAGGTTTTTCCGGCGGGGGACCCACCGCCTCCCAGCGGAAGAAATACACGAGGGGGGTCAATTCAATCGAAGAGAGACTCTCGGGGGAGCCATGGGAGTCGGATCTCGTGTTCACGAGAGGAGACCTCCGAGATGTGGTACCCCACGACAACGACCCCGTTGTCATCTCAGTCGTCACAGCCGGAAGGAAGGTGCACAGAGTGCTTGTCGACCAAGGAAGTTCGGCAGACGTCATGCTCTTGTCAACCTTCAATAAGTTACGGTTGTCCCCCGACCTGCTGAGTCCCTACACGGGGTGCCTGTATGGGTTCGGGGAAAACCAGGTGGAAGTCCGGGGTTACCTGGAGTTGAGGACTACGTTCGCGGACGGAGAGGCCTCCCGTACCGAAAGCATCCGGTACCTGGTCGTGAATGCCAACTCCGCCTACAATATTTTGCTGGGCAGGCCGGCGTTAAACCGTTTGAACGCGGTGTCCTCCACACGCCACATGAAGATGAAGCTGCCGGACCTCAGTGGCAAGGTGATAGTCATTAAGTCAGACCAGGAGGAGGCGAGGAAATGCTATGAGAACAGCCTGAAAACGAAGAGAGGCGTGTTCGTGGTATATGAACGTCCACCGAGCGCGGACACGACGATGATTGAGGCGACGCCCGCTGGGTCGACGCCCAATGAGGCCATACCGGCGAGGGCGATGCCCGAAGCAGATGCACCTATGGAGGAAGGCCCTGACGACGCGGCGCCCGCGGAAGAGGCGGCGCCCGTCGAGGATGATAGCAGGGAACAGCCCGCGGCTAACGCCGTAGAAAGGGAGATTGGCGGCAAGACATTCAAGCTAGGAAGTTTGCTGAGCCGAGAACAATAGGAAGGGGTGGCAGAAGTGATTTCACGCCACCTGGATGCCTTCGCATGGTCCGCCTCGGATATGCCCGGCATCGACCCCGATTTCCTGTGTCACCGCCTCAGCTTGGACGCCACGGTCCGCCCCGTGCGCCAGAGAAGGAGAAAGTTCAATGAGGAACGACAACAGGTGGTGAAAGACGAAACGCAGAAGCTGTTAAGTGCTGGCCACATCAGGGCTTGCCAACGTCGTCTTGGTGAAAAAGGCGAACGGAAAATGGAGGATGTGCGTGGACTTCACGGACCTGAATAAGGCGTGCCCAAAGGACTCGTACCCCCTGCCCAGCATCGACGCTTTGGTAGATAGTGCGTCCGGCAGCAAGGTGCTGAGTTTCTTGGACGCCTTCTTGGGGTACAACCAGATCAAGATGCACCCAAGAGATGAGAACAAAACTGCATTCATGACTGAGACTTGCAGTTACTGCTATAAGGTGATGCCTTTTGGGCTGAAAAACGCGGGCGCCACGTACCAGAGGTTAATGGACAAGGTCCTGGCGCCCATGCTCGGGAGGAATGTGTACGCCTATGTAGACGACATGGTGGTGGCGTCGCAGGATAGGGCGCAGCACATGGCGGATCTGGAGGAATTGTTCGTCACGATATCCAAGTACCGCCTCAAGTTAAACCCTGAGAAGTGTGTTTTCGGGGTAGAGGCCGGTAAGTTCTTGGGTTTTATGCTCACAGAGAAGGGGATAGAGGCGAAGCCCGACAAATGCGCGGCGATTATCGCCATGCGAAGCCCGACGTCGGTAAAAGAGGTGCAACAGCTGACAGGGCGGATGACGGCGCTCTCGAGGTTTGTTTCCGCCGGGGGAGAGAAGGGGCATCCATATTTCCAGTGCCTCAAGAGGAACAGTCGCTTTGCATGGACTGATGAATGCGAAGCGGCTTTCATTAAGCTAAAGGAGTACCTGGCGACGCCGCCGGTCCTCTGCAAACCGGTAACGGGCGTGCCCCTCCGGTTATATTTTACTGTAACGGAGCGGGCCATCAGTTCTGTGTTAGTCCAAGAGCAGGACCAGAGTCAGAAGCCCATCTATTTTGTAAGCAAGGCATTACAAGGAGCTGAGACGAGATACCAAGCGCTGGAGAAGGCAGCGCTAGCGGTAGTATTTTCTGCCAGGAGGCTCCGTCATTACTTCCACAGCTTCACGGTGGTGGTGATGACAAACCTCCCTATACAGAAGGTGCTGCAGAAGCCTGATGTGGCCGGGAGAATGGTACGCTGAGCGTTGGAATTGTCAGAATTCGATATCCGGTACGAGCCTAGAGGATCCATCAAAGGGCAGGTATACGCAGATTTTATAGCGGAACTTTCGCCCGGAGGTGAGCAAGAGGTGGAAGTGGGATCGCAGTGGCTGCTCTCGGTTGATGGCTCTTCCAACCAACAGGGGAGTGGTGTGGGAATAGTCTTGGAGGGACCCAACGGCGTGCTGATTGAGCAGGCCTTGCGCTTCGCCTTGAAGGCAAGTAACAATCAGGCAGAATATGAAGCCCTGATAGCAGGAATGCTCCTGGCCAAGGAGATGGGCGCGCAAAACCTCCTGGTGAAAAGCGACTCCCAGCTGATTACGGGGCAGGTGTCGGGTGAGTTTCAGGCCAAGGACCCGAAGATGGCGGCGTACCTGAAGTACGTCCAGTTGTTAAAAGGAGCATTCAACGCTCTTGAGCTGATACATGTCCCGAGGGAGTAGAATGCCAGAGCTGACCTCCTTGCAAAGCTGGCCAGCTCAGGCAAGGGGGGTAGACAGAGGACGGTGATCCAAGAGACTCTTAAAGCTCCGCGTAGATTCGTCGAAGACAACAGGGTGGATGTCCTCCAGATTTATACAACAAGGGGAAGGCCGAGGAGTCATTTCTCTTTGACCCAAGATACGCAGAGGGCGCCCCGCATCAGCACGTATGCGGACGTGCCCGAGGGAGAGCAGATGCAGGTATGCGTTTTGGCCAAGGGAGACACCTGGATGACGCCCTACAAGCGATACCTGGCGGATGGGGCTCTCCCAGTGGAGCCTGAAGAGGGTAAAATGGTCAAAAGAAATGCCGCAAGATATACTTTGGTGGATGGGGTGCTGTTCTGGCACGGTTTCACTTACCCTATCCTAACATGCGTCAGTGGCGACGAGTGCACCAGGATAATGGCGGAGCTACACGAAGGCATCTGCGGGAGCCACGTAGGGGGAAGATCCCTAGCCTCCAAGGTAATACGCGCAGGTTTCTTCTGGCCAACAGTGAAAGAGGACTGCGCACGACACGCCCAGCGGTGCAGGCAATGCCAAAAGCACGCCGACTGGCACAAGGCGCCGCCAGAAGAATTGCGATCCATATACAGCCCGTGGCCTTTCCATACATGGGGAATCGACATCCTGGGCCCGTTCCCACTGGCAATCAGGCAGATGAAGTATTTGATCGTCGCCATCGAATACTTCACCAAGTGGATAGAGGCAGAGCCTGTAGCACAGATCACTGCGCACAAGGTACAACATTTTGTGTGGAAGAACATTGTGTGCCGCTTTGGCGTACCTAGGTGCCTGATATCCGATAACGGGACCCAGTTTGCCAGTCAACAACTGAGAAATCTGTGCGCTGAGGTAGGAATCAAACAAGTGTTCGCATCGGTTGAACACCCCCAGACTAACGGACAAGTGGAGTCGGCAAACTGAGTTCTGCTGAGGGGGTTAAAAAGAAGGTTAGAGAAAGCCAAAGGGGCGTGGGCGGAAGAGGTACCAAGGATCGTATGGGCATATCACACCACGCCCCAATCCTCTACTATGGAGACGCCTTTCAGTTTGGTGTACGGGTCGGACGCGATGATTCCGGTAGAAATACATGAGAGCTCACCACGTTTTCAAAACTTTGTGGTGGAGGAATCCAATGAAGAAAGGCGGGTAAACCTGGATCTACTAGATGAGGCCAGAGAAGAAGCCAAAATCAAAGCGGAAGCAGTGAAGAGAAGAGTAGAGCGACAATACAGCTCTAAGGTAAAGTCGCGGCAGTTTCAGATTGGCGACCTGGTTATGAGAAAGGCTCACCCATACGAGTTGGAGAATAAGCTGTCTCCTAAGTGGACCGGACCCTTCAGAGTTACTGAGGCTAAGGGCAACGGTTCATACAACCTAGAGACCTTGGAGGGGGGTCCCATCCCACGCAGTTGGAATGCAGCCAACTTAAAATTTTATTTCAGTTGACTTATGTAAGCAATTATGTAACACTTTAGTTGAAGGGGACGCTCTTTTTCCCTCTCGGGGGTTTTTTAATGAGGTCACCCAAATAAAAGGTAAAACCAGTTTGAGAAAACGAAGTGCTTTGGCTTTCAGCCTTTATCTTTCTCCGTTTGAAGTAATGTAAGGCGTCGCCAAGAGAGAAGGCGTCGCCTAGGTCAAGGCGTCGCCAAGAGCGGAGGCGTCGCCTAGGTCAAGGCGTCGCCAAGAAAGAAGGCGTCGCCAAGAAAGAAGACGTCGCCTGGATGAAGGCAGGCGCCGTTGAGGAACATGACGAAGGAAAGGCGCACAATATGCGAAACGTATGCAGAGTAAAGTGACGTTGCAAAAATCAAGCATGATATAGAAAAGTTGATGTTACAAGCAATGTTCGATACAATGGGAGTAGCGCAAATGGGGCAAATATTACAACTCATGCAAATCACAAAAGAGCCGCTTCTCAGTGGCCGTCGGAGTCAGCACTGGAGGAAGACGAAGCCCTGATCCCAGCCCGCAGAGCTCGAGTAAGTCGTGTCCTCCTCTCTTGGTTTATTTTCGAACCTGCACCAAAGGAGATAAATGTGTCAGAGACACCATGAAGCAAGATATGCACGGTTAGAAAGCAATAAAGGCCGAAGTTTCTAGGGCAGTGACTCTTACATATGTACTTTTCGAGAGTCCCAGCGTTGAACTCCAGGCTGATCAAAGTGGCAGAGTCAAAACCTCCCGCCTCAGCAAGAATCTGGCAAGCTATTTGATCACTTGGAGCCAGCTTCTTGAAGGATTTGGTTTTGAGGGCCCTCGCCTCTCTCACCCAGTACAGCGGAAACCCATCCAGAGCGTCGGGAACAAGGTCAGTGCAGAAGATCTTGAGGAACTGGCCTTTCCACCCGGTGAACGAGTTTTGGAAGGGTGTGAGGAGAACTCTCCCGGGTACGTTACTGAGAGTTACCCAGAGGTTGTGCCTCTGTCTCTTCACCTCAAAGAAGTGAAGAAAGAGGTCAACCGAGGGTGCACAACCTAGAAACCCGAAGAGAATATCGAAGGCTTTGACAAAGTCCCAGCTGTTGGGGTATAACTAGGCCGGAGCGACATTGATCTCCGTCAGCAGTTCCTTCTCGAACCAGGAGAAGGGTAGGCGCACTCCGATGGTCTTGAAAACCACCTGGTAAAAGTAAAAGAAGGGGACCCCTTTGTTGGCCTGTTCGTCTCCGCATACTGGCTCCCCTAGAGTACAAGGGAACACAGCAATGTCGTCGTCATGCCTCCTCGCGAAGGCCCGGTGATCATAGGAACATGAATCCCCTTTGTGTTCCCTTATGGCCCTGGTAGCGAGTAAGCATGAACATTCGTCAAGAAGTTCACTCGAAGCCCAAGGGTACAGGTCCCTAGGACTGACCCTGGGGGAGGCAGCATGAGAGGACATTCTCTAACAAGGTCCGGGATCGTCAAAGGCGTATGGCCCGCCGGAAATGCAAGAGTCGAGCGATGGGAGCGAACGTTGGAAGAACCCTTCGTGAGAAAAGAAAGGGTGCAAGAAGAAAGGGTGCAAGAAGAGAGAGCGTAAGTAGGTGATGAAGAATGCAGAAATGATGAGAGCAGTTTCAGAGTTTGAAGAATTAAATAAAGCGGTTAGAGCGCCAAACGACGCGAATGGATGCACCGCACGATCGAGCCACGTGGCAGCAGATGGAAGGGTGGCCCTGGCACCGCTGGTTAAACTCAGAAAACGTCTTATCAACATAATATCCAGTGGTACGACGCGCCGTCGAAAGTGGATCAGGGGCACAGAAGGAGTCAGAACTCAGTCGAATGACTGAATGTCCCATCGGCCAGACAAGAAGCGCCACGTGGATCAAGTCGAATGACTGAACGTCCCATCAGCCACACAAGGAGCGCCACGTGAATGGTACGGGCAAACCTTGAGCTCTTCGCTGTCCCAGGCGTCGACCAAAGCCAATACCAAGGAAAGGGCGACGCCCAAGGTGACGCTAGCATGAGACGCCCGAGGCGTCGCCTGGAAAAGCATAAAGGACGACGCCAGCGTGAGACGTCGCGGGCATCGCCAACCGGAATATCGGCAGCCTCGCCTCCCCGATACTCACAGGTAGGAAAGACTGTGGAGGGAGACGAAATCGAAGAAGGCAAAGTTAGTTACTGGCGTCGCATCCCCGAGACCCACAGGTAGGAAAGACTGTGGAGGGAGGCGAGACCGCCAAAACGCCAGCGAATCACTGGCAGGGCGTTCCCCGATACCTATGGGAAGGAAAGACCATGGAGGGAACGACCCCCTCTCAAAACACCCGGCGTTTCAGACACCCGAGGACGATACGGCGCTGCTGTAGCAGGCCTCTCCTTAGGCGTGGGCGTCGGGCGTTAGGGGTCAAGGGAAGGACCGTTTGGGTGTTAGACGCACCCCGTGGACGATACAGCTCCATTAGGTGAGCCTCTCCGTGGGCGTGGGCATCGACGCGTGACCTTTCCCAGGCCTACAAGGCCGCCCGACGAAGTGAAAGAAGCGTGTATAGTGCAAGCCAAACAATCAAGGCACAAGAAAGCAAAGGATGAGAATAAAATCACACAGGCAGATGTCTATGTCGCGAGGACACGAAAGTAATCATAACAAAATTCCAGAGTTGTATCAAGAGTGCATATGATTCAAAGAATTACAAATTTGTCAGAGAAGGTTAAAACAAGTATAAAGGAATGGGCTGATGATCGAGGGTGGCGGCTCAATCGTCTAACTCCAAGGGCACGACCTTTCCATCAACAATGTGGTGAATGGAATCGCAGCTGGAAATGTCAATCCCCAGATTCGTGCAGACTACTTGAGCCAAAGCTTCTTGGAACCCCTCCTCGAAAGTACCCGCCATCTCCTGGATGAGGGCCTTTTTGTCCTTCTCTAGCTCCTCAATGGCGACGTCCCCAGAGGCTACCTGCTTCTCCAAAGCCTCCTTTTCCACGCGAAGCGACTGACCTCGACCTGTAGTTTGTCATAGTCAGCCTGGAGGAGGCCCATAGCCTTGGCCCGGGTGGCCATTTCCCCCTCCATCCGCTCCATCTTGTCAGCCTGCTCACAGCAACGGTCCTTCAAGTCCTTTTGAACTTCTGCATCAGCTTGGACCAATTCTTGAAGGCCCGTTAACTGAACTTGGAGGGCGACTTCCCGAGTATAAAAGTCAGTCTGGAGCTCCAATGCCTCTGCCAGTTGTCTCTCAGCTTCTGCTTTGGACTCTTGCGCCTGCTTCAGGGAGGTTTGGTAGGTTTCATTCTGACATCCCAGGGTTTTCTTCTCCTCCTCCAGAGCAGTTACCTTTGTTTCCAAGGCCTGGAGAGTTTGAGTTTGCAGGACAGCGTTCCTGACCTGGGCGCGCCATTCAAGGGCCACCGCCAAGAAGGCCCCCAAGTAGAAAGGCATGCCTTCCTTCCTGTCGGTGCCCTCTGGCATAGTCCCGCCCCTGAAGCCCCTCATCAGATGCATGATTGGAGGAGGGATGGCGATGAGATCGGGGGCGGCAGCGGCAACGACGGGAGCGGGGGAAGCGGAGACTTCTACCGGTGGCGGGGGCGGGGCAGACTCGGCACCTTTGCCCCCTTCCTCTTGGACTGTTGTGGGTGGAAGTGAGGTCGCGCTTGGAGGGTCATCCATGAAGGGATTCCCTCCCTGGGGCGACGCCTCTAGCAGAAGAGGAACCCACGCAGATTTTCTCCTCTTGAAGGGTGCCACACCTTCCGAGTCCTCATCATCCGATAAAATTTCCAAGACCCGTTTCCCTTTATCAAGGGGTGTTGGAACCGGAGATGAGGCTGCGGCTAGGGGAACGGCGGCGATGGGTGGAGGAGAGCGGGGAGCCTGAAGTGCTTCGGGGCTATGTGGAGATGACGGAGATGAGCTTAGGGGAGCTTCGGCAGTGATCGGAGGTGGCGGTGACAGAGTTGGTGGGGGGACTGGATCAGCAGCAGGGGCGGAGGAGGCGCCCGCCTTGGCGGCGCAAGCCTCCTTCATTGCTTTCGCTAGCATCATTCTTTTAGAGGCGTCCATCACCGATCCTACATCAAAACATACCAAACAGCAAAAATTAGGGCCAAAGCAACTATACAAAATTACAAAGCGCATAGAAGCGTGAGATGCAAGTAACAGGGCACCATGAGAAACAGGGGAGGAAGCAGTGGGAACAAACATCCGGTAGCAGGGTGTTCAGCAAAGGGGACGAGGGAAGAGTCTCCTTACCAAAGTATGTTGTCAGGGCGTGAGCGTTGTACTCGCTAGCAACAAGCTTCAAGGTATCGAAAACGATCCCCAGCCCAGCCAAAGCCTTGCTTACCTCCCTGTCAGCAGGAGATAGCTCTTCCAGGGCTTTGTCCCTAAGCAGCTTAGGGCGCTCCATCCAATAGAGGGGAAAGCCGTCCAAGGCTGTGGGGTCGTACTTGGCGCTGCACACTCTAAAGAACTTCCCTTTCCAGTTCTTGTAAGAGTTTTGGAAGAGGGAGAGGAGGATCCTGCCCGCGATCCCGGAAAAGCTTACCCAGAAGCTTTTCCCCTGCTTTTTCACCTCAAAGAAATGCAGGAAAACGTCTACGGAAGGGAGGATGCCCAGGTGTCCGCAAAGAATTTGAAAGCCCCTCACGAATGCCCAGCTGTTGGGATGGAGCTGGGCGGGGGCGGTATTGATTTCGGTGAGGAGTTCCCGTTCAAAAGGGGTGAATGGGAGACGCACTCCTACGCGTTTGAACACGGTCTGGTACATGAAGAAGAAGGGTTTCCCCTTTCTAGGTCTGTCGTCCAAACAAACAGGTTCTCCAGGCCTGCCGGGACGGACGGATATGTGGGCGTCATGAGTGCGGCAGAAAGCGTTAAAGTTATGCAAATGGGGATCCCCACGGTGAGCTTCCAGGTCCTGGAAGGTAGTCAGGCTGGTACACTCGTTCAAAAGCTCGTCGGGGGCCCATGGGTAATAGGCTTTGTAGTTGGACTTGGGGGTCTTGGGGGAGGAATCAGGCTCCGCGTTCGTGCGCGTCATGGTGTAAATAAATAGCTGGAGAAAGAAGAGAGGAAAAAGGTTTTAGCAAGTGTAGCCATGACAGGAAGGGGACTGAACCCCAGGAAACATCACCCACACGAGAAAACCCAGAAAGAAGGAGTACGGAACAGAGAAGGAAGGAGAAGCGGAAGAACGTAGTAATACATGAATGTCAACAGTCCAGGCAGTTCAATAAATCATACAATGCGACGGGAGGGAAGAGTCGTGAGGATTCGAAACCATACCTTTGCTGTCAAAGTGAAGGCGGAAGAAGGGCACAGGAAGGAGAGAACAGCAATTGCAGAGAAAAGGGGTTTGAAGACGACGAATAGTGCAAAGACGCAGAGGGAATGAATGTAACAGTGGGGTGAGCACGGGGTTTGGGGGTAACTTAAACGTTACATTTTGCAACCCAAGAGGCGCTAACTAAGAGCCGTGAGATCGTGCCACGTGTCAAAAGATCAATCGCCCAAGGGAAACGCAAGGGTCTCCAGAGGCTAGCCGTGCGATGGGCTACGTGGCGCGCGATCAAGGGTAGTGATGGCATTTTCATGAAGTTCTTCTTGAATCAATGTAGAGTATGGGGTGGAAGCAATGAATGAGAGTGAGCAAGATCCTCCTAAGAGTGGTGTTGATCTTGTAGGTGCATGATAAGTGTGGGTATTGAGTGGTTCGGCCAGCTCAAGGGAAAAGATGAAGGAATTGAAGTTTAGAGCCTAGGATTCTAGGGAGAAGCAAAGTTGAGCACAAATTGGCAGCATAACTTTACTCACAATAAACTTGAAAATACAAGGTGTAGGCTCCTCCTTTTATAGGCTAAGGAGGACCATAATGCAACCCTAATGCTAGCCAAATGAAATGTAAATGTGAAGCACATGGGTGCACATGGCACATGGGTGCACAAATGAGCACATGGGGAGGGGTGTGTCTAGTTTTTATGCTCACCCCCTCTATGGGCTTTCTAGATCGGCCTTGGTAAATTTAGAGGTTTTTTTAGAAACTCTAAGTTTACCTAGGTTGGTGTTTTAGGTGCCAAAATTAATTCTAAGAAAATTACAAATAAAGTTCCTATGCTAATTTTGACAAGAAATTAAAGTCTACTCTACACTAGAGTTTATGGCATTTGAACATGTAAAAGAACGTCTTCTTGGATCCTCTTGGCCATAACTCTATGGTTGGCCCAAATCTACCCTTTGGTGGGCTTGCATGTGGGCTTGTGCTTGGGCCTCTTCCATCATCCCCTCCCTCTTGAAAAGGATTTGTCCTCAAATCCATTGCTTCTTCTTCTTCATGGCTAGGGGAATGGATGTGGCTGGACGGTGTCCATCATCTCCTCCTTCTTGAGAAGATCTATCCTCAGATCTACAGACTTGATCTCGGATAGCAACCTTTTGCTTCGCCAAAGCTTGTCCTCCTGGATCAAACGTCCACCTATAGAAATAATCAAATAAGGCATAGGTGTTAGTTTGCAAATTAATTTTACTAGGTTGCCATTTTTGTTTTTCTTTTGGTTTTGGCAACCTTGGACAAAGTTTCTCTTTTAATGGTTGTGTGTGGTCTCTAATCATCTTATGTATTTTAAAATGTTCATTTGTGGTTACTTTCTCTTTAGGCATAAATCCTATAGAAGATGGTAACAACTTAAAAGGAGAAAGATGATTGAACCCACACATAACTTTAAAAGTAGAAATATAAGTAGTTTTGTGAACTACTTTATGGTATGTTTGCTCACCTCTAGAGTTGTGTGTGCACTTCATGATTATTCTAGGCATAGTAGAAAGAGCTAGATTTTCAAATATATTTTGACCATGCGTTTGAGGATGATAAGAATTTAAAGTGTGCAATTTAGTTGCAAGTTTTCCAAAGGAAATCCTCAAATCATGGTTTGCGTAATTTGGAACTCTATTCAACACTATGCTTGAAGATAAACCATGAAGATGTATCACTTCTCTAGAGAAGAGTTTATCCATAACCATGAAGATTGAATCACAACCTTTTGTTGTCCTAGGGAGTTTTAATATGAAATTTATATCTTCCCAAGGATCATTTGCAAAAGGTGAAGGAGTATATAGTTTATGAGACATTGCCTTGGGCGTAGTTTGAAAACAAGAATTGTACCTAAGGTAATGTCTTTGAACTTCTTTTCTCATGGGGGACAAAAGTTTTCCTTTTAAAAGCTCTAGAGTTTTATCAACTCTAATTTGTCCCATGAGTTCTCCTTCATGAAGACTTTTTCTCTTATGTGTAAGGATAGTCTCGTTGTGACAACCATTGTTTATAAGGATTTGTACACTTTGCAATGGTTGTCTCAATAAGACATGACAAGTTTCTTTAGGCACTACTTCACATAAAAAATTGTTTTTGTAGATGCTTATAAAAAACTTGACATTCACTTGGTGATATCCTAGCACATATGAGAAATAATCTATTTCATTTTTATCTATGCAAGCTTCTTTTAAAGACTCTTCTTTTTCACTTAGGCTTGCAAGTGTTCCTTTACAAAAGGTAAGGCTTTGAGGTTGTTCAACAAGACACATATTTTCAAAGGTATTTTTAAATCTTTGGTCTTGTTGAATGACCTTGTGGGAAGGAACACTCTTCTCCCACGCCTTTTGTTCTTCAAGGGTCTTCTCATGCTTTTCTTTTTCTTCTTTTTCTTTAGCTTCCCTTTCGACTTCCCCTCTCTTCTTTTGTGTTTTTCTTTCCTTTCTTTCTTTATGGGAAGCAAACAATTTTTCTACCCTCATTTCCCAATCTAGGCATGCTTCTATATTTTCTTTTCCATGGAAATGGGGTTGGTCTACCCTAACCCCTCTTGGGTTTTCTTGTTCTTTTCTATATCTTCTATGTCTTCTAGGGGGTGCTTGATAATAATCATTTACTCTAATGCTTCCCTCCCCAAAAGAATCATGATCTTTAGAGATATATGCATGAGAAGGTAATTTTTTTAGAATGTGAGACTTCTCATCCTTTGCTTTAGTCAAAACATTAAGTTTAGTCTCACTCTCCAATTGTCTATAAGCAATTGATTGCACAGTTTGTGAAACTTCTTTCAAAAGAGTTTTTAAAGATTTTAATTCACTTCCAATAGACTTTGTAGAATGAGAAGAAGAAGACATGGCTAAAGCTTTGTGTATACAAGTATTTTACCTTGAGAAAACTTAGGAAAGTCAAAGAAGGTAGTTTTCCAGGTAAGGGAGGTGAGTCACAAAGGACTACTTAAATACCAAGCCTTTGCCTTAGCCAAAAACTATCCCTCAATGTCTTCACACAAAACTTTCTCTTAGTAAACCACTTAGAACACAATTAAGTTGAGAAATCAAATTTTCAATGAAAGAAAACAATGCAAGCTACTAATCAACAAAGCTAGTCGGTTTAACACAAACTTAACAAAATAACCATGCAAAGCGTCACTAACTAAGCAAAAGAAAAGGCAATTACAAACAAGTAACAATTACTAATCAAGAATGCTATACTATTTGGCCCTAGGTGAGGCTTCTTGGACACTTTGAGCCCTTGAAGACACACTCACCGTCTAAACGTAATTAACAAGGTAATTAACAATAAACCAAGTTGCAAAGGAAATAAGAGAACTCCCTTTGTTGATCCTCTTTTGGTTAGTGCACTTCCTTGTTGTCTTTGCTTGTTGATCTTCCAAGTGTTTGTAGTGTTTTCTCAAGAATGCTTTTTTCGGCTTTGGCCTTGTCTTCTCCTTAGAATGATGGCCTTTAATCCTCCAATTTCCAGCACCTAGCAAAGGGCTAAACCTTAACCAAATCAAGTTCCCATTCACATAAGCACCAAAGAAGAATTAGGTCAAAAGAAGCAACAGAAAAAAAATGATAAATCTTTTAAAATCAGAGTGCAAATCTGAAGCGCTCCAGTTGGCCTAACCGAACACCAAAATTGCAAAATTTATTAAAAAAAAATGGTGCATGCGTTTTGAGTGATTCCAAAGCCAGATTTTAGATAAGATCCTGAATATCTTTCATAACAAATTTCAGAGCCAAATTCTAAAAATACAGCTCAGCATAAATCGGGGAACAAACACGTTTTCTGGCCCAAAACATTTTCCAGTGGTGCTGTTTTTTTATTTGGTCATCTAATCTAGTGCTTTTCTTTAGGAATTCTTTTGTGTGCCAACCTTTAATTGAGTACCTTTATTTGTTTGCTTTACTTAATTGACTCTCTTTCTAGTTGTCACAATCTAAATCCTTTTGGTGGTACTGTTTTATTCAATTAAATGTCACACTTGTGCTTGGGTCTCTTCCATCAGGTAGCCCCAAAAGGTGTTATTCTCCCCGTTTCAGAGGATGTCCAATCAGTCATTAAGAGCGCTCCTATGGTTCAGAGAGTGTCACGTCAATAATTCGAGAATTGTTGAGTCCGCAGGGAGCGACACGTCATCAGGGTGGCACGTGGACGGCGTGGGCGAGGCCTTAGTCTTTATGCTGAAGACAAGTCTTCGGCTTAAGACTGGGGGGCTTGTGTACCGTCCCGTACCCAGGCGTTGACTAAATCAAGGTCAAAGTCAACATCAGGGGTCAAAGTCAACGCAAGGCGTTGCCTAGGTGAAGAGACGCTAAGTGCCAGCATCGTCAACCAGGGCGTCGCCAAGACAAGGCGTCGCCTAGGGGAAGGCGTCGCCCAGCCAGGGCGTCGCCAGATCAAACAGTGCTAAAGCAAGGCAATCACAGTGTGGTTCCCCGATACCCATGGGTAGGAAAGACCATGGAGGGAGCAACGTCGTGGAAAGGCCTCAGGTCTCGATAGCCCGGGGCAGCGATAAAGAGAAGGAAAAGGTGGCTTCAAGGCCATAGTGATAGCACCAGTGTAGGGCAGCCTGACTCGTGAAGTACCCCTGCCGCCCCAGAGACGCCTTTGGGACTGATACGACTCAAGAGGAAGGTCACGCCCAGGGTAGCCGGGTGCAGGGTACGAGAGGAAGGCAGATACGCTCTCAAAGTAAGTGACTAGATGATTGGGGGCGTGAGTTGGCACCCAAAAAGTCACCCCTAGCGCAGTAGCACTCCCAAGCAGGGGGACTCACGTAGAAACGTCCCCAGATGGGCAAAAACGCCCCCAGATGGGGTCACGGCGTCGTGAGGCCCTCCACGTGTACGACAGCCATGTCAGAATAGAAACACCCTTTAGTCAGGTGCCAGGTAATTAAAGTCATTCAATACAGTTTCCGTTTCGAGCGTTCAGGTACTATAATGGCTCCCAAGCGTTTCAACGTCTTAAATGCGCTACGTTTTCTAATTAGATACGCTGATTGAGTGCGTTACATTTGTAATTAAAGGCGCTTTAAGGCGCTTTAAATGCTTGGGTAGTTTAAATAGCGCTGAGAATGTTGGAAACAGGGTTCGAACTTTTGGCAAATTTACTAGAACTCTCTAGTTGCTTGCTCGTGCTTTGAGGTTACGAACAAGGGACTGGGAAAAGATCTTTGCCTGAGGGAGAAAAACACACACACAATACGCAGTTCTTTTTACCACCTTCAGAGTGCCATACGCGGTGCTCAGAGACGGAGGTGAACAATTTTGGTGTTTCTGGCTGGCTGACTTGAGCGTCGGAGTGCAAACGGCCACTAGGGCGCCTCTTTGTCCTCTTTTTTGCAGGAATCCAAAGGTTACTAGTGGGAAGGAGTCCCTAGCTGACGGTTGAGGTCGCGCACGAAGACGTCCCGGTCAACCGGACGGAACAAGTATTATTGCCACCAATAACACTCATGGTACCATCAGTATTATTCCCACCATTAAAAATTATTGTTCCATCAGTATTATTCCCACCAATAACACTGATGGTACCATCACTATTATTCCCACAAACACTGATATTACCATTAGTATTATTCCCACCATTAACATTGATGGTTCCATCAGTATTATTTCCACCAATAACACTGATGGTACCATCAGTATTGATGTGATTCCACTAGCCATATAGAGAATGATTCTTGACATTCTTAGGAATCACCTTGAGCTGGACATTATAGAGGCACTTTTCTTAGAGTTGGATCATTGTTCTAAGATAAAAACTCACCAAAAACTAGTACCAAATCCCAAACTCATTTGGATGCTCCACATATTGTCAAATTCAATCAACAAAGAGAGGTAAAATTGAAAGGACCGAACAGAATTGAATTAGGAAACATATGAACCGAACAAAAGTGTAATTAAAAGACAGGAACAGAACATAGGTGCTGGAAAAAAATAGAAAAGCCGAACCAAACAACTCAAGAACACAAGACAACATGAACAATTGAAAGAGAAGGAAGGAAGGAGAAGAGAGTGCTCATGAAGATGGAAGAATGTTGGATGATCTCGCCACTAGAAGTGTGGAATGCTCCTAGATGAGAGTGATGCCGCCACTTGAGGACTCCAATGATCCATCAAGATATGACTAGAGAAGAAGGCTCCAAAAGCTCTCCAAAGTTCACTCAAAATTTGAGTAGAGTTTTCTTAGATTAATTCCAATCTGAATTTTACAAGGAGAGCACCTCTATTTATAGCCTAAGGTGCTGAAAAATAGGTGGGAAATTTCAAATAAACTCATTTGAAATTCCCACCAAAAACAAGTCACATGGGAGGTGTGACCTTTTTCTACTATGACACCTCTCAAAAACTACACCTACACCACTCTCCTAAGTCACATGGGTAATGTGACTTTATTTTACATTTTCACACTCCTTTATTTAATAACCACACCTCCTAAAACTATACAAGATAATTTCAAAGCTTGGCATTGCCCCTCATGGGATGGACTTGGGCTTGGGCTTGGGCTTTGGCCTTCTTGGGCTTGGGCTTGGGCCTCATCTTTATTTTATGTCTTCTTTTAATTTTGAGAAGACTAGAAGGAAGAACTTCAAATGTGAGGGTGGATGTCCTCTTCCTCCATTAATAAAAGCCTCCTTTATTTGATTCTCATCAAGTATTATTGCAACCAATAACACTGATGGTACCATCAGTATTATTGCCACTAATAACACTCATGGTACCATCAGTATTATTGCCACCAAGAACACTGATGGTACCATGAGTAATATTGCCACCAATAACACTGATGGTACCATCAGTTTTATTGCCACCAATAACACTGATGGTACCATCAGTTTTATTGCCACCAATAACACTGATGGTACCATCAGTATTATTCCCACCAATAACACTGATGGTACCATTAGTATTATTCCCACAAATAACATTGATGTTACCATCAGTATTATTCTTATCAATAACACTAATGGTACCATCAGTATTATTGCCACCAATAACACTGATGGTACCTTCAATATTATTTCCACCAATAACACTGATGGTACCATCAGTCTAATTCCCACCAATAACACTGATGCTACCATCAGTATTACTCCCACCATTAACACTGATGGTACCATCAGTATTATTGCCACCAATAACACTGATGGTACCATCAGTATTATTCCCACAAATAACACTGATGCTACCATCAGTATTATTCCCACAAATAACACTGATGCTACCATCAGTATTATTCCCACCAATAACACTGATGGTACCATCAGTCTTATTCCCACCAATAACATTGATGGTATGTTCCCGCCGGTTGACCGGGAACGTCTTCGTGCGTGGCTTCTACTCGCGAGCTAGGGCATCTTCGTCTTCAACTCAGATCTTCGCCTTCCTCCGCAGTGAGCACCTGAAAAGAAGTGAACAAAGGGGTGCCCTCACGGCCGTTTGCACTCCAAGGATCAAGTTAGCAAGCGAGCAAACAACTAATTTCTCTCTAATTGCCTATGCGTACAGTGGGTCTGCGAGCAAGCAACTAGAGTGTGTGTGGAAAAACTGATCCTTGATCAAACGTCCAAAGCCCCTTTTAAACGTCTAAAGCATTTAAAGCGTCTTAAAGCGCATTTAAAGCATTTAAAAAACGTTCAACGCGTTTAAATCGTTCAAAGCATTTAAAGCGTTTAAAGTGCTTTAAAGCGTTCAAAACGTAAACTTAATAAAAACGTACCTTAGCAAACTTTCAGGGAAACTTATACACCTTGATGTTTCAGTACTTACGGCCATGTGTTCTTCTGACTTGATCGCTATTCAACGTGGAAGGCCTTACAACACCGTAACCCAGCTTAGGGATATTCCATCGCATAAGTCCTCCTTCCTTGAAGTGCATCCGGCGCAAGGGGTGACTTTCTGGGTGCCAACTCATGCGCCCCAGCCTCTAGTCACTCGCCTTGGGAGTGTACCTACCCTCCTCTCGTACTACGCACATGGTTCGCCCCTGGGCGTGGCCCTCTCATGGGTCGTATCTATCCCGGGGATCTCCCAAAGGTGGTGTAGGTACTTCACGAGTCAGGTTACTCCCTACTGGTACTAAACCATGGCCTTGGAGCCACCTTTCTTGATGGCAAATTCATGGAGCTCTTCTTGGATGTTGTGAAAAATGGTGCGGAAGCTATGGATTGAGATGTGCAAGATCCTCCTAGGAGCTATGGTGACCTTGAAGGTGTATGAAGAGTGTGGAAATGGGGAGGTTCAGCCAGCCCCTTTGAAGGTGGTGAAAGGTTTGAAGATTAAAAGCCTATTCCTAAGAGAGTTTAGGCAATGAGTGAGAATGGCACAATTTTGGCAGCATTTCACTATTCAATTAATCTTGAAAATACATGAGCCAAGCCCTCTTATTTATAGTGTTTAGGGGGCTGGAAATTAAAAAGAAAGTGGAGGGAAATTCAAATGAGAAGCATTTGAATTTGGAGCCAATTCCTAGTCACAAGGGAAGTGTGACTTGGTTTCTATTTTTGGCACCTCCTAAATCTATACCTACACCTTCTTTTGTGTCACATGGAAGGTGTGACTTAGCTTTATACATTTGCACCTCTTATATTTATATCTACACCTCCCTTTATGTTCTACTAAAAATACTCAAAATTAATTACAAAAGAAAGACATCCAATGATGCTTAGTTTGCCCATATCTTCTATTTGTTGGGCTTGAGTTGAAGCTTGAACTTGTATTTGGGCTTGGGCTTGGGCTTTTTCTATCATGGGCTTGTGCCTCTTCCATCACCCCCTCCCTCTTGAAAAGGATTTGTCCTCAAATCCAATGCTTCTTCTTCATCATCATTATGTGGATGTATGTGGCTGGATGGTTTCCATCATCCCCTCCTTCTTGAGAGGATCTGTCCTCAGATCTACAGGTTTGATCTCGAACAACAACCTTATTCCTATTTTGAAAACTAGGCTCATCCTCCAGGATCAAATGTCCATCTCTGTGAGTCATCAAACAAATCAAATGTGTTAGTTTGAGCACTTGTGTAAACATTAATTTTAGGAAGTTGCCATTCCTTTTGTTTTTCTATTGTTTTTGGCAACTTCTCATAATATTTCTCTATTTGTTGTTGTATTTGTTCTTGAATCCTCTCATGCATTTTCTTAACAAAATCATCTTTTGTAACTCCTTCCTTATGCACAAAGGTATGTGGATTAGGAAAGGGTAATAAATCTAAAGGAGAAAGAGGATTAAGTCCATATACAACTTCAAATGGGAAAATGTTGGTAGTTTTGTGAACTACACTATGGTATGTATGCTCATCTCTAGAGTTGTGTTTGTCCTTTATGATTATTCTAGGCATAGTAGAAAGAGCTAGATTTTCAAATGTATTTTGACCATGCTTTTGAGGATGATAAGAATTTAAAGTGTACAACTTAGTTGCAAGTTTTCCCAAGAGAATCCTCAAATCATGGTTTGCGAAATTTGGAGCTCTATCCAACACTAGGCTTGAAGATAAACCATGAGGATGCATCACTTCTCTAGAGAAGAGTTTATCCATATCCATGAAAATGAAATCAAAACCTTTTGTTGTCCTAGGAAGCTCTAATATGAAATTTGTGTCTTCCCAAGGATCATTTGCAAAAGGTGAAGGAGTATAGAGTTCTTGAGACATTGCCTTAGGTTTAGTTTGAAAACAAGAATTGTACCTAAGGTAATGTCTTTGAACCTCTTTTATCATTGGGGACAAAAGTTTTCCTTTTAAAAGCGCTAGAGTTTAATCAACTCTTGTACCGACCAGGTCATCAGGTGTGATGACGTGGACAAGAGAAAGGTAGGTGGTCAAGAAGTCAACATAGTCGCTGTATGTAGAAGCGGCGTTCTGCAGTATACATAATCGGTTATCGCTGAGATGTGTCACCGCCAAGATGAGTCATCGCCCAAGAGAAGGACATCGCCTAAGCAAGACGTCGCCCAAGTAAGACATCGCCCGAAGAGTCAACATGCGTGACGGAAGCATTTCGCAGAGAAGAGGGCTCACACGATGGAATAACCCTAAGTTGGGTGGTGGCGCTATGGGTCCCTCCGCACAGAATAAACGATCAAGTCAAAGGGGCACATGACAATGTCCACGTGCTCATTAAAGATCTCCAAGGAAGGCTGCACGCATGACACGTGATTAATTAGGGCACCCAAATAGTATGATGGCGCGAGAAATACAGTGCCTAAGTTAGAGCCCAAGTGGCCGCAAGGTTATTCATTGCACTTCAGATAAGGGAAGTCCATGGGCCAGATACGCTAAGATCCTAAGGATAGCGGCGCAAGGACCTTCTCCAAGGAACCCTAGATAATAGCAGCAACACAAAGGTAAACCCTAGTTTTCACCTATATAAAGGGCACGAAGGACCCTAGTGAGGTACGCTTTCACAGTTACACGGGTTTTCACCTAGTTCTCAGATAGACGCTTTCATAGTTATACAGAGCACTAAACCCTAGTTGTTCCTGACGGCACACCCAGTTGTGAGCACAAGGCAATTAGGGCAACACAGTTTAGCCACACAGTTCCAGTTATTGAGATAATCATACAATTTTCAGTCACTTTGGTGTTTCTCGCTAGCTGACTTGAGCGTCGGAGTGCAAACGGCCGTGAGGGCGCCCCTTTGTTCTTCTTTTTCAGGTACTCAAATACAAGAGAGAACGAAGGTGCTCTAGCTCGTGAGTACAAGCCACTCGTAAAGACGACCCAGGTCAACCGGCCGGAACATTTGGCGCCCACCGTAGGGCTCGATATAAAACATCAGTCCCACCACACAAGTTTTTCAGTTCTAGTTGCAGTTTCCAGCCTAATTCCAGCCCTCAAATCACAGATAGTCAAGGGGGGCTTCTAGAAACCACGAACATGAGACCCGCACGCACTAGGAGCGAAGAGATGACCATACAACAAATCGTGGAGAAGCCCTCCAATCAGTGAATGAAGAAGTCAAGGCTGACCAGTTAAGGCCATTCCTTGAGCGTGGAATGTGGCAAACCTCAAGTTGTATTTCAGCTAAGACATTCGTGCTTAATGCTTTCTCTTTGAACAATATGTGATAAATCTGTTCTTGGAAGATGATGCATTTAACTTTGTTGATTTATCTGAATTGGCACATGGTAAGTTGACCTAGCTCGGTATAAGTACGAGCATAGGCGCTTTGTGGAATTGATCTGTTTGTTGATTTGTTTAAGCACAGCACAGGTAAGTCAACCTAGCTTGGTGTCAGTACTGCCACTCGAGTATAGGCGCCCCGCGAGTAAATGGTTACCTAGTGCCAGGTAAGATAGGGGCATGAGTACCATGCAGGAGAGCCCGTCAGCTCGACCCAAGGGTTCGGGGGAGGTCATCGGTGATTGGGCACAAGAGGTGAGTCGTGAGCTCAACTCAGATGTTGGTCAGCCCAGAAAAGGTAACAAAGATAAAGAGATATTTTACCTGTTGAGATATTATTCTAGAAATAAAAGATAAAGAAATATATTATTTTAGAAGATAAAGAGATATTTTATCTGTTGAGATATTATTTTGGAGATAAAAGATAAAGAAATATTTTATCTGTTGTGATATTATTCTAGAGATAAAAGATAAAGAAATATATTATTCTAGAGATAAAAGATAAAGAAATATATTATTCTAGAGATAAAAGATAAAGAAATATATTATTCTAGAGATAAATGATAAAGAAATATATTATTCTAGAGATAAAAGATAAAGAAATATATTATTCTAGAGATAAAAGATAAGGAAATATTTTATCTGTTGAGATATTATTTTGGAGATAAAAGATAAATAAATATTTTATTTGTTGAATATTATTTTGGAGATAAGAGATAAAAGGATATTTTATCTGTTGTGATATTATGCTGGAGATAAGAGATAAAAAAATATTTTATTTGTTGAATATTATTTTGGAGATAAGAGATAAAAGGATATTTTATCTGTTGTGATATTATGCTGGAGATAAGAGATAAAAAGATATTT
The DNA here is from genome assembly GCF_000499845.2 of Phaseolus vulgaris. Taxonomy (NCBI): domain Eukaryota; kingdom Viridiplantae; phylum Streptophyta; class Magnoliopsida; order Fabales; family Fabaceae; genus Phaseolus; species Phaseolus vulgaris. The sequence continues at coordinate 5,183,502 of NC_023758.2, read as the reverse complement.
TATTTGTTGAATATTATTTTGGAGATAAAAGATAAAAAGATATTTTATCTGTTGTGATATTATTATGAAGATATTGTGATATTATTCTGGAGATAAAAGATAAATAAATATTTTATCTGTTGTAATGTTATTCCCAAAGATAAATGATTATTATTTTTATCATGTTATTCTGAAGATGACGTGAACAATTAATTATCATTCAAATTTGTTGTGATATTGTTATCATGATCATGATCTCTCACAGTAGAGAAGTTATTCTTGTTGCTGGTCATAGAGCATAGTAGTGAAAAAGTACATGTTTAGGAAAGTTCTGGCGAGGAAAGACTTGGTATTTAAGCATGTCCGTTGGTGACCCACCTCTCTTTCCTGGGAACTTACCTGGTGTACTAGTTCACGATCTACAACATGCAAAAAAGATCAACTTTGACAAATTTTGCAGAACTCGTGTGTCGAGAATGACAAATTATTATGTCCTACCGTAGCTCGACGGTAAAGGGCAGTACAACATCAAACTTTTACACCGTGTAGGGTCATAGAAGTGTTGGACGACAAAGCCTGTCGGTGAAAAGTCAAGCCATCAGAACAACTCCTCTAACAGGTACATTGCGACTCATGTGCACTGACCCTTGGCTCAAAGACAATTTGGACATGGGCACCCTAGATCGCATCTCGCCACCGTTGTGGTTCGAGCCTTTGAACAGGTCCGTAGCGACTCTCAAGTCGCCGCTCGCCACCGTTTTGGTTTGCCCCTTTGTCTTTGCAGGTGAGAGGTTTCTTGATCAAGGAAATACGATTCTCATACGGAGATAGAAGGGCAAAAGTCTACCGTTAGAGTCAACCAGCAAGAAGAGGCCTCGGCCAGTCGAGGAGTGGCTTGAGAAGGAGATCAACGGCAAGACGTTTTAAGTTGGGGAAACTTTAAACGGCGAAACACAAGACTAGATCGCCAAGGTAATAATTAGAAGTAATTTCAGTTAAAGCAGTTTTTCAAGGGGGCACTCTTTAAGAAGTAGTTTCATTTAAAGCAGTTTTTCAAGGGGGCACTTTTTTAAGAAGTAGTTTCAGTTAAAACAGTTTTATCAAAGTTTCCAAGTTATTTAAGTTCGCATGCTTACCGTTTTAAGTTTTCAGAAAAAAGACCTTATCGCTTTTATGAGATTTAAGGCAACAGTTTAAAGATTATGGCATGCATTCAGTACAAGGTTTTAAAGCATAATGTTTTAAGTCCTCATCACCATATGGCGATCGGAGGCACAAGTGTGAAGTTTTTAAGTCCTCCTCGCCGTGAGCGAGCGCAGGCGAGAAGAGTTTGGAAAGACCTTCCTCGCCGTAAGCGAGTGTAGGCGAGAAGAGTTTAAAGAAGACCTTCCTCGCCGTAAGCGAGTGTAGGCGAGAAGAGTTTAAAGAAGACCTTCCTCGCCGTAAGCGAGTGTAGGCGAGAAGAGTTTAAAGAAGACCTTCCTCACCATAAGCGAGTGTAGGCGAGAAGAGTTTAAAAAGACCTTCCTCGCCGCGAGCGGGTGTAGGCGAGAAGAGATCAAGATACATTTGCCTTAGTTTTTCCCTTCCATGTAAAATCAAAGATCAAAGAAGAAGACCAAGATGGCGTCGCCAGAACAAGGCATTGCCAAGACAAGGTGTCGCCGAGATAGCGATACCAAGAACAGGTATCACTAGAACAAAGCATCGCCAGAAGTAGGCGTTGCAGCCAGATAATCAATCTGAAGTCAAGTTTAGAGTAAGATAACAGGTATGTTCATCATAAGTTAAAATCCTATTTATCGAAGTTTCCCAGTTATTGAGTTTGCATGATTGTCATTTTAAGTTTTTGAAGAAAAGACTTTGTCGTCCTTGTGTAATTTAGGGCAAATTCAGATCGCATGCATTCAGTCCAAAGTTTTAAGACCTCATCGCCACCTCGCGATCGGAGGCAAAAGTATAAAGTTTTAAGCCCTCATCGCCAGTTGGCGATCGGAGGTAAAGGTTAAGTTTTAAGTCCTCATCGCTGCTTGGCGATTGGAGGCACAAATTAAGTTTTTAAGTCCTCATCGCCACCTAGCAATCGGAGGCACAAGTATAAAGTTTTTAAGTCCTCATCGCCACCTAGCGATCAGAGGCACAAGTATAGAGTTTTAAAGTCCTTGTCGCCACCTGGCAATCGGAGGTGAAAGTTAAGTTTTAAGTCCTACTCGCCTAGAACGGGTATAGGCGAGAACAGAATAAAAAAGTCCTACTCGCCTAGAACGAGTATAGGCGAGAACAGAATAAAAGGTCCTACTCGCCTAGAGCGAGTATAGGTGAGAACAGAATAAAAAATCCTACTCGCCTAGAGCGAGTATAGGCGAGAACAGATCAGAAGTCCTACTCGCCTAGAACGAGTTTAGGCGAGAACAGATTAAGAAGTCCTACTCGCCAAGAACGAGTATAGGCGAGAGTTCAGAGCAAGATGACAGATATGTCCAGTATGAGTTAAAATCCGGGCGCCTAGTCCTTGAGCAGGGGTTAAGGGATTCCTTCGGGACGCCCCTTCCACAAGTATGAATAGCTAGCCCCGGTACCAGATAACAGTTAAAATCCGGGCGCCTAGTCCTTGAGTAGGGGTTAAGGGATTCCTTCAGGACGCCCCCTCCTCAAGTATGAATAGCTAGCCCCGGTACCAGAGAAAGTCCTCCTCACCCTCGAGTGAGTTCAGGCAAGATGAGATTAAAAGCCCTCAGTGCATCCAGGGAAAAGGTAACCCCTGGGCAATGTTGAGGAACCAGAGAAAGTCCTCCTCACCCTCGAGTGAGTTCAGGCAAGATAAGATTAAAGGTGCACCAGAGAAATTCCTCCTCACCCTCGAGTGAGTTCAGGCAAGCGAGATTTCAGATACTAAAAATGACTCCCGCCTGGTGCTCAGTAAGTAATTTCGTGTCAGATGTTATTGCTATAGACTAACCGTTTGTTCAAGATAAGTTGATTTCCAGGAAATTAAGCATCAGTTTATGCTAATTTAATTGGGTTGAGTAAAAACCAACCAAGTTATCAGGTGATCGCACAACAGATAAGTTATCAGGGTGGAAGAAGTCACAGGGTGGCTGATGATGAGAATCAACTAAAGGTGGCTTTTTATAATAAAGAACAAGATCATTCGCCTTCACATTTAAAGTTTTTCTTGTTAATCTTTGCAAACGATAAAGCCCAAGCCCAAGCCCAAGAAGGCCAAAGCCCACAAAAGCCCAAAGACCATCCCATGAAGGGCAAAGCCAAGTTTTAAATAAATATTGTTTAGAAAGGTGCTTAGAGGGAAACATTAGAAACCTCTATTGTTAAAGCATCTTTTAGTCTTTAGTTAAGAGTCTTAGGGGGGGTGTATTAGTAGATAGGTGTAGGTGTAGTTTTTGGGAGGTGTCATAGTAGAAAAAGGTCACACCTCCCATGTGACTTGTTTTTGGTGGGAATTTCAAATGAGTTTATTTGAAATTTCCCACCTATTTTTCAGCACCTTAGGCTATAAATAGAGGTGCTTCCTTTGTAAAATTCAGATTGGAATTAATCTAAGAAAACTCTACTCAAATTTTGAGTGAACTTTGGAGAGCTTTTGGAGCCTTCTTCTCTAGTCTTATCTTGATGGATCAATGGAGTCCTCAAGTGGCGGCATCACTCTTATCTAGGAGCATTCCACACTTCTAGTGGCGAGATCATCCAACATTCTTCCATCTTCATGAGCACTCTCTTCTCCTTCCTTTCTTCTCTTTCAATTGTTCATGTTGTCTTGTGTTCTTGAGTTTTTTTGGTTCGGTTTTTCTGTTTTTCCAGCACCTATGTTCTGTTCTTGCCTTTTAATTTCAATTCTGTTCGGTTCCTTTTAGTTTCTCCTCTTTTTTGGTTCAATTTGACTAAAATTGGTTCATCCAAATGAGTTTGGGATTTGGTACTAGTTTTTGGTGAGTTCTTGTCTTAGAACAAATGATCTAACTCTAAGAAAAGTGCCTCTATAATGTCCAACTCAAGGTGATTCCTAAGAAGGTCAAGAACCTTTCTCTATATGGCTAGTGGAATCACATCAGCTGAGGTAGGTTCGTAAAAGACACCTCACTACTGAGATCAAGTTGTTTCAGATTAAAGGCTCAGGGAAGGCAGAGGGGGGTCCGTTAAAGGCAGCTCTCCTCCCAGAATGAGCAGAATTGATAGCTCAAGGTATGAGGCCGCTCCCCAGAGGACGTCTTAGCAGATAAAAAGGAAAATAGCATCCAAAGAAGCCCACGACTTTGTGATTGAAGCTCGAAAGAAGAAGTACGCGGCGAGAACTAAGTTAGCAGAGTTTGAGGCGATGACATAGAAGTGCGCATGTCACTTGGCAGATCAGGCGAGCTAGATTTCAGATACTAAGACTGACCCACGCCTACTGCCCAGTAAGTGATTTTGTGTTAAATGTTATTGTTATAAATTAATAGTTTGTCTAGTTAAGTTGATTTTCACAGAGCTAAGCACCAGTTGGCGCTAAGTCGATTTCTTTAAAGCAAGAGTTAGTCAGTTATATCAGATGATTACACAACAGATAAAAGCGAAACCATGCGCACATTTATATGTGTTGAAGAAGAAAATGGAACAGTGAACTTCTTAGTCTTTTTGCTGAAAACAAGTTATCAGCTCAAGACTGGGGGGCTTGTGTACCGACCAGGTCATCAGGTGTGATGACGTGGACAAGAGAAAGGTAGGTGGTCAAGAAGTCAACATAGTCGCCGTATGTAGAAGCAGCGTTCTGCAGTATACATAATCGGTTATCGTCGAGATGTGTCATCGCCCAAGAGAAGGACATCGCCTAAGCAAGACGTCGCCCAAGTAAGACATCGCCCGAAGAGTCAACATGCGTGACGGAAGCATTTCGCAGAGAAGAGGGCTCACACGATGGAATAACCCTAAGTTGGGTGGTGGCGCTGTGGGTCCCTCCGCACAGAATAAACGATCAAGTCAAAGGGGCACGTGACAATGTCCACGTGCTCATTAAAGATCTCCGAGGAAGGCTGCACGCATGACACGTGATTAATTAGGGCACCCAAATAGTATAATGGCGCGAGAAATACAGTGCCTAAGTTAGAGCCCAAGTGGCCGCAAGGTTATTCATTGCACTTCAGATAAGGGAAGTCCATGGGCCAAATGCGCTAAGATCCTAAGGATAGCGGCGCAAGGACCTTCTCCAAGGAACCCTAGATAATAGCAGCAACACAAAGGTAAACCCTAGTTTTCACCTATATAAAGGGCACGAAGGACCCTAGTGAGGTACGCTTTCACAGTTACACGAGTTTTCACCTAGTTCTCAGATAGACGCTTTCATAGTTATACAGAGCACTAAACCCTAGTTGTTCTTGACGGCACACCCAGCTGTGAGCACAAGGCAATTAGGGCAACACAGTTTAGCCACACAGTTCCAGTTATTGAGATAATCATACAATTTTCAGTCACTTTGGTGTTTCTCGTTAGCTGACTTGAGAGTCGGAGTGCAAACGGCCGTGAGGGTGCCCCTTTGTTCTTCTTTTTTAGGTACTCATATACAAGAGAGAACGAAGGTGCTCTAGCTCGTGAGTACAAGCCACTCGTAAAGACGACCCAGGTCAATCGGCCGGAACAACTCTAATTTGACCCATGAGTTCTCTTTCATGAAAACTTTCTCTCTTATGTGTAAAGATAGTCTCGTTGTTACAACCATTGTTTATGAGAATTTGTACACTTGGAAATGGTTGTCTCAATAAGACATGACAAGTTTCTTTAGGCACTACCTCACATAAAAATTTGTTTGTGTAAATGCTTATAGATAACTTGACATTCAATTGGTGATATCCTAGCACATATGAGAAATAATCTACTTTATCTTTATCTATGCAAGCTTCTTTTAAAGACTCTTTTTTTTTGCTTATGCTTGCAAGTGTTCCTTTACAAAAGGTAAGGCTTTGAGGTTGTTCAACAAGACACATATTTTCGAAGGTATTTTTAAATCTTTTGTCTTGTTGAATGGCCTTGTGGGAAGGAACACTCTTCTCCCACGCCTTTTGTTTCTCAAGGGTCTTCTCATGCTTTTCTTTTTCTTTTTCTTTTTCTATAGCTTCCCTTTCAACTTCCTCTCTTTTCTTTTGTATTTTTCTTTCCTTTCTTTCTTTATGTGAAGCAAACAATTTTTCTACCCTCATTTCCCAATCTAGGCAAGCTTCTATATTTTCTTTTCCAAGGAAATGGGGTTGGTCTACCCTAACCTCTCTTGGGTTTTCTTGTTCTTTTCTATCTCTTCTATGTCTTCTAAGGGGTGCTTGATAATAATCATTTATTCTATGGCTTCCCTCCCCAAAACAATCATGATCTTTAGAGATAGATGCATGAGAAGGTAATTTTTTTAAAATGTGAGACTTCTCATCCTTTGCTTTAGTCAATTCATTAGTTTTAGCCTCATTCTCCAATTGTTTAGATGAAATTGATTGCATATCCTTGGAAAGTTGTTTTAGAAGAGATTTCAAGGATTTCACCTCACTTTTAAGAGATTTAGAGGAGTGAGAAAACATGACTAAAGCTTTGTGTATACAAGTATTTTACCTTGAGAAAATTTAGGAAAGTCAAAGAAGGTAGTTTTCCAGGTAAGGGAGGTGAGTCACAATGGACTACTTAAATACCAAGCCTTTGCCTTAGCCAAAAACTATCCCTCAATGTCTTCACACAAAGCTTTCTCTTAGTAAACCACTTAGAACACAAATAAGTTGAGAAATCAGATTTTAATGCAAGAAAACAATGCAAGCTAACTAATTAACCAAGCAAAGATTAACAAAGCTTAAACAAAGCAACACAATTGAAAAAAACGAAACTAATTAAGCAAGAGATGCAATTAAAAAAACAATTAACAATTGCTAAACTAGATAGTTCTACACTAGTCGGTCCTAGGTGAGGCTTCTTGGACAGTTGGAGCCCTTGAAGACACACTCACCGTCTAATCACGTAATTAAGAAGTAATTAACACAAGTTAAGTTGCAAAGAAAATTAAGAAAACTCCCTTTGTTGATCTTTTTTTTGCTATTGGCACTTCCTTGGTTGTCTTTTCTTGTTGGGCCCTCCAAGTGTTTGTGGTGTTTTTGATAAGTATTTGATTCTGCCTTTGCCTTTGTTCCTCTTAGAATTAGGGTCTTAATTCTCCAATTCCAGCACCTATCAAGAAGACTAGACCTTACTCAAGTCAAATTTCCACTCACATAAGCACCAATTGAGAATAAATTCCAGCACCAAATTTAGAGGCCAAAGAATTAAAGCAAGAAACAATTTAATTGGAAAAACAGTACCACACAAATGGAGTTAGATTGTGACAACTAGAAAGAGTTCCAAGAATATTAGACAAGCAAATAAAGGTACTCAAATAAAGGTAGGCACACAAAATGAATCCTAAGAATAGCACTAGAATAGATTTCAAAATAAAAAAAACAACACCACTGGAAAATTATTGTGGGCCAGAGAACGTGTTTTTCACCAATTTATGCTGAGCTGCCCTTTTAAGATTTGATTCTGAAATTTTATATGCAAAATATTCAAGATCTTAACTAAAATCTGGCGTTGGTTTCACTCCAAACGCATGAGCCATTTTTTTTTAATAAATTTCAAATTCAGTGTTCAGTTACGCCAACTGTAGCACCCAGATTTGCACACTGTTTTTAAAATATTTATCATTTTTTTTCTATTGAATCTTTTGAGCTGATTCTTTTTTTGTCTTTTCTGTAACACCTCAATCTTGCATAATCCAGAGAATCGAAAATTTCCTATGAGGGAAAATAATTTTCTGAAACAAAACAGCCAACACAGAGTATGTAAAACAGGGGATTCTGTAAAAATTGGAAAAAACAGCAAGAGACCAAAATATAAACTCAATGGAATTGATGAAAAGGAATTTGTGTAGATCTAAACACAAATATGAACTCAAGCTAAAAACAAAAGGCACCAAAAGATCAATATCACAACAGTTTCAAATCAAGCAAAATTACCCAAAATCAAGAAACAATCAAGCCAAACAAAGGACTACTATGAGTTGATGACATTGTGGATGAACATGACTTGACAAAACATATATGGATTCAGCATTAAAAGACTCAAAGACTCAAAGACTCATGCGTGCGCTGCAAGCGAATGTGGAGGCATCGCGCATAGAGCAAGCGAAGATGCATGAAGACCTGGTCGCCTCTCAGGCTAGGAATGAAGAGCTCAGCAAAGTGACTGAGGAGCTGCGTCAAGCTCTTCAGGAGTAGAGAGGATGCCCCGTTGTTGAAGAGGTCGCGCCGTCGTCACCACCGCGCGTTTTCCCTATGCCGTTTGCACAGGCGATCACAGACACACTTATCCCTGCGAGCGTAGTACCTGTGAAAGCTTCTTTCACCGGCGTGGAGGACCCTGAGGCACATCTCACCACGTTCCACACGCAGATGATGCTTTCAGGAGGCTTGGATGTTGTATATTACAAGATGTTTGTGAGCACGCTCCAGGGAACAGCGCTGGAATGGTTTGTGAGCTTTCCTACAGGTCACATAACCAATTTCCAGCAGTTTTCGAAGCTTTTCGTCGAGCAGTACATTGTGAACAAGGCGCCACCTAGGGTGTCTTATGACCTGTTCGACATCAGGCAATACCAGGGAGAGTCCCTCAGGGACTATTTGAATCGTTTTGGAGCACAGATGGTCCGCTCACCTGCTAAAGACGAGGAGATGTTGGTATACGCCTTCAAAAAGGGCGTGCTGTCGGGACCTTTCTGTGAGGCGCTGATTAGGGCTCACCCTGCCACGTATGCTGAAGTTAGGCGACTTATGGTGGCCCACATCGCCGACGAGAGTGAGGTCGCCGAGAAAAGAGGGAGCGTGGCCCCTGCTAGGCCACGTGCCTAGACTAGAATCCAGCCACAGAGGGTGCTGGAGACGATGGCGGCCAAGAAGGATCAAAGGACTCGCCATCCTTATGATCCACGAAAAAACAAGGGAAGGGGCCCAGGACGCCCCAGGGAATATAATCGCCCACCAAAGTACAAGTTTGTCATGGGGTTGGCGGATCTGATTGCCATTCCCAACATAGCAACCATGCTTAAGGCGCCTGAGAAAGGGGGCGACAAGGTGTTAGGACCAAAACCAAACGCCTGGTGTTAGTTCCACCAGAGTTTTGGTCACACTGTTGATTCGTGTTTGGCCCTGGGATACCAGCTCGACGATCTGGTCAAGAGCGGTTTTTTGAACGATTACCTGCTGGACAAGAGGACGGGAGGTGCGTCGAGCTCCCAGCCGGCGGGTGGAGAGGCTCAGCAGCATGAGATGCCCACTCATGGCGAGATTCACACCATCGCTGGAGGATTCTCGGGTGGTGGATGCACTGCGTCACAGAGGAAGAAATACGCAAGGTCTGTGATGACGGTGGATATGTTTGAGGATCAATGGCCAGATGTGGGCATCACGTTCACAAAGGAGGATCTTCGGGACGTTCTGCCTCACGACAACGATCCCATAGTTATCTCGCTTGTCACGGCGGGGAGGAAGGTTCACCGGGTATTGGTGGACCAAGGAAGCTCGGCGGATGTAATGTTCTGGCCGACTTTCACACAGTTGCAGCTACCCCTTGACCAGCTAAGACCCTATGGAGGGTGTTTGTATGGGTTCGCTGGCGATCAGGTGGAGGTCAGGGGGTACATCGAGCTAAGAACAACATTCACGAATGAGGTGGCCTCGAGGACGGAGAAAATCAAGTACCTCGTTGTGAATGCCCCCTCAGCATATAACATTCTGTTGGGAAGACCAACCCTCAACAGAATAAGAGTTGTGCCCTCAACTAGGCCCATGAAGGTTAAGTTACCATCGATGGAGGGGGTGGTGATCACCATCAGATCTGACCAAAAGGAGGCGAAGAAATGCTATGAGAATAGCCTCAAGAACAAGAGGTCAATAAGTTACATCACCACGACGCCGCCTCCCGGTGTGGAACCCAAGCCAGCAGAGTGGCGGCGATCACCGGGTTAAAGATGAAGTTGCCAGATGTAAACTCAGGCAACCAAGGGATTGGAGATCGCCAGAGCAAGCACATCGCCGAAGATGAAGGTGGTGCAGATTATGAAGGCGGCCGGCGAGACCACAGGGAAGGTGTACGAAGGCACCCTAACTCGCCAATTCTAGTAGAGATCGCACTCCCAAGTTAGCTATGCACTGGGCAGTACCATGCATAAGTAACTTAGCCAAAAGAGAGTCAGAAGCAGCGCCCAAGTCAAGGAGGCTCCAGATGATGGCACGTGTACGACTGGATGCGAGCCACGTGTCCAGCTGCGTAATTGCCAGGAGAGAGAAAGTGACCAGGTATATAAGGGTTTCCCAACGAACTTTTGAGGTACGCACGTTCAGATTGTATTCTTTACGCTTGCAAGTTCTTGAGCATACTGTGAGAGAGAACATTGCACGGTTCCTTGAGAGTTCTTGAGTGTTTGCTCTTGAAGTATTTGGTGGTTCAGTCACTGACTTGGGCGTTGGAGTGCGATCGGCCCCAGCGGCGCCGCTCTGTTCTTTTGCAGGTTCTTGAGGTGGATCGTGACGAAGGACGGAGGTTGAAGCGGTGCGCACGTCGATCCAAGTTTGACGAGGCAAGTTCCAACGTTCTGGTCAACAGGCAGGATCATCAGGCGCCCACCGTGGGGCCGTGTAAAACTTGTTCCCATCCACAGCGTGAGTTCTTGGAGGTTTTCGTAGTTTCCTGCGTGGTTGTGTGCTGGTGCAACCATCGTTCGCTGTTCGTTTGAGATTTGTTCGGTGATTTCGCGTTTTCCACCGATCGTTTGGGTTTTTGTTCGGTGAAGTGAAGTTTTCTGCTGTTTACGCGAGATTCGTTCGGTGTAGTTTGAGTTCTTTGGCTCGTTTGGTTTGTCGTGGGAGAAGCGGTGGTTTCTGGTGGAGTTGCAGGTCTCTGTGGAGGTTCGCTGTGTTCTTGAGTTTTCTTGCGGAGTTTCGCGCAGTTTTGACCGATTGATCGCTGAATCAATCGTCGCTGAAGGAAGTGTTGTTTGTTACTCTCTGTGATTTGCTGAGTTTTCATGAGAAAAATGAGAAGCAACCGTTCAAGTCCAGTTGCACCCGTTGCTGCTGAAGGCGCCGCCGCCATGACCATGGCGCAGATGGTAGAGATTATGCGCTCGTTGCAGGCCACTGTGGAAGCCTCGCGCATAGAACAGGCGAGAATGCATGAGGACCTGGCCGCCTCTCGGGCCAGGAATGATGAGCTTAGCAAGGTGACTGAAGAGCTGCGTCAAGCTCTTCAGGAGCAGCAAGGGCGTCCTATTGCTGAAGAGGTCGCGCCGTCAACGCCGCCTCGTGTTTTTCCCATGCCTTTCGCTCAGGTGATTACTGACACGCCTATTCCTGCGAGTGTGGTACCTGTCAAGGCTGTTTTTACCGGCGTGGAGGATCCTGAGGCTCATCTCACCACGTTCCATACGCAGATGATGCTGTCAGGAGGATCAGACGCCGTATACTGCAAGATGTTCATGAGCACGCTCCAGGGAACGGCGTTGGAGTGGTTTGTGAGCCTGCCTAACGGTCACATAACCAATTTCCAACAGTTCTCGAAGATTTTCGTCGAGCAGTACATCGTGAATAAGGCACCGCCCAGGGTGTCTTACGATTTGTTTGATATAAGGCAATATCAGGGAGAGTCCCTCAGGGACTACTTGAATCGCTTTGGGGCGCAGATGGTCAGATCGCCGGCTAAAGATGAAGAAATGCTAGTCTACGCATTTAAGAAGGGCGTGCTACCGGGACCATTCTGCGAGGCATTAATCAGGGCTCACCCCGCCACGTTTGCTGAGGTTAAGCGACTTGCGGTGGCCCACATCGCCGACGAGAGTGAAGTCGCCGAGAAGAGAGGAAGCGTGGCTCCCGCTAGGCCACGCGCCTAGACCAGGATCCAGCCACAGAGGGTGCTGGAGACGGCGGCGGCCAGAAGGGATCAGAGGACTCACCATCCTTATGATCCAAGGAAGAACAAGGGCAGGGGCCAAGGGCGCCAGCAACCAACACGCCGGGAATACAATCGCCCGCTTAAGCACAAGTTTGTCATGGGATTGGCGGACCTGATCGCCATTCCCAATATATCTGCTAGGTTGAAAGCGCCAGAGAAGGTGGGCGACAAGGTGCTGGGACTAAAGCCAGACGCCTGGTGTGAGTTTCACCAAGGCTTTGGCCATACAGTGGATTCGTGTTTAGCTTTAGGATACCAGCTCGACGATCTGGTAAAGAGCGGGTTCCTAAATGACTATTTGCTGGACAGAAGGACGGGGGGCGCATCGAGCTCCCAACCAGCAGGTGGAGAAGCCCAGCAGCACGAGATGCCTACGCACGGGGAAATCCACACCATTGCAGGGGGTTTCTCAAGAGGTGGATGCACCGCATCACAGAGGAAGAGGTACGCGAGGTCTGTGATGACGGTGGATATGTTTGAAGACCACTCGCCGGAAGTGGACATTACATTCACCAAGCAGGATCTTCGGGACGTTGTGCCTCATGACAACGATCCCATAGTCATCTCGTTGATCACAGCGGGAAGAAAGGTCCACAGGGTTCTGGTGGACCAGGGAAGCTCGGCAGACGTGATGTTCTGGCCGACTTTCACGCAGTTGGAGCTACCCCTTGACCAGCTGAGGCCCTATGGAGGGTGTTTGTATGGTTTCGCTAGTGACCAGGTGGAGGTCAGGGGGTACATAGAGTTGAGGACTACGTTTACAGACGAGGCGGGTTCGAGAACGGAGAAAATCAAATACCTTGTTGTAAACGCTCCTTCAGCCTACAACATCCTGTTGGGAAGGCCCACGCTCAACAGGATAGGTGCCATACCGTCGACTCGGCACATGAAGGTGAAGTTGCCGTCTATGGAGGGGGTGGTGATCACCATCAAATCCGATCAGAAAGAAGCAAAGAAGTGCTATGAGAATAGCCTGAAAAACAAAAGATCGGTGAGTTATGTAACAACCACCCCGCCTCCCGGTGTGAAGCCCAGGTCGACGGTAATAGAAGAGACCGCCGGAAGAGACGTGGAGATGGTGGATGCTGAGCTAGGGGAGGGGAATGCCGGTCTGGAGGAAGAAGAGGCAAGGAATCGCCCTGAGGAAGCGAGAGAACTGGGAATCGCCAGGGCGGTGATCGCCAGAGAAACCAGACCAAAACCCGTCGAGCAGTGGCTCGAGAGAGAGATCGGGGGAAAAATCTTCAAGCTGGGAAGATCCTTGGAGGTTGAGCTCCAGGACCAGATCGCCAAGGTGATAGAACGGCATCTGGATGCGTTTGCATGGTCCGCTTCGGACATGCCCGGGATCGATCCCGACTTCTTGTGCCATCATCTGGCGATGGACAACTTGGTGAGACCAGTACGACAAAGAAGAAGAAAGTTCAACGAGGAGAGGAGGCAGGCGATTAGGGACGAAACACAGAAACTCCTCGCTGCAGGCCACATCAGGGAAGTCCAGTACCCTGAATGGTTGGCAAATGTCGTGCTGGTGAAGAAGAGTAATGGGAAATGGCGCATGTGCGTCGATTTCACTGATCTGAACAAGGCTTGCCCAAAGGATTCATATCCTTTACCAAGCATAGACGCCCTGGTGGATAGTGCTGCAGGGTGTAAGTTGTTGAGCTTCCTGGATGCCTTCTCGGGGTATAATCAGATCAAGATGCATCCCATGGATGAAGAGAAGACTGCCTTCATGACCGAGAGATCGTGCTACTGCTATAAGGTGATGCCATTTGGGCTGAAGAACGCGGGGGCCACGTACCAGAGGTTGATGGATCAAGTACTTGCACCGATGCTGGGAAGGAATGTGCAAGCGTACGTCGATGACATGGTCGTGACCTCGCCAGAGAAAAGCAAGCACGTTGCAGACTTGGAGGAATTGTTCACGACGATCGCCAAGTTCAAATTGAAGCTGAATCGAGAGAAATGCATTTTCGGCGTGGAGGCTGGAAAGTTTTTGGGTTTCCTCTTGACTGAGAGAGGCATAGAACCTTGACTTAGTCAGGGCCCGGATACGGGACGGTACACAAGCCCCCCAGTCTTAAGCCGAAGACTTGTCTTCAGCGCAAAGACTAAAGCCTCGCCCACGCCGTCCACGTGGCTTCCTGATGACGTGTCCTTCTCTGCTGACTCAGCAATTTTTCGAATTACTGACGTGACACTTTCTGAACCACAGAGGTATTCTTAATGGCTGATTGGACATCCCTGAAATGGGAAAAATGATGTCTTTTGAAGTTGCGCTTAATCGCGTGCCACGTGGTTCATCGTGCGGTCGTCTTCGAGAACCTCTTGCGCTCCCCTTGAGCGCTTAATCTTGCAACACGTGGCGTCATCACACAGTTATCCTTTGTTGCCCCTCGCGCTTCTCGTAACGTTTAAGTTACCAAACCCCGCGCTTGCCACTACTGTTACATCCACTTTCTCTGCCCTCTGTCACTGTTCATCTTCTCCAAATCCCTTCTCTTGCGACCCCTGTTCGTTCGCGCTTCCGCTCTCCACGCCCTTCAGCCCCCAAAGGTACGGTTTTTCCCTCCTTGATGATTCTCTTTACTGTATGAACTGCCTAGGACTGTCCATATTACCGCATTTCTCTGGATATTGTTTGTATGCTTCTTTGTTCCTCTCGTTTCCCTTCGTTCTCTTGTGGGTAGGGCGCTCCTAGGGTTCTTCCATTTTTCCCTTTTCTTCTCCCCAACCCCTTTTCTCTGAACCCTTTCTTTCTCTTTTGATCTTCAGCATTGGCATTGATGGTGAAAACTAAGACCACCGCGCCTCCCCCGCTCCCTAAGTCTTATTATAAGGGCGAATATGACTGGGCCCCCGACGAACTTCTGGACGAATGTTCCCTCCTGAACTCTGTTGAGGACGTGGAGGCTCACAGGGGGGACCCTGCTCTCTATAACTTCAATGCTTTCCACAAAAATCACGACTCCCAAGTCCTGGTAAGCCGGGTGCGACCTGGGATGCCCGTTTGTGCGGACTCACGGGATACTGGGGGATGCCCTTTCTTCTTCCTCTATCAAATGGTGCTCAAGAGGGTGGGCCTGCGTCTGCCCCTCACTCCCTTCGAAAAAGAGCTACTGACAGAGATAAACACTGCTCCCGCCCAACTCCATCCCAACAGTTGGGCTTTCGTGAGGGGGTTCCAAATTCTCTGCGGCTGTCTAGGTGTTCCCTCCTCTGTGGACGTTTTTCTTCACTTCTTCGAGGTAAAGAAGCAAGGGAAGAGCCTTTGGATGAGCTTTTCTGGCATCGCCGGGCGCATCATCCTTACGCTATTCCAGAATTCGTTCAAAGGATGGAAGGGGAAATTCTTCAAGGTACGCGCGACCAAGCGCGATCCTACCATCCTAGAGGGCTTTCCCCTGTACTGGACAGACAAACCCATAACCATGAAGCCCTTGGCTCTGGACGAGCTTGCCCCGCCTGACCGGGATGTATGCAAAGCCTTGGCGGGACTGGGAATAGTCTTCGATACCGCCAAACTCATCGCGAACGAATTCAATGCCCTTGGGCTTTCTACCTACTTCGGTATCTGCCCTTGGTGATTTATGATGCATTAGTTGTTGTGGCTATCTGCATATATTTGGCCATAGAATCTTCCTTCTGATTCATCTGAATCAAACTTATGCTACCATTTTTCGCTGTACAATGTTACTTGCATTTCACGTCTCTTCATGTATTGTGAATTCGCATAACTGCTCTAGTACTAATCCTTGCTGTTTGGCCTGTCTTGATGTAGGATCGGTGATGGGCGCTTCCAAAAGAATGATGTTGGCGAAAGCACTGAAGGAGGCTCGTGCCGCCAAGGCAGGCGCCTCCTCCAGCCCTGCTGCCAATCCGGTTCTCCCACCGGCTCTGTCACTGCCACCTCCAGTCACCGCTGAAGCTCCTTCTAGCCCATCTCCGACATCTTCACCTGGCTCCAAAGTGCTTCCAACTCCCAATTCTCCTCCGCCTATCGCCGCCGTTCCCCTAGCTGCGGCCTCGTCACCGGCTCCAACCCCCCTTGACAAAGGGAAAAGGGTTTTGGAGATTCTGTCAGATGATGAGGATTCGGAAGGGGTGGCACCCTTCAGAAGGAGAAAATCCGCGCGGGTTCCTCTTCTGGTAGAGACGTCGCCGCAGGGAGGGAACCCCTTTATGGACAACCCTCCAAGCGCAACCTCACTCCCTCCTAGGATACTCCAAGAGGAAAGGGGCGAAGGCGCCGAATCTGCACCGCCTCCGCCGCCGCCAGAAACCACTGCTTCCCCGGCTCTCGACGCTGCCGCCCCCGACTTCATCGCCATCCCTCCTCCAATCATGCATCTGATGAGGGGTTTCAGTGGCGGGGCTATGCCAGAAGGTACCGACAGGAGGGAAGGCATGCCTTTCTACTTGGGGGCCTTTTTGGTGGTGGCTCTCGAATGGTGCTCCCAGGCCAGAAACGCGGTCTTGCAAGCTCAAACCCTCCAAGCCTTGGAAACAAAAGCATCTACCCTGGAGAGGAAATGAGGACCCTGGGACGCCAGAACGAAGCCTATCAAACTTCTCTGAAACAAATACAAGAGTCCAAGGCAGAAACAGAGAGGCAACTGGCGGAGGCATTGGAGCTCCAGGCAGGCTTCTACACTCGGGAAGTTGCTCTTCAAGTGCAGGTAGCGGGTCTTCAGGAAGTGGTCAAAGCGGATGCAGAAACCCAAAAGGACCTGAAGGACCGTTGCTGCGAACAGGCTGCCAAGGTGGAGCGGATGGAGGAGGAAATGGCCACCCAGACCAAAGCTATGGACCTTCTCCGAGTTGACTACGACAAACTACGGGTCGAGGTTAGCCGGCTTCGCGTCGAGAAAGAGGCTCTGGAGAAGCAGGTGACCTCTGGAGACGCCACCATTGAGGAACTGGAGAAGGAGAAAAAGTCCCTTATCCAGGAGATGGCGGGTACCTCCGAGGAGGGGTTCCAAGAGGCCTAACCCAGGCGTCCTGCGAGAATCCTGGCGTCAACCTTTCGAACTGCGACCCCACACACCACGTCGTCGACGGGAAGGTCGTGCCCATGGACTTGAATGACTGAACCGCTGCCTCTCATCCGCCACCTTCCTCTTCAAGCTTAACTCTTTTATTCTTTACCTTCGTTTTTTGATTTTATCTGTCAAAACTTGTAATTCTTTGAACTATCCGTACTCTTGTTACTGATTTGGGATGTTCGTATGGTTGCCTTTATTTCTTTGCCACATACGATTCTGCCTATGCGATCTCATTCTCATCTTTTCCCTTCACGCGCTTCACTTATTTTATCTGGGTTCTGCCCATTTCTTTCACTTCGTTGGGCGGTTTGGTATGATCGGGTAAGGTTGCACGCCAACCCTCACGCCCATGGAGAGGCTCACTTAGTGACGCCGTATCGTCCACGGGACGTCTCTGATACCGAAAGGCCCTTTCTTTGATCCTTAACGCTCGGCGCCCACGCCTAAGGAGAGGCCTGCTACAGCAGCACCGTATCGTCCCCGGGTGTCTAAAACGCTGAGCGCTCTGGAGAGGGTCTGTTCCCTCCATGGTCTTTCCTTCCCATAGGTATCGGGGAACGCCCTGCCAGTGATTCGCTGGCGTTTGGCGATCTCGTCTCCCTCCGCAGTCTTTCCTACCTGTGGGTATCGGGGAGGCGACGCCTGTGACTAACTTTGCCTTCTGGGATTTCGTCTCCCTCCACAGTCTTTCCTACCTGTGGGTATCGGGGAGGCGATGCCTGTGACTAACTTTGCTTTCTGGGATTTCGTCTCCCTCCACAGTCTTTCTTACCTGTGGGTATCGGGGAGGCGATGCCTGTGACTAACTTTGCTTTCTGGGATTTCGTCTCCCTCCACAGTCTTTCCTACCTGTGGGTATCGGGGAGGCGACGCCAGCCATCAACTCTGCTTCCTTCACTTTCGTCTCCCTCCACAGTCTCTCCTACCTATGGGTATCGGGGTAGCGACGCCAGTCGGTATTTGGGTTGGCGACGATCAGATACTTCATCTGCCTGATAGCCAGTGGGAAAGGGCCCAGGATGTCAATTCCCCATGTGTGGAAAGGCCACGGGCTGTATATAGACCTTAACTCTTCTGGCGGCGCCTTGTGCCAGTCGACGTGCTTTTGGCATTGCCTACACCGCTGGGCGTGCCGTGCGCAATCCTCTTTCACTGTTGGCCAGAAAAAACCTGCGCGTATTACCTTGGAGGCTAAGGATCTTCCTCCTACATGGCTTCCGCAGATGCCTTCGTGTAGCTCCGCCATTATCCTGGTGCACTCATCGCCACTGACGCATGTTAGGATATGGTGAGTGAAGCCGTGCCTGAACAGCACCCCATCCACCAAAGTATATCTGGCGGCATTTCTTTTGACTTTCTTGCCCTCCTCAGGGTCCACTGGAAGAGCCCCCTCCGCCAGGTACCGTTTATAGGGCGTCATCCAGGTGTCTCCCTTGGACAAAACACAGACCTGCATCTGCTCTTCCTCAGGCACACCCGCGTATATGCTGATGCGGGGCGCCTTCTACGTATCTTGGGTTAAAGAGGAATGGCTCCTCGGCCTTCCCCTTGATGTATAAATCTGGAGGACATCCACCCTGTTGTCTTCCACGAATCGACGCGGAGCTTTGAGAGTCTCCTGGATCACTGTCCTCTGTCTACCCCCCTTGCCTGAGCTGGCCAGCTTTGCAAGCAGGTCAGCTCTGGCATTCTGCTCCCTCGGGACATGTATCAGCTCAAGAGCGTTGAACGCCCCCTTCAATAATTGGACGTATCTAAGATACGCCGCCATCTGTGGGTCCTTCGCCTGGAATTCACCCGACACCTGCCCCGTAATCAACTGAGAGTCGCTCTTCACCAGGAGGTTCTGTGCGCCCATCTCCTTGGCCAAGAGCATTCCTGCTATCAGGGCTTCATACTCTGCCTGATCGTTACTTGCCTTGAAGGCAAAACGCAAGGCCTGCTCGATCAGTATGCCGTCGGGTCCCTCCAACACTATTCCCGCACCGCTCCCTTGTTAGTTTGAAGAGCCATCAACCAAGAGTAGCCACTGCGAACTAGGTTCCACCTCTTGCTCACCTCCGGGCGAAAGTTCTGCTACAAAATCCGCGTACACCTGCCCTTTGATGGACCCTCTAGGCTCGTACTGGATGTCGAATTCTGACAGCTCCACTGCCCAACGTACCATTCTTCCTGCCACATCGGGTTTCTGCAGCACTTTCTGTATGGGGAGATTGGTCATCACCACCACCGTAAAACTGTGGAAGTAATGACGGAGCCTCCTAGCAGAGAACACTACCGCCAGCGCCGCCTTTTCTAGTGCTTGGTACCTCGTCTCAGCCCCCTGTAAGGCCTTGCTCACGAAGTAGATGGGCTTCTGACTCTGGTCCTGCTCTTGGACCAACACAGAACTAATGGCCCGCTCCGTTACAGTAAAATACAAACGGAGGGGCACGCCCGTTACCGGCTTGCAGAGGACCGGTGGCGTCGCCAGGTACTCCTTCAGCTTAATGAAAGCCGCTTCGCACTCATCAGTCCATGCAAAGCGACTGTTTCTCTTGAGGCACTGGAAGTACGGGTGCCCCTTTTCTCCTCCGGCGGAAACAAACCTCGAGAGCGCCGCCATCCGCCCTGTCAACTGTTGCACCTCCTTTACCGATGTCGGACTCTGTATGGCGATAATAGCCGCACATTTGTCGGGGTTCGCCTCTATCCCCCTCTCGGTGAGCAAAAAACCCAAGAACTTACCGGCCTCTACCCCAAAAACACACTTTTCGGGGTTCAACTTGAGGCGGTATTTGGATATTGTGTTGAACAACTCCTCCAGGTCTGCCATGTGCTGCACCCTATTCTGCGACGCCACCACCATGTCGTCGACATAAGCGTACACATTCCTCCCAAGCATTGGTGCCAGGACCTTATCCATTAGCCTCTGGTACGTGGCGCCCGCGTTTTTCAGCCCGAAGGGCATCACCTTATAACAGTAACTGCATGTCTCCGTCATGAATGCAGTCTTGCTCTCGTCTCTTGGGTGCATCTTGATTTGGTTGTACCCTGAGAAGGCGTCCAGGAAACTTAACACCTTGCTGCCGGACGCGCTGTCTACCAAGGCGTCGATGCTGGGCAACGGATAGGAATCCTTTGGGCACGCCTTGTTCAGGTCCATGAAGTCAACGCACATTCTCCACTTTCCGTTCGCCTTTTTCACCAAAACGACATTGGCGAGCCACTCAGGGTACTGAATCTCCCTAATGTGGCCAGCACTCAGCAGCTTCTGCGTTTCGTCTTTCACCACCTGTTGTCGTTCCTCATTGAACATCCTCCTTCTCTGGCGCACGGGGCGGACCGTGGCGTCCATGCTGAGGTGGTGACACAGGAAATCAGGGTCAATGCCTGGCATATCCGAGGCGGACCATGCGAAGGCATCCATGTGGCGCGAAATCACTTCTGCCACCCCTTCCTGTTCTTCTGGGCTTAGCGAACTTCCTAACTTGAAAGCTTTGCCGCCAATCTCCCTTTCTATGGCGTTAGCTGCAGGCTGCTCCCTGCTATCCTCTTCGACGGGTGCCGCCTCTTCGACGGGCGCCATGTCGTCAGGGCCTTCCTCCATCGGCACATCTGCTTCGGGCATCGCCCTGTCTGCTATGGCCTCTTCAGGCATCAGCCCAGCGGGCGTCGCCTCAATCATCGTCGCGTCCGCGCTCGGCGGACGTTCATACACCATGAATACGCCTCTCTTCGTCTTCAGGCTGTTTTCATAGCATTTCCTCGCCTCCTCCTGGTCTGACCTGATGACTATCACCCGGCCACTGAGGTCCGGTAGCTTCATCTTCATGTGACGGGTGGAGGACACTGCGCTCAGACGGTTTAACGCCGGTCTGCCCAGCAAAATATTGTAGGCAAAATTAGCGTTCACGACGAGGTACCGGATGCTCTCGGTACGGGAGGCCTCTCCGTCTGTGAACGTAGTCCTCAACTCCAGGTACCCCCGGACTTCTACCTGGTTTTCCCCGAACCCATACAAACATCTCGTATAGGGACTCAGCAGATCGGGGGACAACCGTAACTTATTAAAGGTCGACAGAAACATGACGTCTGTCGAGCTTCCTTGATCAACAAGCACTCTGTGGACCTTCCTTCCAGCTGTGACGACTGAGATGACAACGGGATCGTTGTCGTGGGGCACCACATCTCGGAGGTCTCTTCTTGTGAACACAATATCTGACTCCTAGGGCTCCCCCGAGAGCCTCTCCTCGATTGAATTCACCCCCCTCGCGTATTTCTTCCGCTGGGAGGCGGTGGGTCCTCCGCCGGAAAAACCTCCAGCAATGGTGTGGACCTCGCCAAGCACAGGCATCTCGTGTGCTGGCTCATCTGCCGGCGGCGGCAAGGTGGCGGTCGTTGTGGAATCTGCGACATAATCTTTCAAAAACCCAGTCCTCACCAGCTCGTCTAGCTGGTAGCCCAACGACAGGCAATTATCAATTTGGTGCCCGAAAGCCTCGTGGAATTCGCACCAAGAGTCTTTACGGGGCCCTAACACCTTGTCGGTCTTCGCCGGTCGCCTCAGCCTCTCGGCTATGTTGGGTACGGCGATCAAATCCTTCAACTCAACCACGAAGTTGTACCTCGCCGGTCTTGCTCTTTCTCTGGCGGGGCGTTCGCCTCCTGCTGGGCCCCGGGGCTGGGGCTTTCTGGCCTCGTAGGGGCGTCTCGCCTCTGGCTTCTTTCTCCCCGTCGTGGTCTCATTGACTCTGACGGGTTGAACTCGCGCCGGTCCCCTCGGGCGTGTGGGCACGGCGCTGGTGCGCTTCACACATACCTCCCCTTCCGAAGCAATATGCTCTACTGCCCTGCGCCGTAATTCAGCGAAAGTCCTAGGGCGATTACGGATAATGGATTCTCCGAAGGGGCCGGGGCATACGCCTTTCACAAATGCGTACACGATCATAGGCTCTTCTGTTGTGCCAACCTTCACGACCTGGGCCCCGAAGCGATTGATATACTCCTTCAGGGTCTCCCCCTGATATTGCTTCACGTCGAACAGGTCGTAGGAGACCAGCGGCGAGGCCTTGTTGGCTAAGTACTGTTCTCGGAATAACCGCGACAATTGGCGGAAGGATGTGATATGACCTTCTGGGAGGCTAATGAACCAGTCCATAGCCATCCCGGTCAGGGTGCTCATGAAGATCTTGCACTTGGCAGCATCAGAACCGCCTATCAGGACCATCTGCGTGTGAAATGCAGCCAGGTGCGTCTCTGGGTCCTCCATCCCGGTGAAGATCACCTTGGGTCCCGCGAACGTGTTCGGGATCGCTGCGTCTAGGATCTCCTGTGAGAAAGGAGTGGAAAACTCCCTTGGTGGGGAATGGTTCTCCGTCTCGTCATGCCCAGGCCGCCTCCTATCGTTTCTCAGGCCCTGGCGCAACTCCTCATTCACACGGTGGAGCTCTTCGTTCCGCTCATGCGAGGCGTCAAGGTCTGCCTGCATGCGTTCCTGCTCCATTTTCGAATCCGCCATGTCCTGTTGCAGCCCCCTCATTATTTCCAGGACCTGCTGCATGGATAGGTCTGCTGGGGCTGCGCGCGCTGCTCTTCGTCTGGTGGGGGCCATTGTCGCTCCAAACTCCTTCAACGTTACTGTAACTTGATAAACCTTCTCGAACTTGTGATGGGACTGATGTTTTATATCTGCCCCACGGTGGGCGCCAAATGTTCCGTCCGGTTGACCGGGACGTCTTCGTGCGCGACCTCAACCGTCAGCTAGGGACTCCTTCCCACTGGTTGCCCGTGGATTCCTGCAAAAAAGAGGACAAAAAGGCGCCCTAGCGGCCGTGTGCACTCCGACGCTCAAGTCAGCCAGCAAGAAACACCAAAAACTATCCACCTACGTGACTGAGCACCGCGTATGGCACTCTGAAGGTGGTAAAAGAACTGTGTATATGTGTGTGTTGTCTCCTTCAGGCAAAAATATTCCCCAGTCACTTGTACGTAACCTTGAAGCACGAGCAAACAACTAGAGAGTTCTCTGGTAAATTTGCCGAAAGTTCCAACCCTTTTTCCAACATTCTCTGCGCTATTTAAACTATCCAAGCATTTAAAGCGCCTTAAAGCGCTTTTAATCACAAACGTAACACACTCATTAAAGCGCTTAATTAGAAAACGTAGCGCATTTAAGACGTTTGAAACGCTCGGGAGCCATTATAGTACCTGAATGTTCGAAAGGGAAACTGTATTGAATAACTCTTAATTACCTGGCACCTGACTAAAGGGTGTTTCTATTCTGGCATGGCTGTCGTACACGTGGAGGGCCTCACGACGCCATGACCCCATCTAGGGGCGCTTCGGCCCACCTGGGGACGTTTCTACGTGTGAGTCCTCCTGCTGGGAGTGCTACTGCGCTAGGGGTGACTTTTTGGGGTGCCAACTCATGCCCCCAAGTATCTAGTCACTTACTTTGAGAGCGTATCTGCCTTCCTTTTGTACTCTGCACCCGGTTGCCCTGGGCGTGACTTTCCTCTTGAGTCGTATATGCCCCACAGGCGTCTCTGGGGCGGCAGGAGCACTTCACGAGTCAGGCTGCCCTTCACTAGTACTATTACTATGGCCTTGAAGCCACCTTTTCTTTCTCTTTATTGCTGCCCCATGCTATTGGGACCTGAGGCCTTCCCACGGCGTCACTCCCTCCATGGTCTTTCCTACCCATGGGTATCGGGGAACCACACCGTGATTGCCTTGTTTTTTTACACTGTTTGATCTGGCGACGCCCTAGTGAGGCGATGCCTCCATCTGGGCGACGCTTTGCCTTGGCGACGCCTTGCCCTGGCGACGCCTTGCCTTGGCGACGCCTTGCCTTGGCGACGCTTCCTCTTGGCGTTTCTACACCTAGGCGACGCCTTGCGTTGACTTTGACCTTCCAGTCGTTGACTTTGACCTTGACTTAGTCAGCGCCCGGATACGGGACGATACGGAAGCCAACCCGGATAATTGTGCCACCATCCTGGCGATGAGGAGCCCAGCTACCGTGAAGGATGTACAACAATTAACAGGTCGGATGGCCGCCCTGTCTCGCTTCGTGTCGGCTAGCGAAGAGAAGGGACATCCCTACTTCCAGTGCTTAAGGCGCAATAACAAGTTTGCTTGGACGAAGGAGTGCGAGGAAGCCTTCGTCAAGCTGAAGGAGTATCTGGCGAGCCTGCCGGTTTTGTGCAAACCGCTGGTGGGAACCCCTCTCAGGTTGTATTTTGCTGTAACTGAGAGAGCGGTGAGTGCGGTGCTCGCCCAGGACCAAGATCAGGTTCAAAAGCCTATTTATTTTGTTAGTAAGGTGCTGCAAGGCCCCAAAACGAGATATCAGGCCCTGGAGAAGGCTGCGCTGGCTGTGGTGTTTTCGGCGAGGAGGTTGCGCCACTACTTCCATAGCTTCACGATTCTGGTGATGACTGACCTGCCCATCCAGAAGGTCTTGAAGAAGCCCGACGTTGCGGGAAGGATGGTGAAGTGGGCAGTAGAGCTGTCAGAGTTTGATATCAAGTACGAACCCCGAGGCCCGATTAAGGGGCAAATCTTCGCAGATTTCGTGGTCAAGCTCTCGTCTGAGGCGACACGAGTCGAAGGGGACGACTTCCGTTGGGTACTCTCGGTGGATGGATCGTCGAACCAGCAGGGTAGCGGTGCTGGAGTCATTTTGGAAGGACCCAACGGCGTGTTGATCGAACAATCTTTGAGGTTTGCCTTCAAAGCCAGCAACAATCAAGCAGAATATGAGGCGCGGATCGTCGGGATCTTGCTGGCAAAAGAGATGGGAGCGAGGGTGTTGATGGCTAAGAGTGACTCGCTGCTAGTCACAGGGCAAGTAACAGGCGAGTTCCAGGCTAAAGATCCACAAATGGCGGCTTACTTGGAGTATGTGCAGGAATTGAAGAGTTCCTTTGCCTCCTTTGAAGTGGCGCATGTGCCCAGAGAGCAGAATGCCCGAGCTGACTTGCTAGCTAAGCTCGCCAGTTCAGGCAAGGGGGGTAGACAGAGGACGGTGATTCAAGAAACTCTGAAGACGCCGAGAGCATTTGTGGCAGATCACCTGGTTCTTCAGATAAGCAGGTCGACGGAAAAAGCGGTAAGAAGTCACAAGTCTTTAACGCAAGAAACATTGAGATCGCCGAGAATTAGAGCATGTCGAGGAGAGAAGGTAAACATGACGCAGGTCTGTGCTACCCATGAGCCAGACATCTGGATAACACAGTACAAGCGGTGCCTGGCAGATGGCCTTCTCCCGCTGGATCCGATAGAGGCTAGGAAGATAAAGAAGAATTCTAGCAAGTTCACATTGATTGATGGCGAGTTGTACAGGTTTGGGTTCACTCACCCACTCCTGGAATGTGTGCATGGCGAGAAGTGCACGAGAATCATGGCAGAGCTCCACGAAGGGATATGCGGAAGCCACGTCGGGGGTCGAGCTCTGGCCGCAAGGACTCTCCGTGCAGGGTACTACTGGCCATCGATGAGAGAAGACTGCAAGAAGTACGCGCAGTGTTGCAAACAATGCCAACAGCACGCCGATTGGCACAAGGCGCCTCCCGAGGAGTTGAAGTCAATCTACAGCCCTTGGCCGTTTCATACTTGGGGAATCGACATCCTGGGGCCATTCCCCCTGGCGATCAGGCAGATGAAGTACTTGGTGGTGGCGATTGAGTATTTCACCAAGTGGATCGAAGCCGAACCAGTGGCCCAGATCACCGCACACAAGATCGAAGGTTTTGTGTGGAAGAACATTGTGTGCCGGTTTGGTGTGCCCAAGCGCCTGGTGTCGGACAATGGGACTCAGTTTGCAAGCCACCTGTTGAAGAAACTGTGCGAAGGGGTGGGAATTCAACAAGTGTTTGCATCCGTCGAGCACCCTCAGACAAATGGCCAAGTAGAGTCAGCTAATCGGGTGTTGCTGAGAGGTTTGAAGAGAAGGCTGGAGAAAGCCAAAGGAAGCTGGGTTGAGGAGGTACCCCGCATAGTTTGGGCGTACCACACCACCGAGCAGTCAGGAACCCACGAGACCCCGTTCAGCTTGGTCTACGGATGCGACGCAATGATTCCAGTAGAAATCCAGGAGAGCTTGCCGAGATTCCAGAACTTCGTAGAGGAAGACTCGAATGAGGAAAGAAGGTTAAACCTGGATCTACTGGATGAGGTCAGGGAAGAGGCGAGATTGAAGGCTGAAGCGGTGAAGAGAAGGATTGAACGAAGATATAACTCGAAGGTGATGCCGAGGCAGTTTAGAGAAGGCGACCTGGTGATGAGGAAAGCCCACCAGTACGAGATGGAGAATAAACTGTCGCCCAAGTGGACGGGACCGTTTAGAATAACCGAGGCGCTCGGGAACGGCGCCTATCGCTTAGAGACATTGGAAGGAGGGACGATTCCTCGCACCTGGAACGCCACGCACCTCAAGTTGTATTACAGTTAAGAAGCTTTGTAAGTAAAGACAAACATGAAGTTATATTACAATGTCTCTGTCAAACAGTTTGAAAGGGGCACTCTTTTTTCCCTAAGGAGGGTTTTTAATGAGGCCACCCAATAAAGAGAAGTTTTCAAAAGTTTAAGTTGTTTCAGATTGCATGCCTGTTGTTTTCAGAAAGTTTCGAAGAAAGACCTTGTCACTTATATGTGACTTAAGGCGAGTTAAAGATATATTGCATGCTTTCTATAAAGTTTTAAGTCCTCATCGTCTTTCGGCGATCGGAGGCATCAGTTAAAGTTTTAAGTCCTCATCGTCTTTCGGCGATCGGAGGCATCAGTTAAAGTTAAAGTCCTCATCGTCTTTCGGCGATCGGAGGCATCAGTTAAAGTTAAAGTCCTCATCGTCTTTCGGCGATCGGAGGCACGAGTTAAAAGACCTCAACGCCCTCGCGCGTTCTGAGGCGAGATAAAGACCTCCTCGCCGTCGAGCGAGTGCAGGCGAGGGAGAGTGAAAAGTCCTCAGTGTTTCTGGGGGCGAGAAGATGTAACCCCTGGGGCAATGTAGAGGCACCAGTGAAAAGTCCTCAGTGTTTCTGGGGGCGAGAAGATGTAACCCCTGGGGCAATGTAGAGGCACCAGGGAAAGTCCTCAGTTTTCTGGGGGGGAGGAGATGTAACCCCTGGGGCAATGTAGAGGCACGATTTAAAGACCTTCTCGCCTATGAGCGAGTTCAGGTGAGTTAAAAGACCTTCTCGCCTATGTGCGAGTTCAGGCGAGTTAAAAGACCTTCTCG
Organism: Phaseolus vulgaris; assembly: GCF_000499845.2. Lineage (NCBI taxonomy): Eukaryota > Viridiplantae > Streptophyta > Magnoliopsida > Fabales > Fabaceae > Phaseolus > Phaseolus vulgaris. The sequence continues at coordinate 5,156,253 of NC_023758.2, read as the reverse complement.
CCTATGAGCGAGTTCAGGCGAGTTAAAGATCTTCTCGCCTATGAGCGAGTTCAGGCAAGAGAAAATCCTTCTCGTCTCGAACGAGTTCAGGTATGGTGTAAAGGGTGGAAGAAGTTTGGAGGGTGGCTAAGGTAGGTTCGAAGAGAGCGCCTAGCCACCCGGTCTCTTGTTCTGAAGCTCAAGGAGGTAGAGAAGGATCCGAAAGGCGCCTCTATCCCCAGATAAAAGAACAATGGCCAAGGTATGAAGCCAGAAAGAAGCTGATATCGCCAAGTGAGTCTATGGCGACCAGGAAAAGTTCAAGCAGTGGCGAGAAAGTTAAAGACCCGTTTTTGATGAAGCAGATCGGGTGAAGTGATGTTTTAAGCCAGTAGTTGAGTTAAAGTTCGTTGCTTGAAGAGTGATTTTACGTTAAGGTTCATGGCCTTGAGATTACAAGTTGTTAAAGCGTTATTGTCCGAAGATCAGTGTTTCGAAGCAGTTAAGTACACGATTGTGCTTACGAAATTACTAAGTCATTTCTTTGAAGTAAATCGCGCAAGGAAAGTTAAAGCAGACAAAGAAGTTACAAGAAGAAATACAAAGGTCTTGTCATTAAGTAAATATCAGTTCGGGGCACATATACAGAAAAAGAAAAAGTTCATTACAATTATATGCAAAGGGAAAGCGTAAAGGTAGTGGATGGAGGGAATTGATCAGTCTTCAGCGGGAACCACCTTCCCATCCACCACCTCGTTGTTGAGGGACACCATGCTGAGATCTAGATTGGGGAACAAGCAGGCGAACTGTTCCCGTGCGGCCTCGAATCCAGCAGCCAGAATTTGGGCAGAACTCAGATTAAGTTCTTCAATCTGTTTCTTGAGTTCTTCAGTTTGTTCCTTCAGCCCCTTGTTCTGCTGCTCCAGCTCTTCAGCTTGCTTCTTGAGTTTTTCGATGGTTTCTTGAGCTAGAAGAAGGTCTTCAGCAACCTTCTTGGATTCTGCCTGCACCTGGCCCAATTCAGCAGCGATCTCCCCCTTTTCTTTGTTGGCTTCAGCAAGCTTCGCCATGGTGTCGTCCCTTTCTTTTTCCACCGTCCCCAAGAAGACCTCCCGATCGGCTGACCTTTGCTCCAGTTTCTTCACCTTGGCGGCATCAGCTTTGATCAAGGCCTCCAGGTCAGCCACTTTCACGCGATAAGGCACCAGTTTGCTCTCTAGCTCAATCTTCTCTTGAGCCAAGAGCTGTACCTTATGGCGGAGATCGGTGGCCTCCTTGCGCGCCACCCGAAGCTCGGTGCTCATTGCATCTTCTACTCGGGAGTGTTCAATCTCCGCGAGTGTCAGATTGCAGGACAACTTCTCCGCCTCAATCCTTATAGTGCTGTTCTCAGTTCGAAGGGCGTAGAGGTCGTCCTGGAGCTTCCTGGTGGAGCTCTCCACAGCTCTAGAGATAATGGTGGGGAAGTCCTCTGCCATCATCTTCAGTTTGGCCGAGAAAGGCTCCCACATCCTCGTGACCTCGAGAGAGAGGTTTGCTTGTGGAGGCACCGGGTGGGCTCGTTGTTGGCTCTCGCCGCCACCTTCTTTAGTTGGTTGCTCAGCAGGTGCTTCTTGGCGTGGTGGCGACGTCGGGGATTCAGTAATCAGAATCGGAGAGTTGTGGGCAACCTCATCCCCGATTGGAGCAACGTTTGCGGTTGAGGCATTTGAAGGAGGACCCCCTCCAGCTGATACATACGGCGTGGAGGCGCTCGGGGGGTCCTCCATGAAGTTTGGCTCGGGGGCCTCAACCACAGGTGGCGCAGACGCCAATGGGATTGCTTGGACTGGTGAGGCAGGAGCTAGTGGGGGTGGCAATGTTGGGGGCGGAGCAGGTGTAGATGGTGGTGTTGATGTTGGAAGAGGGGGTGGAGCAGATGGAGAAGAAGGTGCCACCCTCTTCCTCTTCGTGACGAGGCCATCTTCAGTTGCTTCGTCGTCTTCCTCTTCCTCCTCGTGGACTACTTGGGGGGCTTTCCTCTTGGGTTTCCTGAGGACAAGCTTTTTGCGTTGGTTGGCGGGTTGGACATCGGGAGGAGTTGGGCCTTTGGGTGGCGATCGGCCCTGTGCGGCGGCGATCTCCACCACCGAGTTTGGCACGGTTTGTGAACCCGATGCCAACCCGTGGGTTCGAGCGAGCGCCCTCAATTCGGCGAGCGCCCTCAGTTCGGCGAGCTTGCCCTGCCCCAACATATTATCTGCATAGAGCAAAAATGCATGGGTTAGCTCAGAGAGAAAATAAATGCATAAGGCAGTATGCAGCAAAGCAGATAAATGGTGCAGAAAAATAAAACCAAAGTCTTGCGCACAACGCGCAAGACGCCCAGAAATAGTTAACAGAGGTAATGTTAGAATAAAGACTTAGACGTTCCGACCTATGCAAATTTCGAGTTGGTCCTCGAAGAACTCGAAGCAGATGAGCGTGGTGGTGAGGAAGGTGATGTTGGCATCTGCCACGCTCTTCCAGAAGAAGCAGAGGTCTCTGTCCAAGGCACCCATGCTATCAGGACTTCTTGGTCTCCTGAAGCTACTCTTGGACTCTTTGTTCCCCTTGTTTACCCAATACAAGGGGAAACCGTCGAGCAACGAAGCGTCCTTGTCATTGGGGCGCACCTGGACGAATTTGCCTTTCCAGTCTTTGTAGGATTGCTGGAAGATAGAGAGGATTGACCTCCCAGCAATCCCGTTCAAGCTTACCCATAGGCGATCTCCTGGGTGCTAGGCTTCAAAGAGAAATAAGAAAACATCCACTGATGCTGGCAACCCCAGATGGTCGCACATGACCTGGAACGTCCGCACGAACGCCCAGCTGTTGGGATGGAGCTGGGCGGCGACGATGTTGAGCTCGGTAAGAAGCTCCCTCTCAAAGCGAGTGAAGGGAAACCTAAGTTTCACCTTCTTGGACAGGATTGTGTAAACGAAGCAGAAGGGTCCACCGTTGTTCCCCTTGTCGTCGGCGCAAACTGGCAGGTCGGGGGGGCAAGGTAGCACCGTCATCTGTTCGTCGTGCTCCTTATGGAATGATTGGTGAGGCTCGTCCCCTTTCTTTAGTCGCAGAACTGCCCCAGCAAAGTTTACAGAAGACGTTTCCCTCAACAAAATCGAGGTGGCCCAGGGGTACAGTTTTTTGAAGTCTGGGGAGGGAACAGAGGCTCCTCCGGCAACGGGTGGAGTGGCCTGAGCCAAGTTGGGGCGGGAGGGTGCAGGTGATGGCATTTTCATGAAGTTCTTCTTGAATCAAAGTAGAGTATGGGGCGGAAGCAATGAATGAGAGTGAGCAAGATCCTCCTAAGAGTGGTGTTGATCTTGTAGGTGCATGATAAGTGTGGGTATTGAGTGGTTCGGCCAGTTCAAGGGAAAAGATGAAGGAATTGAAGTTTAGAGCCTAGGATTCTAGGGAGAAGCAAAGTTGAGCACAAATTGGCAGCATAACTTTACTCACAATAAACTTGAAAATACAAGGTGTAGGCTCCTCCTTTTATAGGCTAAGGAGGACCATAATGCAACCCTAATGCTAGCCAAATGAAATGTAAATGTGAAGCACAAGGGTGCACAAATGAGCACATGGGGAGGGGTGTGTCTAGTTTTTATGCTCACCCCCTCCATGGGCTTTCTAGACCGGCCTTGGTAAATTTAGAGGTTTTTTTAGAAACTCTAAGTTTACTAGGTTGGTGTTTTAGGTGCCAAAATTAATTCTAAGAAAATTACAAATAAAGTTCCTATGCTAATTTTGACAAGAAATTAAAGTCTACTCTACACTAGAGTTTATGGCATTTGAACATGTAAAAGAACGTCTTCTTGGATCCTATTGGCCATAACTCTATGGTTGGCCCAAATCTACCCTTTGGTGGGCTTGCATGTGGGCTTGTGCTTGGGCCTCTTCCATCAGCAGGCCTCTCAGCCTGAGAAGACGAAGCACCACGTGCTCGCGGTGGGTCATGTGCTTGTGAGGAGGGGTTTCGTGATGAAGGAGGAGGGTTTGGGGTGATCTTTGAGCGAGTCATTGCGGAAGCTGCAGAGGAAAAAGAAAAGGAAAAATGATCAGGGTTCGCAGAGGCTGACTCGATCATGGAAGAAGGGTGAAAAACGAACGAACGTAGGTTCGTTGTGACGTTGACGAAGCCCTAAGTTACGAAGAAGGAGAAATAGTAAAAACAACCCACAACGTATGCACCAGACAGTTAAAGGATGATGCGAATCGGTTAAAATGCAGGAGAAACCAGCAGAAGAAGGAAAGGAAGTACCTTTTTGTGATCAGAAGAGTGATTCAGGAAGTTGGTGATTCAGGAAGTTGAAGAACGTTGAGAGCTTTTTTGCAGAAGAGAGTTGGAGCGTTTGAGAATACGAAGAAAGTGATGGAACAGTGGAGCGAAATGGGTTTAAGGGTATTTCGAAATGGGTTTGGGAAGCGCAAACGTTAACTGAAGGTAACCGTTGATGAAGCCACGTGTCGAGCGATGGGTGAGGTGTTTGGTGGAGCGTCAGAGAAGCAGAAAGTACAACCGCTTGAAATTATGCGCCAGTGCCACGTAGATCGGTATTGACGTGACTCTTTTAGTCTTTTCGCAGGACAAGTCTTTGCTTAAGACTGGGGGGCTTGTGTACCGCCCTGGTAGTCGGAAGTGATGACGTGGCATCAAGCTACAGTATAGGCGTGTTGACAAGACGCCAGATTGGCAGAAGGAAAGGAAGTCGGGGGGCTCGTGTAGTCGCCAGTTATGTAGTTGGCGTGCTCCGATCTCCAACATACCAGAACCGGCGATCACCGGGTTAAAGATGAAGTCGCCAGATGTAAACTCAGGCGACCAAGGGATTGGAGATCGCTAGAGCAAGCACATCGCCGAAGATGAAGGTGGTGCAGATTATGAAGGCGGCCGGCAAGACCACAGGGAAGGTGTACGAAGGCACCCTAACTCGCCAATTCTAGCAGAGATCGCGCTCCCAAGTTAGCTATGCACTGGGCAGTACCATGCATAAGTAACTTAGCCAAAAGAGAGTCAGAAGCAGCGCCCAAGTCAAGGAGGCTCCAGATGATGGCACGTGTACGACTGGATGCGAGCCACGTGTCCAGCTGCGTAACTGCCAGGAGAGAGAAAGTGACCAGGTATTTAAGGGTTTCCCAACGAACTTTTGAGGTACGCACGTTCAGATTGTATTCTTTACGCTTGCGAGTTCTTGAGCATACTGTGAGAGAGAACATTGCACGGTTCCTTGAGAGTTCTTGAGTGTTTGCTCTTGAAGTATTTGGTGGTTCAGTCACTGACTTGGGCGTTGGAGTGCGATCGGCCGCAGCGGCGCCGCTCTGTTCTTTTGCAGGTTCTTGAGGTGGATCGTGACGAAGGACGGAGGTTGAAGCGGTGCGCACGTCGATCCAAGTTTGACGAGGCAAGTTCCAACGTTCTGGTCAACAGGCAGGATCAGTCACCATTTGGCAATGGACACACAAGTTAGACCAGTGCGGCAGAGAAGAAGGAAGTTTAACGAGGAGAGGAGGCAGGCGATCAGGGATGAAACACAGAAGCTCCTCGCCGTAGGCCATATCAGTCCTCGCCGTAGGCCATATCAGGGAGGTCCAGTACCCTGAGTGGTTGGCTAATGTCGAACTGGTGAAGAAGAGCAATGGGAAGTGGCGCATGTGCGTCGACTTCACTGACCTGAACAAGGCCTGCCCAAAGGATTCGTATCCTTTGCCAAGCATAGATGCCCTGGTTGACAGTGCAGCAGGGTGCAAGTTGCTGAGCTTTTTGGACGCCTTCTCGGGGTATAATCAGATAAAGATGCATCATATGGATGAAGAGAAAACTGCCTTCATGACTGAGAGGTCGTGCTACTGTTACAAGGTGATGCCCTTTGGGCTGAAGAATGCGGGGGCCACGTACCAAAGATTGATGGATAAGGTACTTGCACCAATGCTGGGAAGGAATGTGCAAGCGTACGTAGATGATATGGTCGTGATCTCACCAGAAAAGAGCAAGCACGTCTCGGATCTGGAGGAGTTGTTCACCACAATCGCCAAGTTCAGATTAAAGCTGAACCCCGAAAAGTGCATTTTTGGCGTGGAGGCAGGGAAGTTCTTGGGATTCCTCTTAACTGAAAGAGGAATAGAGGCAAATCCTGATAAGTGTGCTGCCATATTGGCGATGAGGAGCCCGGCTACCGTGAAGGAGGTGCAGCAACTTACAGGTCGGATGGCTGCCCTGTCTCGTTTCGTATCAGCTAGCGGAGAGAAAGGCCATCCATATTTCCAATGTTTGAGGCGAAACAACAAGTTTGTCTGGTTGAAGGAGTGTGAAGAAGCCTTCGTGAAGCTTAAAGAATACTTGGCGAGCCCGCCGGTTTTGTGCAAACCCCTAGTAGGAACCCCTCTCAGGTTGTATTTTGTTGTGACTGAGAGGGCGGTGAGTGCGGTGCTCGCCCAAGATCAAGACCAGGCTCAGAAGCCTATTTATTTCGTCAGCAAGGTGTTGCAAGGCCCGGAGGTGAGGTATCAGGCCTTGGAAAAAGCTGCACTGGCTGTAGTATTTTCGGCGAGGAGGTTGCGCCACTATTTTCACAGTTTTACAGTGCTGGTGATGACCGACTTGCCCATCCAGAAAGTCCTGAAGAAGCCTGATGTAGCTGGGAGAATGGTGAAGTGGGCGGTGGAGCTGTCGGAGTTTGACATCAAATATGAGCCCCGAGGTCCGATCAAGGGGCAGATTTTCGCTGATTTTGTGGTCGAGCTCTCGTCAGAAGCAGCACGACTTGAAGGGGATGATTTTCGTTGGGTGCTCTCGGTGGACGGATCGTCAAACCAGCAGGGTAGCGATGCTGGAGTCATTCTAGAAGGGCCCAACGGCGTGCTGATAGAACAGTCCCTGAGGTTTGCCTTCAAAGCCAACAACAATCAAGCAGAGTATGAAGCGTTGATCGCCGGAATCTTGCTGGCCAAGGAGATGGGGGCTAGGGTGCTGATGGCTAAGAGTGACTCGTTATTAGTCACGGGACAAGTAACAGGCGAGTTCCAAGCCAAGGATCCACAAATGGCGGCTTACTTGGAGTATGTGCAGGAGTTGAAGAGTTCCTTTGTCTCATTTGAAGTGGTGCATGTGCCCAGAGAGCAGAATGCCCGAGCAGACTTGCTAGCTAAGCTCGCCAGTTCGGGCAAGGGGGTTAGGCAGAGGACAGTGATCCAAGAAACTCTGAAGACACCTAGAGCATTTATGGCAGACCACCTGGTTCTTCAGATAAGCAAAGTCGACGGAGAAAGCGGCGAGGAGTCACAGATCCTTGACTCAGGAGACCTTGAAAGCGGCGAGGAATAAGAGCATGTCGGGGGGAGAGGGTGAACATGACGCAGGTCTGCGCTACGCACGAGCCAGACACATGGATAACACAGTACCAGCGCTGCCTGGCAGATGGCCTTCTCCCGCTGGATCCGACGGAGGCTAGAAAGATAAAGAAGAACTCCAGCAAGTTCACCATGATTGATGGCGAGTTGTACAGGTTTCGGTTCACACACCCACTCCTGGAATGTGTGCACAGAGAAAAATGTACAAGAATCATGGTCGAGCTCCATGAGGGCATATGTGGGAGTCACGTTGGGGGTCGAGCCCTGGCTGCAAGAACTCTCCGTGCAGGTTATTACTGGCCAACGATGAGGGAGGACTGCATGAAGTATGCACAGGGTTGCAAGCAATGCCAGCAGCACGCCGATTGGCATAGGGCGCCTCCAGAAGAGTTAAAGTCAATTTACAGCCCATGGCCGTTTCATACTTGGGGAATTGACATTCTGGGACCTTTTCCATTGGCGGTCAGGAAGATGAAGTACTTGGTGGTGGCAATTGAATACTTCACCAAGTGGATCGAAGCGGAGCCAGTAGCCCAGATCACCGCACACAAGATCGAGAGTTTTGTATGGAAGAACATCGTGTGCCGGTTTGGTGTGCCTAAGCACCTGGTGTCAGACAACGGGACTCATTTGCAAGTCACCTACTGAAGAAGTTGTGCGAAGAGGTGGGAATACAGCAGGTGTTTGCATCCATCGAGCACCCACAGACAAATGGCCAAGTGGTATCTGCCAATCGGGTGTTGCTGGGAGGTTTGAAGAGAAGGCTGGAGAAAGCTAAGGGGTCGTGGGCTGAGGAGGTACCCCGCATAGTTTGGGCGTACCATACCACCGAGCAGTCAGGAACCCATGAGACCCCGTTCAGCTTGGTCTATGGATGTGATGCAATGATTCACTACACCATTTTTTACTTTAGGCAACGCTGACATATCAACGGGTAGAAAAGTGTTGCCTAAAGTGAGTATAAGCAACACTTTTTTATTGTTGCCCACTTAGTAAGATTTATTTACCTTTATCTCAAATATTTAGAAAAAGTGTTGCCTATTTATTTTAAGCAACATTTTATAAAATGTGGACCAGATTGTGAGTACTTCAAAGAATGCTTTTAAAATTGTAGACATGTTAAATAGTATTTTAGGCAACATTTTTTAAAATGTGGTGTTTAACTAATATTTTAGATAACATTTTTAAAGTGATTAAATAACATATAGGCTTAGTTTTTAAATTGTGATAATTAAGTTTTTAAATTGTGATTAATTAAGTTTTTAAATTGTGATAATTAAGATTCAGCTTCGTCACGAACTTACCTTGTTATTGAGTTGGCATTGAGTGGTCGTCATTGAGTTGGCATTGAGTGAGTGAACCTTGTGCCATCACGAACGAAGACTCTAAGTCGAAGCCGAAACCTTGTGCCAACAGAAACCCTAAGTTGTTCGCTACGAAGCAGGAGTGGCATTGTGCGAGTAGTAATGTAAGCTGTTCGTTCTTCAAATTCAACCACAATGACGTTGTCGGAAGCAAAATGATGTGAAGAGACAGGTTTAAGTTTTCTTCCTTCCATTTTCACATCTGTTCGTTCTTCATTGTGCTCTGTTTTGCTTCTCTGTTGAATTTCCTGCATTGTTTGTTCTCTATTGGATTTCCTGCATTTTAGGTTCTCTGTTGGATTTCTTGCATTTTAGGTTATCTGTTGGATATTTTCTGTATTGTTTGTTCTCTGTTGGATTTCCTAGCTTTTAGGTTCTCTGGTGGATTTCCTGCATTTAGGTTCTCTGTTGGATTTTCTGCATTTTCTGCATTTTAGGTTCTCTGTTGGATTTCCTAGTTTTAATTTTAGGTTCAGCACATTGCTTTCTTCTTTTACCATTTCTTGAATCTTTAGTTTGGCAATTTCACAATTTGACTAATAAAATCCTTGTTTCAAAATTCCATAAATTCCTATATTGTTACAGTTAAGTGAAGGATTCTTGGACTATAGTTAAGGAAAAGAACTTTTAGTTTATAACTTACTAAAGCATTTGTATCAAACTAAAAGGACGCAGACAACCTAAGTGGCTTATAATATTGCAGAATAGTTTCCCAGTAACATCATTCAGTTTGGTTAAAGTCCAAGTAGTAGCTCAGCTTCTCTGTTTTTAAAATGGAGACTAGTCAACTTGATTAGTGCATAAATCAACAAGAAAAGGAACAAGATGGATTTTAGGAGAATTAGAAGAAACATGATGAGAAACAATAACCTCTGCACTCAAAATAATTCTTTGTTTTCTTTCTTTAGTATTTCATGGACTCAGATTTTAGGATTTATTTACTTTTTCGAGTGTATTTCTTTTTAATTATAATTGTTGCTTGGACTTGTTAATTGGACCTCAATTGAACACATTCAATCAAGGTGAATAGTATAAGCTAATCAATTGTGAATATTCAAATTTATCAGAATTTAATCAGTTGGTTGGTATTTGTTATTTTGCAATTGGTGCTGCAAAGGTATAAACTTAGTAGAAATGCATAAGAGGAAAATTTACATGCCCATTATATTCTGTGGACTTAGTAGAAATTTTCTTTTTTCCCAATCAATTGTTTAAAGATTAATCTATACTTACTATTGTATCTGCTTTTCACACCAAAACAATTATGGATGATGTGCATCAAGTATTGTGTTTTTTAAAGGCAAAGAGACAATAAGATCACTAAAATTGATAATCATACAGTGTTGTAGCTAAGTTGTAATTTCTTAGTAGCAGAGAAACTGTATCAACTTTCTTGTTATTAAAAATGAGAGAGAATGAAAAAACAAGAGCACTGTATAAGCATGCCCATAAATAAGGTAGTCATTTTGCAGCTTATGAAAAATCCATCTATTCCTAGCACTTTTGTCTGTTGAATGTTATCATATTGTAATGTGAAAACTCAGATACCCAATAATTTTGAATTTTGAATTCCTTAACAAGTAGACATATATATTATTAAGTATTATAATAGTTTTTTATAAGAGAATTAAGAACCATAATTAAGTATATGATAGTTTTTTTTTTTATAATTTTGTTTAGGAGAATTTATTGTATCTAATTATTGGAATTATCAACGTAAATGACAACACATATATTAGTTCCAACATAAATGACAGATTCTTGCATATATTAGTCTAATAATAGTTTTTTATATTGATTGATGAGCATTAGGAAGGCATTAATTTGGAATCAAATTTTTGAACACCCATCATAATCTCCAAATCAAAGACTAATGTAACTAGCTCAATTCACATTCTACTATGCTAATTTCAGCCTTTCATTTTGCATATAATATCTTATACTCTTCTATAATCTCTCCCATCCCATTAATAATTTATTGTTTATTATGTGATTGTTGTTCCATATATTCTGTCTAATAAATTCCTATTCATCCCATTTTATTTTTTATAGATTATAATTTTTAAGTTTAGTAAGTCTACTCTTATCTTCAACAATCGTAGCTATTGTTATTTTATTTTTACTTCAATAGATTATAATTTTTAAGTCTAGTAAGATTACTTTTAACTTTTACTTCAATAATTATATATATGTATATTTTTAATCCCATAAACTATGTACTAAAATATTGTACTACTCCTAAAAGGATAAAATTTATTTTAATGTTATTTTAATAAAAATAAATTTTATTTATAGTTTACACGTGTGAAAGGCTGGACCACTTCCCTTTATAAAAGGAAGATAGAGGGAGAAGAATACCCTCCAGGTTTATCTTTTATTTTCTATATTTAATATGCCCTTTTTATTCTGATGGATTTTATTTTCTATATTTAATATCCCTTTTTATTTCTTCCCTGACTATTTTAATACTTTATATATATATATATATATATATATATATAAAGTATTAAAATAGTTTTTATATAAAAGAATTAAGAATTATAATTTTAAATTGCAGAATTATCTCCTATGTGTCCTATGTGTCAGCTGCATATTTTGTAATTACAATCCCAATTTATATAATATTTCTTGCATATAATTTGTGTACATAATTAATAGTTAATTCTTAGGCAACTAATTAGAAGAATTTCTTGCATATAATTTGTTTATATTTTACATTAAAGGTGATGGAGAAAGAGTGGGCAAAATTCCCAAGGTTTAGCAGAGAATATATAGATGGTCTTGAGTCATTTTTAGATTTTGCTTACACTAGAGGAAGACCTCAAGGACGTGAGATTTTATGTCCATGCGCTGATTGTAGAAACTGTGTTTGGGCAAGAAGACATGTGGTTTATGATCATTTAATAGCCACGGGCTTTTTAAAAGGATATAAGGTTTGGATTCACCATGGAGAAGAAATATCTTCGACTACAAAAAGTGATGATGACATGATAGATAATGAAGATTCACAAGATGATATTTATGGCTTATTGTATAACACACATAGAAATGTGGTAGAAGCAAAAGGAGGCAAAGAGGGTCCTAATGATGAAGCTAGAAAGTTCTACCATTTGATTAATGATGCAAATCAAGAACTCTACCCTGGGAGTAAACACTTCTCCACTTTATCTTTCATCATTCGACTGTATTTATTGAAATGTCTTCATGGTTGGAGCAATTCTTCATTCACTGATCTCCTACAATTACTAAAAGAGGTTATGCCTAGTTTGAATATTCCTGATTCTTTTAACAAAACAAAGACTATGATTGGTGATCTAGGCCTTGATTATAAAAAGATTCATGCGTGTCCGAAAGATTGTATGTTATTTTGGCAAGAGAATGAGGGTCTAGATGTTTGCAGTATATGTAAATCTTCACGATGGAAGGAATTTCCAAATGCCAATTCTGAGGTTGAACAGCCAAAATATGAGCATAAAGTTCCTGCCAAAGTATTGCGACACTTTCCATTGATTCCTAGACTTCAAAGACTATTTATGTGTTCAAAGACTACTGAGTCCATGAGATGGCATGAAGAAGAACGATCGAAGGATGGGAAAATGAGACACCCCACTGATGGTGAAGCTTGGAAGAACTTTGATAGTCTTCATGAAGATTTTTCTACTGATTCGCGCAATGTAAGACTTGGTCTGGCTAGTGATGGCTTTAATCCATTTAGGACCATGAGCATATCACATAGCACGTGGCCTGTGATGATGGTGGTGTACAACTTTCCACCTTGGTTGTGCATGAAACCTGAATATACAATGTTATCATTGTTGATTCCGGGACCACAATCACCAGGAAATGATATTGATGTGTACCTTCAACCGTTGATTCAGGAGTTAAAAGATTTATGGGAGTTTGGAGTAGAAACATATGATGCTTCAGAAAATGAAACATTTTTAATGCGTGCCGCTCTTCTATGGACTATCAGTGACTACCCTGGGTATGCGATGTTGTCAGGTTGGAGCACCAAAGGAAGATTAGCTTGTGCATATTGTAATTATGACACTAATTCATGCTACTTGAAACATAGCCATAAAATGTGCTATATGAACCATCGTGTCTTTTTACGAATGAGCCATCCTTGGAGATTTAATAAGAAGTCTTTTAATGGAAAAAAAGAATTTGGATCTACACCACACATGTTAGAAGGGCCAGAAATCGTAGAAATGTTAAAAGATTTCATCAATGAATTCGGAAAGAATGCAAAAAAGACAAGTGATGGTCCATGGAAAAAGAGATCAATCTTTTTTGAGTTGCCTTATTGGGCAACAAATAAATTACGTCACAATTTGGACGTCATGCATATTGAGAAAAACATATGTGATAGTATTTTGGGCACTCTTTTGGATATTCAAGGGAAGACAAAAGATCATGTTAATGCTCGTTATGATTTGCAAAATATGGGAATAAGAAAGGATCTTCATCCAAGGGAGATTGATAAAGGCCGAGTACAATTTTCAGCAGCCTGTTTTTCAATGAATGCTAATGAGAAATCTATCTTTTGTGGTGTTTTTAAGGCTGCCAAATTACCAGATGGAAGTGCATCAAATATTTCAAAGTGTGTGCATGTTAATAACAAGAAAATATCTGGTTATAAGAGTCACGATGCACATTTCATGTTGCATTACTTACTACCATTATGCCTGATACCATGGCTGATCCTCTAATTCGATTTGGGTCATTCTTTCACTCTATATGTCAAAAGGTTATACAAGTGCAAGATATGGATTACTTGGAAGCAGAAGTAGTACAAATACTTTGTCAATCAGAGATGATTTTTCCACCTAGTTTTTTTGACATAATGCTTCACTTACCTATTCATTTGCCGAATGAAGTGAGATTAGGTGGCCCCGTTCAATTTCGATGGATGTACCCCATTGAAAGATATTTATGCAAACTGAAGAATTATGTTCGAAATAAAGCTTACCCAGAAGGTTCTATTGCTGAAGGGTATTTGGCAGAAGAGGCTTTGACTTTTTGCTCAAGATATTTGCATGGAGGTGTAGAAACAAGGTTAAACAGAGAACGTCGCAATTATGATCACAATGATGTATGTGAAATAGATGCAATTGATTATTTCTCAAGTCTTGGTCGCCCTATAGGAGGGAAAAGTAATGGTAAACCATTTTCTATAGATTTCACATCGAAAGCTCAAGCTCATCGATACCTCTTATTCAATTGTGATGCAATTGACATATACATCAAGTATGATAATAATTTCCTATCCTTTATATCTTGTCATATAAACTTATTATGTAGTTTTAACCAATAATATATCGATGCCTTTGCAGAGAGTTTGATGAGAGTGTTAATAGGGGCACTAAAAGAGGAAAGTGGGTGAAGGCCAAAACCCAAAGTCGAGAATTTAGTGAATGGTTCAAAACTCGAGCCTTGAAAGATGACGTGTCTTCTCAAATTAAAGAGTTTTCTAGAGGGCCAAATAATGTTGCAAAGAGGTTTTCAGGTTACCTCATTAATGGATATAGATTTCATACTATGAAGCGGGATGCCAAACACAAAACTCAAAATTCTGGTGTAACATTGGTTTCATTGACTTCAAGTTTTGCAAGCACAAAGGATGACAATCCAAAAATTGAACCCATAACATATTATGGTGCAATCAAAGATATATTTGAGTTAGATTATTATGGTAGTTTCAAGTTTGTGATGTTCAAATGTGATTGGTTTAAGGTCGAAGAAGATAAATATGGACTTACTTGTGTATATTTCAACAAAAAGCTTTACCAAAATGATCCTTTTGTGCTAGCTTCTCAAGTCCATCAATGCTTTTATATCGAAGACCCTTTAGATGCAAATAGGCATTATGTTTTGAAAAAGGTTCCAAGAGATTTATTTAACATGGGTGACCAATCAAATGGTGTTGAACTAAATGTTGCAAACAATGATGGTGAACTAAATTGGGTTAGGGAAGACATGCCTGTCACAATATTTGAAAAATCTTCTAGTGTAGGGCAGAGAAATGTTTTTAATGAAGATGATATTGATGAAACTTTATTTGACTTCATGGACTAGATACTTAAAATAGGTAATAATTTTGTTACCTTTAACTACTTACTACTACTACTATTGTCTTATATATTTGTTTTTCCAATACTAAATGTGGACACATCATTACACTTTTGCATACATTTTAGAATTCTTGCTATCTAGTGTTATCTAGCCATTTTTCTATTTGCAACAAACTTATAGTATTATTTCTTGGCAGGCTTGTATCAATTCTTTGCTTAATCATCTGTTGGCTTCAATTATTCAAACAACAAGGGAGAATATCTCATATTCACTATTCAGAGGTGAACTTCTGCTTTAACATATCTTTGAGTTATGAGTTATTTATGATACACAAGTTACAATGAAGGTTATATTTGTCACTTTCAGTATCTATCATTGACCCATCACTCACAATTTTGTGTTCTTGTTTTAGTCAATGGGAAAGGAAGTAGATTCAAGTAAGGAATTGCTTAGGAGGTTCCATGTCAAACGTGAAAAAGGAAGCATTGTTGAGACAACTAGGGAACCTATGATTGTTTCTAATGGACAATTTAATTTGTCCAATTATCAAGTGGGATGCCAAAATAATAAGACCCCAATACAAGCCATTAATGATTCAAGAGCCAAGATACAAGCCATTGCACGATCTTTTATTCAAGTTCGTGCCAAAAATCAAGGAAAAAAAAAGGTGACAACAAAAGAAGAAACAGGTAAATCAAGGCTTGAAAACATTGAAGTTGCCTTACTTGAACTTGCCAATTCAAATGCCAAACAACTATCCAAAGAGAGGATACAAAGAGAGATTAGTTATAAGAGGATTGATAATGTTATGGGAGAAGGATCAAATACAATTGATAAATCCAAGGACAAATCAAAATCTATAAAGAGGGTAAGAGGGGAACATGATAGCTCAAGGGTAAATCAAAAGAAGAAAAAGGTATTAATAGAAGATTATCACTCAATGATTGAGATGGAAATTGCTCCTAAGAAGAAACAACCAACCAAAGTATGTGGATCAATGTTGATTGGTGAGTTTCTTGATCAAAATGGAGAAACAGTTAATCAAGTGGTTCAAGAAGAAAAGGACCACCAAGATGCAGAATTTCAAAAAGAAATAGAAGATGAAGGACATGAAGAAGAAAACTTGAATGAAGGAGAAGACCATGAAATAATTGTTGAAGAAGGTAATAATACTTTATTTGGCAAGTTTAATGCTTGTTATTTTTGCATTCCATCACTTATATATATATAAATTACAACTTAAACAATTTTCATGTTCAATTAGCCACTAGCAAGAAAAAAACTCGAGGATCGACTCAATGCTTGAAAATACATGCAAGAAATATTGAAGAGCGTCCAGAAGTTATCTTGGATGAACATGGAGAGCTTGTTGGTCCCAATGACAAAGTGGTGTCTGATTTAAGTTACTTTCTTGGGACCATAGCTAGGAATTCAGACTTTTGTCCATTGATTTATACAAACTTCAAGGCTTTGCTTAAGGATTACAAGGATCGCATATGGA
This sequence comes from Phaseolus vulgaris, assembly GCF_000499845.2. Classification (NCBI taxonomy): domain Eukaryota; kingdom Viridiplantae; phylum Streptophyta; class Magnoliopsida; order Fabales; family Fabaceae; genus Phaseolus; species Phaseolus vulgaris. The sequence goes on along the minus strand of NC_023758.2, from coordinate 5,139,963 downwards.
AATACGTCATGGTATTTGAATCATTTTTTTTGTGTGTAATGATATAATATGTATGAGATATTAATGACATGTGTTTATATTCAGGAAAAATTTATTATTTCTAAGAATGGAGAGAAAGCAATATTTTGTCGCATAAATGATGCATGGAGACGGTACAAATGTCATATCAAGAGACAATATTTTATAAAATATCCCACCATGAAGGAACGACTGAAACATCGACCACAATCCGTTCCTGAACATCATTTCAAGAATTTGATTGCATATTGGAAAAATGTTGTTATCCAGGTGTGTTAATGTTGTTATCACATAAATGTTTTGTTTTCTATTTTCTTTATTTAGTTTTTGTTTATGTTTTTGGTACTGTTTTTGTTTTCTATTTATGTTTTCGTTTGTTTCTGTTTTTGTTTTCTTCTATTTTTATTTCTGTTTTTTGTTTGTTGTTTGCTGTTTGCTGTTTGTTGTTTGTTGTTTACTGTTTCTGTTTGGTTGCTGGTTGTTGTTTGCTGTTTGCTGGTTGCTGGTTGCTGGTTGTTGGTTGCTGGTTGTTGTTGTTGTTGTTGCTGTTGCTGTTGCTGGTTGCTGTTGCTGCTGTTGCTGCTGTTGCTGCTGTTGTTGCTGTTGTTGCTGTTGTTGCTGCTGTTGCTGTTGTTGTTGCTGCTGTTTTTGTTGTTGTTGCTATAGCTGTTTCTGTTTTTGTTTCTATTTTCTTTTTTCAATTTTGTTTTTGTTTCTGTTTAGAACTATTGTTTAGTATACTAATAATTTTTCTTGTCCCAAAATATAGAGCATTAGTGAAAAAAATGCAAGCAATAGGAAAACACAAAAGTATATGCACCGAATGGGACCAATAAACTTTGCTAGAGTTCGAGCTCAATTGGTATTATTTTAATTGTTTCTCTCTCATCGTATAAATCTAGTTGTATCATTATTTCTTGCAGCTTAAAATTTCAAATACTGACTATTAACTTTTCATTCTTAAAGAGTGCTACAAAAAAGGATGGTGAAGAGGTCACTAGAGCTGAAATGTTTATAAAAACACGTCAAGGTCGTCCTACTCGGAAAGGAAAAGCAGTGGATGAAGAAACACTAGATGCCATTGCAAGTTTATTTTTTAATTTACAAAACGTGTCTATATGCTTCTTTTTTTTAATCATTAACTACGATATATGTACATATATTTCAGTCTATGCTTGAAGATTCTATGGAAAACGCATCAAGTGAAACTATGGAAAAAACATTTTAATCAATGTTTGGAAAAGAAAGGCCTGGTCGAGTTCGTTGCTATGGAAGGACTGTGACACCATCAGTATTAAAAAGGAATCAAGAAATTGCCGCTATCCATAAAGGGTATGCTATTGAAGTGAACTCCCTAACTCAAAAGGTTGAAGGTTTAGAAGCAATTGTGAAATTTGTGCTTAAGCAACAAAACCCAGATTTGAATGAGGGGGATATAGAACATATGATGTCACGGGTTTTAAGGAAAGAAAATAGTGTAGTTGCTCCAGGTTCATCTACTTCCACTCATGATCCTTATTTGGACCAGGTATAGACATATAATTTGCATTCAATTTGTATTTATCTTTTTTTATTTATAAACTTGATAATATTTTAAAAAGTTTGTACATTTTGTTTAATTGTTTCAGGATGAACGTCAAGATAATACTGATACTGGACATGAGAAAGATTTTTGATGATTGAAGAAATGTAGAAATTTTGAGAGATTTCCTAACTCTAATTAGTTGTAATGATTACAACTTCTACTATTTTGGTATACCATGGAAAATGCAACTTGCACATTTGAAATATTTTGGTATACAATGAAATTACATTTTAAAGTAGTTTGAAAATGTTTCATATTGCGTCATTTTATAAATTACATGCTACTCTACCATATCTTATGCACAATCAACCATTGTATGTCTCTATGGAGGAATTTTTGTGAATTATATCACTTGTTCAGACTAAATGTTTTTACGTATTTCTGGTTTCTCGAATGTGAGTATATGTGTAGATGTGAAAGACGAAACAGTTATATAGAATTCTGGAGGTTATTTCAGAAGGAGAGGATAATGTGTAGGTGTGCTTTTAACTAGTTATGTTTGTGGTGTAGTTTTAGCCTAATGATACTGAAGATAGAAGAAAGCACCCTATAAAGTCTTCCCATCCAATCCTTATTTATAGAACAGAACGCGTATTTTGACTATCATGTCAAGGAGTGATTTAATATTTTTTGCGCTATCAGACTATTTTTTTCTTGCAGTAAAAAGTTCTGTGTTTGAGTAAACAAATTGATGTGAGTTTATTCATGTAGAGGTTGGACGCATTGGCATAGGCATCTGTTATGACATTCGGTTTCCAGAACTAGCAATGGTATATGCTGCTAGAGGTTTGTCTTTTCCGTATTTAATATATTTGGAAACAATTAATCTCTCTAGTTTTGATTGGTTGCCTATGATTTGATTTCTCCAAATTGTTTTTATCTATGCCTCCTAAGTGTCATGCTATTAGCATCATATAGTACCAATTTTCATATTTTTGGGGATGGATAGGAGAGATTGGTTCACATGCATTAGGCAACACTTCAGGTGTATTTCTTATTTCAAGGATATACTAAAAGAAATTTCAAATCCATAGTTCTTGGTATGGAATTTCATTCCCTTTATTATGTTATCTGTCAATTTTTCCTTTTTTTTATACACTTTCAAGGATCAATTGAGATTAATTGTCAAGTTGTGTTGATTTGAAAACAGATGAACAAAACTATTGTTATTATTTTCTTGTTCTAAGATTTGGCAAACTTACAGTATCAGTTAGCTTTTGACTTCAGGTGCTCACTTACTCTTATCCCAAGGCATTTAACATGATAACTGGACCAGTACATTGGGAGTTATTACAGAGGGCAAGGTAATGGATACAACAAAGTGAAACATTTAGCAACCTGGAACACTTGTTTTAGTTGTGTTTCAGTTAAAATTTATAACCCTACCTAGTCTTGTAAGTTTCCCTTAATTTGTTCGTGTCCCCTAATATATTTTTATCTGTAAACATGACAATATTTTAAATTAATACCTTTTGATTTTTATTCATTTTTAGTCGTTGAAAATTATAAAACCACATGCCTTTTTGTCTCAAGTGAGGAATTAAAGACACACTCTTTTTTGTTAAATTTAGGACTAATCATTAATTAAATTTAACTAGGGACTAAATTGAAAAACGTCAACTTTCAAATATAGAAAACACACTGAAGCCAATAACGTGTTACTGTCTGTAAACAAACTCAATAAACTTGAAACTTAACTGGGTTTTTAACTAATTATTACATCCACTAAATTGGAGGATAGTTTTCTGAACCATATTTATAATTAATAATAGGCATTTGTAGACAAATATAATATTGTTTGTAGAAAACAAGAAACTGCTGATCATAATTAAAGTTAGAATATATATTTGGGTTACCTTTTTCTGTGTTCTACTCTTTTTTTTCTTTTCATTTTTTTCTTTTGATTCGTATCTTTGGCATGGAAAACCATTTTTTATTTTAACTTTTATTTTAGTATGATTGTGTACATTGGAGATATAAGATGATTATTTTTTCTTAATTAAAGCAAAGATGGAACATAAGCGGTAGTCAGACCAATTCAATAGTGGATTTCCACTTGTACTATTTTTTTTTACATTTTTTTATTCCCTTCTTCATTGTTTCACTTCCTTTGGCGACGGAGTTATTTTTAATTTGAAGCAAATGCTTCTTGTAATTTCTTGGGCATATTTTAGAAAAAGGCCTTTGGTCAGTAGTTTAATAAGTTTAATGTAGTGATTATTTTGTTTTTTTGTCTACTTGATATTTTTTTTCTTGTTTCTTTATTCAGGATGAAGTTGAAGATCATACGGAGAGAATTCACAAAATGTAGAAATAAATCAAACACTTTTGTTTGATATAAGTTGTAATTTCTTTTAATTTTAAAAGTGTACTAGACGACGTTAAATCATATTTTTTAATGTTTTCATCTATCTAATTATGTTTTCAGATATACATTATATGTTAGTTGCATATTTAATTATATTTCTAAATATTATAAATTTTATTTGTTATCAATTGTCTTCAATAGATTAATTAATTTATTTTGTAAAAATTAAATAAATAGTTTGACTTATTATATTTTTACTTTAAAATAATAAATACATTAGTGACTTAATGCATTCACAGTTTATTCAGAAATATTTTAAATAATTTTACCATAATTATTTAAACGCAATTGTTCCATTCAAATAAATATTGTTTAAACAAAATTGCAACATTTAAAAAGTGTTGTCTAAACATTATCAAGAAAAACGTTGCCTAAATATTCTCTCCAAAAAACATATAGTACATTTAAATAAGTGTTGTCTTTACGAATGACAACATTTTACAAAACGTTGCCTAAACAATAGGCAACATTGAAAATGTGTTGCCTAAACATTATGAGAAAAAACGTTGCCTAAAAGTTATCCCAAAAAACGTTGTCTATTCTACCAATATAAGGCAACGGCTGCAAAAAAGTGTTGCCTAAACCTAAGCCCACGGCTGCATATTCCACGATTGGAAAAGCGTTGTCAAAGCGTTGCCTAAAGTTAAGACAACGCTTTAACTACTTTAGGCAACGCTTTTTAGGTGTTGTCTAAGGTAAAAAATGGTGTAGTGATTCCAGTTGAAATCCAGGAGAGCTCGCCGAGATTCCAGAACTTTGTAGCGGAAGACTCGAATGAAGAAAGAAGGTTGAATCTGGATTTGCTGGATGAGGTCAGGGAGGAGGCAAGGGTAAAGGCTGAGGCAGTGAAAAGGAGGATTGAGCGAAGGTACAACTCGAAGGTAATGCCAAGGCAATTTAGAGAGGGCGACCTGGTGATGAGGAAGGCTCACCAGTACGAGATGGAAAACAAGTTATTGCCTAAGTGGACAAGACCGTTCAGAATAACCGAGGCGCTCGGGAGCAAAGCCTACCGCTTAGAGACATTGGAAGGAGGGGCAATTCCTCGCACTTGGAACGCCACACACCTCAAGTTATATTCCAGTTAAAGCTTTGTAAGTAAAAACGAACATGAAGTGATTTACAAGCTTTCTGATAAAACAGTTTGAAGGGGGCACTCTTTTTTCCCTAAGGAGGGTTTTTAATGAGGTCACCCAATAAAGAAGGGTTTTCAAGTTTAACGCTTCCAAGATTGCATGCTTGTTGTTTCGAAAATTTTAGAAAAAAGACCTTATCACTCGTACGTGATTAAAGGCGAGTTCAAAGTTATGTTGCATGCTCTCAGATAAAGTTTTAAAGTCCCCCTCATTTTTCGGCGATGAGCGGCATCAGATAAAGTTTTAAAGCCCCCATCGTTCTTTGGCGATTGGCGGCATTAGTTAAAGTTTTAAAGTCCTCATCGTCTTACGGCGATCGGAGCACTAGTGATGATTAAAGACCTCAACGCTCTCGTGCGTCTTGAGGCGAGAAAGATAAAGACCTCCTCGCCGTCGAGCGAGTGCAGGCGAGAAAGAGAAAAAGTCCTCAGTGCATCCAGGGGGGAGGAGATGTACACCTTGGGCAAGTTGAGGCGCAAGAGAAAGTCCTTCTCGCCGTTGAGCGAGTTCAGGCAAGAGAAAGTCCTTCTCGCCATTGAGCGAGTTCAGGCAAGATAAAGTCCTTCTCGTCGTTGAGCGAGTTCAGGCAAGATAAAGTCCTTCTCCCCGTTGAGCGAGTTCAGGCAAGAGAAAGTCCTTCTCGCCGTTGAGCGAGTTCAGGCAAGAGAAAGTCCTTCTCGCCGTTGAGCGAGTTCAGGCAAGAGAAAGTCCTTCTCGCCGATGAGTGAGTTCAGGCAAGATGAAGTCCTCCTCGACTTTGAGCGAGCGCAGGCGAGAGTAGAAGAAGACCTCCTCGCCTTTGAGCGAGCGCAGGCGAGAAAAAGAGAAGTCCTCCTTGCCTTTGAGCAAGTGCAGGCAAGAAGAAGTCCTCCTTGCCTTTGGGTAAGTTGAGGCACCAGAGAAAGTCCTTCTCACCTCAGAGTGAGTTCAGGCAAGATGAACTGAAAGGTCAGGGGTGTTCGTGACCTTAAACGGCGGGAAGGGAAGGAAAACGCCTTACCCCCTTTAGGTGAAACATCAATATTGACTTAGTACGACCAGAAGAAGCTTCCACGCTTGTAGGCGGTGTGAAGCAGATAAAATCCTTCTCGTCCTGAACGAGTTCATGTATGACGTGAAGAGTGAAAGAAGTTTAAAAGATGGCTAAGATAAGTTCACAAAGAACACCTCGCTATCCAGCTCCTTGTTCTGAAGTTCAGGGAGGTAGAGAAGGATCCGAAAGGCGTCTCTGCCCCCCAGATGAGGGAACAATAGTCAGGATATGGAGGCAAAGAAAGTTTACATCGCCAGAACCCTACGGCGATCAGAAGAGTTCCAGGCGATGACAGGGATAAGGGTCACCTTGCTGGGCAGATCAGGTAAACTGTATTTTGATACTAGCTTAAGTTAAAACCTGCTGCCTGGTAAGTAACTTATTTTTTAAGTTTGCAAGTTGTCTTAAATGTCATCGCTTGAAGGTTAATAAGTTGCTCAAGTTTTACTTCGAGTTAACAGTTCAATAAATTGTTATAAGATTAACGGTTTGCTCAAGTTCAAAGCGGTGAGTGAATAGTTGAGCCCGGAGTATCGTTGGGTTGATTTGTTTAAGCAAGTTTCACCAGATAAGTTGATCAACCATACAGCGAGTAAGAAAGCAGATGAAGGTTAAAGAATGCGAAGTAAACGGAAAGACGAGGTGCAAAAAGCAGAAGAAGTTATATAAAAGCAATGTCAGTACAAGTTTACACATAAGCCACTATTACAATTGAAAGATAAGCAGCAGTTTTCAAAAACGAGGTGATGAGGAGAGGCAGCTAGTCTTCGGAGGGTACGATCTTCCCATCCACCACCTCGTTGCAAATGGACACCATGGTCAGATCAAGCTCGGGGTATTGGCAAGCGACTTGCTCCAGGGCGGCGTCGAACCCGGCGACAAGGACTTGGGCGGAGCTTTGCTCGAGCTCTTCGGTTTGTTTCTTCAGCTCGTCAGTTCGTTTCTTCAGCTCTTCAGTTTCCCCGTGAGCTTGAGCAAGGTCTTCAGCAACCTTTTTGCCTTCGTCCCGCGCTTGGGCCAGCTCTGCAGCAATATTCTTGTTTTCCTCTTGAGCTTTGGCAAGCTCAACCATGGTGTCGTCCCGCTCCTTCTCGACCTTCCCAAGGAGGACTTCCCGATCTGCCGACCCTTTTTCAAGGTTTTCCACCTTGGTTGCATATGCTTTCATTGCAGCCTCCAAGTTGGCCACCTTGAGCCTGTAAGGTACAAGCTTGCTCTCCAGCTCGATTTTTTCTTGGGCTTGGAGGTGCAGTTTTTGGCGCAGATCGGAAGCCTCCTTGCGCGCGCCCCTTAGCTCAGCGCTCATGGCGTCCTCCAATCTTGAATGATCGATCTCTGCCACCATCAGAGTGCAAGAGAGTTTTTCTGCCTCCATCCTTATCAAGCGGTTTGCCTCCTGGAGCGCTGAGTTCTCATCTTGGAGCTTCTTGTTGGAGTCCTTCACAGCCTTCGATACAATAGAGGGGAGATCCTCTGCCATCATCTTTAGCTTAGCGACGAAGGGCCCCAAGATCTATTCGATAGAGGATGGGAGGCTTGCAGTTGTTGCTGGTGAAGGCGCTGGAGGAGCTTGGTGCTGACTTTCACCACCACCCTCTTGAGTCTATAGAGCAAGGGGGGCTTCTTGGTGTTGTGGTGAAGTGGGAAATTCGGTTATGAGTATTGGAGAGTTGTGAGCACCCTCATCTCCACCTGGTGCGGCCCCAGCAATAGAGGTGGTTGAAGGAGGACCCTCTCCAGCAGATACGAACAGCGTGGAGGCGCTTGGAGGATTCTCTATGAAATTAGAGTCGTTGCTTTCAACCACAGGGGGTGCGACAGCCAAGGGTGTTGCTTGGACTGGTTGTGTTGGAGCTGGAGGTGAGGGCAGTGTTGGAGCTGGGGGTGAAGGCGGTGTTGGAGTTGGGAGTGCAGATGGCGAAGAGGGAGCCACCCTTGTCCTCTTGGTAACGAGGCCATCCTCGGTGGTCTCTTCATCCTCTTCATCCTCTTGTACCACTTGGGGAGTTTTTCTTTTTGGCTTCCTCAAGATCAGTTTTTTTCGTTGAGGGGCGGGTAGTACCCCGGAAGAGGTTGCACCTCGGGGGGGAGTTTTGCCCTGAGCAACGGCGATCTCCACCACCGAGTTGGGCACGGTTTGGGAGCCCGCCGCCAGTTTGTGAGTTCGGGCGATCGCCCTCAATTCAGCCAGTTTACCTTTTCCCAGCATGTTATCTGCACAAGGTAAAGAATAGGTGAGCAATTAAAACAGAAGCAGAAAATACAAGCATGTCTGTACAGGGATAACACAAGCAGCACATAGGTTAATAACGAAATGCCAAAGTAGAACGGAAAAAATGCCAAGTTGGTGTTAAATTTGATGGTGAGGTGGGGCTTACCGATGTGGGCTTCGAGTTGGCCCTCGAGGAATTCGAACGTGATTATTGAGGAAGTAGGAAAGTTAATGTGGGCATCAGCCACCCTCTTCCAGAAAAGGAAGAGGTCCTTGTCCAACTCACCCATGTTGTCAGGACTTCTTAGCCTTCTGAAGTTTTCTTTGGAGTCCTTGCTCCCCTTGTTTACCCAATACAAGGGGAAGCCATCAAGCAGCGAGGGGTCTTGATCGTTTGGAGCACTTGGACAAACTTTCTTTTTCAGTCTTTGTAGGATTGCTGGAAGATTGAGAGGATCGATCTCCCAGCAATCCCGTTTAAGCTCACCTAGGGGCGGTCTCCGGGATTCTTGGCCTCGAACAAGAAAAGGAAAACATCTACCGAGGCCGGTAGTCCCAAGTGCGCGCACATGATTTGAAATGCCCTCACGAATGCCCAGCTGTTGGGATGGAGCTGGGCAGCGGCAATGTTAAGCTCGGTTAGTAGCTCTCGTTCAAAGCGGGTGAAGGGAAACCTGAGTTTCACCTTCTTGAATAAAGTGGTGTAAACGAAGCAGAACAACTCGCTGTTGTTCCCCTTGTTATCCGCGCAGATTGGCACGTCGGGAAGGCAAGGCAGCACCATTAACTTGTCGTCGTGCTCCTTATGGAACGAGAGGTTGGGTTCGTCCCCTTTCTTCAACCGTAGCACCGCCAACGCAGAGTTTACTGAAGAGGTCTCCTTAAGCAAAGTTGGGGTGGCCCACGGGTAGAGTTTCTTATAGTCTTGTGTAGTAATGGAGGCTCCTCCGGCGAATGGTGGAGTTGCTGGAGTGGGATTGGCGTGAGAACGAGCAGGCCTCTCAGCCTGTGCGGAAGGAGCGCCGGAGGCTCGTGGCGGGTTACGCGCTGGTGGAGGATTCGCCCCAGCGGCAACCCTACGCGCTTGGGGTGGAGGGTTTCGTGACGAAGGAGGAGGGTTCGCGGTGGATTTCGCGTGAGCCATCGCAGGAACTGCAAAGGAAAAAGGAAAGGGATGAACAAAGGTTACAGAGAACGACTCGATTGAGGACGAAGAAAGAAGAACGAACGAACAAGAGTTCGTTGGGATGAACGTGATGGAAGACGAAGCCCTAAGTTACGAGAGGGGAGAAAGGGAAGAAACAGCCCACAACGTATGCACCAGACAGGTAATGGATGATGCGAATCGATTAAAATGCAGCAAATATCAACAGAAGAAGTAAAAGAGGTACCTTTTGTGATCGGATGAGCGTTGAAGAGAGTTGAAAAGCTTCGTAGGTTCGCAGAGGAAAGCTTAGAGCGTTTGAGAATGCAGAAAGATGATGGAACAGTGGAAGTGCAAGGGGTTTAAGGGTTTTTTGAACGTTTTCGGAAGCGCAAACGACAGCTGAAGATGACCGTTGATGAAGCCACGTGTCGAGCGATTGGAAAAAGGGGTTTGGTGGAGCGTTAGAAAAGCAGAGGGTACGAACGTTTGGAATTCCGTGCTAGCGCCACGTAGATCGACGGTGATGTGACCTCTTAGTCTTTTCGCTGGACAAGTCTCCGCTTAAGACTAAGGGGATTGTGTACCGAGCAGGTAGTCGGGAGTGATGACGTGGCAGCAAGTGGTAATATAGGCTTGTTGAACGGAACACCTAACTGACGGAAGGGAAGGACATCGGGAAGTTCGTGTAGTCGCCAATCGTTAAGTTGGCGTGCTCCGATCTCTAGCATATCTAAACCGGCGGTCACCAGGCTTGTGTTGTAGTCGCCGTATATGAGCTTAGGCGACCAAGTGATCAGAGATCGCCGAGAGGGGGACATCGCTGAAAGATCAGGAAAGCTTGTTCAAGGCCTTCAAAGGGCACGAGCATGAAGGATGAAGTTATCAGATGATCATTCCCTAGCCAGAGGTTGAGGCCAGGGAACAGTTTACCAGAACATGCGCGATGAGCAAGTAATGCAGATCGTGATAGCGGCAGGCGAGACCACAGAGAAGGTGTGCATGGTGGCACCCGTGCTCACCATTAGAAGAGATCGCGCTCCAAGGCAGCTATGCACCGAGTTGCTCCTCACCTGAGTAACTTAGTCGAACAGCCTGAAGAGTAGAAGTGGCGCTCAAGCGGAAGATGTTCCAGATGGTGACACGTGTACAGCTGGATGCGAGCCACATGTCCAGAGGTGTAACCGTCAGGAGAGAGAAAATGCACAGGTATATAAGGAACTCTTAACAGATTTTGAGGTACGCGCGTTTAGAACACTTCTTTATGCTTTGAGAATACTTGAGTACGCTGAGAGAGTTTTTGTACGGTTCCTTGAGTTTCTAGCTTTTCTCTCTTAGAGTTTTGGTGGTTTCGTCACTGATTGAGCGTCGGAGCGCGATCGGCCGCAGCGGCGCCACTCTGTCTTTTGCAGGTTCTTTAGGTGAATCGAGGTGTGAAGGACGGAAGCTAGCGTGGTGCAAAGCCAATCCAGAGGAAGATACCTTTGACGTGGCAAGACTCTTGCGTTCTGGTCAACCGGCAGGATCAATTTTCTTTTGCCTCTTCAAATTGTTCTTTCATTGCCCTTCTATACCCTCGCCAGCGCTCGAGGGCGAGGGAGGACTTATCTTTTCCTGTACTGGGTGTCCACACTCGAGGAGAGACTCGCTGAACGCGAGGTCGTATCGTCCTCAGTATGTCTAAACACTTGGGACTAAATCACCCTTTGGTGCCCACGTCCGGGGAGAGGCCTACTACAACAACGTCGTATCGTTCACGGAGTGTCTAAACGCCAAAGGAAACTTAACCCATTATAACTGCGTGTTTGGTGCCCACGCCCGAGGAGAGGCCTGCCCGAAGACGACGTCGTTTCGTTCCCGGAGTGTCTGATAACACCAAGGCGATCAGTGTTCTTGGCGCCCACGCCCAGGGAGAGGCATGTTGGAAACATCGTCGTATCGTCCCTGGTGTGTCTAAACACAAAGATGACCAGGGATTTTGGTGATTACGCCTAAGGAGGAGGTTTCCCGAAGGATGGAGCCCCTCCTTATGTGCGTGTATCTGCACCAAGTGACCTGGTTCTCCACTGCTCCGAACTTCTTACTGTCTGATGCCCACGCTCGAAGGAAACCCCCCCGCTACTTCCTTACGAGGTGTCTAAACATCAGACACGGGGGCTAGCTTATTCCTACCTGAGGAGGGGACGTCCCGAAGGAATCCCTTAACCCCTGCTCAGGAACTAAACACCCGGATTTTAACTTATACTGAGCGTACCTTGATCTCTGCGCATGAGCATGTGCTCCCGTTACTTGCTTTGATTTTGACGCCCGCTTCCTTATGATGTGATTGCACTAGCACAATTAGAATGATTCTTGACATTCTTAGGAATGTCAAGAATTATGCAAAAACAATAAGCCAATTAATTGAGATAAATTTTTCAAAATCGCTGCCAGATTACCGTATTTTTTTCGGCAGAATTGTACACTTTTTGTATTTTATTTATCATTTTTTGTGTACTTTGAATTTTTTAGTACTTCTTTTTTCTAATCTTTTCTAACACTTTGAATATCACAAATCCAGAATTTCAGAATTTTCCAGTGAGTAAATCAATTGTGATCCGATCGGTCATCGGTCGTAGATGACGTCAGCAGCAGAGAACCACATGGACCACTCGTAGGGTGATACGTGGACCAGGTGACAGAGAGACCAGGGACGCGATCGCCAAGAGCGGTGATCGGGGTCAGTAACCAGGGGACCATCGGCAGATCAGGCGGCAGAGAGGTCAGGGGACAGATCATCCAGAATGGTGATCGGTGGTCAGCAGCCAAATGGCCACCAACAGACTAGTTCTCAGACTAACGCCTGGGGGCAGAACGCGAGAAACAAATAAGCACTGATCAGTCATCGGGTGCATTGTCATCGGGGTCTCGTGTTACACGCAGTTAAACTGGGACTGAGGTTCCCAGCGAGAGCGTTACGCATAGACCTCGCATGAGCACATCTCAGGGAATCATGCACGAGAGTGGCCTGAGGGAACTAGTAAACCAGTCAGTGATCGGTGATTCCCTCAACCTATTACGTGCGTGGCACCGTGAAGGGTAAGCTATATACGCAGGGAGCAACGTTTGGTGAGTGTGCCTAGACCAGCCACAGCTGACGTTCTCCTAAGAGTATGCGGTTTACCCGGGTGAGAGAAATATCCTAAGTTACTCCGCAAAGGCGTTAGGCACACAAAGAGAAGCGCTAGAGCCCTTCCAGTAAGTGACACGTGTGTGGTTAGATGTGAGTTGCAGGCCTCCACGTGTCATCATCTGAGAGGGGTGCGGTCCAGACAAAAAGTGCACTCCGTACCACTAAGGGTACAGACAGGCGCAAAGACGTGCAGACATGCACAGACTCTCACGCTCTCACTACTGATTCTGCAGGTACACTGTCTCTGAAAAGCATAACAGGGTTCTAACACATGCCAGAAAAGCATAACAGAATTCTGTTATGCCCAGAAACAGAGAGAGAGACATAAAAGAGGGAATCAGGGGGAGATGAGGAGATACGAGAAAAAAGAGAGCAAGAGTTTTTCACACACACTGCTAGTTTTCTCATCTTTGGTGGTTCTGTGGACTAACTTGATCGTCGGAGTGCAAACGGCCGCTAGAGGCGCCGTCTGTGTGTTTTGCAGGTCACGTTTGGAGATCCAAGAGAAGGTTCTGAGGGTGATTCTGCAGAAGACGCAGTCGCGTAGACGGGGCAAAGAGTTCTACGAAGCGATTCCTCCGCGTTCGAGTTGCCGGCAGGATCAAATTGCAATAAGGAAAAACAGTAAGCACGTTTTCAGAAAACAGAGGAATCCTAATAGGAATGAAAAACAGAATTATGAACTAGCAAAGACATAATGGAAAATGATGTATAGGAACTTGTATAGGTCTAAAATACAAGTATGAACTCAATCTAAAACAGAAAATGCACAAAGGATCAAGATCAAATTCAGAAAAATTATATGACACTAAAGCAAGAAACAACAAAAGCAATAAAAGTACTACAAGAAGTGATGACAATTATGGAAAAACAAGACTAAGACAAAACTTGTAAGGATTCAAAAAGGAAAATACACAAACATATGATAGGCAAAAGAACTAAAACAGCAAGCAAACTCAAATAAGCCTAAAAAAGAAACTTAAATTGCAAGAAATTAAAGAGCTCTTGAAATTAAAGTGCTACACAACTCAAAAATAAAACAAGAACACACCTAAACTCATGATACCACATGATGTGATTCCACTAGCACTGATGGTACCATCAGTATTATTGCCACCAATAACACTGATGGTACCATCAGTTTTATTGCCACCAATAACACTGATGGTAAAATAAGTATTATTCCCACCAATAACTCTTATGGTACCATTAGTATTATTCCCACCAATAACAGTGATGGTACCATCAGTATTATTGTCACCAATAGCACTAATGGTACCATCAGTATTATTCCCACCAATAGCACTGATGGTACCTTGTATTATTACCAAAAATAACATTCATGGTACCATCAGTATTATTTCCACCAATAACACTGATGGTACCATCAGTCTTATTCCCACCAATAACAATGATGTTACCATCAGTATTATTGCCATGAATAACACAGATGGTACCATCAGTATTATTGCCATCAATAACACTGATGGTACCATCTGTATTATTGCCACCAATAAAACTGATGGTACCATCAGTATTATTCCGACCATTAATACTGATGATTCCATCAGTATTATTCTGACCAATAACATTACTGATGGTACCATCAGTATTATTGCCACAAATAACATTGATGGTACCATAAGTATTATTCCCACCAATAACACTGATGGTACCGTCAATATTATTCCAACAAATAACATAGATGGACCATCACTATTATTCCCACCAATAACACTGATGGTACCATCAGTATTTATGCCACCAATAATACAGATGGTACCATCAGTATTATTCCCACCATTAACACTGATGGTTCCATCAGTATTATTCCCACCAATAACATTGATGGTACCATCAGTTTTATTGCCACCAAAAACGCTGATGGTACCATCAGTATTATCCCCACCAATAACACTAATGGTACATTCAGTATTATTCCCACAAATAACACTCATGGTACGACCAGTATGATTGCCACCAATAATACTGATGCTACCATCACTATTATTCCCACCAATAACACTGATGGTACCATCAGTTTTAATGCCACCAATAACACTGATGGTATCATCAGTATTATTGCAACCAATAACACTGATGGTACCATCAGTATTATTGCCACAAATAACATTCATGGTACCAGCAGTATTATTGCCACCAATAACACTGATGGTACCATCAGTATTATTGCCACTATTAACAATGATGGTTCCATCAGTTTTATTCCCACCATTAACAATGATGGTTCCATCAGTATTATTCCCACCAATAACACCGATGGTACCATCACTATTATTCCCACCAATAACACTCATGGTTCGATCAATATTATTCCCACCAATAACAATGATGGTTCCATCAGCATTATTCACACCAATAACACTGTGGTACCATCACTATTATTGCCACCCATAACACTGATGGTACCATCAGTATTATTGCCACCAATAACACAAATGGTACCATCAATATTATTGCCACCAATAACACTGTTAGTACCATCAGTATTATTGCCACCAATAACACTGATGGTAGAATCAGTTTTATTGCCACCAATAGCACTTATGGTACCATCCGTTTTATTGCCACCAATAACACTAATGGTACCATTAGTATTATTCCCACCAATAACACTGAGTGTACCATCAGTATTATTCCTACAAATAACACTCATGGTACCATCAGTATTATTGCCACCAATAACACTAATGGTATTATCAATATTATTCCCACCATTAACAGTGATGGTGCCATCAATATTATTTCCACCAATAGCACTGATTGTACCATCAGTCTAATTCCCACCAATAACACTGATGCTACCATCAGTATTACTCTCACCCTTAATACTGATGGTACCATCAGTTATATTACCACCAATAACACTGAAGGTACACTGATGGTACCATCAGTATTATTGCCACCAATAACACTTATGGTACCATCAGTTTTATTGCCACCATTAACACTGATGGTAAAATCAGTATTATTCCCACCAATAACTCTCATGGTACCATTAGTATTATTCCCACCAATAACAGTTATGGTACCATCAGTATTATTGTCACCAATAGCACTAATGGTACCATTAGTATTATTCCCACCAATAACACTGATGGTACCTTGTATTATATCAAAAATAACATTCATTGTGCAATCAGTATTATTTCCACCAATAACACTGATGGTACCTTCAGTATTATTCCCACCAATAACAATGATGTTACCATCAGTGTTATTGCCATGAATAACACAGATGGTACCATCAGTATTATTGCCACTAATAACATTGATGGTACCATCAGTATTATTCCGACCAATAACACTGATGGTACCGTCAATATTATTCCAACAAATAACATAGATGGACCATCAGTATCATTCCCACCAATAACAATGATGGTACCATCAGTATTTATGCCACCAATAATATTGATGGTACCATCAGTATTATTCCCACCATTAAGACTGATGGTTCCATCAGTATTATTCCCACCAATAACATTGATGGTACCATCAGTTTTATTGCCTCCAAAAACGCTGATGGTACCATCATTATTATGCCCACCAATAACATTGACGGTACATTCAGTATTATTCCCACAAATAACACTCATGGTACGACCAGTATTATTGCCACCAATAATACTGATGCTACCATCACTATTATTCCCACTAATAACACTGATGGTACCATCAGTATTAATGCCACCAATAACACTGATGGTATCATCAGTATTATTGCAATGAATAACACTGATGATACCATCAGTATTATTGCCACAAATAACATTCATGGTACCAGTAATATTATTGCCACCAATAACACTGATGGTACCATCAGTATTATTCCCACCATTAACAATGATGGTTCCATCAGTATTATTCCCACCATTAACAATGATGGTTCCATCAGTATTATTCCCACCATTAATAGTGGTGGTTCCATTAGTATTATTCCCACCAATAACACCGATGGTACCATCACTATTATTCCCACCAATAACACTCATGGTTCCATCAATATTATTCCTACCAATAACAATGATGGTTCCATCAGCATTTTTCCCACCAATAACACTGTGGTACCATCACTATTATTGCCACCCATAACACTGATGGTACCATCAGTATTATTGCCACCAATAACACTAATGGTACCATCAATATTATTGCCACCAATAACACTGTTAGTACCATCAGTATTATTGCCACCAATAACACTGATGGTAGAATCAGTTTTATTGCCACCAATAGCATTTATGGTATCATCGGTTTTATTGCCACCAATAACACTGATGGTACCATTAGTATTATTCCCACCAATAACACTGAGTGTACCATCAGTATTATTCCTACAAATAACACTCATGGTACCATCAGTATTATTGCCACCAATAACACTAATGGTAGCATCAATATTATTCCCACCATTAACAGTGATGGTGCCATCAATATTATTTCCACCAATAGCACTGATTGTTGCATCAGTCTAATTCCCACCAATAACACTGATGCTACCATCAGTATTACTCTCACCCTTAATACTGATGTACCGTCCCGTATCCGGGCGCTGACTAAGTCAAGGTCAAAGTCAACGACTGGAAGGTCAAAG
This sequence comes from Phaseolus vulgaris, assembly GCF_000499845.2. Classification (NCBI taxonomy): domain Eukaryota; kingdom Viridiplantae; phylum Streptophyta; class Magnoliopsida; order Fabales; family Fabaceae; genus Phaseolus; species Phaseolus vulgaris. The sequence continues at coordinate 5,122,677 of NC_023758.2, read as the reverse complement.
TCAACGCAAGGTGTCGCCTAGGTGTAGAGACGCCAAGAGGAAGCGTCGCCAAGGCAAGGCGTCGCCTAGGTGAAGGCGTCGCCTCGCTGGAGAGACGCCATGAGGAAGCGTCGCCAAGACAGGGCGTCGCCTAATTAAAGGCGTCGCCCAACCAAGGTGTCGCCAGATCAAACAGCGCTAAAGTAAGGCAATCGCGGTGTGGTTCACCGATACCCATGGGTAGGAAAGACCATGGAGGGAGCGACGCCGTGGGAAGGCCTCAGGTCCCAATAGCACGGGGCAGTAGTAAAGAGAAGGAAAAGGTGGCTTCAAGGCCATAGTAATAGTACCAGTGAAGGGCAGCCTGACTCGTGAAGTGCTCCTGCTGCCCCAGAGACACCTGTGGGGCAGATACGACTCAAGAGGAAAGTCACGCCCAGGGCAACCGGGTGCAGAGTACAAAAGGAAGGCAGATACGCTCTCAAAGTAAGTGACTAGATACTTGGGGGCATGAGTTGGCACCCAAAAAGTCACCCCTAGCGCAGTAGCACTCCCAGCAGGAGGACTCACACGTAGAAACGTCCCCAGGTGGGCAGGAGCGCCCCCGAATGGGGTCATGGCGTCGTGAGGCCCTCCACGTGTACGACAGCCATGCCAGAATAGAAACACCTTTCAGTCAGGTGCCAGGTAATTAAAAGTCATTCAATACAGTTTCCCTTTTTATCATTCAGGTACTATAATGGCTCCCGAGCGTTTCAACGTCTTAAATGCGCTACGTTTTCTAATTAAGCGCTTTAATGAGTGCGTTACGTTTGTGATTAAAAGCGCTTTAAGACGCTTTAAATGCTTGGGTAGTTTAAATAGCGCGGGGAATGTTGGAAAAAGGGTTGGAACTTTCGGTAAACTTACCAGAGAACTCTCTAGTTGCTTGCTCGTGCTTCAAGGTTACGTACAAGTGACTGGGAATATTTTTGCCTGAAGGAGACAACACACACATATACACAGTTATTTTACCACCTTCAGAGTGCCACATGCGGTGCTCAGACACGTAGGTGGACAGTTTTTTGGTGTTTCTTGCTGGCTGACTTGAGCGTCGGAGTGCACACGGCCGCTAGGGCGCCTCTTTGTCCTCTTTTTTGCAGGAATCCATAGGCAACCAGTGGGAAGGTGTCCCTAGCTGACGGTTGAGGTAGCGCACGAAGACGTCCCGGTCAACCGGACGGAACATTTGGCGCCCACCGTGGGGCCGATATAAAACATCAGTCCCATCACAAGTTCGAGAAGGTTTATCAAGTTACAGTAACATTGAAGGAGTTTGGAGCGACAATGGCCCCCACCAGACGAAGAGCAACGCGCGCAGCCCAGCAGACCTATCCATGCAGCAGGTCTTGGAGATAATGAGGGGGCTGCAGCAAGACATGGCGGATTCGAAACTGGAGCAAGAACGCATGCAGGCAGACCTCGATACCTCGCACGAGCGGAACGAAGAGCTCCACCGTGTGAATGAGGAGTTGCGCCAGGGCCTGAGAAACGATCGGAGGCGGCCTGGACAGGACGAGACGGAGAACCATTCCCAACCAAGGGAGTTTTCCACTCCTTTCTCACAGGAGATCCTAGACGCAGCGATCCCGAACACGTTCGCAGGACCCAAGGTGATCTTCACCGGGATGGAGGACCCAGAGACGCACCTGGCTGCATTTCACACGCAGATGGTCCTGATAGGCGGTTCTGATGCTGCCAAATGCAAGCTCTTCATGAGCACCCTGACCGGGATGGCTATGGATTGGTTCATTAGCCTCCCAGAAGGTCATATCACATCCTTCCGCCAATTGTCGCGGTTATTCCGAGAACAGTACTTAGCCAACAAGGCCCCGCCGCCGGTCTCCTACGACCTGGTCGACGTGAAGCAATATCAGGGGGAGACCCTGAAGGAGTATATCAATCGCTTCGGGGCCCAGGTCGTGAAGGTTGGCACAACAGAAGAGCCTATGATCGTGCACGCATTTGTGAAAGGCGTATGCCCCGGCCCCTTCGGAGAATCCATTATCCGTAATCGCCCTAGGACTTTCGCTGAATTACGGCGCAAGGCAGTAGAGCATATTGCTTCGGAAGGGGAGGTATGTGTGAAGCGCACCAGCGCCGTGCCCTCACGCCCGAGGGGACCGGCACGAGTTCAACCCGTCAGAGTCAATGAGACCACAACGGGGAGAAAGAAGCCAGAGGTGAGACGCCCCTACGAGGTCAGAAAGCCCCAGCCCCGGGGCCCAGCAGGAGGCGAACGCCCCGCCAGAGAAACAGCAAGACCGGCGAGGTACAACTTCGTGGTTGAGTTGAAGGATTTGATCGCCGTACCCAACATAGCCGAGAGGCTGAGGCGACCGGCGAAGACCGACAAGGTGTTAGGGCCCCGTAAAGACTCTTGGTGCGAATTCCACGAGGCTTTCAGGCACCAAATTGATAATTGCCTGTCGTTGGGCTACCAGCTAGATGAGCTGGTGAGGACTGGGTTTTTGAAAGATTATGTCGCAGATTCCGCAACGACCGCCACCTTGCCGCCGCCGGCAGATGAGCCAGCACACGAGATGCCTGTGCTTGGCGAGGTCCACACCATTGCTGGAGGTTTTTCCGGCGGAGGACCCACCGCCTCCCAACGGAAGAAATACGCGAGGGGGGTGAATTCAATCGAGGAGAGGCTCTCGGGGGAGCCCTGGGAGTCAGATATTGTGTTCACAAGAAGAGACCTCCGAGATGTGGTGCCCCACGACAACGATCCCGTTGTCATCTCAGTCGTCACAGCTAGAAGGAAGGTCCACAGAGTGCTTGTTGATCAAGGAAGCTCGGCAGACGTCATGTTTCTGTCGACCTTTAATAAGTTACGGTTGTCCCCCGATCTGCTGAGTCCCTATACGGGATGTTTGTATGGGTTTGGGGATAACCAGGTAGAAGTCCGGGGGTACCTGGAGTTGAGGACTACATTCACAGACGGAGAGGCCTCCCGTACCGAGAGCATCCGGTACCTCGTCGTGAACGCTAATTCTGCCTACAATATTTTGTTGGGCAGACCGGCGTTAAACCGTCTGAGCGCAGTGTCCTCCACCCGTCACATGAAGATGAAGCTACCAGACCTCAGTGGCCGGGTGATAGTCATCAGGTCAGACCAGGAGGAGGCGAGGAAATGCTATGAAAACAGCCTGAAGACGAAGAGAGGCATATTCATGGTGTATGAACGTCCGCCGAGCGCGGACGCGACGATGATTGAGGCGACGCCCGCTGGGCTGACGCCTGAAGAGGCCATAGCAGACAGGGCGATGCCCGAAGCAGATGTGCCGATGGAGGAAGGCCCTGACGACGCGGCGCCCGTAGAAGAGGCGGCGCCCATCGAAGAGGCGGCGCCCGTCGAAGAGGATAGCAGGGAGCAGCCTGCAGCTAACGCCATAGAAAGGGAGATTGGCGGCAAAGCTTTCAAGTTAGGAAGTTCGCTAAACCCAGAAGAACAGGAAGGGGTGGCATAAGTGATTTCGCGCCACCTGGATGCCTTCGCATGGTCCGCCTCGGATATGCCAGGCATCGACCCTGATTTCCTGTGTCACCACCTCAGCATGGACGCCACGGTCCGCCCCGTGCGCCAGAGAAGGAGGATGTTCAATGAGGAACGACAACAGGTGGTGAAAGACGAAACGCAGAAGCTGCTGAGTGCTGGCCACATTAGGGAGATTCAGTACCCTGAGTGGCTCGCCAATGTCGTTTTGGTTAAAAAGGCGAACGGAAAGTGGAGAATGTGCGTTGACTTCACGGACCTGAACAAGGCGTGCCCAAAGGATTCCTATCCGTTGCCCAGCATCGACGCCTTGGTAGACAGCGCGTCCGGCAGCAAGGTGTTAAGTTTCCTGGACGCCTTCTCAGGGTACAACCAAATCAAGATGCACCCAAGAGACGAGAGCAAGACTGCATTCATGACGGAGACATGCAGTTACTGTTATAAGGTGATGCCCTTCGGGCTGAAAAATGCGGGCGCCACGTACCAGAGGCTAATGGATAAGGTCCTGGCGCCAATGCTTGGGAGGAATGTGTACGCTTATGTCGACGACATGGTGGTGGCGTCGCAGAGTAGGGTGCAGCACATGGCAGACCTGGAGGAGTTGTTCAACACAATATCCAAATACCGCCTCAAGTTGAACCCCGAAAAGTGTGTTTTCGGGGTAGAGGCCGGTAAGTTCTTGGGTTTTTTGCTCACCGAGAGGGGGATAGAGGCAAACCCCGACAAATGTGCGGCTATTATCGCCATGCGGAGTCCGACATCGGTAAAGGAGGTGCAACAGTTGACAGGGCAGATGGCGGCGCTCTCGAGGTTTGTTTCCGCTGGAGGAGAAAAGGGGCACCCGTACTTCCAGTGCCTCAAGAGAAACAGTCGCTTTGCATGGACTGATGAGTGCGAAGCGGCTTTCATTAAGCTGAAGGAGTACCTGGCGACGCCACCGGTCCTCTGCAAGCCGGTAACGGGCGTGCCCCTCCGTTTGTATTTTACTGTAACGGAGCGGGCCATCAGTTCTGTGTTGGTCCAAGAGCAGGACCAGAGTCAGAAGCCCATCTACTTCATGAGCAAGGCCTTACAGGGGGCTGAGACGAGGTACCAAGCACTAGAAAAGGCGGCGCTGGCGGTAGTGTTCTCTGCTAGGAGGCTCCGTCATTACTTCCACAGTTTTACGGTGGTGGTGATGACCAATCTCCCCATACAGAAAGTGCTGCAGAAACCCGATGTGGCAGGAAGAATGGTACGCTGGGCAGTGGAGCTGTCAGAATTCGACATCCAGTACGAGCCTAGAGGGTCCATCAAAGGGCAGGTGTACGCGGATTTTGTAGCAGAACTTTCGCCCGGAGGTGAGCAAGAGGTGGAACCTAGTTCGCAGTGGCTGCTCTCGGTTGATGGCTCTTCAAACCAACAAGGGAGCGGTGCGGGAATAGTGTTGGAGGGACCCGACGGCATACTGATCGAGCAGGCCTTGCGTTTTGCCTTCAAGGCAAGTAACAACCAGGCAGAGTATGAAGCCCTGATAGCAGGAATGCTCTTGGCCAAGGAGAGGGGCGCACAGAACCTCCTGGTGAAGAGCGACTCTCAGTTGATTACGGGGCAGGTGTCGGGTGAATTCAAGGCGAAGGACCCATAAATGGCGGCGTATCTTAGATACGTCCAGTTATTGAAGGGGGCGTTCAACGCTCTTGAGCTGATACATGTCCCGAGGGAGCAAAATGCCAGAGCTGACCTGCTTGCAAAGCTGGCCAGCTCAGGCAAGGGGGGTAGACAGAGGACAGTGATCCAAGAGACTCTCAAAGCTCCGCGTCGATTCGTGGAAGACAACAGGGTGGATGTCCTCCAGATTTATACATCAAGGGGAAGGCCGAGGAGCCATTCCTCTTTAACCCAAGATACGCAGAAGGCGCCCCGCATCAGCATATACGCGGGTGTGCCTGAGGAGGAGCAGATGCAGGTCTGTGTTTTGTCCAAGGGAGACACCTGGATGACGCCCTGTAAACGATACCTGGTGGACGGGGCTCTTCCAGTGGACCCTGAAGAGGGCAAAAAAGTCAAAAGAAATGCCGCCAGATATACTTTGGTGGATGGGGTGCTGTTCAGGCACGGCTTCACTCACCCTATCCTAACATGCGTCAGTGGCGATGAGTGCACCAGGATAATGGCGGAGCTACACGAAGGCATCTGCGGAAGCCATGTAGGGGGAAGATCCTTAGCCTCCAAGGTAATACGCGCAGGTTTTTTCTGGCCAAAAGTGAAAGAGGATTACGCATGGCACGCCCAGCGGTGTAGGCAATGCCAAAAGCACGCCGACTGGCACAAGGCGCCGCCAGAAGAGTTAAGGTCTATATACAGCCCGTGGCCTTTCCACACATGGGGAATTGACATCCTGGGCCCTCTCCCACTGGCAATCAGGCAGATGAAGTATCTGATCGTCACCATAGAGTACTTCACTAAGTGGATAGAGGCGAAGCCTGTGGCACAAATCACCGCGCATAAGGTACAGCATTTTGTGTGGAGAAACATCGTGTGTCGCTTTGGGGTACCCAGGCGCCTGATATCTGACAACGGGACCCAGTTTGCCAGTCAGCAGTTGAGAAATCTGTGTGCTGAAGTGGGAATCAAACAAGTGTTCGCGTCGGTTGAACACCCCCAGACCAATGGACAAGTAGAGTCAGCAAACAGAGTCCTTCTGAGGGGGTTAAAAAGAAGGTTAGAGAAGGCCAAAGGGGCGTGGGCGGAAGAGGTGCCAAGGATTATATGGGCATATCACACCACGCCCCAATCCTCTACTATGGAGACGCCTTTCAGTCTGGTGTACGGGTCGGACGCGATGATTCCAGTAGAAATACACGAAAGCTCACCGCGTTTTCAAAACTTTGTGGTAGAGGAATCTAATGAAGAGAGGCGGGTGAACCTGGATCTGCTAGAAGAGGCCAGGGAAGAAGCTAGAATATAAGAGCTGAAGCGATGAAGAGAAGAGTAGAGCGGCAATATAGCTCTAAGGTAAAGCCGCGACAGTTTCAGGTGGGCGACCTAGTGATGAGGAAAGCCCACCCGTACGAGTTGGAAAATAAGCTGTCTCCCAAATGGACCGGGCCCTTCAGAGTTACTGAGGCTAAGGGCAATGGTTCGTACAACCTGGAGACTTTAGATGGAGGCCCTATCCCGCGCAGTTGGAATGCAGCCAACTTAAAATTTTATTTCAGTTGACTTATGTAAGCAGTATGTAACAATTTAGTCGAAGGGGACGCTCTTTTTCCCTTTCGGGGGTTTTTTAATGAGGTCACCCTAATAAATGGAAAACCCAGTTGAGAAAAAGAAGTGCCTTGGTTTCCAGCCTTTATCTTTCCGTGTTAGAAGTAATGTGATGCGCCGCCTAGGCCATGGTGTCGCCAAGGAAGAAGGCGTCGCCTAGGTCATGGCGTCGCCCAGAAAGAGGGCATCGCCCAAAGTGAAGGCATGCATCGTTGGCAGAACGAGACGAAAGGAGAGCGCGCAGTATATGAGGCACATGCAAAGTAAAGTGGCGTTGCAAAAAATCAAGTATGATATTGAAAGTTGTTGTTACAAGCAATGTTCAATACAATGGGAGTGACAAACGGAGCAAACGCTACAAATCATACAAAAATGCTAACAAGCCATTCCTCAGTGGTCATCAGAGTCATCGCTAGAGGAAGACGAAGCCTCTTTTCCGGCCCGCAGAGCTCGAATAAGTCGTGCCCTTTTTTCTTGGTTTATTTTCGAACCTGCGCCAAGGGAGATTAACGTGTCAGAGACACCATGAAGCAAGACATACACAGTTAGAAAGCAATGAAGGCCGAAGTTTCTAAGGCAGCGGTTCTTACATATGTACTTCTCAAGAGTCCCAGCGTTAGACTCCAGGCTGATCACCGTGGCAGAGTCAAAACCTCCCGCCTCAGCAAGAATCCGGCAAGCTATTTGATCACTTGGAGCTAGATTCTTGAGGGGTTTGGCTTTGAGGACCTTTTCCTCTCTCACCCAGTACAACGGAAACCCATCCAGAGCGTCGGGGACAAGGTCAGTACGACAGATCTTGAAGAATCGGCCTTTCCACCCGGTGAACGAGCTCTGGAAGGGTGTGAAGAGAACCCTCCCGGGTACATTACTGAGAGTTACCCAGAGGTTGTGTCTCTGCCTCTTCACCTCAAAGAAATGAAGAAAGAGGTCAACCGAGGGTGCACAACCCAGAAACCCAAAGAGAATGTCGAAGGCTTTGATAAAGGCCCAGCTGTTGGGATACAACTGGGCCGGAGCCACGTTGATCTCTGTCAGCAGTTCCTTCTCAAACCAAGAAAAGGGTAAGCGCACTCCGATGGTCTTGACACCGCCTGGTAAAAGTAAAAGAAAGGGACCCCTTCGTTAGCCCGTTCGTCTCCACATATTGGCTCCCCTAGAGCGCAAGGGAGCACAGCGATGTCGTCATCATGCCTCCTCGCAAAGGCCCGGTGGTCATAGGAACATGACTCTCCTTTGTGCTCCCGTATGGCCCTGGTAGAGAGTAAGCATGAACACTCGTCAAGAAGTTCATTCGAAGCCCAAGGGTACAAGTCTTTGGGACGAACTCTGGAAGAAGCAGCGTGAGATGACATTCTTTAACAAGATTAGGACTGCCAGAAATGCAAGAGTTGAGTGAGGGGAGCGAATACTAGAACAACCCTTCGACAGAGAAGAAAGGGTGCAAGAAGAAAGGGTGCAAGAAGGAAGGATGCAAGAAGAAAGAACGCAAGTAGGTTATGAAGAGTGAGAAAATGATGAAGACAGTTCCAGAGGTTGAAGAGTTAAATAAAGCGGTTAGAGCGCCAAACGACGTGAATGGATGCGCCGCACGATTGATACACGTGGCAGAAGATGAAAGGATGACGTTGGCACCACTGGTTTAAATCAGAAAACGTCGTATCAGCAGAATATCCAGTGGTACGATGCGCCGTCGAAAGTGAGCCAGGGGTACAGCAGGAGTCAGAAAATGGAATGACTAGATACCCCATCAACCATACAAGCAGCGCCACGTGGATCAAGTCGAATGACAGAAGGTCCCATCAGCTATACAAGGAGCGCCACGTGGATGGCACAGACAAAGCCTTGGGCTCTTCGCTGTTATCAGGCGTTGACCAAGGCAAGAATTAAGGTCAATGTCGAAGTAAAGGTAACGCCCGAGGCGTTTCCAGGAAGGACGTAAAGGGCGACGACAGCGCGAGATGTCGCGGGCGTCGCCAACCCAAATACCAACTGGCGTCACCTCCCCGATACCCACAGGTAGGAAAGACTGTGGAGGGAGAAGAAATCAAAGAAAGGCAAAGTTAGTCACAGGCGTCACCTCCCCGATACCCACAGGTAGGAAAGACTGTGGAGGGAGATGAGATCGCCAAACGCCAGCGAATCGCTGGCAGGGCGTTCCCCGATACCTATGGGAAGGAAAGACCATGGAGGGAACAGACCCTCTCCAGAGCGCTCAGCGTTTTAGACACCCGGGGACGATACAGTGTTGCTGTTAGCAGGCCTCTCCTTAGGCGTGGGCGCCGGGCGTTAAGGATCAGAGAAAGGGCCTTTCAGTATCAGAGACGTCCCGTGGACGATACGGCGTCACTAAGTGAGCCTCTCCATGGGCGTGAGGGTTGGCGTGCAACCTTTCCCGATCATACCAAACCGCCCAACGAAGTGAAAGAAATGGGTAGAACCCAGATAAAATAAGTGAAGCGCGTGAAGGGAAAAGATGAGAATAAGATCGCATAGGCAGAATCGTATGTGGCAAAGAAATAAAGGCAACCATACGAACGTCCCAAATCAGTAACAAGAGTATGGATAGTTCAAAGAATTACAAGTTTTGACAAATAAAATAAAAAAAAACGAAGGTAAAGAATAAAAGAGTTAAGCTTGAAGAGGAAGGCGGCGGATGAGAGGCAGCGGTTCAGTCATCCAAATCCATGGGCACGACCTTCCCGTCGACGACGTGGTGTGTGGGGTCGCAGTTCGAAAGGTTGACGCCAGGATTCTCGCAGGACGCCTGGGTCAGGGCCTCTTGGAACCCCTCCTCGAAGGTACCCGCCATCTCCTGGATAAGGGACTTTTTCTCCTTCTCCAGTTCCTCAATGGCGGCGTCTCCAGAGGTCACCTGCTTCTCCAGAGCCTCGTTTTCCACGCGAAGCCGGCTAACCTCGACCCGTAGTTTGTCGTAGTCAACTCGGAGAAGGTCCATAGCTTTGGTCTGGGTGGCCATTTCCTCCTCCATCCGCTCCACCTTGGCAGCCTGTTCGCAGCAACGGTCCTTCAGGTCCTTTTGGGTTTCTGCATCCGCTTTGACCACTTCCTGAAGACCCGCTACCTGCACTTGAAGAGCAACTTCCCGAGTGTAGAAGCCTGCCTGGAGCTCCAATGCCTCCGCCAGTTGCCTCTCTGTTTCTGCCTTGGACTCTTGTATTTGTTTCAGAAAAGATTGATAGGCTTCGTTCTGGCGTCCCAGGGTCCTCATTTCCTCTTCCAGGGTAGATGCTTTTGTTTCCAAGGCTTGGAGGGTTTGAGCTTGCAAGACCGCGTTTCTGGCCTGGGAGCGCCATTCGAGAGCCACCGCCAAGAAGGCCCCCAAGTAGAAAGGCATGCCTTCCCTCCTGTCGGTACCTTCTGGCATAGTCCCACCACTAAAACCCCTCATCAGATGCATGATTGGAGGAGGGATGGCGATGAAGTCGGGAGCGGCAGCGTCGGGAGCCGGGGAAGCAGTGGTTTCTGGCGGCGGCGGAGGCGGGGCAGATTCGGCGCCTTCGCCCCTTTCCTCTTGGAGTATCATAGGAGGGAGTGAGGTTGCGCTTGGAGGGTTGTCCATAAAGGGGTTCCCTCCCTGCGGCGACGTCTCTACCAGAAGAGGAACCCGCGCGGATTTTCTCCTTCTGAAGGGTGCCACCCCTTCCGAATCCTCATCATCTGACAGAATCTCCAAAACCCTTTTCCCTTTGTCAAGGGGGGTGAAAGCCGGTGACGAGGCCGCAGCTAGGGGAACGGCGGCGATAGGCGGAGGAGAATTGGGAGTTGGAAGCACTTTGGAGCCAGGTGGAGATGTCGGAGATGGGCTAGAAGGAGCTTCAGCGGTGACTGGAGGTGGCGGTGACAGAGCCGGTGGGAGAACCGGGTTGGCAGCAGGGCTGGAGGAGGCGCCTGCCTTGGCGGCACGAGCCTCCTTCAGTGCTTTCGCCAACATCACTCTTTTGGAAGCGCCCATCACCGATCCTACATCAAGACAGGCCAAACAGCAAGGATTAGTACCAGAGCAGTTATGCGAATTCACAATACATGAAGAGATGTGAAATGCAAGTAACATTGTACAGCGAAAAATGGTAGCATAAGTTTGATTCAGATGAATCAGAAGGAAGATTCTATGGCCAAATATATGCAGATAACCACAACAACTAATGCATCATAAATCACCAAGGGCAGATACCGAAGTAGGTAGAAAGCCCATGGGCATTGAATTCGTTCGCGATGAGTTTGGCGGTATCGAAGACTATTCCCAGTCCCGCCAAGGCTTTGCATACATCCCGGTCAGGCGGGGCAAGCTCGTCCAGAGCCAAGGGCTTCATGGTTATGGGTTTGTCTGTCCAGTACAGGGGGAAGCCCTCTAGGATGGTAGGATCGCGCTTAGTCGCGCGTACCTTGAAGAATTTCCCCTTCCATCCTTTGAACGAATTCTGGAAGAGCGTAAGGATGATGCGCCCGGCGATGCCAGAAAAGCTCATCCAAAGGCTCTTCCCTTGCTTCTTTACCTCGAAGAAATGAAGAAAAACGTCCACAGAGGAGGGAACACCTAGATAGCCGCAGAGAATTTGGAACCCCCTCACGAAAGCCCAACTGTTGGGATGGAGTTGGGCGGGAGCAGTGTTTATCTCTGTCAGTAGCTCTTTTTCGAAGGGAGTGAGGGGCAGACGCAGGCCCACCCTCTTGAGAACCATTTGATAGAGGAAGAAGAAAGGACATCCCCCAGTATCCCGTGAGTCCGCACAAACGGGCATCCCAGGTCGCACCCGGCTTACCAGGACTTGGGAGTCGTGATTTTTGTGGAAAGCATTGAAGTTATAGAGAGCAGGGTCCCCCCTGTGAGCCTCCACGTCCTCAACAGAGTTCAGGAGGGAACATTCGTCCAGAAGTTCGTCGGGGACCCAGTCATATTCGCCCTTATAATAAGACTTAGGGAGCGGGGGAGGCGCGGTGGTCTTAGTTTTCGCCATCAATGCCAATGCTGAAGATCAAAAGAGAAAGAAAGGGTTCAGAGAAAAGGGGTTGGGGAGAAGAAAAGGGAAAAATGGAAGAACCCTAGGAGCGCCCTACCCACAAGAGAACGAAGGGAAACGAGAGGAATAAAGAAGCATACAAACAATATCCAGAAAAATGCGGTAATATGGACAGTCCCAGGCAGTTCATACAGTAAAGAGAATCATCAAGGAGAGAAAAACCGTACCTTTAGGGGCTGAAGGGCGTGGAGAGCGGAAACACGAACGAACAGGGGTCGCAAGAGAAGGGATTTAGAGAAGATGAACAGTGACAGAGGGCAGAGAAAGTGGATGTAACAGTAGTGGCAAGCGAGGGGTTTGGTAACTTAAACGTTACAAGAAGCGCGAGGGGCAACAAAGGATAACCGTGTGATGACGCCACGTGTTGCAAGATTAAGCGCTCAAGGGGAGCGCAAGAGGTTCTTGAAGACGACCGCACGATGAACCACGTGGCACGCGATTAAGCGCAACTTCAAAAGACATCATTTTTCCCATTTCAGGGATGTCCAATCAGCCATTAAGAATACCTCTGGTTCAGAAAGTGTCACGTCAGTAATTCGAAAAAATTGCTGAGTCAGCAGAAAACGACACGTCATCAGGAAGGCACGTGGACGGCGTGGGCGAGGCTTTAGTCTTTGCGCTGAAGACAAGTCTTCGGCTTAAGACTGGGGGCTTGTGTACCGTCCCGTATCCGGGCGCTGACTAAGTCAAGGTCAAAGTCAACGACTGGAAGGTCAAAGTCAATGCAAGGCGTCGCCTAGGTGTAGAGACGCCAAGAGGAAGCGTCGCCAAGGCAAGGCGTCGCCAGGGGAAGGCGTCGCCTAGGTGAAGGCGTCGCCTCGCTGGAGAGACGCCAAGAGGAAGCGTCGCCAAGGCAGGGCGTCGCCTAAGTAAATGCGTCGCCCAACCAAGGTGTCGCCAGATCAAACAGCGCTAAAGTAAGGCAATCGCGGTGTGGTTCCCCGATACCCATGGGTAGGAAAGACCATGGAGGGAGCGACGCCGTGGGAAGGCCTCAGGTCCCAATAGCACGGGGCAGTAGTAAAGAGAAGGAAAAGGTGGCTTCAAGGCCATAGTAATAGTACCAGTGAAGGGCAGCCTGACTCGTGAAGTGCTCCTGCCGCCCCAGAGACGCCTGTGGGGCAGATACGACTCAAGAGGAAAGTCACGCCCAGGGCAACCGGGTGCAGAGTACAAAAGGAAGGCAGATACGCTCTCAAAGTAAGTGACTAGATACTTGGGGGCATGAGTTGGCACCCAAAAAGTCACCCCTAGCGCAGTAGCACTCCCAGCAGGAGGACTCACACGTAGAAACGTCCCCAGGTGGGCAGGAGCGCCCCCGGATGGGGTCATGGCGTCGTGAGGCCCTCCACGTGTACGACAGCCATGCCAGAATAGAAACACCTTTCAGTCAGGTGCCAGGTAATTAAAAGTCATTCAATACAGTTTCCCTTTTTATCATTCAGGTACTATAATGGCTCCCGAGCGTTTCAACGTCTTAAATGCGCTACGTTTTCTAATTAAGCGCTTTAATGAGTGCGTTACGTTTGTGATTAAAAGCGCTTTAAGACGCTTTAAATGCTTGGGTAGTTTAAATAGCGCGGGGAATGTTGGAAAAAGGGTTGGAACTTTCGGCAAACTTACCAGAGAACTCTCTAGTTGCTTGCTCGTGCTTCAAGGTTACGTACAAGTGACTGGGAATATTTTTGCCTGAAGGAGACAACACACACATATACACAGTTATTTTACCACCTTCAGAGTGCCACATGCGGTGCTCAGACACGTAGGTGGACAGTTTTTTGGTGTTTCTTGCTGGCTGACTTGAGCGTCGGAGTGCACACGGCCGCTAGGGCGCCTCTTTGTCCTCTTTTTTGCAGGAATCCATAGGCAACCAGTGGGAAGGTGTCCCTAGCTGACGGTTGAGGTAGCGCACGAACACGTACAACTGATGGTACCATCAGTAATATTACCACCAATAACACTGAAGGTACACTGATGGTACCATCAGTATTATTGCCATCAATAACACTGATGGTACCATCAGTGTTATTGCCACCAATAACACTGATGGTACCATCAGTTTTATTGCCACCAATAACACTGATGGTACCATCAGTTTTATTGCCACCAATAACAATGATGGTAAAATCAGTATTATTCCCACCAATAACTCTTATGTTACCATTAGTATTATTCCCACCAATAACAGTGATGGTACCATCAGTATTATTGTCACCAATAGCACTAATGGTACCATCAGTATTATTCCCACCAATAACACTGATGGTACCTTGTATTATTACCAAAAATAACATTCATGGTACCATCAGTATTATTTCCACCAATAACACTGATGGTACCATCAGTATTATTCCCACCAATAACAATGATGTAACCATCAGTTATATTGCCATGAATAACACAGATGGTACCATCAGTATTATTGCCATCAATAACACTGATGGTACCATCTGTATTATTGCCACCAATAAAACTGATGGTACCATCAGTATTATTCCGACCATTAATACTGATGATTCCATCGGTATTATTCTGACCAATAACATTGATGGTACCATCAGTATTATTGCCACCAATAACATTGATGGTACCATCAGTATTATTGCCACTAATAACATTGATGGTACCATCAGTATTATTCCCACCAATAACACTGATGGTACCGTCAATATTATTCCAACAAATAACATAGATGGACCATCAGTATTATTCCCACCAATAACACTGACGGTACCATCAGTATTATTCCCACCATTAACACTGATGGTTCCATCAGTATTATTCCCACCAATAACATTGAGGGTACCATCAGTTTTATTGCCACCAAAAACGCTGATGGTACCATCAGTATTATGCCCACCAATAACACTGATGGTACATTCAGTATTATTCCCACAAATAACACTCACGGTACGACCAGTATTATTGCCACCAATAATACTAATACTACCATCACTATTATTCCCACCAATAACACTGATGGTACCATCAGTTAATGCCACCAATAACACTGATGGTATCATCAGTATTATTGCAACCAATAACACTGATGATACCATCAGTATTATTGCCACAAATAACATTCATGGTACCAGCAGTATTATTGCCACCAATAACACTGATGGTACCATCAGTATTACTGCCACCATTAACAATGATGGTTCCATCAGTATTATTCCCACCATTAACAATGATGGTTCCATCAGTATTATTCCCACCATTAATAGTGGTGGTTCCATTAGTATTATTCCCACCAATAACACCGATGGTACCATTACTATTATTCCCACCAATAACACTCATGTTTCCATCAATATTATTCCCACCAATAACAATGATGGTTCCATCAGCATTATTCCCACCAATAACACTGTGGTACCATCAGTATTATTGCCACCTATAACACTGATGGTACCATCAGTATTATTGCCACCAATAACACTAATGGTACCATCAATATTATTGCCACCAATAACACTGTTAGTACCATCAGTATTATTGCCACAAATAGCACTTATGGTACCATCGGTTTTATTGCCACCAATAACACTGATGGTAGCATTAGTATTATTCCCACCAATAACACTGAGTGTACCATCAGTATTATTCCTACAAATAACACTCGTGATACCATCAGTATTATTGCCACCAATAACACTAATGGTAGCATCAATATTATTCCCACCATTAATAGTGATGGTGCCATCAATATTATTTCCACCAATAGCACTGATTGTACCATCAGTCTAATTCCCACCAATAACACTGTTGCTACCATCAGTATTACTCTCACCCTTAATACTGATGGTACCATAAGTAATATTACCACCAATAACACTGAAGGTACACTGATGGTACCATCAGTATTATTGCCATCAATAACATTGATGGTACCATCAGTTTTATTGCCACCAATAACACTGATGGTACCATCAGTATTATTGCCACCATTAACACTGATGGTTCCATGAGTATTCTTCCCACCAATAACACTGATGGTACCATCAGTCTTATTGCCACCAATAACACTGATGATACCATCAGTATTATTGCCACAAATAACACTCATGGTACCATCAGTATTATTGCCACCAATAACATTGATGGTACCATCAGAATTATTCCCACAATTAAAAGTGATGGTTCCATCAGTATTATTCCCAGGATTAACAGTGATGGTTCCATCAGTATTATTCCCACCAATAACACTAATGGGTCCATCACTATTATTCCCACCAATAACACTGATGGTTCCATCAGTATTATTCCCACCAATAACAAAGATGGTACCATCAGTATTATTCCCACCATTAACACTGATGGTATCATTAGTATTATTGCCACCAATAACATTACTGGTACCATCAGTATTATTCTCACCTATAACATTGATGGTTCCATCAATATTATTCCCACAAATAACACTGATGGTAGCATCACTATTATTCCCACCAATAGCACTAATGTTACACTCAGTATTATTCCCATCATTAACACTGATGGTTCCATCAGTATTATTCCCACCAATAACACTGATGGTACCATCAGTATTATTGCCACGAATAACAGTGAAGGTACCATTAGTATTATCGCCACGAATAACAGTGATGGTAGCATTAGTATTATTGCCACGAATAACACCGATGGTACCATTAGTATTATTGCCACGAATAACACTGATGGTACCATCAGTATTATTACCACCAATAACACTGATGGTACAATCAGTATTATTGCAACTAATAACATTGATGGTACCATCAAAATTATTGCCACCAATAACACTGATCGTACCATCAGTTTCATTGCCACCAATAACACTGATGGTAAAATCAGTATTATTCCCACCTATAACTCTGATGGTACCATCAGTATTATTCCCACACATAACACTGATCCTACAATAAGTATTATTCCCACCAATAAAATTGATGGTACCATCAGTATTATTGTCACCAATAGCACTGATGGGACCATGAATGTTATTCCCACCAATAGCACTGATGGTACCTTGTATTATTACCAGTAATAACATTGATGGTACCTTCAGTATTATTCCCACCAATAACACTGATGGTACCATCAGTATTATTGCCACCAATAACAATGATGTTACCATCAGTATTACTCTGACCCTTAACACTGATAGTACCATCAGTAATATTACCACCAATAACACTGATGGTACACTGATGGCACCGTCAGTATTATTGCCACCAATAACACTGATGGTACCATCAGTATTATTGCCACAATTAACACTGATGGTTCCATCAGTATTATTCCCACCAATAACACTGATGGTACCATCAGTCTTATTGCCACCAATAAACTCATGATACCATCAGTATTATTGCCACAAATAACACTCATGGTACCATCAGTATTATTGCCACCAATAACATTGATGGTACCATCAGAATTTTTCCCACAATTAACAGTGATGGTTCCATCAGTATTATACCCAGGATTAACAGTGATGGTTCCATCAGTATTATTCCCACCAATAACACTAATGGGTCCATCACTATTATTCCCACCAATAACATTGATGGTTCCATCAGTATTTTTCCCACCAATAACACTGATGGTACCATCAGTATTATTCCCACCATTAACACTGATGGTATCAGTAGTATTATTGTCACCAATAAGACTAATGGTACCATCAGTATTATTCTCACCTTTAACATTGATGGTTCCATCAGTATTATTCCCACAAATAACACTGATGGTAGCATCACTATTATTCCCACCAATAGCACTGATGTTACACTCAGTATTATTCCTAGGATTAACAGTGATGGTTCCCTCAGTATTATTCCCACCGATAACACTAATGGGTCCATCACTATTATTCCCACCAAGAACACTAATGGTACCATCACTATTATTACCACCAATAACACTAAAGGTTCCATCAGTATTATTCCCACCAATAACACTGATGGTTCCATCAGTACTATTCCCACCAATAACACTGATTGTACCATCAGTATTATTGCCACCCATAACACTGATTGTACCATCAGTATTATTGCCACCCATAACACTGATTGTACTATCAGTCTTATTCCCACCAATAACACTGATGGTACCATCAGTATTATCGCCACCAATAAAACTGATGTTACCATCAGTATTATTGCTACCAATAACACTAATGATACCATCAACATTATTGCAACAAATAACACTCATGGTACCATTAATATTATTGCCACCAATAACACCGATGGTACTGTACCGTCCTGGTAGTCGGAAGTGATGACGTGGCAGCGAGCTATTATGCAGGCGTGTTGGGTAGGGCCCATGGCTTGCAGAAGGGAAGGAAGTCGGGGGGCTCGTGTAGTCGCCAGTCCTTAAGTTGGCGTGCTCCGATCTTTAGCATACATAAATCGGCGGTCACCGGGTTTGAGATGAAGTCGCCAGATATGAACCCAGGTGGCCAAGTGATTAGAGATCGCCGAAACAAGGACATCACCGAAGATGAAGGCAGATAGTCATTTCCCAGCTGGTCAGCTGGTGAGCTCGAGAGACAGCTTACCTGAACATACACGTTGAAGCAAGTAAAGTAGATCGTGAAGGCGGCCGGCGAGACCACAGGGAAGGTTTATACGAAGGTACCCGATCTCGCCACTCAGAAGAGATCACGCTCCAAGGCAGTTATGCACTAAGTTGTGTCATGCATGAGTAACTTAGCCGAAAAACCTGAAGAGTAAGAAGTGGCGCCCAAGTCTAGGATGCTCCAGATGGTGACACGTGTACAGCTGGATACAAGCCACGTGTCCAGATGTGTAATTGTCTGGAGAGAGAAAGTGCGGAGGTATATAAGAGATTCTAACGAACTTCTGAGGTATGCACGTTTAGATTTACTTCTTTACGCTTGCGAGTTTTGAGTACGCTGAGAGAGAATTTTGCACGGTTCCTTAGAGTTCTTGAGTTTTCTCTTAGTAGTTGGTGGTTCAGTCGCTGACTTAGGCGTCGGAGCGTCATCGGCCGCAGCGGCGCCGTTCTGTCTTTGGCAGGTTCTTGAGGTGGATCGCGGCGAAGGACGGAGGCTAACACGGCGCAGAAGTTGATCTAGATTTGACGAGGCAAGGCTCCAGCGTCTTGGTCAACAGGCAGGATCATCAGGCGCCCACCGTGGGGCCGTGTAAAACCTGTTTCCCATCCACAGCGTGAGTTCTTGGAGGTTTCTGCAGTTTCTGTGTGGTTGTGTGCTGGTGCAACCATTTTCCGCCGTTCTGTCTTTTGCAGATTCTTGAGGTGGATCGCGCCGAAGTACGGATGCTAACACGACGCAGAAGACGATCTAGATTTGACGAGGCAAGGCTCCAGCGTCTTGGTCAACTGGCAGGATCATCAGGCGCCCACCGTGGAGCCGTGTAAAACCTGTTTCCCATTCACAGCGTGAGTTCTTGGAGGTTTCTGCAGTTTCTGTGTGGTTGTGTGCTAGTGCAACCATTTTCCGCCGTTCTGTCTTTAGCAGATTCTTGAGGTGGATCGCAGCGAAGGACGGATGCTAACACGACGCAGAAGACGATCTAGATTTGACGAGGCAAAGCTTAAGCGTCTTGGTCAACAGGCAGGATCAGATACCATCAGTATTATTCCCACAATTAACAATGATGGTTCCATCAGTATTATTCCCACCATTAACATTGATGATTCCATTAATATTATTCCCACCAATAACATTGACGGTATCATCACTATTATTCCCACCAATAACACTCATGGTTCCATCAGTATTATTCCCACCAATAACACTGATGGTTCCATTAGTATTATTCCGACCAATAGCATTGATGGTACCATTAGTATTATTGCCACCAATAACACTGTTGGTACCATTAGTATTATTGCCAAGAATAACATTGATCGTACCATCAGTATTATTGCCACAAATAACAGTAATGGTACAATAAGTTTTATTGCCACCAATAACACTGATGGTACCATCAGTTTAATTGCCACCAATAACTCTGATGGTACCATCAGTATTATTCCCACCAATACCATTGATGGTACCATCAGTATTATTCCCACCAATAACACTGATGGTACCATAAGTATTATTCCCATAAATAACACTCATGCTATCACCAGTATTATTGCCACCAATATAACAGATGGTACCATCAGTATTATTCTCACCATTAACACTGATGGTACCATCAGTATTATTCCCACCATTAACACTGATGGTTCCATCAGTATTATTTCTACCAATAACATTGATGGTACCATCAGTATTATTGCCACTAATAACATTGATGATACCATCAGTATTATTGCCACCAATAACATTGATGATATCATCAGTATTATTGCCACAAATAACACTCATGGTACAATCATTATTATTTCCGCCATTAACAGTGATGGTTCCATCAGTATTATTCCCACCATTAACAGTGATGGTTCCATCAGTATTATTCCCACCCATAACACTGATGGTAGCATCAATATTATTCCCACCAATAACAGTAATGGTCCCATCAGTATTATTCCCGCAAATAACACTGAAGGTTCCATCAGTATAATTCCCACCAATAACAATGATGGTACCATCAGTATTATTGCCACCCATAACACTGATGGTATCATTAGTATTATTGCCACCAATAACACTAATGGTACCATCAGTATTATTCTCACCTTTAACATTGATGGTTCTATCAGTACTATTCCCACAAATAACACTGATGGTACCATCACTATTATTCCAACCAATAGCACTGATGTTACCCTCAGTATTATTCCCATCATTAATACTGATGGTTCCAACAGTATTATTCCCACCAATAACACTGATGGTACCATCAGTATTATTGCCACGAATAACAGTGAAGGTACCATTAGTATTATTGCCCCTAATAACAGTGATGGTAGCATTAGTATTATTGCCACGAATAACTCCTATCGTACCATTAGTATTATTGCCACGAATAACACTGATCGTACCATCAGTATTATTGCCAGCAATAACACTGATGGTACAATCAGTATTATTGCCACCAATAACACTCATGGTACCATCAGTATTATTGCCACACATAACACTCATGGTACCATCAGTATAATTGCCACAATTAACACTGATGGAACCATCAGTATTATTCCCACCAATAACAGTGATGGTTCCATTAGTATTATTCCCACCAATAACACTGATGGTACCATCAGTATTATTCCCACAAATAACACTCAAGGTACCATTAGTATTATTGCCACCATTAACACTGATTGTAGCATCAGTATTATTCCCACCATTAACAGTGATGGTGCCATCAGTATTATTTCCACCAATAGCACTGATGGTACCATCCCTCTAATTCCCACAAATAACACTCATGCTACCATCAGTATTACTCTGATCACTAACAGTGATGGTACCATCAGTATTATTACCACCAATAACACTGATGGTACCATCCATGTTATTGCCACCATTAAAACTAATGGTTCCATCAGTATTATTCCCACCAATAACACTAATGGTACCATCACTATTATTCCCACCAATAACATTGATGTCACTATTAGTATTATTCCCATAATTTACATTGATGGTTCCATCTGTCTTATTCCCACCAATAACACTCACGGTAACATTACTATTATTGCCAGCAATAACACTGATGGTATCATTAGTATCATTGCCACCAATAACACTAATGGTACCATCAGTTTTATTCTAACCTTTAACATTGATGGTACCATCAGTATTATTGCCATGAATAACACTAATCGTACCATCAGTATTATTGCCACAAATAACACTGATGGTACAATAAGTTTTATTGCCACTAATAACACTGATGGTACCATCAGTTTAATTGCCACCAATAACTCAGATGGTACCATCAGTATTATTCCCACCAATAGCATTAATGGTACATCAGTATTATTACCACCAATAACACTAATGGTACCATCAGTATTATTCCCACAAATAACACTCATGCTACCATCAGTATTATTGCCACCAATATAACAGATGGTACCATCAGTATTATTCCCACCATTAACACTGATGCTACCATCAGCATTATTCCCACCATTAACACTGATGGTTCCATCAGTATTATTTCTACCAATAACACTGATGGTACCATCAGTATTATTGCCACCAATAACATTGATTATACCATCAGTATTATTGCCACCAATAACATTGATGATATCATCAGTATTATTGCAACAAATAACATTCATGGTACCATTAGTATTATTCCCACCACTAACAGTGATGGTTCTGTCAGTATTATTCCCACCATTAACAGTGATGGTTCCATCAGTATTATTCCAACCAATAACACTGATGGTAGCATCACTATTATTCCCACCAATAACACTAATGGTTCCATCAGTATTATTCCCAGCAATAACACTGAAGGTTCCTTCAGTATAATTCCCACCAATAGCAATGATGGTACCATCAGTACTATTTCACCCATAACACTGATGGAACCCTCAGTATTATTGCCACGAACAACATTGATGGTACCATCAGTATTATTGCAACCAATAACACTGATAGTACCATTAGTATTATTCCCACGAATAACACTGATGGTACCATAAGTATTATTCTCATAAATAACACTCATGCTATCATCAGTATTATTGCCACCAATATAACAGATGGTACCATCAGTATTATTCCCACCATTAACACTGATGGTACCATCAGTATTATTCCAACCATTAACACTGATGGTTCCATCAGTATTATTTCTACCAATAACACTGATGGTACCATCTGTATTATTGCCACGAATAACATTGATGATACCATCAGTATTATTCCCACCAATAACATTGATGATATCATCAGTATTATTGCCACAAATAACACTCATGGTACCATCAGTATTATTCCCACCATTAACAGTGATGGTTCCATCAGTATTATTCCCACCATTAACAGTGATGGTTCCATCAGTATTATTCCCACCAATAACACTGATGGTAGCATCAATATTATTCCCACCAATAACACTAATGGTCCCATCAGTATTATTCCCACCAATAACACTGAAGAATCCATCAGTATAATTCCCACCAATAACAATAATGGTACCATCAGTATTATTGCCACTCTTAACATTGATGGTATGATTAGTATTATTGCCACCAATAACACTAATGGTACCATCAGTATTATTCTCACCTTTAACATTGATGGTTCTATCAGTACTATTCCCACAAATAACACTGATGGTACCATCATTATTATTCCAACCAATAGCACAGATGTTACCCTCAATATTATTCCCATCATTAATACTGATGGTTCCAACAGTATTATTGCCACTAATAACACTGATGGTACCATCAATATTATTGCCACGAATAACAGTGAAGGTACTGTACCGCCCTGGTGGTCGGGTGCGATGACGTGGCATCCTGCTACAGTATAGGCGTGTTGACAAGGCGCCGGGTTGACAGTTGGGAAGGAAGTCGAGAGGCACGTGTAGTCGCCGATAGTTAAGTTGGCGTGTTCCGATCTCCAGCTTGCCAGAATAGGCGATCGCCAGGTTGGGGACGAAGTCGCCAGATGCAGACTCAGGCGACTAGGCAGTCGGAGATCGCCAAGAACAAGCACATTGCCGAAGTTAAAGGAGAAGCAGATTATGAAGGCGGCCGGCGAGACCACAGGGAAGGTGTATGAAGGTCCTCCCTCGCCAGTTTCAGTAGAGATCGCACTCCTGAGTTAGCTATGCACTGGGCAGTACCATGCATAGGTAACTTAGCCAAAATGAGAGTAGAAGCAGCGCCAAGTCAGGGAGCCTCCAGATGATGGCACGTGTACAGTTGGATACAAGCCACGTGTCCAAGTCTGTAACTGCCAGGAGAGAGAAAACCACCAGGTATATAAGAGTTCCTAACAGATTTTCTAAGGTACGCACGTTCAGTTCATACACTTTACGCTTGCGAGTGACAGAGCTGTTTGTGAGAGAGATTTGCACGGTTCCAGTTCTTAGTATTTGGTGATACCGTCACTGACTTGAGCGTCGGAGTGCGATCGGCCGCAGCGGCGCCGTATTGTTTCTTTGCAGGTTCTTGAGATAGATCCAGAGGAGGAACAGAGGTGAGAAGCGGCGCGCACGTCGATCCTTTGACGAGGCATTCTCCAGCGCTCCGGTCAACAGGCAGGATCATCAGGCGCCCACCGTGGGGCCGTGTAAAACGTGCTCCCATCCACAGCGTGAGTTCGTGGAGGTTTTCGAGGTTTTCTGCGCGGTTGTGTGCTGGTGCAACCGTCGTTCTTGGTTTCTTTGAGTTTCGTTCGGTGAAGTTTGTGTTTTAAACCGTTTGCTTGTCTTTCAATCGGTGGAGTGAGGTTTTTTTGTTGCTTGCGCGCAATCCGTCTGGTGGAAGTTCGAGTTCTTTGGTGGTTTTCTGCGAAGGTTTGCGGTGTTCTTGGATTCTTGCACGGTTTCTTGAATCTTCTCCGATCGATCGCTGATTCGTTCGTGTTTGAAGTGTTGTTTGCTGTGTTTCTGTGGTTCGCTGAAGTTAATGAGAAAGATGAGAAGCAATCGTTCCAGTCCCGTGGCTCCCGTCGCAGCCGAAGGCGACGCCGCCATGACCATGGCGCAGATGGCAGAAATGATGCGCTCATTGCAGGCCACTGTAGAAGCCTCGCGCGTCGAGCAGGCAAGGATACATGAAGACCTGGTCGCCTCTCGCGCCAGGAACGAGGAGCTCAGCAAGGTAGCTGAGGAGCTACGTCGAGCTCTTCAGGAGCAGCAGGTTCGTTCTTCTGCTGAAGAGGTGGCACCGTCGACGCCGCCTCGTGTTTTCCCAATGCCTTTCATTCAGGCGATTACCGACACGCCAATTCCCACGAGCGTGGTCCCGGTTAAAGCTGTTTTTACTGGCGTGGAGGATCCAGAGGCTCATCTGACCACGTTCCACACACAGATGATGCTGTCAGGAGGGTCGGACGCCGTCTATTGTAAGATGTTCGTGAGCACGCTCCAGGGAACGGCGATGGAGTGGTTTGTGAGCCTGCCTAATGGCCACATAACTAATTTTCAACAATTCTCGAAGATCTTTGTCGAGCAGTATATCGTGAACAAGGCACCGCCCAGAGTGTCCTATGATCTGTTTGATATAAGGCAGTACCATGGGGAGTCCCTCAGAGACTACCTCAATCGCTTCGGAGCGCAGATGGTCAGATCGCCGGCCAAGGATGAAGAAATGCTGGTCTATGCCTTCAAGAAGGGCGTGCAGCCAGGGCCATTCTGCGAGGCCTTGATCAGGGCTCATCCAGCGACGTTTGCTGAGGTCAGGCGACTTGCGGTGGCCCACATCGCCGACGAGAGTGAAGTCGCCGAGAAGAGAGGCAGCGTGGCTCCCGCCAGGCCACGCGCCCAGACCAGGATCCAGCCACAGAGGGTGCTGGAAACGGCAGCGGCGGCCAGAAAGGACCAAAGGACTCGCTATCCTTACGATAGGAGAAATAAGGGAAGAAGCCAAGCGCGCCAACCGCCAGCACGCCAACAACCAGCACGCCGGGAATACAATCGCCCACCTAAGCACAAATTCGTCATGGGACTAGCGGACCTGATTGCTATCCCTAACATATCTGCTAGGTTGAAGGCGCCCAAGAAGGTGGGCGACAAGGTGCTAGGGTCGAAGCCGGACGTCTGGTGCGAGTTTCACCAGTGCTTTGGCCACAACCTAGACTCGTGTTTGTCTTTAGGATACCAGCTCGACGATCTGGTTAAGAGCGGGTTCCTAAACGATTATCTGCTGGACAGAAGGACCGGAGGAGCGTCGAGTTCCCAGCCGGCAGGTGGAGAAGCCCAGCAACACGAGATGCCTATCCATGGGGAGATCCACACCATTGCAGGGGGTTTCTCAGGTGGTGGATGCACCGCGTCGCAGAGGAAAAAGTACGCGCGATCGGTGATGTCAGTGGACATGTTTGAAGATCACTCGCCCGAAGTGGACATTACGTTCACCAAGCAGGATCTTCGGGACGTTGTGCCTCATGACAACGATCCCATTGTTATTTCGTTGATCACGGCGGGGAGGAAGGTCCACTGAGTTCTGGTGGACCAAGGAAGTTCGGCAGACGTGATGTTCTGGCCGACTTTCACACAGTTGGAATTGCCCCTTGACCAGCTAAGGCCCTATGGAGGGTGCTTGTATGGGTTCGCTGGCGACCAGGTGGAGGTCAGGGGGTACATTGAGCTGAGAACCACGTTTACCGATGAGGCTGGGTCGAGGACGGAGAAAATCAAGTACCTCATCGTAAACGCCCCTTCAACATATAACATCCTGCTGGGAAGGCCCACTCTTAACAGGATAGGCGCAATTCCATCGACTCGGCACATGAAGGTGAAGCTGCCGTCCATGGAAGGGGTGGTGATCACGATAAAGTCTGATCAGAAGGAAGCGAAAAAGTGCTATGAAAATAGCCTGAAAAATAAAAGATCAGTTAGCTATGTTACAACCACCCCACCTCCCGGTGTGAAGCCCAGACCGCCGGTGATGGAGGAGGCCGCCGGAAGGGACGTAGAGATGGTAGATGCTGAGCTGGGGGAGAGGAATGCTGGCCTGGAGGAAGAAGAGGCGCGGAATCGCCCGGAGGAGGCAAGGGAGCTGGGAATCGCCAAGGCGGTGGCCGCCAGAGAATCCAGGCCCAAACCCGTCGAGCAGTGGCTCGAGAAGGAGATCGGGGGGAAGGTTTTCAAGCTCGGAAGATCTCTGGAGGTCGATCTCCAGGACCAGATCGCCAAGGTGATTGAACGGCATCTGGACGCGTTTGCCTGGTCCGCTTCGGACATGCCCGGAATCGATCCCGACTTCTTGTGCCATCATCTGGCGATGGACAACATGGTGAGACCGGTGCGGCAAAGAAGGAGGAAATTTAATGAAGAGAGGAGGCAGGCGATCAAGGATGAGACCCAGAACCTCCTCGCTGCAGGCCACATCAGGGAAGTCCAGTACCCTGAGTGGTTGGCAAATGTCGTGCTGGTGAAGAAGAGCAACGGGAAATGGCGCATGTGCGTCGATTTCACCGATCTGAATAAGGCTTGCCCAAAGGATTCGTATCCTTTACCAAGCATTGATGCCCTGGTTGATAGTGCTGCAGGGTGCAAGCTGCTGAGTTTCCTGGATGCCTTCTCGGGCTATAATCAGATCAAGATGCATCCCATGGATGAAGAAAAAACAGCCTTCATGACGGAGAGGTCGTGCTACTGCTATAAGGTGATGCCGTTTGGGCTGAAGAATGCGGGGGCCACGTACCAGAGGCTGATGGACCGAGTACTTGCACCAATGCTGGGAAGGAACGTGCAAGCTTACGTCGATGACATGGTCGTGACCTCGCAGGAGAAAAGCAAGCACGTTGCAGACTTGGAAGAATTGTTCACGACGATCGCCAGGTTCAAGTTGAAGCTCAACCCGGAGAAATGCATTTTCGGCGTGGAGGCTGGAAAATTTTTGGGTTTCCTCTTGACTGAAAGAGGAATAGAAGCCAATCCGGACAAGTGTGCCGCCATCTTAGCAATGAGAAGCCCGGCTATAGTGAAAGAGGTCCAGCAGCTGACAGGTCGGATGGCAGCCCTATCTCGCTTCGTGTCAGCGAGCGGAGAAAAGGGACATCCCTATTTCCAATGTCTGCGGCGCAATAACAGGTTCGCTTGGACGAAAGAATGCGAGGAAGCTTTCGTCAAGCTGAAGGAATATCTGGCGAGCCCGCCGGTTCTGTGCAAACCACTGGCGGGAATCCCTCTCAGATTGTATTTTGCTGTGACTGAGAGGGCGGTGAGTGCGGTGCTCGCCCAGGACCAAGATCAGGCTCAGAAGCCTATCTATTTTGTGAGCAAGGTGTTGCAGGGCCCAGAAATGAGATATCAGGCCCTGGAGAAGGCTGCGCTGGCTGTGGTGTTTTCGGCGAGGAGGTTGCGCCACTACTTCCACAGCTTCACGATACTGGTGATGACTGACCTGCCCATCCAGAAGGTCTTAAAGAAACCTGACGTTGCAGGAAGAATGGTGAAGTGGGCAGTCGAATTGTCAGAATTTGACATTAAATATGAGCCCCGAGGCCCGATCAAGGGGCAAGTCTTTGCAGATTTCGTAGTCGAGCTCTCATCGGAGGCGATGCGGGTGGAAGGAGATGACTTCCGTTGGGTACTCTCGGTGGATGGATCATCGAACCAGCAGGGTAGCGGTGCTGGAGTAATATTGGAAGGACCCAACGGCGTGCTGATCGAACAATCGTTGAGATTCGCCTTCAAAGCCAGCAACAATCAAGCAGAGTATGAGGCGCTGATCGCCGGGATTCTGCTGGCCAAGGAGATGGGAGCTAGGGTGCTGATGGCTAAGAGTGACTCGCTGCTGGTCACAGGACAAGTAACAGGCGAGTTCCAGGCTAAAGATCCACAAATGGCGGCTTACTTGGCGTATGTGCGGGAATTGAAGAGTTCCTTTGTCTCTTTTGAAGTAGTGCATGTGCCCCGAGAGCAGAATGCCCGAGCTGACTTGCTTGCTAAGCTCGCCAGCTCAGGCAAGGGGGTAGGCAGAGGACAGTGATTCAAGAAACTTTGAAGACGCCGAGGGCATTTGTAGCAGATCACCTGGTCCTTCAGATAAGCAGGTCGACGGAGAGAGCAGCGAGAAGCCATAAGTCTTTGACGCAAGAAACTCTGAGATCGCCGAGAGTTAGAGCTTGTCGAGGAGAGAAGGTGGACGTGATGCAGGTCTGCGCCACCCATGAGCCAGACACTTGGATAACACAGTACAAGCGGTGCCTGGCGGATGGCCTCCTCCCGCTAGATCCAACAGAAGCTAGGAAGGTAAAGAAAAATTCCAGCAAGTATACACTGATTGATGGCGATCTGTACAGGTTTGGGTTCACTCACCCACTCCTGGAATGTATACACGGCGAGAAGTGCACGAGAATTATGGCAGAGCTCCACGAAGGAATATGTGGAAGTCACGTCGGGGGTCGAGCTCTGGCCGCGAGGACTCTCCGTGCAGGCTACTATTGGCCATCCATGAGAGAAGATTGCAAGAAGTATGCCCAATGCTGCAAACAGTGCGAGCAGCACGCCGATTGGCATAAGGCACCTCCCGAGGAGTTGAAGTCGATCTATAGCCCTTGGCCGTTTCATACTTGGGGGATCGACATCCTAGGACCTTTTCCACTGGCGATCAGGCAGATGAAGTACTTGGTAGTGGCGATTGAGTACTTCACCAAATGGATTGAAGCAGAACCAGTGGCCCAGATCACCGCGCACAAGATCGAAGGCTTCGTATGGAAGAACATTGTGTGCCGGTTTGGAGTGCCTAAGCGCCTGGTATCAGATAATGGGACTCAGTTTGCAAGCCACCTGTTGAAGAAGCTTTGTGAAGGGGTTGGAATTCAGCAAGTGTTTGCATCCGTCGAGCACCCTCAGACGAATGGCCAGGTGGAATCAGCTAATCGGGTGTTGCTGAGAGGTTTGAAGAGAAGGCTCGAGAAAGCCAAGGGAAGTTGGGCTGAGGAGATACCCCGTATAGTTTGGGCGTACCACACCACCGAGCAGTCAGGAACCCATGAGACCCCGTTTAGCTTGGTCTATGGGTGTGATGCCATGATTCCAGTCGAGATTCAGGAGAGCTCGCCGAGATTCCAGAACTTTGTAGAGGAAGACTCGAATGAAGAGAGAAGGCTGAACCTGGATCTGCTGGACGAAGTCAGGGAGGAGGCAAGGCTGAAGGCTAAGGCGGTGAAGAGAAGGGTCGAGCGAAGGTACAACTCAAAGGTGATGCCAAGGCAGTCTAGAGAAGGCAATCTGGTGATGAGGAAGGCCCACCAGTACGAGATGGAGAATAAGCTATCACCCAAGTGGACTGGACCGTTCAGAATAACCGAGGCACTCGGGAACGGAGCCTATCGCTTGGAGACGCTGGAAGGGGGGGCGATCCCTCGTACCTGGAACGCCACACACCTGAAGTTGTACTATAGCTAAGAGCTTTGTAAGTAAAGGCAAACACAAATATTACATTACAATGTCTCTGTTAAAACAGTTTCAAGGGGGCGCTCTTTTTTCCCTAAGGAGGGTTTTTAATGAGGCCACCCAATAAAAGAAGAGTTTTCGAAGTATAAGGTGTTTTCAGATTGCATATGTGTTATTTCCAAAAGTTTCGAAGAAAGACCTTGTCATTCGTACATGATTTAAGGCACGAAAAGATATGTCGCGTGTTTTCTAAAGTTTTAAAGTCCTCATCGTTTTTCGGCGATTAGAGGCACCAGTTAAGTTTTTAAAGTCCTCATCGTTTTTCGGCGATTAGAGGTATCAGTTAAGTTTTTAAAGTCCTCATCGTTTCTCGGCGATTAGAGGCACCAGTTAAGTTTTTAAGTCCTCATCATTTATCGGCGATCGGAGGCACCAGATGAAAGACCTCCTCGCCGTCGAGCGAGTGCAGGCGAGAAAGAGGAAAAGTCCTCCGTGATTCTGGGAGCGAGAAGATGTAACTCCCGGGGCAACGTAGAGGCAAGTTAAAGACCTCCTCGCCGTCGTGCGGGCGCAGGCGAGAAAGGTCCTCAGTGCATCCAGGGGGAGGAGATGTACGCCCTGGGCAAGTTGAGGCACCGGATAAAGTCCTTATCGCCGTTGTGCGAACTAAGGCCCATCAAAGACCTCCTTGCCGTCGAGCGAGTGCAGGCGTGAGAAAGAAAAGGTCCTCAGTGCATCCAGGGGGGAGGAGATGTACACCCTGGGCAAGTTGAGGCACCAGACAAAGTCCTTCTCGCTGTCGAGCGAGTTAAGGCCGTTTAAAGTCCTTCTCGCCGATGAGCGAGTTCAGGCGAGTAAAAGTCCTTCTCGCCGATGAGCGAGTTCAGGCGAGTTAAAAGACCTTCTCGCTTGTGTGCGAATATAGGCAAGATAAAATCCTTCTCGTCTTGAACGAGTTCAGGTATGGCGAAGAGGGTGGAAGAAGCTTGAAAGGTGGCTAAGGTAGGTTCGAAGAGAACGCCTAGCCAGCCAGTCTCTAGCTCTGAAGTTCAGGGAGGTAAAGGAAGATCCCAAAGGGCATTTCTGCCTCAGATAAAGAAATGACTGCCAAAGCCTGAGGCTAAGAAAAGCTGGTGTTACCAAGAGGTCTAGGTGATCGCGAAAAGTTCAAACACGGCGAGAAGGTTGAAAGACTTGTTTGATAAAGCGGGTCAAGGGGGACGTTGTTTGAACCGATGATTGAATCACAGTTCGTTGCTTGGAACTTTTCTTATGATCAGGTTAGTGCCTCAGGGGTACAAGTTGTTTAAAGCGATTATTGCTTAAGTTTGAATCGGCTCGAAGCAGTTACGCCAAAGGTCATGTTTGCAAAATCGCTAAGTTAAACGTAGCAGAGTTAAACATACAAAGAAAGTAAAGCGCTCAAAAGAAGTCAGAAGAAATATCCAAGTCTCGCTATTGAAATGAATAACTGTTCAAAACACATGTGCAAGAGTTTTTTACAAGGTAAATACAGGTGAATTTATAAAGAAGCAGATGGGGTGGAATTGGTTGAGCCTTCGGCGGGAACGACCTTTCCATCTACTACTTCATTGTTTAATGACACCATGCTGAGGTCAAGATCAGGGAATAGGCATGCAAATTGCTCCCGAGCGGCTTCGAATCCAGCAGTCAGAATCTGAGCAGAATTTAGCTTAAGTTCTTCAAATTGTCCTTGAAGCTCTTCAACCTGTTTCTTGAGCTCCTCGTTCTGCTGTCCCAGCTCTTCAGCTTGTTTCTTGAGCTCCTTGTTCTGCTGCCCCTGCTCTTCAATCTGTTTTTGGAGTTGTTTGTTAGTCTCTTGAGCATGGAGAAGGTCGTCAGTAACCTTCTTGGATTCTGTTCGAGCTTGGGTCAACTCGGCAGCCATCTTCTCTTTTTCCTTGTTCGCCTCGGTGAGATCAGCCATGGCGTCATCCCTTGCTTTTTCAACTTGCCCAAGCAGCTTCTCGCGGTCGATTGACCTTTGCTCCAGTCTTTGTACCTTATCGGCATTAGCTTGAATTTGAGCCTCCAGGTCGCTCGCCTTGGTACGTAGAGGCACGATTCTGCTTTCAAGTTCAACTTTTTCTTGGGCAAGTTCATGGACTTTGCGGCGAAGGTCAACAGCTTCCTTGCGCGCAAGCCTAAGCTCGGTGTTTAGGGCATCCTCCACTCGGGAATGTTCCATTTCCGCGAGCGTTAGGCTGAAGGCCACCTTCTCCACCTCAACCTTCATTGTGCTGTTCTCGGTCTTGAGGTTGTAGATATCATCCTGTAGCCGCCTGGTGGAGCTCTCCACAGCTCTCGTTATGATCGATGGGATGTCTTCTGCGATGGTTTTGAGTTTAGCAGTCAAAGGTTCCCACATCCTCGTGACCTCGAGGGAAAGATTTGCAGCTTGGAGAGGCGCCAGGGGGGCTTGTTGAGGGTTCTCGTCGCCACCTTCCTTAGCGATATTTTCAGTGGTTGCCTCTTGGCGTGGCGACGCGATCGGGGACTCGGTGATTAGGATTGGAGAGGTGTGAGCAACCTCGTCCCCGATTGGAGCGATTCCTGCAGCTGAAGTGTTGGAAGGAGGGCCCCCTCCTGCTGATATATGTGGTGTAGAGGCGCTCGGGGGGTCCTCCAAGAAGTTTGGCTCTGGGGCCTCAGTTGCAGGCGGCGCAGTGGCCAATGGAACCGCTTGGACTGGTGGTGAAGGGGCTCGTGGTGCTGGTGATGAGGGAGGAGGAGCGGGTGTTGATGGTGGTGTTGAAGCTGGAAGAGGGGGCGGGGCAGGTGGAGAAGATGGTGCCACCCTCTTCCTTTTCGTTACAAGGCCATCCTCTGTGACCTCGTCGTCCTCTTCCTCATCCTCTTGGACAACTTGGGGGGCTTTCCGCTTTGGCCTCTTAAGGACCAGTTTCTTTCGTTGGGTGGGCGCCTTAGGCGGTGATCGCCCCTGGATGATGGCCTTCTCGACCGCCGAGTTGGGAACCGTCTGGGAGCCAGTCGCCAACCCGTGGTTGCGGGCGAGCGCCTTTAAGTCGGCGAGCATGTTCTTACCCAACATGGTGTCTGGATGAAATGAAAGTGCATAAGTTAGCTCAAAGGAGAAAGGGGTAAGTGTACAAGACAATGAGACAGCAAAAGCAGGCATATGCAGAAAAGATAAAACCAAAGTCTTGTGTGTGTCGCACAAGACGCCCAGAAACAATATCAGAAGCAATGTCAAGACAAAGATGTAGCGTCCTAACCTATTTGGAATTCCAACTGGTCCTCAAAGAACTCGAAGGAAATCAGGGTGGGGGTCAAGAATGTTATGTGGGCATCTGCCACCCTCTTCCAGAAGAGACAAAGGTCTCTGTCCAAAGCTCTCATGCTATCAGGACTTCTGGGCCTCCTGAAGCAGCTCTTGGACTCCTTTTTCCCCTTGTCCACCCAGTACAAGGGGAAACCGTCGAGAAGGGAAGTGTCTTTGTCATTTGCGCGAACCTGAATGAACTTCCCCTTCCAATCCTTGTACGACTGCTGGAAGATGGTGAAAATGGACCTCCCAGCAATGGCATTCAGGCTGACCCACAGGCGATCTCCTGGGTGTTTGGCCTCGAACAAAAATAAAAACACGTCCACTGACGCGGGTAACCCCAGGTGGGCGCACGTTATCTCGAAAGCTCGGACAAACGCCCAGCTGTTGGGGTGAAGCTGGGCGGCAGCGATATTGAGCTCGGTTAAGAGTTCCCTCTCAAATCGAGTGAGAGGGAACCTGAGTTTAACCTTCTTGAAGAAAGTGGTGTAGACGAAGCAGAAGGGCCCGTCGGCGCTCACTTTATCATCGGCGCACACTGGCAGACTGGCGGGGCAAGGCAGCACCATCATTCTCTCATCGTGCTCCTTGTGGAACGATTGGTGGGCCTCGTCCCCATTGGTCAATCGCAGAACCGCTCCCGCGGTGTTCACCGACGACGTTTCCTTTAAGAGGGTTGAGTTAGCCCATGGGTATAACGTCTTGAAATCTGGCAGTGGGAGGGGGGCTCCTCCAGCGTTTGGTGGAGTCGCCTGGGCCAGAGCGGTTTGAGAAGACGCAGGCCTCACAGCCTGCGAAGAGGGAGCACCACGAACTTGCGTTGAGTCGTGTGCTTGTGAAGGAGGGTTTCGCGCTGATGGAGGGGGGTTCGGGGTGATCTTCGTGCGAGTCATGATAGCAACTGCAAACGAAGGAGGAAGAAAAAATAATCAGGAGGGTTACAAAGGCTGACTCGATCATGAAAGGAAGGTGAAAGACGAACGAATGTGAGTTCGTTGCGACGATCGACAAATCCCTAAGTCACGCAGAAGGAGAAATGGAAAAACAGCCCACAGCGTATGCACCAGACAGTTACAGGATGATGCAAATCGGTGAAAATGCAAGGAAACCCAGCAGATGAAGGAAAGTAGTTACCTTTCGATGATCGGGAGAATGTTGAAGGGAGGTGGTGATCTAGAGCGTCGAGGAACGTCGAGAGCTTTCGCAGAAGGAAATGAGAGCGTATGCAAGTGTGAAGAAAGTGATGGAACAGTAGGAGCCTAAGGGGTTTAAGGGTTTTTCGAAACGGTTTTGGGAAGCGCTAACGACAGATGAAGATAGCCGTTGATGAGAGCCACGTGTCGAACGATGCGCGAAGGGTTTGGTGGAGCGTCAGAGCAGCAGAAAGTACTATCGCTTGGAATTC
This sequence comes from Phaseolus vulgaris, assembly GCF_000499845.2. Taxonomy (NCBI): domain Eukaryota; kingdom Viridiplantae; phylum Streptophyta; class Magnoliopsida; order Fabales; family Fabaceae; genus Phaseolus; species Phaseolus vulgaris. The sequence continues at coordinate 5,088,182 of NC_023758.2, read as the reverse complement.
TGCGCCCATGCCACGTAGACCGGTGTTAACGAAGGCTTTTTCAGTCTTTTCGCTAGACAAGTCTTCGCTTAAGACTGAGGGGCTTGTGTACCGCCCTGGTGGTCGGGTGCGATGACGTGGCATCCTGCTACAGTATAGGCGTGTTGACAAGGCGCCGGGTTGACAGTTGGGAAGGAAGTCGGGAGGCACGTGTAGTCGCCGATAGTTAAGTTGGCGTGTTCCGATCTCCAGCTTGCCAGAATAGGCGATCGCCAGGTTGGGGACGAAGTCGCCAGATGCAGACTCAGGCGACTAGGCAGTCGGAGATCGCCAAGAACAAGCACATCGCCGAAGTTAAAGGAGAAGCAGATTATGAAGGCGGCCGGCGAGACCACAGGGAAGGTGTATGAAGGTCCTCCCTCGCCAGTTTCAGTAGAGATCGCACTCCTGAGTTAGCTATGCACTGGGCAGTACCATGCATAGGTAACTTAGCCAAAATGAGAGTAGAAGCAGCGCCAAGTCAGGGAGCCTCCAGATGATGGCACGTGTACAGTTGGATACAAGCCACGTGTCCAAGTCTGTAACTGCCAGGAGAGAGAAAACCACCAGGTATATAAGAGTTCCTAACAGATTTTCTAAGGTACGCACGTTCAGTTCATACACTTTACGCTTGCGAGTGACAGAGCTGTTTGTGAGAGAGATTTGCACGGTTCCAGTTCTTAGTATTTGGTGATACCGTCACTGACTTGAGCGTCGGAGTGCGATCGGCCGCAGCGGCGCCGTATTGTTTCTTTGCAGGTTCTTGAGATAGATCCAGAGGAGGAACAGAGGTGAGAAGCGGCGCGCACGTCGATCCTTTGACGAGGCATTCTCCAGCGCTCCGGTCAACAGGCAGGATCAGGTACCATTAGTATTATTGCCACTAATAACAGTTATGGTAGCATTAATATTATTGCCACGAATAACTCCTATCGTACTATTAGTTTTATTGCCACGAACAACATTGATGGTACCATCAGTATTATTGCAACCAATAACACTGATAGTACCATTAGTATTATTGCCACCAATAACACTGATGGTACAATCAGTTTTATTTCCACCAATAACACTAAGGATAACATCAGTTTTATTCATGTGTTCTTCTTGAATCAAAGTAGAAAATAAGGTGAGGAAGCAATGGGTGAGATGATCAAGACCCTCCTAGGAGTTGTGTTGGCCTTGTAGGTGCATGATGAGTATGGTGTTTGAGTGGTTCGGCCAGCTCAAGGGAGAAGGTGAAAGGATTGAAGTTTAGAGCCTAGATTTCTAGGAGAAGTACAGCTTGTGCACAAAAATGGCAGCATAACCTTACTCAATTAAACTTGAAAATACAAGGTGTAGGCTCCTCCTTTTATGGACTAAGGAGGACCATAATGCAACCCTAATGCTAGCCAAATGAAATGTAAATGTGAAGCACATGGGTGCACAAATGAGAACATGGGGAGGGGTGTGTCTAGTTTTTCTGCTCACCCCCCCTCCATGGTCTTTCTAGAATGTTCACACAAATATGCTTTCTACACTACTATAATTACTAAGCACCCCTAATGGGCCTTTATGTAACAATTACAAAGGTCTTCTCTTCCCAAAACCGTAGCTTTGACCCATGTGTATGTGAAGCTAGACGGTCTAGAAGGAATCCTCATCATGGCCTAGACGCTCCTTATGTAGTCGCTCCTCATCATGGCCTAGACGCTCCTTATGTAGTCGCTCCTCATCATGGCCTAGACGCTCCTCTTCATGGGCTAGACGCTCCTTTTTTAGTCTAGACGCTCCTCATCATAGGTTAGACCGTCTAGTCTTGGAGGCTTGGCTTTCATCGTGTGGTGAGCTTGGGCCCTCCTCCATCACTGATGGTACCATCAGTATTATTCCCACCAATAACATTGACTACCATCAGTATTATTCCCGCCAATAACACTGATGGTACCATAAGTTTTATTACAACCAATAACACTTATGGTAACATCAGTATTATTGCCACCAATAACACTGATGGTACCATCAGTATTATTGCAACAAATAACACTGATGGTACCATCAGTATTATTCCCACCAATAACACTAATGGCACAATAAATATTATTCCCACCAATAACATTGATGGTACAATCAGTATTATTCCCACCATTAACATTGATGGTTCCATCAGTATTATTTCCACCAATAGCACTGATGGTGCCATCAGTATTACTGCCACCAATAGCTCTGATGGTGCCATCAGTATTACTAGCACCAATAAACTGATGGTAGCATCAGTATTATTCCCACCATTAAAAGTGATGGTTCCATCAGTATTATTCCCACCATTAACAGTGATGGTTCCACCAGTATTATTCCCACCAATAACACTGATGGTATCATCACTATTATTCCCACCAATAACACTAATGGTTCCATCAGTATGATTCCCACCAATAACACTGAAGGTTCCATCAGTATTATTCCCACCAATAACACTGATGGTACCCTCAGTATTATTGCCACCCATAACACTGAAGGAAACATCAGTATTATTTCCACCAATAACACTGATGGAAACATCAGTATTATTACCACCAATAACACTGATGGCAACATCAGTATTTTTGCCACCAATAATACTGATGGTGCCATCAGTATTACTGCCACCAATACCACTGATGGTGCCATCAGTATTACTGCCACCAATAAACTATTGGTAGCATCAGTATTATTCCCACCATTAAAAGTGATGGTTCCATCAGTACTATTCCCACCATTAACAGTGATGGTTCCATCAATATTATTCCCACCAATAACACTGATGGTATCATCACTATTATTCCCACCAATAACACTAATGGTTCCATCAGTATAATTCCCACCAATAACACTGAAGGTTCCATCAGTATTATTCCCACCAATAACACTGATGGTAGCATCAGTATTATTGCCACCCATAACACTGATCGAAACATCAGTATTATTGCCACCAATAACACTGATGGAAACATCAGTATTATTGCCACCAATAACACTGATGGCAACATCAGTATTTTTGCCACCAATAACACTGATGGTGCCATCAGTATTACTGCCACCAATAGCACTAATGGTGCCATCAGTATTACTGCCACCAATAAACTATTGGTAGCATCAGTATTATTCCCACCATTAAAACTGATGGTTCCATCAGTATTATTCCCACCAATAACACTGATGGTTGCATCACTATTATTCCCACCAATAACACTAATGGTTCCATCAGTATTATTCCCACCAATAACACTGAAGGTTCCATCAGTATAATTCCCACCAATAGCAATGATGGTACCATCAGTATGATTCCCACCAATAACACTGAAGGTTCCATCAGTATTATTCCCACCAATAACACTGATGGTACCCTCAGTATTATTGCCACCCATAACACTGAAGGAAACATCAGTATTATTTCCACCAATAACACTGATGGAAACATCAGTATTATTACCACCAATAACACTGATGGCAACATCAGTAGTTTTGCCACCAATAATACTGATGGTGCCATCAGTATTATTGCCACCAATAGCACTGATGGTGCCATCAGTATTACTGCCACCAATAAACTATTGGTAGCATCAGTATTATTCCCACCATTAAAAGTGATGGTTCCATCAGTACTATTCCCACCATTAACAGTGATGGTTCCATCAATATTATTCCCACCAATAACACTGATGGTATCATCACTATTATTCCCACCAATAACACTAATGGTTCCATCAGTATAATTCCCACCAATAACACTGAAGATTCCATCAGTATTATTCCCACCAATAACACTGATGGTAGCATCAGTATTATTGCCACCCATAACACTGATCGAAACATCAGTATTATTGCCACCAATAACACTGATGGAAACATCAGTATTATTGCCAACAATAACACTGATGGCAACATCAGTATTTTTGCCACCAATAACACTGATGGTGCCATCAGTATTACTGCCACCAATAGCACTGATGGTGCCATCAGTATTACTGCCACCAATAAACTATTGGTAGAATCAGATTTATTCCCACCATTAAAACTGATGGTTCCATCAGTATTATTCCCACCAATAACACTGATGGTTGCATAACTATTATTCCCACCAATAACACTAATGGTTCCATCAGTATTATTCCCACCAATAACACTGAAGGTTCCATCAGTATAATTCCCACCAATAGCAATGATACCATCAGTATTATTTCACCCATAACACTGATGGAACCCTTAGTATTATTGCCACGAACAACATTGATGGTACCATCAGTATTATTTCAACCAATAACACTGATAGTACCATTAGTATTATTCCCACCAATAACACTGATGGTACCAAAAGTATTATTCCCATAAATAACACTCATGCTATCATCAGTATTATTCCCACCAATATAACAGATGGTACCATCAGTATTATTCCCACCATTAACATTGATGGTTACATCAGTATTATTTCTACCAATAACACCGATGGTACCATCCGTATTATTGCCACGAATAACGTTGATGATACCATCAGTATTATTCCCACCAATAACATTGATGATATCATCAGTATTATTGCCACAAATAACACTCATGGTACCATCAGTATTATTCCCACCATTAACAGTGACGGTTCCATCAGTATTATTCCCACCATTAACAGTGATGGTTCCATCAGTATTATTCCCACCAATAACACTGATGGTAGCATCAATATTATTCCCACCAATAACACTAATGGTCCCATCGGTATTATTCCCACCAATAACACTGAAGGTTCCATCAGTATAATTCCCACCAATAACAATAATGGTACCATCAGTATTATTGCCACTCATAACACTGATGGTATCATTAGTATTATTGCCACCAATAACACTAATGGTACCATCAGTATTATTCTCACCTTTAACATTGATGGTTCTATCAGTACTATTCCCACAAATAACACTGATGGTACCATCACTATTATTCCAACCAATAGCACTGATGTTACCCTCAGTATTATTCCCATCATTAATACTGATGGTTCCAACAGTATTATTGCCACTAATAACACTGATAGTACCATCAATATTATTCCCACGAATAACAGTGAAGGTACCATTAGTATTATTGCCACTAATAACAGTGATGGTAGCATTAATATTATTGCCACGAATAACTCCAATCGTACTATTAGTTTTATTGCCACGAACAACATTGATGGTACCATCAGTATTATTGCAACCAATAACACTGATAGTACCATTAGTATTATTCCCACCAATAACACTGATGGTACCATAAGTATTATTCCCATAAATAACACTCATGCTATCATCAGTATTATTGCCACCAATATAACAGATGGTACCATCAGTATTATTCCCTCCAATAACACTGATGGTACAATCAGTTTTCTTTCCACCAATAACACTCAGGATAACATCAGTCTTATTCCCACCAATAACACTGATGGTACCATCAGTATTATTCCCACCAATAACATTGACTACCATCAGTATTATTCCCGCCAATAACAGTGATGGTACCATAAGTATTATTACCACCAATAACAATTATGGTAACATCAGTATTATTGCCACCAATAACACTGATGGTACCATCAGTATTATTCCCACCAATAACACTAATGGTACAATAAATATTATTCCCACCAATAACATTGATGGTACAATCAGTATTATTCCCACCATTAACATTGATGGTTCCATCAGTATTATTTCCACCAATAGCACTGATGGTGCCATCAGTATTACTGCCACCAATAGCTCTGATGGTGCCATCAGTATTACTAGCACCAATAAACTGATGGTAGCATCAGTATTATTCCCACCATTAAAAGTGATGGTTCCATCAGTATTATTCCCACCATTAACAGTGATGGTTCCACCAGTATTATTCCCACCAATAACACTGATGGTATCATCACTATTATTCCCACCAATAACACTAATGGTTCCATCAGTATGATTCCCACCAATAACACTGAAGGTTCCATCAGTATTATTCCCACCAATAACACTGATGGTACCCTCAGTATTATTGCCACCCATAACACTGAACGAAACATCAGTATTATTTCCACCAATAACACTGATGGAAACATCAGTATTATTACCACCAATAACACTGATGGCAACATCAGTATTTTTGCCACCAATAATACTGATGGTGCCATCAGTATTACTGCCACCAATACCACTGATGGTGCCATCAGTATTACTGCCACCAATAAACTATTGGTAGCATCAGTATTATTCCCACCATTAAAGGTGATGGTTCCATAGGTACTATTCCCACCATTAACAGTGATGGTTCCATCAATATTATTCCCACCAATAACACTGATGGTATCATCACTATTATTCCCACCAATAACACTAATGGTTCCATCAGTATAATTCCCACCAATAACACTGAAGGTTCCATCAGTATTATTCCCACCAATAACACTGATGGTAGCATCAGTATTATTGCCACCCATAACACTGATCGAAACATCAGTATTATTGCCACCAATAACACTGATGGCAACATCAGTATTTTTGCCACCAATAACACTGATGGTGCCATCAGTATTACTGCCACCAATAGCACTGATGGTGCCATCAGTATTACTGCCACCAATAAACTATTGGTAGCATCAGATTTATTCCCACCATTAAAACTGATGGTTCCATCAGTATTATTCCCACCAATAACACTGATGGTTGCATAACTATTATTCCCACCAATAACACTAATGGTTCCATCAGTATTATTCCCACCAATAACACTGAAGGTTCCATCAGTATAATTCGCACCAATAGCAATGATGGTACCATCAGTATTATTTCACCCATAACACTGATGGAACCCTCAGTATTATTGCCACGAACAACATTGATGGTACCATCAGTATTATTGCAACCAATAACACTGATAGTACCATTAGTATTATTCCCACCAATAACACTGATGGTACCAAAAATATTATTCCCACCAATAACATTGATGGTACAATCAGTATTATTCCCACCATTAACATTGATGGTTCCATCAGTATTATTTCCACCAATAGCACTGATGGTGCCATCAGTATTACTGCCACCAATAGCTCTGATGGTGCCATCAGTATTACTAGCACCAATAAACTGATGGTAGCATCAGTATTATTCCCACCATTAAAAGTGATGGTTCCATCAGTATTATTCCCACCATTAACAGTGATGGTTCCACCAGTATTATTCCCACCAATAACACTGATGGTATCATCACTATTATTCCCACCAATAACACTAATGGTTCCATCAGTATGATTCCCACCAATAACACTGAAGGTTCCATCAGTATTATTCCCACCAATAACACTGATGGTACCCTCAGTATTATTGCCACCCATAACACTGAACGAAACATCAGTATTATTTCCACCAATAACACTGATGGAAACATCAGTATTATTACCACCAATAACACTGATGGCAACATCAGTATTTTTGCCACCAATAATACTGATGGTGCCATCAGTATTACTGCCACCAATACCACTGATGGTGCCATCAGTATTACTGCCACCAATAAACTATTGGTAGCATCAGTATTATTCCCACCATTAAAGGTGATGGTTCCATAGGTACTATTCCCACCATTAACAGTGATGGTTCCATCAATATTATTCCCACCAATAACACTGATGGTATCATCACTATTATTCCCACCAATAACACTAATGGTTCCATCAGTATAATTCCCACCAATAACACTGAAGGTTCCATCAGTATTATTCCCACCAATAACACTGATGGTAGCATCAGTATTATTGCCACCCATAACACTGATCGAAACATCAGTATTATTGCCACCAATAACACTGATGGAAACATCAGTATTATTGCCACCAATAACACTGATGGCAACATCAGTATTTTTGCCACCAATAACACTGATGGTGCCATCAGTATTACTGCCACCAATAGCACTGATGGTGCCATCAGTATTACTGCCACCAATAAACTATTGGTAGCATCAGATTTATTCCCACCATTAAAACTGATGGTTCCATCAGTATTATTCCCACCAATAACACTGATGGTTGCATAACTATTATTCCCACCAATAACACTAATGGTTCCATCAGTATTATTCCCACCAATAACACTGAAGGTTCCATCAGTATAATTCCCACCAATAGCAATGATGGTACCATCAGTATTATTTCACCCATAACACTGATGGAACCCTCAGTATTATTGCCACGATCAACATTGATGGTACCATCAGTATTATTGCAACCAATAACACTGATAGTACCATTAGTATTATTCCCACCAATAACACTGATGGTACCAAAAGTATTATTCCCATAAATAACACTCATGCTATCATCAGTATTATTCCCACCAATATAACAGATGGTACCATCAGTATTATTCCCACCATTAACACTGATGGTTCCATCAGTATTATTTCTACCAATAACACTGATGGTACCATCCGTATTATTGCCACGAATAACATTGATGATACCATCAGTATTATTCCCACCAATAACATTGATGATATCATCAGTATTATTGCCACAAATAACACTCATGGTACCATCAGTATTATTCCCACCATTAACAGGGATGGTTCCATCAGTATTATTCCCACCATTAATAGTGATGGTTCCATCAGTATTATTCCCACCAATAACACTGATGGTAGCATCAATATTATTCCCACCAATAACACTAATGGTCCCATCAGTATTATTCCCACCAATAACACTGAAGGTTCCATCAGTATAATTCCCACCAATAACAATAATGGTACCATCAGTATTATTGCCACTCATAACCCTGATGGTATCATTAGTATTATTGCCACCAATAACACTAATGGTACCATCAGTATTATTCTCACCTTTAACATTGATGGTTCTATCAGTACTATTCCCACAAATAACACTGATGGTACCATCACTATTATTCCAACCAATAGCACTGATGTTACCCTCAGTATTATTCCCATCATTAATACTGATGGTTCCAACAGTATTATTGCCACTAATAACACTGATGGTACCATCAATATTATTCCCACGAATAACAGTTAAGGTACCATTAGTATTATTGCCACTAATAACAATGATGGTAGCATTAATATTATTGCCACGAATAACTCCAATCGTACTATTAGTTTTATTGCCACGAACAACATTGATGGTACCATCAGTATTATTCCCACCAATATAACAGATGGTACCATCAGTATTATTCCCACCAATAACACTGATGGTACAATCAGTTTTCTTTCAACCAAAAACACTCAGGATAACATCAGTCTTATTCCCACCAATAACACTGATGGTACCATCAGTATTATTCCCACCAATAACATTGAATACCATCAGTATTATTCCCGCCAATAACAGTGATGGTACCATAAGTATTATTACCACCAATAACACTTATGGTAACATCAGTATTATTGCCAACAATAACACTGATGGTACCATCAGTATTATTGCAACCAATAACACTGATGGTACCATCAGTATTATTCCCACCAATAATATTGATGGTTCCATCAGTATTATTTCCACAAATAGCACTGATGGTGCCATCAGTATTACTGCCACCAATAGCTCTGATGGCGCCATCAGTATTACTGCCACCAATAAACTGATGGTAGGATCAGTATTATTCCCACCATTAAAGGTGATGGTTCCATCAGTATTATTCCCACCATTAACAGTGATGGTTCCACCAGTATTATTCCCACCAATAACACTGATGGTATCATCACTATTATTCCCACCAATAACACTAATGATTCCATCAATATAATTCCCACCAATAACACTGAAGGTTCCATCAGTATTATTCCCACCAATAACACTGATGGTACCCTCAGTATTATTGCCACCCATAACACTGAAGGAAACATCAGTATTATTGCCACCAATAACACTGATGGAAACATCAGTATTATTGCCACCAAAAACATTGATGGCAACATCAGTATTTTTGCCACCAATAACACTGATGGTGCCATCAGTATTACTGCCACCAATAGCACTGATGGTGCCATCAATATTACTGCCACCAATAAACTATTGGTAGCATCAGTATTATTCCCACCATTAAAACTGATGGTTCCATCAGTATTATTCCCACCATTAACGGTGATGGTTCAATCAATATTATTCCCACCAATAACACTGATGGTATCATCACTATTATTCCCACCAATAACACTAATGGTTCCATCAGTATAATTCCCACCAATAACACTGAAGTTTCCATCAGTATTATTCCCACCAATAACACTGATGGTACCATCAGTATTATTGCCACCCATAACACTGATGGAAACATCAGTATTATTTCCACCAATAACACTGATGGAAACATCAGTATTATTGCCACCAATAACACTGATGGAAACAGCAGTATTATTGCCACCAATAACACTGATGGTACCATCAGTTTTATTTCCACCAATAATTCTTATGGTACTATCAGTATTATTTTAACCAATAACTCTGATGGTACTATCAGTATTATTCCAACCAATAACAATGATGGCAACATCAGTATTTTTGCCACAAATAACACTGATAGTGCCATCAGTATTACTGCCACCAATAGCACTGATGGTGCCATCAGTATTACTGCCACCAATAAACTATTGGTAGCATCTGTATTATTCCCACTATTAAGACTAATGGTTCCATCAGTATTATTCCCACCATTAACAGTGATAGTTCCATCAATATTATTCCCACCAATAACACTGATGGTATCTGTACCGCCCCGATGGTCGGGTATGATGACGTGGCATCCTACTATAGTGTAGGCGTGTTGACGAGGCGCCAGGTTGGCAAGAAGAGAAAGAAGTCGGGGGGCACGCGTAGTCGCCGGTTGCTAAGCTGGCGTGTTCCGACTTCCAGTTTACCAGAATAGGCGATCGCCAGGTTAAAGATCAAGTCGCCAGATGAAGACCCAGGCGACCAAGCAGTCGGAGATCGCCAGAACAAGCACATCGCCGAAGATGAAGGAGAAGCAGATTATGAAGGCGGCCGGCGAGACCACAGGGAAGGTGTATGAAGGCCCTAACTCGCCAGTTCCAGTATAGATCGCACTCCTAAGTTAGCTATGCACTGGGCAGTACCATGCATAGGTAACTTAGCCAAAATGAGAGTAGAAGCAGCGCCAAGTCAGGGAGCCTCCAGATGATGGCACGTGTACAGTTGGATGCGAGCCACGTGTCCAAGTCTGTAACTGCCAGGAGAGAGAAAACCACCAGGTATATAAGAGTTCTTAACAGATTTTCTGAGGTACGCACGTTCAGTTCATACACTTTACGCTTGCGAGTGACAGAGCTGTTTGTGAGAGGATTTGCACGGTTCTAGTTCTATCAGTTTTTGGTGATACCGTCACTGACTTGAGAGTCGGAGTGCGATCGGCCGCAGCGGCGCCGTATCGTTTCTTTGCAGGTTCTTGAGATAGATCCCGAAGAGGAACGGAGGTGAGAAGCGGTGCGCACGTCGATCCTTTGACGAGGCATTCTCCAGCGCTCCGGTCAACAGGCAGGATCATCAGGCGCCCACCGTGGGGCCGTGTAAAACTTGCTCCCATCCACAGCGTGAGTTCGTGGAAGTTTTCGAGGTTTTCTGCGCGGTTTTCTGCTGGTGCAACCGTCGTTCGCAGTTTCTTTGAGTTTCGTTCGGTGAGTTTGTGTTTTGCACCGTTTGTTTGGCTTTCAATCGATGGAGTGAGGTCTTTTGTTGCTTGGGCGCAATCTGTTTGGTGGAAGTTCGAGTTCTTTTGTGGTTTTCTGCGAAGGTTTACGGTGTTCTTGAGTTCTTGCGCAGTTTCTTGAGTTTTCTCCGATTGATCGCTGATTCGATCGTGGTTGAAGTGTTGTTCGTTGTATTCCTGTGGTTCGCTGAAGTTAATGAGAAAGATGAGAAGCAATCGTTCCAGTCCCGTGGCTCCTGTCGCTGCTGAAGGCGACGCCGCCATGACCATGGCGCAGATGGCAGAGATGATGCGCTTGTTGCAGGCAACCGTGGAAGCCTCGCGCGTAGAGCAGGCAAGGATACATGAGGACCTGGTCGCCTCTCGCGCCAGGAACAAGGAGCTCAGCAAGGTAGCTGAGGAGCTGCGTCGAGCTCTTCAGGAGCAGCAGGGACGTTCTTCTGCTGAAGAGGTGGCACCGTCGACGCCACCTCGTGTGTTCCCAATGCCTTTCGTTCAGGCGATTACCGACACGCCAATTCCCACGAGCGTGGTTCCGGTTAAGGCTGTTTTTACCGGCGTGGAGGCTGGAAAATTTTTGGGTTTTCTCTTGACTGAAAGAGGAATAGAAGCTAACCCGGACAAGTGTGCCGCCATTTTGGCGATGAGAAGCCCGGCTACAGTAAAAGAAGTCCAGCAGCTGACAGGTCGGATGGCAGCCCTATCTCGCTTCGTGTCAGCTAGCGGAGAAAAGGGGCATCCCTATTTTCAGTGTCTGCGGCGCAATAACAAGTTCGTTTGGACGAAAGAGTGCGAGGAAGCTTTCGTCAAGCTGAAGGAGTATCTGGCGAGCCCGCCGGTTCTGTGCAAACCGCTGGCGGGAATCCCTCTCAGGTTGTACTTCGCTGTGACTGAGAGGGCGGTGAGTGCGGTGCTCGCCCAGGATCAAGATCAGGCTCAGAAGCCTATTTATTTTGTGAGCAAGGTGTTGCAGGGCCCAGAAACGAGATATCAGGCCCTGGAGAAGGCTGCGCTGGCTGTGGTGTTTTCGGCGAGGAGGTTGCGCCACTACTTCCACAGCTTCACAATACTGGTGATGACTGACCTGCCCATCCAGAAGGTCTTGAAGAAACCTGACGTTGCGGGAAGAATGGTGAAGTGGGCAGTGGAGTTGTCAGAATTTGACATTAAATATGAGCCCCGAGGCCCGATCAAGGGGCAAATCTTTGCAGATTTTGTGGTCGAGCTCTCATCAGAGGCGACGCAGGTTGAAGGAGATGATTTCCGTTGGGTACTCTCGGTGGATGGATCGTCGAACCAGCAGGGTAGCGGTGCTGGAGTCATATTGGAAGGACCCAACGGCGTGCTGATCGAACAATCGTTGAGATTTGCCTTCAAAGCCAGCAACAATCAAGCAGAGTATGAGGCGCTAATCGCCGGGATTCTGCTGGCCAAGGAGATGGGAGCTAGGGTGCTGATGGCTAAGAGTGACTCGCTGCTAGTCACAGGGCAAGTAACAGGCGAGTTCCAGGCTAAAGATCCACGAATGGCGGCTTACTTGGCGTATGTGCAGGAATTGAAGAGTTCCTTTGCCTCTTTTGAAGTAGTACATGTGCCCCGAGAACAGAATGCCCGAGCTGACTTGCTTGCTAAGCTCGCCAGTTCAGGCAAGGGGGGTAGGAAGAGGACGGTGATTCAAGAAACTCTGAAGACGCCGAGGACATTTGTAGTAGATCACCTGGTCCTTCAGATAAGCAAGTCGACGGAGAGAGCAGCGAGAAGCCATAAGTCTTTGACGCAAGAAACTCTGAGATCGCCGAGAATTAGAGCATGTCGAGGAGAGAAGGTGGACATGATGCAGGTCTGCGCCACCCATGAGCCAGACACTTGGATAACACAGTACAAGCGGTGCTTGGCAGATGGCCTCCTCCCGCTAGATCCAACAGAAGCTAGGAAGGTAAAGAAAAATTCCAGCAAGTATACATTGATTGATGGCGATCTGTACAGGTTTGGGTTCACTCACCCACTCCTGGAATGTATACACGGCGAGAAGTGCACGAGAATTATGGCAGAGCTCCACGAAGGAATATGTGGAAGCCACGTCGGGGGTCGAGCTCTGGCCGCGAGGACTCTCCGTGCAGGCTACTATTGGCCATCCATGAGAGAAGATTGCAAGAAGTATGCCCAGTGCTGCAAACAATGCCAGCAGCACGCCGATTGGCACAAGGCACCTCCCGAGGAGTTGAAGTCGATCTATAGCCCTTGGCCGTTTCATACTTGGGGAATCGACATACTGGGACCTTTCCCGCTGGCGATCAGGCAGATGAAATACTTGGTGGTGGCGATTGAGTATTTCACCAAGTGGATTGAAGCAGAACCAATGGCCCAGATCACCGCACACAAGATCGAAGGTTTTGTGTGGAAGAACATTGTGTGCCGGTTTGGAGTGCCTAAACGCCTAGTGTCAGATAATGGGACGCAGTTTGCGAGCCACCTGTTGAAGAAGCTTTGCGAAGGGGTTGGAATTCAACAAGTGTTTGCATCCGTCGAGCACCCTCAAAAAAATGGCCAGGTGGAATCAGCTAATCGGGTGTTGTTGAGAGGTTTGAAGAGAAGGCTTGAGAAAGCCAAGGGAAGTTGGGCTGAGGAGGTGCCCCGCATAGTCTGGGCGTACCACACCACCGAGCAGTCAGGAACCCATGAGACCCCGTTTAGCTTGGTCTATGGGTGCGACGCCATGATTCCGGTGGAGATCCAGGAGAGCTCGCCGAGATTCCAGAACTTTGTAGAGGAAGACTCGAATGAAGAGAGAAGGCTGAACCTGGATCTGCTGGATGAAGTCAGGGAAGAGGCGAGGCTGAAGGCTGAGGCGGTGAAGAGGAGGATCGAGCGAAGATACAACTCAAAGGTGATGCCAAGGCAGTTTAGAGAAGGCGATCTGGTGATGAGGAAGGCCCACCAGTACGAGATGGAGAATAAACTATCACCCAAGTGGACTGGACCGTTCAGAATAACCGAGGCGCTCGGGAACGGGGCCTACCGCTTAGAGACGCTGGAAGGAGGGGCGATTCCTCGCACCTGGAACGCCACACACCTGAAGTTGTACTATAGTTAAGAGCTTTGTAAGTAAAGACAAACACAAATGTTATATTACAATGTCTCTGTTAAAACAGTTTCAAGGGGGCACTCTTTTTTCCCTAAGGAGGGTTTTTAATGAGGCCACCCAATAAAAGAAGAGTTTTCGAAGTATAAGGTGTTTTCGGATTGCCTGTGTGCTATTTTCAAAAGTTTTGAAGAAAGACCTTGTCATTTGTACATGATTTAAGGCAAGAAAAGATATACTGCGTGCTTTCTAAAAAGTTTTAAGTCCTCATCGTTTTTCGGCGACTAGAGGCACCAGTTAAGTTTTAAGTCCTCATCGTTTTTCGGCGATTGGAGGCACCAGTTAAGTTTTAAGTCCTCATCGTTTTTCGGCGATTGGAGGCACCAGTTAAGTTTTAAAGTCCTCATCGTCTTTCGACGATCGGAGGCACCAGATGAAAGACCTCAACGCCCTCGCGCGTTTTGAGGCAAGATGAAGTCCTCCTCGCCGTTGAGCGAGTGCAGGCGAGAAAGAGAAAAAGTCCTCCGTGTTTCTGGGAGCGAGAAGATGTAACTCCTGGGGCAATGTAGAGGCAAGTTAAAAGACCTCCTCGCCGTCGAGCGGGTGCAGGCGAGAAAGAGTAAAAGTCCTCCGTGTTTCTGGGAGCGAGAAGATGTAACTCCTGGGACAATGTAGAGGCAAGTTAAAGACCTCCTCGCCGTCGAGCGGGTGCAGGCGAGAAAGAGAAAGGTCCTCAGTGCATCCAGGGGGGAGGAGATGTACACCCTGGGCAAGTTGAGGCACCAAATAAAGTCCTTCTCGCCGTTGTGCGAGCTAAGGCCAGTTAAAGACCTCCTCGCCGTCGAGCGAGTGCAAGCGAGAGAAAGAAAAGGTCCTCAGTGCATCCAGGGGGAGGAGATGTACACCCTGGGCAAGTTGAGGACCAGATAAAGACCTTCTCGCCGTTGAGCGAGTTCAGGCGAGTTAAAAGACCTTCTCGCTTCTGTGCGAGCATAGGCAAGATAAAATCCTTCTCGTCTCAAACGAGTTCAGGTATGGCGCAGAGGGTGGAAGAAGCTTGAAAGGTGGCTAAGGTAGGTTCGAAGAGAACGCCTAGTCAGCCGGTTTTTTGCTCTGAAGTTCAGGGGGGCAAGAGAAGATCCCAAAGGGCGTTTCTACCCCAGATAAAGAAACGATTGCCAAAGCATGAAGCTAGGAAAGGCTGATGGTACCAAGAGTTCTTGGCGATCGGGGAAAGTTCAAACGACGGCGAGAAGGTTGAAAGACTTGTTTGATAAAGCAGGTCGAGTGGGACGTTGTTTGAGCCAATCATTGAGTTACAGTTCGTTGTTCGAAGGGTATTCTTGCGATAAGGTTAGTTGCCTTAAGAATACAAGTTGTTTAAAGTGATTATTGCTTAAGTTTGAATTGGCTCGAGGCAGTTACGTCAAAAGTCGTATTTGCAAAATTGTTAAGTTAAATCCGACAAAGTTAAACATGCAAAGAAGGTTAAAGCGCTTAAAAGGAGTCAGGGGAGAGAATATCCAAGCCTTGTGATTGAAATAAGTATTTGATAAAAGCACACATACAAGAGTTTTTACAGAATAATACGAGGGAAATTATAAAGTAGCAGATGAGGTGGAATGGATTAGTCTTCAGCAGGAACGACCTTTCCATCTACTACTTCGTTGTTCAACGACACCATGCTGAGGTCGAGATCGGGGAATAAGCATGCGAATTGTTCCCGAGCGGCTTCGAATCCAGCAGCCAGAATCTGAGCAGAGTTTAGCTTAAGTTCTTCAAATTGCCCTTGAAGTTCTTCAACCTGTTTCTTGAGCTCTTTGTTCTGCTGCTCCTGCTCTTCAACCTGTTTTCGGAGTTGTTCGTTGGTCTCTTGAGCATGGAGAAGGTCGTCAGTAACCTTCTTGGATTCTGTTTGAGCTTGGGCCAACTCAGCAGCCATCTTTCATTTCTCCTTGTTTGCCTCGGCGAGATCAGCCATGGCGTCGTCCCTCGCTTTTTCTACTTGCCCAAGTAGCTTCTCGCGGTCGATCGACCTCTGCTCCAGTTTTTGCACCCTGGCGGCGTCAGCTTGGATGTGAGCCTCCAGGTCGCTCGCCTTGGTGCGCAGAGGCACGATTTTGCTTTCTAGCTCAACTTTCTCTTGGGCAAGATCATGAACTTTGCGGCGAAGGTCAGCAGCTTCCTTGCGCGCCAGCCTGAGCTCGGTATTCAGGGTGTCCTCCACTCGGGAGTGTTCTATTTCTGCGAGCGTCAGGCTGAATGACATCTTCTCCACCTCAACCTTCATAGTGCTATTTTCGGTCTTGAGGTTGTAGAGATCGTCTTGAAGCCTCCTGGTGGAGCTCTCCACAGCCCTCGTTATGATCGATGGGATATCCTCTGCTATGGTTTTGAGTTTGGCAGTCAGAGGTTCCCACATCCTTGTGACTTCAAGGGAAAGATTTGATGCTTGGAGAGGCGCCAGGGGGGCTTGTTGAGGGTTCTCGCCGCCACCTTCCTTAGCAGGATTTTCAGTGTTTGCTTCTTGGCGTGGCGACGCAATCGGGGATTCGGTAATTAGAATTGGAGAGGTGTGACCAACCTCATCCCCGATTGGAACGTTCTCTGCAGCTGAAGTGTTTGAAGGGGGGCCCCCTCCAGCTGAGATGTGTGGCGTAGAGGCACTTGGGGGGTCCTCCAGAAAATTTGGCTCTTGAGCCTCAGCTGCTGGTGGCGCAGTGGCCAGTGGAGTTGCTTGGACTGGTGATGAAGGGGCTTGTGGTGTTGGCGATGAGGGAGGAGGAGCGGGCGTTGATGGTGGTGATGAGGTTGGAAGAGGGGGTGGAGCAGGTGGAGAAGATGGTGTCACCCTCTTCCTTTTCGTGACAAGGCCATCCTCTGTGACCTCGTCGTCCTCTTCTTCCTCCTCTTGGACGATTTGGGGGGCTTTTTGTTTAGGCCTCTTAAGGACCAGTTTCTTGCGCTGGGTGGGTTCCTTAGGCGGTGATCGCCCATGAACGATGGCCTTCTCGACCGCCGAGTTGGGCACCGTCTGGGAACCGGTCGCCAACCCGTGGTTTCGGGCGAGCGCCTTTAAGTTGGCGAGCATGTTTTTTCCCAACATGGTGTCTGCATGAAACGAAAATGCACGAGTTAGCTCAGAGAAGAAAAAGATAAGTGTATGAGGCAATAAAACAGCAAAACAGGTAGTATATGCAGAAAAGGTAAAACCAAAGTCTTGTGCGTATCGCATAAGACGCCCAGAAGCAGTATCAGAAGTAATGTCAAAGCAACAGTTTGGATGTCCTAACCTATTTGGAATTCTAGCTGGTCCTCAAAGAATTCGAAGGAGATCAGGGTGGGGGTCAGGAATGTTATGTTGGCATCTGCCACCCTCTTCCAGAATAGACAGAGGTCTCGGTCCAAAGCTCCCATGCTATCAGGACTTCTGGGCCTCCTGAAGCAGCTCTTGGACTCCTTTTTCCCCTTGTCCACCCAGTACAAGGGGAAGCCATCGAGAAGGGAAGTGTCTTTATCGTTGGCGCGTACTTGGATGAACTTCCCCTTCCAGTCTTTGTACGATTGCTGGAAGATGGTAAAAATGGATCTCCCAGCAACTGCATTCAGGCTGACCCACAGGCGGTCTCCTGGGTGCTTGGCCTCAAAAAGGAACAAAAACACGTCCACCGACGCAGGCAACCCCAGGTGGTCGCATGTTATTTCAAAGGCTCGAACAAACGCCCAGCTGTTGGGGTGAAGCTGGGCGGCAACGATGTTGAGCTCGGTCAAGAGTTCCCTCTCGAATCGGGTGAGAGGGAACCTGAGTTTAACCTTCTTGAAGAAAGTTGTGTAGACAAAGCAGAAGGGCCCGTCGGCGCTTACTTTGTCATCAGCACACACTGGCAGAGCGGCGGGGCAAGGCAGCACCATCATTCTCTCGTCGTGCTCCTTGTGAAACGATTGATAGGCCTCGTCCCCCTTTGTCAACCGCAGAACTGCTCCCGCAGTGTTCACCGACGAGGTCTCCTTCAGAAGGGTTGGGTTAGCCCAGGGGTATAGAGTTTTGAAGTCTGGCAGAGGGACGGGGGCTCCTCCAGCATTAGGTGGAGTCGCCTGGGCCAGAGCAGATTGGGAAGATGCAGGCCTCTCAGCCTGCGAAGAGGAAGCGCCACGAACTTGCGCTGAGTCGTGTGCTTGTGAAGGAGGGTTTCGTGCTGATGGAGGGGGGTTCGGGGTAATCTTGGTGCGAGTCATGATGGCAGCTGCAAAGGAAGAAGAACGGAAAAATGATCAGGAGGGTTACGAAGGCTGACTCGGTCACAGAAGGAAGGTGAAACGACGAACGAATGTGAGTTCGTTGCGACGATCGACAAAGCCCTAAGTTACGCAGAAGAGAAATGGAAAAACGACCCACAGCGTATGCACCCGGCAGTTACAGGATGATGCAAATCGGTGAAAATGCAAGGAAACCCAGCAGACGAAGGAAAGTAATTACCTTTCGATGATCAGGAAGACGATGGAGGAAGATGGTGATCTGGAGCGTTGAAGAGCGTTGAGAGTTTTCGCAGAGGGAAGTTAGAGCGTTTGCAAGCGCGAAGGAAAGTGATGAAACAGTGGAACGTAATGGGTTTAAGGGTTTTCGAAATGGTTTTGAGAAGCGCTAACGGCAGATGAAGATAGCCGTTGATGAAAGCCACGTGTCGAACGATGAGTGAAGGGGTTGGTGGAGCGTCAGAGCAGCAGAAAGTACAATCGCTTGGAATTCTGCGTCAGTGCCACGTAGATCGGTGTTAACGAAGGCTCTTTCAGTCTTTTCGCTAGACAAGTCTTCGCTTAAGACTGGGGGGCTTGTGTACCGCCCCGATGGTCGGGTATGATGACGTGGCATCCTGCTACAGTGTAGGCGTGTTGACAAGGCGCCAGGTTGGCAAGAAGGGAAAGAAGTCGGGGGGCACGCGTAGTCGCCGGTTGCTAAGCTGGCGTGTTCCGACTTCCAGTTTACCAGAATAGGCGATCGCCAGGTTAAAGATCAAGTCGCCAGATGAAGACCCAGGCGACCAAGCAGTCGGAGATCGCCAGAACAAGCACATCGCCGAAGATGAAGGAGAAGCAGATTATGAAGGCGGCCGGCGAGACCACAGGGAAGGTGTATGAAGGCCCTAACTCGCCAGTTCCAGTATAGATCGCACTCCTAAGTTAGCTATGCACTGGGCAGTACCATGCATAGGTAACTTAGCCAAAATGAGAGTAGAAGCAGCGCCAAGTCAGGGAGCCTCCAGATGATGGCACGTGTACAGTTGGATGCGAGCCACGTGTCCAAGTCTGTAACTGCCAGGAGAGAGAAAACCACCAGGTATATAAGAGTTCTTAACAGATTTTCTGAGGTACGCACGTTCAGTTCATACACTTTACGCTTGCGAGTGACAGAGCTGTTTGTGAGAGGATTTGCACGGTTCTAGTTCTATCAGTTTTTGGTGATACCGTCACTGACTTGAGCGTCGGAGTGCGATCGGCCGCAGCGGCGCCGTATCGTTTCTTTGCAGGTTCTTGAGATAGATCCCGAAGAGGAACGGAGGTGAGAAGCGGTGCGCACGTCGATCCTTTGACGAGGCATTCTCCAGCGCTCCGGTCAACAGGCAGGATCAGTATCATCACTATTATTCCCACCAATAACACTAATGGTTCCATCAGTATAATTCCCACCAATAACACTGATGGTTCCATCAGTATTATTCCCACCAATAACACTGATGGTACCATCAGTATTATTGCCACCCATAACACTGATGGAAACATCAGTATTATTTCCACCAATAACACTGATGGATTCATCAGTATTATTGCCACCAATAACACTGATGGAAACATCAGTATTATTGCCACCAATAACACTGATGGTACCATCAGTTTTATTTCCACCAATAATTCTGATGGTACCATCAGTATTATTCTAACCAATAACTCTGATGGTACCATCAGTATTATTCCAACCAATAACGATGATGGTACCATCAGTATTATTCCCACAAATAACACTCATGGTACCATTAGTATTATTGCCGCCAATAACACTCATGGTACCATCAGTATTACTCCCACCATTAACACTGATGGTACCATCAGTATTACTCCCACCATTAACACTGATGGTACTATCAGTATTATTACCACGATTAACACTGATGGTTCCATAAGTATTATTCCCACCAATAATACTTATGGTACCATCTGTATTATTGCCACCAATAACACTGATGGTACCATCAGTATCATTGCCACCAATAACGCTGATGGTACCATCAGTTTTATTGCAACCAATAACACTCATGATACCATCAGTATTAGTGCCACAAATAACACTCTTGGTACAATCAGTATAATTGCCACAATTAACACTGATGGTACCATCAGTATTATTCCCACCATTAATAGTGATTGTTCCATCAGTATTATTCCCACCAATAACAGTGGTGGTTCCATTAGTATTATTCCCACCAATAACACTCATGGTACCATCAGTAT
This sequence comes from Phaseolus vulgaris, assembly GCF_000499845.2. Lineage (NCBI taxonomy): Eukaryota > Viridiplantae > Streptophyta > Magnoliopsida > Fabales > Fabaceae > Phaseolus > Phaseolus vulgaris. The sequence continues at coordinate 5,066,858 of NC_023758.2, read as the reverse complement.
TATTCCCACCAATAACATTGATGGTACCATCAGTATTATTCCCACAAATAACACTCATGGTAACATCAGTATTATTGCCGCCAATAACATTGATGGTACCATCAATATTATTCCCACCATTAAAACTGATGGTTCCATCAGTATTATTCCCACCAATAACACTGATGGTACCATCACTATTGTACCGTCCCGTACCCGGGCGTTGACGAAGTCAAGGTCAAAGTCAACGTAAAGGTCAAAGTCAACGTAAAGCGTCGCCCAGGTAAGGCGTCGCCTAGCAGTGCATCGCCGAGATAGGGCGCCGCCCAACTGGTTGTCGCCAAGATGGAATGGCACAAGGTCAAGGTGACCACAGCGCTGCTCCCCGATACCCATGGGTAGGAAAGACCATGGAGGGGGCGACGCCGTGGGAGGGCCCCAAACCCTGGATAACCAAGGAACAGTAATAAAGAGGAGAGAAAGGTGGCTTCAAGGCCATAGTAACAACACCAGTGTAGGGCAGCCTGACTCGTGAAGTACCTCTGCTGATGGCATTTTCATGTGTTCTTCTTGAATCAAAGTAGAAAAATAAGGTGCGGAAGCAATGGGTGAGATGATCAATACCCTCCTAGGAGTTGTGTTGGCCTTGTAGGTGCATGATGAGTATGGTGTTTGAGTGGTTCGGCCAGCTCAAGGGAGAAGGTGAAAGGATTGAAGTTTAGAGCTTAGATTTCTAGGAGAAGTAAAGCTTGTGCACAAAAATGGCAGCATAACCTTACTCAATTAAACTTGAAAAATACAATGAGATAGCTTTCCTATTTATAAGCTATCTTGGACGTAAATGGTAAGCTAACTTCTAAGGAAAAGAAAACCAAAATTAAATCTAAATGCTAAGCCATGTGCCATGTGCAATGACCGGCCACACAACCCTAGTTTCTAGAATGTTTCCATCAAAAGTGCTTTCTACACTATCCTATCTACTAAGTACCCCTAATGGGCCTTCATGTACCAATTACAAGGCTTTCCCAAACCGTAGCTTGATCCATGTGTGGTGAGCTAGACGGTCCTTCTAGATGCTCCTTATGTAACCACTCCTTATCATGGTCTAGACGCTCCATATCTTAGGCTAGACGCTCCTCTTTGAGTCTAGACGCTCCTCTTCATAAGCTAGACGGTCTTAGCCTTGGAAGCTTGGCTTTCATAGTGTGGTCAGCTTAGGCCCTCCTCCATCATCCCCTCCCTCTTGAAAAGGATTTGTCCTCAAATCCAAGGCTTTTGCTTGGGGGATGGTTGTGGCTGGATGGTGTCCATCATCTCCTCCTTCATGAGAAGATCTATCCTCAGATGTGCATTCTTGATCTCGGATAGCAGCCTCTTGCTTCGTCAAGATGTATCCTCCCGGATCAAATGTCAATCTATGTGAATCCTGAAACAAAGCAAAGGAGTTAGGGTGAGCCTTTGGAAAACAATTAATTGTGTGAAGTTGCCATCTTTGTTTTTCTCTTGTTTTGGTCAACTTCTCACAATATCTCCCTTTTGAGGGTTGTAGGTGTCCTCTAATCCTCTTATATTTTCTAAAAGTTTCAAAAGTAGTTACTTTTTCCTTAGGCATAATACCTTTAGGAAATGGTGACAACTTTAAAAAGGCAAGAGGACTATGTTCACATACAACTTCAAATGGAGAGATATGAGTAATCTTGTGGACTACTCCATTGTATGCATGTATAAAAGGAAAAGGATTCTCATCCCAAGAATTGTGGGTGTCCCTCATGATTTTGTGAAGCATAGAAGGGAGAGCTATGTTTTCAAATTTTGGAGCTCTATCCCTTATTTTTGAAAATAAATCATGGAGGCTTGTCACTTTTCTTAAGAAGAGTTTATCCACTTCCATGAAGAAAGAATCAAGACCTTTTGTTGTCCTAGGAAGCTCTAATATGAAATGTGTGTCTTCCCAAGTATCTTTTACAAAAGGTGAAGGAGTATAGAGTTCTTGAGACTTTGCTTTAGGTGTAGTTTGAAAACAAGAGTTGTACCTAAAGTAATGTCTTTGAACCTCTTTTCTCATGGGTGACAAAAGTTTTCCTCTTAAAAGCTCTAGAGTTTCCTCAATTCTCATTTGCCCCATGAGTTCTCCTTCTTGTAGACTTTTTCTCTTATGTGCAAAGAGAGTCTCGTTGGTACAACCATTGTTTATGAAAATTTGTACATTTTGCAATGGTTGTCTCAATAAGACATGGCAAGTTGTTCTAGGCACTACTTCATACAAAAATTGGTAGGTGCTTATAGATAACTTGTCATTCTTTTGGGGATATCTTAACACATTGGAGAAATAGTCTTGATCTATGCAAGCTTCTTTTAAAGACTTTTCTTTTGTGCTCATGCTTGCAAGTGTTCCTTTACAATAGGAAAGGCTAGGTTGTTCAACAAGAAGCATGTTTGTAAAGGTAGTTTCATTGTGCTTGACTTGTTGAATGACCTTGTGGGAAGGAACACTATTCTCCCACGCCTTTTGTTTCCCAAAATTTTTTTCTTTTTCTATTTTTTCTTCATCCCTTTTGTGTTTCATTTGTATTTGGTCTTTTACCACTTGGGAATGTGGTAAAGGGCTAAGTACAAATCTTTTGTGCTTGTGGATGAAAGAAATCTCGTTAGTTAGACCATTATGCGAGGTTTTCTTATCAAATTGCCATGGTCTACCTAATAAGATGTGGCAAGCTTCCATAGGTACTACATCACATAAAACATTGTCTTTGTAGTTACCTATAGAAAACTCGATTTCCACTTGTTTGTCTACACGTAGTTCTCCATCCTCATTGATCCATTGTAAATTGTACGGTTTTGGATGAGGAACTACTTGTAGTTTTAATTTTTCAATCAATCTAGTGCTACAGCAATTGCAGCATGACCCACCATCCACAATAAGAGAGCATATATTTTCCAAAATATTGCATCTAGTATGAAAAATGTTCTCTCGTTGTGTCTCGTTGGATGCACTAGGTTGATTGTGGAGGATTCTTTGAATCATCAATAAGTCCCCCTCCAAAGGATTTATCCTTTCTCCTTCCCCTTTTTCTTGAGTACTAGGTTCATCCTCACCACTTGTGTACTCATCTTTTCCTTTTAAAAACAAAACCCTTTGGTTTGGACATTGTGCTTGCACATGCCCTCTTCCAAAACATTTAAAACACTTGGTGTCCCTAGCACGGATGTATGGGATGGAGGCATCTTTCACTAAGGGTTTGGTAGTTTCTTTGGATTCATCTCTAGGTGTACTACCCTCCCTTTTAAAATCTTTCTTGGGATAAGAGTTGGAGTAAGAACCCACCCTTAGACTTGAAGTTTTGCGCAAATTTTGTTGTTCAACTTTAATGCAAAGTTGAACCAAATCATTCAAGTCTTGGTAGGGTAATAGTTCTACTCGATCCCTTATCTCAAGGTTGAGCCCACTTAGAAACCTAGATATGGTGGTGGTTTCTTCCTCTCTAATGGATGCTCTCATCATGTAGAGCTCCATTTTCTGCCTATACTCTTCCACACTTAAGTTCTTTTGTTGGAGTCTTTGGAGCTTGTTCATCAACTCCCTATGGTAGTAGGAAGGTATGTGGCGACGTCTTAGGGCTCCCCTAAGGTCATTCCAATATTCTATGGAAGGCTCCCTATGAAGACGTCGGTCTCTCTCTAAAGAGGTCCACCAATACATGGCATTGCTTTGGAAACTAAGCGTTGCTAAGGGTACCTTCCTCTCTTCACTCACCCTATGGCAAGCAAAGAGTTGCTCTACTTTCATCTCCCAATCTAGGTAGGCCTCTACGTCTTCCTTACCATAGAAATGGGGTAGGTCTACCCTTACTTCCTTGGGCTCTCTTGCTCCCTTTGTCTAGTTCTTCTAGGGGGTGGTTGGTAATAATCATTGATTCTACGGCTGCCCTCCCCTAGAGACTCAATACTTTGAGAATGGGATGCATGAGTTTTTTTTTATTTTTGTGATTTTTGTGACTTCTCTTCTTGAGCTTTAGCCAACTCATTGATTTTGTTCTCATTCTCCAATTGTCTAAAAGATATCAATTGTACCGCTTGGGATACTTCTTTTAAAAGAGTTTTCAAAGATTTTACTTCACTTTCTATAGACTTTGGAGAGTGAGAAGAAGAAGACATGGCTAAAACTTTGTGTATATAGGTGTTTTACTTGGAGAAAGTTTAGGAAAGTTAGAGAAGGGAGTTTTCCAGGTAAGGGAGGTGAGTCACAATGGACTACTTAAGTACCAAGCCTTTTCCTTGCCAAAAACTTTCCTCCAATGACTTCACACAAAAGTTTCTCTTAGTAAAACACTTAGAACACAAGAAGTTGAGAAATCAAAAAGCAAGAAAACTATGTAAGCTAGATATGCAGCAAAGCTAGTCGGTATAGCACAAAAATTAAACAATACTAAGCATGCAAAACGTTTCTACCAAATCAAAAGAAAAAACAAGTTCAAACAAGCAACAAATTACTAAGCAAAATTACTATGCTATTCGGCCCTAGGTGAGGCTTCTTGGACACTTTGAGCCCTTGAAGACACACTCACCGTCTAAAACGTAATTTGAAAGAGGTAATTAACAATAAACCAAGTTGTAAAGGAGATAAGAAAACCCCCTTTGTTGTTCCTCTTTTTGGTTAGTGCACTTTCTTTGTTGTCTTGATTGTTGATCTTCTAGGTGTTTGTAGTGTTTGTTTCAAGGAAGCTTGTTTCGGTTTTGGCTTTGTCTCCTCCTTAGAATGTTGGCTTTAATTCTCCAATTTCCAGCACCTATTCACAAGGGCTAAACCTTAAACCAAGTCAAATTCCATGCACATAAGCACCAAGGGAGAAATTAAATTCCAGCACCCAAAAAGAGAGGTCAAGGAACAAAAGCAAGAAACAAATTTAATTGAAAGAAAACAGTACTACCAAAAGGATTTATAATATCACAACTTAGAAAGAGATTCAAGAAATTAAAGCAAACAATTAAAGGTACTCAATAAAAGTTGGCACACAAAAGGAATTCCTAAAGAAAAGCACTAGATTAGATGACCAAATAAAAAAACAGCACCACTGGAAAATGTTGTGGGCCAGAAAACGTGTTTGTTCCCCGATTTATGCTGAGCTGTAATTGTAAAATTTGTTTCTGAAATTTGGATGCAAGAAAATTCAGGATCTTATCTAAATTTTGGCTTTGGAATCACCTAAAACGCATGCACCATTTTTTTTTAATAATTTTTGCAAATTTGGTGTGCAGTTAGGCCAGCTGGAGCGCTCAAGATTTGCACTCTGATTTTGTAAGATTTATCATTTTTTTTCTGTTGCTTCTTTTGACCTCATTCTTTTTTTGTCTTTTCTATAACACTTTAAACTTGCATTTTCCAGAAAATCAGAATTTTCCTATGGGTGGAAATATTTTTTTTTAAACAAAACAGCCCAGAACAGAGAGATGATACAGGGGAAAATTGGAAAACTGGAAGAAAACAGCAAGATAACCAAAATTAACACAATGGAAATGTAAGAATGGAAATTGTGTAAGAACTAAGACACAATTATGAACTCAAACTAAAAATAAAAAGCACCAAAGGATCAAAATAACAGCAGATTAAAGCAATATAAAGAGACCCAAAAGCAAGAAACAATCAAGCCAATAATAGGACTACTAAGAATTGTTGACAAATATGGATTCACATGACTTGACACAACATTTATAGATTCAGAAAATAAAGACTCAAAGCATAAAATGAAGCAATTATAAGAAAGCAATAAGGACTCAATTTCCTAAAAGAAAAACAGCCACACAATGGTGTAAGGAATCCTATCACAAGCTGCACAGAATTTGTTCAAGATCAATTGAACAATTGTGCTTTGGTTGGATCTTCCATAAGCACACCAAGAACAATTTAAAATATAAAAACAGCAAGACAAGTAAGGAATTGAAATGACAAAGATGAAATAAAGAAGAACTGAAATTAAAAGACCAAGCTACTCATCTTGAAGAACCAAAAGCTCATGATACCAAATGATGGCATTTTCATGTGTTCTTCTTGAATCAAAGTAGAAAAATAAGGTGCGGAAGCAATGGGTGAGATGATCAAGACCCTCCTAGGAGTTGTGTTGGCCTTGTAGGTGCATGATGAGTATGGTGTTTGAGTGGTTCGGCCAGCTCAAGGGAGAAGGTGAAAGGATTGAAGTTTAGAGCCTAGATTTCTAGGAGAAGTAAAGCTTGTGCACAAAAATGGCAGCATAACCTTACTCAATTAAACTTGAAAAATACAATGAGATAGCTTTCCTATTTATAAGCTATCTTGGACGTAAATGGTAAGCTAACTTCTAAGGAAAAGAAAACCAAAATTAAATCTAAATGCTAAGCCATGTGCCATGTGCAATGACCGGCCACACAACCCTAGTTTCTAGAATGTTTCCATCAAAAGTGCTTTCTACACTATCCTATCTACTAAGTACCCCTAATGGGCCTTCATGTACCAATTACAAGGCTTTCCCAAACCGTAGCTTGATCCATGTGTGGTGAGCTAGACGGTCCTTCTAGATGCTCCTTATGTAACCACTCCTTATCATGGTCTAGACGCTCCATATCTTAGGCTAGACGCTCCTCTTTGAGTCTAGACGCTCCTCTTCATAAGCTAGACGGTCTTAGCCTTGGAAGCTTGGCTTTCATAGTGTGGTCAGCTTGGGCCCTCCTCCATCACCTGCCGCCCCAAAGACGCCTTTGGGACAGATACGACTCAAGAGACAGGTCACGCCCAGGGTAGCCGGGTGCAGGGTACAAGAGGAAGGCAGATACGCTCTCAAAGTGAGGGACTAGATGATTGGGGGCATGAGTTGGCACCCGAAAAGTCACCCCTAGCGCAGTAGCACTCCCAGGCAGGAGGACCCACACGTAAAAATGTCCCCAGATGGGCAGAAACGCCCCCAGATGGGGTCATGGCGTCATGAGGCCCTCCACGTGTACGACAGCCAGGTCAGAATAGAAACACCCTTTAGTCAGGTGCCAGGTAATTAAAGTCATTCAATACAGTTTCTGTTTCGAGCGTTCAGGTACTATAATGGCTCCCAAGCGTTTCAACGTCTTAAATGCGCTACGTTTTCTAATTAAACGCTTTAATTGAGCGCGTTACGTTTGTGATTAAAAGCGCTTTAAGGCGCTTTAAATGCTTGGGTGGTTTAAATAGCGCGGAGAATGTTGGGAACGGGGTTGGAACTTTTGGGCAAATTGACCAGAAACTCTCTAGTTGCTTGCTCGAGCCTTGGGGTTACGTACAAGGGACTGGGGAAAGATCTTTGCCTGAGGGAGAAAACACACACACAATACACAGTTCTTTTTACCACCTTCAGAGTGCCACACGCGGTGCTCAGAGACGGAGGTGCACAGTTTTGGTGTTTCTTGCTGGCTGACTTGAGCGTCGGAGTGCGAACGGCCGCTAGGGCGCCTCTTTGTCCTCTTTTTTGGAGGAATCCGCAGGTAACTAGTGGGAAGGAGTCTCTAGCAGACGGTTGAGGTCGCGCACGAAGACGTCCCAGTCAACCGGACGGAACATTTGGCGCCCACCGTGGGGCCGATATAAAACATCAGTCCCATCACAAGTTCGAGAAAATCTACGAAGTTACAGTAACGTTGGAGGAGGTTGGAGTGACAATGGCCCCCACCAGACGAGGTACAGCACGCGCAGCCCCAGCAGAGCTATCCATGCAACAGGTCCTGGAGATAATGAGGGGGCTGCAGCAGGATATGGCGGAGTTGAAGCTGGAACAGGAACGCATGCAGGCAGATCTGGAAGCCTCGCAGGAGAGGAATGAAGAGCTCCACCGCGTAAATGAGGAGTTGCGCCGGGGCCTGTGAAATGATCGGGGGCGACATGGACATGACGAGATGGAGAACCATTCCCCCCCAAGGGAGTTTTCCACTCCCTTCTCGCAGGAGATTCTAGATGCAGTGATCCCGAACACGTTCGCGGGGCCCAAGGTGATCTTCACCGGGATGGAGGACCTAGAGACGCACCTTGCGGCATTTCACACACAGATGGTCCTGGTAGGCGGTTCTGACGCTGCCAAGTGCAAGCTCTTTATGAGCACCCTGACTGGGATGGCTATGAACTGGTTCATCAGCCTCCCGGACGGTCATATCACATCTTTCCGCCAATTGTCACGATTGTTCAGGGAACAATACTTATCAAACAAGGCCCCGCCGCCGGTCTCCTACGATCTGTTTGATGTGAAGCAGTATCAAGGGGAGACCCTGAAGGAATACATCAATCGCTTCGGGGCCCAGGTCGTGAAGGTTGGTACGACAGAGGAGCCTATGATCGTGTACGCGTTCGTGAAACGCGTATGCCCCGGTCCTTTTGGAGAATCCATCATTCGCAATCGCCCTAGGACTTTCGCTGAGCTACGGCGTCGGGCGGTAGAACATATTGCTTCTGAAGGGGAGGTGTGCGTGAAGCGCACCAGCGTCGTACCCTCACGCCCGAGGGGACCGGCGCGAGCTCAACCCGTCAGGGTCAATGAGACCACGACGGGAAGAAAGAAGCCAGATGCGAGACGCCCCTACGAGGCCAGAAAGCCCCAGCCCCGGGGTCCAGCGGGAGGCGATCGCCCGACCAGAGAAAGAGCGAGACCGGCGAGGTACAATTTTGTGGTGGAGCTGAAGGACCTGATCGCCGTGCCTAATATAGCTGAGAGGCTGAGGCGACCGGCAAAAACTGACAAGGTGTTAGGGCCTCGCAAAGACTCTTGGTGCGAGTTCCACGAGGCTTTCGGGCACCACATTGATAACTGCCTGTCGTTGGGTTACCAGCTAGATGAGCTGGTGAGAACTGGGTTTTTGAAGGATTATGTCGCGGAGCCCACAACGACCGCCACCTTGCCGCCGCCGGCGGAAGAACCAGTACACGAGATGACTGTGCTTGGCGAGGTCCACACCATTGTTGGAGGTTTTTCCGGCGGGGGACCCACCGCCTCCCAGCGGAAGAAATACGCGAGGGGGGTCAATTCAATCGAAGAGAGAATCTCGGGTGAGCCATGGGAGTCGGATCTCGTGTTCACGAGAGGAGATCTCCGAGATGTGGTACCCCACGACAACGACCCCGTTGTCATCTCAGTCGTCACAGCCGGAAGAAAGGTGCACAGAGTGCTTGTCGACCAGGGAAATTCGGCGGACGTCATGTTCTTATCGACATTTAATAAGTTACGGTTGTCCCCCGACCTGTTGAGGCCCTACACGGGGTGCCTGTATGGGTTTGCGGATAACCAGGTGGAAGTCCGGGGTTACCTGGAGTTGAGGACTACGTTCACGGATGGAGAGGCCTCCCGTACCGAAAGCATCCGGTACCTGGTCGTGAACGCCAACTCCGCCTACAATATTTTGCTGGGCAGGCCGGCGTTAAACCGTTTGAACGCGGTGTCCTCCACACGCCACATGAAGATGAAGCTTCCGGACCTCAGTGGCAAGGTGATAGTCATCAAGTCAGACCAGGAGGAGGCAAGGAAATGCTATGAGAACAGCCTGAAAACGAAGAGAGGCGTGTTCATGGTATATGAACGTCCGCCGAGCGCAGACACGACGATGATTGAGGCGACGCCCGCTGGGTCGACGCCTAACGAGGCCATACCGGCAAGGGCGACGCCCGAAGCAGATGCACCCATGGAGGAAGGCCCTGACGACGCGGCGCCCGTTGAAGAGGCGGCTCCCGTCGAGGGTGGTAGCAGGGAACAGCCAGCGGCTAACGCCGTAGAAAGGGAGATTGGCGGCAAGACATTCAAGTTAGGAAGTTTGCTGAGCCCAGAAGAACAGGAAGGGGTGGCAGAAGTGATTTCGTGCCAGCTAGATGCCTTCGCATGGTCCGCCTCGGATATGCCTGGCATCGACCCCGATTTCCTGTGTCACCACCTCAGCATGGACGCCACGGTCCGCCCCGTGCGCCAGAGAAGGAGAAAGTTCAATGAGGAGCGACAACAGGTGGTGAAGAACGAAACGCAAAAGCTATTGAGGGCTGGCCACATCAAGGAGATCCAATACCCTGAGTGGCTTGCCAATGTCGTCTTGGTGAAAAAGGCGAATGGAAAGTGGAGGATGTGCGTGGACTTCACAGACTTGAATAAGGCGTGCCCAAAGGACTCGTACCCGCTGCCCAGCATCGACGCCTTGGTAGACAGTGCGTCCGGCAGCAAGGTGCTGAGTTTCCTGGACGCCTTCTCAGGGTACAACCAGATCAAGATGCACCCAAGAGATGAGAGCAAAACTGCATTCATGACTGAGACCTGCAGTTACTACTATAAGGTGATGCCTTTTAGGCTGAAAAACGCGGGCGCCACGTACCAGAGGTTAATGGACAAGGTCCAGGCGCCCATGCTCGGGAGGAATGTGTACGCCTATGTAGACGACATGGTGGTGGCGTCGCAGGATAGGGCGCAGCACATGGCGGATCTGGAGGAGTTGTTCGTCACGATATCCAAGTACCGCCTCAAGTTAAACCCTGAGAAGTGTGTTTTCGGGGTAGAGGCCGGTAAGTTCTTGGGTTTTATGAGCGATTATCGCCATGCGAACCCGACGTCGGTAAAAGAAGTACAACAGCTGACAGGGCGGATGGCGACGCTTGCAAGGTTTGTTTCCGCCGGGGGGAGAAGGGGCATCCATATTTCCAGTGCCTCAAGAGAAACAGTCGTTTTGCATGGACTGACGAATGCGAAGCGGCTTTCATTAAGCTGAAGGAGTACCTGGCGACGCCACCGGTCCTCTACAAACCGGTAACGGGCGTGCCCCTCCGGTTATATTTTACTGTAACAGAGCGGGCTATCAGCTCTGTGTTAGTCCAAGAGCAGGACCAGAGTCAAAAGCCCATCTATTTCGTGAGCAAGGCATTACAAGGAACTGAGACGAGACACCAAGCGCTAGAGAAGGCAGCCTGGCGGTAGTGTTTTCTGCCAGGAGGCTCCGTCATTACTTCCACAGATTCACAGTGGTGGTGATGGCAAACCTCCCTATACAGAAGGTGCTGCAGAAGCCTAACGTGGCGGGAAGAATGGTGCGCTGGGCGGTGGAACTGTCAGAATTCGACATCCAGTATGAGCCTAGAGGATCCATTAAAGGGCAGGTGTACGCAGATTTTATAGCGGAACTTTCGCCCAGAGGTGAGCAGGAGGTGGAAGTGGGCTCGCAGTGGCTGCTCTCGGTGGATGGCTCTTCCAACCAACAAGGGAGCGGTGCGGGAATAGTCTTGGAGGGACCCAACGGCATACTGATTCAAGGCAAGTAACAATCAGGCAGAATACGAAGCCCTGATAGCAGGAATGCTCCTGGCCAAGGAGATGGGCGCGCAAAACCTCCTGGTGAAAAGCGACTCCCAGCTGATTACGGGGCAGGTGTCGGGTGAGTTCCAGGCGAAGGACCCACAGATGGCGGCGTATTTGAAATACGTCCAGTTGTTGAAGGGAGCATTCAACACTCTTGAGCTGATACATGTCCCGAGGGAGCAGAATGCCAGAGCTGACCTACTTGCAAAGCTGGCCAGCTCAGGCAAGGGGGGTAGACAGAGGACAGTGATCCAAGAGACTCTCAAAGCTCCGCGTAGATTCGTGGAAGACAACAGGGTGGATGTCCTCCAGATTTATGCAACAAGGGGAAGGCCGAGGAGTCATTGCTCTTTGACCCAAGATACGCAGAGGGTGCCCCGCATCAGCACGTACGCGGATGTGCCCGAGGGAGAGCAAATGCAGGTATACGTTTTGACCGAGGGAGACACCTGGATGACGCCCTACAAGCGATACCTGGCGGATGGGGCTCTCCCAGTAGAGCCTGAAGAAGGTAAAAAGGTCAAAAGAAATGCCGCAAGATATACTCTGGTGGATGGGGTGTTGTTCAGGCACGGTTTCACTCACCCTATCCTAACGTGCGTAAGTGGCGACGAGTGCACCAGGATAATGGCGGAGCTACACGAAGGCATCTGCGGGAGCCACGTAAGGGGAAGGTCCCTAGCCTCCAAGGTAATACGCGCAGGTTTCTTCTGGCCAACAGTAAAAGAGGACTGCGCACGACACGCCCAGCGGTGCAGGCAATGCCAAAAGCACGCCGACTGGCACAAGGCGCCGCCAGAAGAATTGCGATCCATATACAGCCCGTGGCCTTTCCATACATGGGGAATCGACATCCTGGGTCCGTTCCCACTGGCAATCAGGCAGATGAAGTATTTGATCGTCGCCATCGAATACTTCACCAAGTGGATAGAGGCAGAGCCCGTAGCACAGATCACTGCGCACAAGGTACAGCATTTTGTGTGGAAGAACATTGTGTGCCGCTTTGGCGTACCTAGGCGCTTGATATCCGATAACGGGACCCAGTTTGCCAGTCAGCAGTTGAGAAATCTGTGCGCTGAGGTAGGAATCAAACAAGTGTTCGCATCGGTCGAACACCCCCAGACCAACGGACAAGTGGAGTCAGCAAACAGAGTTCTGCTGAGGGGGTTGAAGAGAAGGTTAGAGAAAGCCAAAGGGGTGTGGGCGGAAGAGGTACCAAGGATCATATGGGCATACCACACCACGCCCCAATCCTCTACCATGGAGACGCCTTTCAGTTTGGTGTACGAGTCGGACGCGATGATTCCGGTAGAAATACATGAAAGCTCACCACGTTTTCAAAACTTTGTGGTGGAGGAATCCAATGAAGAAAGGCGGGTAAACCTGGATCTACTAGACGAGGCCAGGGAAGAAGCCAGAATAAAAGCTGAAGCAGTGAAGAGAAGAGTAGAGCGACAATACAGCTCTAAGGTAAAGCCGCGGCAGTTTCAGATTCGCAACCTGGTTATGAGGAAGGCTCACCCATACGAGTTGGAGAATAAGCTATCTCCCAAGTGGACCGGACCCTTCAGAGTTACCGAGGCTAAGGGCAACGGTTCATACAACCTAGAGACCTTGGAGGGGGGTCCCATCCCACGCAGCTGGAATGCAGCCAACATAAAAATTTATTTTAGTTGACTTATGTAAGCAGCCATGTAACAGTTTAGTTGAAGGGGACACTCTTTTTCCCTCTCGGGGGTTTTTTAATGAGGTCACCCGAATAAAAGAAAAAAACAAGTTTGAGAAAAATTCGTGCCTTGGTTTTCAGCCTTTATCTTTCTCCGTTTGAAGTGATGTGAGGCGTCGCCAAGAAAGAAGGCATCGCCCAGGTGAAGGCGTCGCCAAGAAAGAAGGCGTCGCCTAGGTGAAGGCGTCGCCTAGGTGAAGGCGTCGCCAAGAGAAGGTGTCGCCAAGAAGAAAGGCGTCGCCAAGAAAGAAAGTGTCGCCTGAGTACAGGCGTTGTTAAGGAACGTGAAGAAAGAAAAGCGCACAATATACGAAACGTATGCAAAGTAAAGCGGCGTTGCAAAAAATCAAGTATGGTATAGAAAAGTTGATGTTACAAGCAATGTTCGATACAAATGGGTGTAATGCGGTTAGGGCAAATATTACAACTCATGCAAAATCACAAAAGAGCCACTTTTCAATGGCCATCGGAGTCAGCACTGGAGGAAGACGAAGCCCTGATCCCAGCCCGCAGAGCTCGAGTAAGTCGTGTCCTCCTTTCTTGGTTTATTTTCGAACCTGCACCAAGGGAGATAAATGTGTCAGAGACGCCATGAAGCAAGACATGCACAGATAGAAAGCAATAAAGGCCGAAGTTTCTAGGGTAGTGACTCTTACATAGGTACTTTTCGAGAGTTCCAGTGTTGAACTCCAAGCTGATCAAAGTGGCAGAGTCAAAACTTCCCACCTCAGCAAGAATCCAACAAGCTATTTGATCACTTGGAGCCAGCTTCTTGAAGGGTTTGGTTTTGAGGGCCCTCGCCTCTCTCACCCAGTATAGAGGAAAACCATCCAGAGCGGTGGGAACGAGGTCAGTGCAGCAAATCTTGAAGAACCGGCCTTTCCACCCGGTGAATGAGTTTTGGAAGGGGGTTAGGAGAACTCTCCCAGGAACGTTGCTGAGAGTTACCCAGAGGTTGTGCCTTTTCCTCTTCACCTCAAAGAAGTGAAGAAAGAGGTCAACCGAGGGTGCACAACCCAGAAACCCGAAGAGGATGTCAAAGGCTTTGACAAAGGCCCAGCTGTTGGGGTATAACTGGGCCGGAGCGGCATTGATCTCCGTCAGCAGTTCCTTAAACCACCTGGTAAAAGTAGAAGAAGGGGACCCCTTCGTTGGCCCGTTCGTCTCCACATACTGGCTCCCCTAGAGTGCAAGGGAGCACAGCAATGTTGTCGTCATGCCTCCTCGCGAAGGCACGGTGATCATAGGAACATGAATCCGCTTTGTGTTCCCTTATGGCCCTGGTGGCGAGTAAGCATGAGCATTCGTCGAGAAGCTCACTTGAAGCCCAAGGGTACAGGTCCTTGGGATTGACCCTGGGGGAGGTAGCATGAGAGGACATTCTTTAACAAGACCAGGGATTGTCAAAGGTGTATGGCCCGCCGGTAACGCAAGAGTCGAGCGATGGGAGCGAACGCTGGAAGAACCCTTCGTGAGAAGAGAAAGGGTGCAAGAAGAAAGGGTGCAAGAAGAGAGAGTGTAAGTAGGGTACGAAGAATGCAGAAATGATGAGAACAGCTTCAGAGTTTGAAGAGTTAAATAAAGCGGTTAGAGCGCCAAACGACGCAAGTAGAAGTATGGCAGTTAGAGCATTGGACGACGCGAATGGATGCACCGCACGATCGAGCCACGTGGCAGCAGATGGAAGGATGGCCCTGGCATCCCTGGTTAAACTCAGAACACGTCGTATCAACGGAATGCCCAGTGGTACGATGCGCCGTCGAAAGTGGATCAGGGGCACAGTAGGAGTCAGGATCAAATCGAATGACTGAACGTCCTATCAACCATACAAGGAGCGCCACCTGGATCAAGTCGAATGACTGAACGTCCCATCAGCCATACAAGAAGCGCCACGTGGATGGCACGGGGAGAACCTTGAGCTCTTCGCTGTCCCCAGGCGTCGACCAAGGCCAAGGTCAAAGTCAATGTCAAGGTAAAGACGACGCCCAAGGCGACGCCAGCATGAGACGCCCGAGGCGTCGCCTGGAAAGACATAAAGGGCGACGCCAGTGTGAGACGTCGCGGGCGTCGCCCACCAAAATATCAGCGAGGTTGCCTCCCCGATACCCACGGGTAGGAAAGACTGTGGAGGGAGATAAAGTCGAAGAGGGCAAAGTTAGTTACTGGCGTCACCTTCCCGATACCCACAGGTAGGAAAGACTGTGGAGGGAGATGAAACCGCCAAAACGTCAGCGAATCACTGACAGGGCGTTCCCCGATACCTATGGGAAGGAAAGACCATGGAGGGAGCGACCCCCCCCCCCCCTCCAAGACACTCGGCGTTTCAGACACCCGAGGACGACACGGCGCTGCTGTAGCAGGCCTCTCCTTAGGCGTGGGCGTCGGGCGTTAAGGGTCAAGGAAAGGACCGTTTGGGTGTTAGAGATACCCCATGGACGATACGGCTCCACTAGGTGAGCCACTCCATGGGCGTGGGCACTGGCGCGTGACCTTTCCCGAGCATACAAAAGCCGCCCAACAAAGTGAAAGAAGCGGGTATAATACGAGCAAAACAGCCGAAGCACGCGAAGGCAAAGAATGAGAGTAAGATCGCACGGGCAGAATTCTATATCGCGAAGGCACGAAAGTAATCATACAAAAACCCAGAGTTGTAACAAGCGTGTAGACAGCTCAAAGAATTACAAGTTTAACAGAGAGAGTCAAAAACGAAGGTAAAGTGTAAAAGGAGTAAAAGCTTGAAAGGTAAAGGTGGCGGGTGAGAGACAGCGATTCAGTCATCCAAGTCCATAGGCACGATCTTCCCGTCGACGACATGGTGTGTGGGGTCGCAGATTGAAATATTGATGTCAGGGTTCTCGCAGGACGCCTGAGTCAGAGCCTCTTGGAAGCCCTCTTCAAACGCGCCCGCCATCTCCCCAGTCAATTCTTGGACCTCCCCCTCTAGTTCCGCAACCCTAGAGTCCTTGGATATCAATTGCTTCTCCAGAAATTCCTTCTCCACGCGGAGCTTGTTAGCCTCGGCTTGGAGAAGGCTCAAGGCTTCAACCTTCGCAGCCAAGGCGTCCTCGCTCTCACCTAGCTTCTGCCTCCAAGCAGCAACCAGCTCTTCAAGTTTTCTTCGCTGCACTTCGGAGGCAAGAGCCGCCTCTTGGAGGCCAATGTTTTGGAGTTGGTAGGAGGTGAGCTGGGCTAGTTGATCGGCATGCGCCTGTTCCAGTTCTCGCGCGTACGCCTCAGCCCCCTCCCTACCCTCGTGGGCCAGTTTTAGCAAGGATTGGGAAGTTTCCTCCTTGAGCCCCCAGTTTTGTTTCTCCTCCTTCAACGCTCCCACCTCTTGTCTCAGCTTGCAGAGAGCCTCCCTCCCTTTGATAGCGTTTCGAGCCTGGGTGCGCCACTTGAGTGCCACCGCCAGAAATGCCCCCATATAATAAGGCATGCCTCCCCCCTTTTGAGGATCAGTCGGTGACATTCCTTCGGTGAAACCCTGCGTCAACTCCCTATGAATGGGGCGAGGAATTCGAGGTTTGCGGGAAGTCGAAGCAGGGACTGATACAGGAGAGGCGGAGCCCGAGGCCTCAGCTGCGTCACGATGCGGCAACGGCGAGAGCGGGGGAACCGAGTCAATCCTTTCTTCTCGTTCCTCGTGGGCTAGTGGAGGTGGAGGTGATGTGGCACTAGGAGGATCGTCCCTGAGAGAGCTCCCACCATCGGGAGACGCGGCTGATGAGGCAGGAAGGCCCGTAGCCCTCCTCTTATGGGAAACCAGGGCAGTGCCCGAGTCTTCGCTGTCAGAGTCTACTATCAGCACCCTTTTCCCTTTGATGGGGCGTGCTGGGGCAGGGGTCGACGCCATGGCTAATGGAACCGCGGCAATGGGAGGAGGAGAAGCAGACGGTGGAGGAATCGGCAGGGAAGCGACGGTGGGCACGTCAGAGGCGACGGCGTCCCCACCCTCTTTGGCAGATTTTGCCTTCTTCAAAAATTTGGCAAGAGCAAGCCGCCTCGAAGAAGTCATCACTGAACCTGCAGCAGCAAAGAATAGTAGGGCAAAGATTAATTCAGATAAAGCAGAAGGGGAGTTCTATGGCCAGACACACGCAGATAACCACAGGGGTTCAAGCAAGCAAGTGAATCCGTATAACCACAATAGCTAATGTAGTATAAATAATCAAGGGTAGATACCAAAGTAGGTGGAGAGCCCATGGGCGTTGAATTCGTTTGCGATGAGTTTGGCGGTATCGAAGACTACCCCCAGCCCCGCCAAGGCTTTGCACACGTCCCGATCGGCGGGGGCGAGCTCATCCAAAGCCAGGGCCTTCATGGTTATGGGCTTATCCGTCCAGTATAGGGGAAAGCCCTCTAGGACGGTAGGATCGCGCTTGGTCGCACGTACTTTGAAGAACTTCCCTTTCCATCCTTTGAACGAATTTTGGAAGAGTGTAAGGATGATGCGCCCGGCGATGCCAGAAAAGCTCATCCATAAGCTCTTCCCCTGTTTCTTTACCTCGAAAAAATGAAGAAAAACGTCCACGGAAGAGGGGACACCCAGATATCCGCAGAGAATCTGAAACCCCCTTACGAAAGCCCAGCTGTTGGGGTGGAGCTGGGCTGGGGCGGTGTTTATCTCTGTAAGCAGTTCTTTCTCGAAGGAAGAAAGAGGCAGACGCAGGCCCACTCTCTTGAGTACCATTTGATAAAGGAAGAAGAAGGGGTTTCCCCCAGTGTCTCTTGAGTCCCCACAAACGGGTATCCCAGGTCTCACCCGGCATACCAGGACGTGGGAGTCGTGATTTTTATGGAAGGCGTTGAAATTGTAAAGCGCAGGGTCCCCCCTGTGGGCCTCAACGTCCTCAACAGAGTTTAGGGTGGAGCATTCATCGAGGAGATCGTCGGGGGCCCAGTCATACTCACCTTTATAGTAAGACTTAGGGAGCGGGGGAGGCGCGGCGGTCTTAGTTTTCGCCATTGATGCAAGAGCTGAAGATCAAAAGAGAAAAGAAAGGGTTCAGAGAAAAAGGGTTGGGAGAAGAAAAGGGGAAAAAATGGAGGAATCTTAGGAGAACCCTACCCACACGAGAGAAAAGAGGAACGAGAGGAGCGAAGAAGCATGCAAACGATATCCAAAGAAATGCAGTAACATGGACAGTCCCAGGCAGTTCATGCAGTAAAGGGAATCATCAAGGAGAGGAAAAACCGTACCTTTGGGGGTTGAAGGGCGTGGAGAGCGGAAGCACGAAAGAGTAGGTGTCGCGAGAGAAGGGATTCAAAGAAGATGAACAGTGAGGAAAGGCAGAGAAAGTGGATGTAACAGTGGTTCCAAGCGCGGGGTTTGGGTAACTTAAACGTTACGAGGAGCGCGAGGGACAACAAATGGTGACCGTGCGATGATGCCACGTGTTGCAGGATTAAGTGCTCAAGGGGAGCGCAAGAGGTTCTTAAGGATGACCGCGTGATGAACCACGTGGCACGCGATTAAGCGTGGCCCCAAAAGCGTTGCTTTCCCCATTTCAGAGGATGTCCAATCAACCATTAAGAGCACCCCAAGGGTTCGGAGAGCGTCACGTCAATGGTTTCAAGGTTGCTACGTCAGCAAGAATGACACGTCACTGGGTGCCACGTGGATGGCGTGGGCGAAGCCTTAGTTTTTTCGCTGAAGACAAGTCATCAACTTAAGACTGGGGGGCTTGTGTACCGTCCCGTACCCGGGCGTTGACGAAGTCAAGGTCAAAGTCAACGTAAAGGTCAAAGTCAACGTAAAGCGTCGCCCAGGTAAGGCGTCGCCTAACAGGGCATCACCGAGATAGGGCGCCGCCCAACTGGGTGTCGCCAAGATGGAATGGCACAAGGGCAAGGTGACCACAGCGCTGCTCCCCGATACCCATGGGTAGGAAAGACCATGGAGGGGGCGACGCCGTGGGAGGGCCCCAAACCCTGGATAACCAGGGAACAGTAATAAAGAGGAGAGAAAGGTGGCTTCAAGGCCATAGTAACAACACCAGTGTAGGGCAGCCTGACTCGTGAAGTACCCCTGCCGCCCCAGAGACGCCTTTGGGACAGATACGACTCAAGAGACAGGTCACGCCAAGGGTAGCCGGGTGCAGGGTACAAGAGGAAGGCAGATACGCTCTCAAAGTGAGTGACTAGATGATTGGGGGCATGAGTTGGCACCCGAAAAGTCGCCCCTAGCGCAGTAGCACTCCCAGGCAGGAGGACTCACACGTAGAAACGTCCCCAGATGGGCAGAAACACCCCCAGATGGGGTCATGGCGTCGTGAGGCCCTCCACGTGTAGGACAGCCAGGTCAGAATAGAAACACCCTTTAGTCAGGTGCCAAGTAATTAAAGTCATTCAATACAGTTTCCGTTTCGAGCGTTCAGGTACTATAATGGCTCCCAAGCGTTTCAACGTCTTAAATGCGCTACGTTTTCTAATTAAATGCTTTAATTGAGCGCATTACGTTTGTGATTAAAAGCACTTTAAGGCGCTTTAAATGCTTGGGTGGTTTAAATAGCACGGAGAATGTTGGGAACGGGGTTGGAACTTTTGGGCAAATTGACCAGAAACTCTCTAGTTGCTTGCTCGAGCCTTGGGGTTACGTACAAGGGACTGGGGAAAGATCTTTGCCTGAGGGAGAAAACACACACACAATACACAGTTCTTTTTACCATCTTCAGAGTGCCACACGCGGTGCTCAGAGATGGAGGTGCACAGTTTTGGTGTTTCTTGCTGGCTGACTTGAGCGTCGGAGTGCAAACGGCCGCTAGGGCGCCTCTTTGTCCTCTTTTTTGGAGGAATCCGCAGGTAACCAGTGGGAAGGAGTCTCTAGCTGACGGTTGATGTCGCGCACGAAGACGTCCCAGTCAACCGGACGGAACAACTATTATTCCCACCAATAACATTGATGTTACCATCAGTATTATTCCCATAATTAACACTAATGGTTCCATCAGTCTTATTCCCACCAATAACACTGATGGTAACATTACTATTATTGCCAGCAATAACACTGATGGTATCATTAGTATTATTGCCACAAATAACACCAATGGTACCATCAGTATTATTCTCACCTTTAACATTGATGGTTCCAATAGTACTATTCCCACAAATAACACTGATGGTACAATCACTATTATTCCCACCAATAGCACTGATGTTACCCTCAGTATTATTCCCATCATTAACACTGATGGTTCCATCAGTATTATTCCCACCAATAACACTGATGGTACCATCAGTATTATTGCCACGAATAACAGTGAAGGTACCATTAGTATTATTGCCACGAATAACAGTGATGGTAGCATTAGTATTATTGCCACGAATAACACCGATGGAACCATTAGTATTATTGCCACGAATAACACTCATGGTACCATCAGCATTATTGCCACCAATAACACTGATGGTACAATCAGTATTATTGCCACCAATAACACTGATGGTACAATCAGTATTATTGCCACCAATAACACTGATGGTACCATCAGTATTATTGCCACACATAACACTCGTGTACTATCAATATAATTGCCAATATTAACACTGATGGTACCATCAGTATTATTCCCACCAATAACAGTGATGGTTCCATTAGTATTATTCCCACCAATAACACTGATGGTACCGTCAGTATTATTCCCACAAATAACACTCATGGTAACATCAATATTATTGCCACCAATAAGACTGATGGTACCATCATTATTATTCCCACCATTAAAACTAACGGTTCCATCAGTATTATTCCCACCAATAACACTGATGGTACCATCACTATTATTCCCTCCAATAACATTGATGTTACCATCAGTATTATTCCCATAATTAACACTGATGGTTCCATCAGTCTTATTCCCACCAATACCACTGATGGTAACATTACTATTATTGCCTGCAATAACACTGATGGTATCATTAGTATTATTGCCACAATTAACACTAATGGTACCATCAGTATTATTCTCACCTTTAACATTGATGGTTCCATTAGTACTATTTCCACAAATAACACTGATGGTACAATCACTATTATTCCCACCAATAGCACTGATGTTACCCTCAGTATTATTCCCATCATTAACATTGATGGTTCTATCTGTATTATTCCCACCAATAACACTGATGGTACCATCAGTATTATTGCCACGAATAACAGTGAAGGTACCATTAGTATTATTGCCACGAATAACAGTGATAGTAGCATCAGTATTATTGCCACGAATAACATCGATTGTCCCATTAGTATTATTGCCACGAATAACACTGATGGTACAATCGGTATTATTCCCACCAATAACACTGATGGTACCATCAGTATTATTGCCACACATAACACTCATGGTACTATATCAGTATTATTGCCACACATAACACTCATGGTACTATCAGTATAATTGCCCCAATTAACACTGATGGTACCATCAGTATTATTCCCACCAATAACAATGATGGTTCCATTAGTATTATACCCAACAATAACACTGATGGTACCATCAGTATTATTCCCACAAATAACACTCATGCTAACATCAGTATTATTGCCACCAATATAACAGATGGTACCATCAATATTATTCCCACCATTAAAACTGATGGTTCCATCAGTATTATTCCCACCAATAACACTGATGGTACCATCAGTATTATTCCCACCAATAACATTGATGGTACCATCAGTATTATTCTCACAAATAACACTCATGGTAACATCAGTATTATTGCCACCAATAACACCGATGGTACCATCCATGTTATTCCCACCATTAAAACTAATGGTTCCATCAGTATTAATCCCACCAATAACACGGATGGTACCATCACTATTATTCCCACCAATAACATTGATGTCACCATCAGTATTATTCCCATAATTTCCACTAATGGTTCCATCAGTTTTATTCCCACCAATAACACTGATGGTAACATTACTATTATTGCCAGCAATAATACTGATGGTATCATTAATATTATTCCCACCAATAACACTAATGGTACCATCTGTATTATTCTCACCTTTAACATTGATGGTTCCATCAGTATTATTCCCACAAAAAACACTGATGGTACCATCACTATTATTCCAACCAATTGCACTGATGTTACCATCAGTATTATTCCCATCATTAACACTTATGGTTCTATCTGTATTATTCCCACCAATAACACTGATGGTACTATCAGTATTATTGCCACGAATAACAGTGAAGGTAGCATTAGTATTATTGCCACGAATAACATCGATGGTCCCATTAGTATTATTGCCACAAATAACACTGATGGTACAATCAGTATTATTCCCACCAATAACACTGATGGTACCATCAGTATTATTCCCACCAATAACAGTGATGGTTCCATTAGTATTATACCCACCAATAACACTGATGGTACCATCAGTATTATTCTCACAAATAACACTCATGCTACCATCAGTATTATTGCCACCAATATAACAGATGGTACCATCAATATTATTCCCACCATTAAAACTGATGGTTCCATCAGTATTATTCCCACCAATAACACTGATGGTACCATCAGTATTATTCCCACCAATAACATTGATGGTACCATCAGTATTATTCTCACAAATAACACTCATGGTAACATCAGTATTATTGCCACCAATAACACTGATGGTACCATCCATGTTATTCCCACCATTAAAACTAATGGTTCCATCAGTATTAATCCCACCAATAACACGGATGGTACCATCACTATTATTCCCACCAATAACATTGATGTCACCTTCAGTATTATTCCCATAATTTCCACTGATGGTTCCATCAGTTTTATTCCCACCAATAACATTGATGGTAACATTACTATTATTGCCAGCAATAATACTGATGGTATCATTAATATTATTCCCACCAATAACACTAATGGTACCATCTGTATTATTCTCACCTTTAACATTGATGGTTCCATCAGTATTATTCCCACAAATAACACTGATGGTACCATCACTATTATTCCAACCAATAGCACTGATGTTACCATCAGTATTATTCCCATCATTAACACTGATGGTTCTATCTGTATTATTCCCACCAATAACACTGATGGTACCATCAGTATTATTGCCACGAATAACAGTGAAGGTACCATTAGTATTATTGCCACGAATAACAGTGATGGTAGCATTAGTATTATTGCCACTAATAACACCGATGGTACCTTTTGTATTATTGCCACGAAGAACACTGATGGTACCTTCAGTATTTTTGCCACCAATAACACTGATGGTACAATCAGTATTATTGCCACCAATAACACTGATGGTACGATCAATATTATTGCCACTAATAACACTGATGGTACCAACAATTTTATTGCCACCAATAACACTGAAGGTACAATCAGTATTATTCCCACCAATAACACTGATGGTACCCTCAGTATTATTCCCACAAATAACACTGATCCTACCATCTGTATTATTCCCACCAATAACATTGATGGTACCATCAGTATTATTGCCACCAATAGCATTGATGGTACCATCAGTATTATTTCCACCAATAATATTGATGGTACCATCAGTCTAATTCCCACCAATAGCACTGATTCTACCATCAGTTTTACTCACACCATTAACATTGATTGTACCATCATTATTATTACCACCAATAACACTGATGGTACCATCAGTATTATTCCCACAAATGACACTGATGGTACCGTCAGTATTATTCCTACCAATAACACTGATGGTACCATCAGTATTATTGCCACCAATAACAATGATGTTACCATCAGTATTATTGCCACCAATAACAATGATGTTACCATCAGTATTATTGCCACCAATAACACAGATGGTACCATCAGTATTATTGCCACCGATAACACTGATGGTACCAACAGTATTATTGCCACCAATAACAGTGATGGTACCATCAGTATTATTGCCACCAATAATACTGATGTCCCACCATTAACACTAATGGTTCCATCAGTATTATTCCCACCAATAACACTGATGGTACAATCAGTATTATAGTCACCAATAACACTGATGGTACCATTAGTATTATTGCCACAAATAACACTCATGATACCATCAGTATTATTACCATAAATAACACTCATGGTATCATCAGTCTTATTGCCACCAATAGCACTCATGGTTCCATCAGTATTATTCCCACCATTAACAGTTATGGTTCCATCAGTATTATTCCCACTATTAACAGTGATGGTTCCATCAGTGTTATTCCCACCAATAACACTGATGATACCATCATCATTATTCCCACCAATAACACTGAAGGTACAATCAGTATTATTCCCACCAATAACACTGATGGTACCCTCAGTATTATTCCCACAAATAACACTGATCCTACCATCAGTATTATTCCCACCAATAACATTGATGGTACCATCAGTATTATTGCCACCAATAGCATTGATGGTACCATCAGTATTATTTCCACCAATAATATTGATGGTACCATCAGTCTAATTCCCGCCAATAACACTGATTCTACCATCAGTTTTACTCACACCATTAACATTGATTGTACCATCATTATTATTACTACCAATAACACTGATGGTACCATCAGTATTATTCCCACAAATGACACTGATGGTACCGTCAGTATTATTCCTACCAATAACACTGATGGTACCATCAGTATTATTGCCACCAATAACAATGATGTTACCATCAGTATTATTGCCACCAATAACAATGATGTTACCATCATTATTATTGCCACCAATAACACAGATGGTACCATCAGTATTATTGCCACCGATAACACTGATGGTACCAACAGTATTATTGCCACCAATAACAGTGATGGTACCATCAGTATTATGGCCACCAATAATACTGATGTCCCACCATTAACACTAATGGTTCCATCAGTATTATTCCCACCAATAACACTGATGGTACAATCAGTATTATAGTCACCAATAACACTGATGGTACCATTAGTATTATTGCCACAAATAACACTCATGATACCATCAGTATTATTGCCATAAATAACACTCATGGTATCATCAGTATTATTGCCACCAATAGCACTCATGGTACCATCAGTATTATTCCCACCATTAACAGTTATGGTTCCATCAGTATTATTCCCACTATTAACAGTGATGGTTCCATCAGTGTTATTCCCACCAATAACACTGATGATACCATCATCATTATTCCCACCAATAACACTCATGGATCCATCAGTATTATTCTCACCAATAACACTGATGTTTCCATCAGTATTATTCCCACCAATAACATTGATGGTACCATCAGTATTATTGCCACCAATAAGAATGATGGTACCATCAGTATTATTCCCACCAATAACACTGATGGTACCATCAGTATTATTCCCACAAATAACACTCATGGTACCATCAGTATTATTGCCACTTATAACACTGATGGTACCATCAGTATTATTCCCACCATTAACAGTGAGGGTTCCATCAGTATTATTCCAACCAATAATGATAGAAAAGATGGCTTTAAATTAGAGGGGGAGTGAATTGTTTAAAAGGGTTTTCGCAAATATTTCAAAAACTAGAATGAATTTGTCTTAGGAACCAAATGATTCAGCAATTTAGTTAGCCAAAACAGCAAGCAAAAGCTATAGACTAGAAAAACAGTCTGTTGTTTCGTAGAAACAATCGGTTGTTTATAGCAGTAAACAAGAAACAAACTGAATTTAAAGAGTTAGAGATAGAGAGATTGTACACAGTTGTTTATACTTGTTCACTCAAAATCCAGAGCTACATTCAGTCTTCTCAGAAAACCTGAGGATATCCACTAAGCAATCACCACTTGATCACTTACACAACAACGAAGAGAACTTGAACACCTCAAGAAACACACTCTCCTTGGCCAACACTAAGATTGCTGATCTTGAACACCTCAAGAACACACAGCCAATCTCAGCAAACACAGAAACGAAATTGTTCAACAGAGTACAAGAATTACACTTGTTACAGAAGATAATCTGAAATCAATACAAGCAGAATCCTATTCCACCACTTTGATCAATCACAAAACAACTTAGCAATCTCAACACTTTGAAAAACTCTCTTAGAAAAACTGGATCAAAGATTCTTAATTTTTAAATCTGTTTTTCTGAATATATTCAAAGATGTAGTTTGTTATCAAATCTTAACAAACTCTTAAATTGCATTAAAAGATTGGTCAAAGCATTTAATGACTGGAGCATAACAGTTAAATCATTTAAAGCTCAGGCAAAGAAAACAGCTTTTCTTTTATGGTCCCAAAACAAACAATCGGTTGTTTCCTCGAATCAATCGGTTGTTTTGGTACTTAAATGTTTAACCATTCAAAACAGTTTTCAAACTTTTTCTCAAAACACCTAAGTACAAACAATCGGTTGTTTCGACAAAACAATCAGTTGTCTTTACTTAGTTTGAAATCATTTTGTTTTCACAAAGATTGAGAATGCTAATGCTTTAGATTTAATCATAGGGTGGATTACAACATATAAACTACCCCAAAACAAAGATTAAAACAGCACAGCAACATCAAGCACAGCAGAGGCTTCAACATCCTTCAAAGGATTTGGATTCTTCAAAGCTTGAACACCACTTGTTTCAACAAATACTGATGGTACCATCAGTATTATTCCAACCAATAACACTGATGGTACCAACAGTATTATTGCCACACAAAAAAACTGATGGTACCATCAGTATTATTCCCACCATTAACACTGATGGTTCAATCAGTATTATTCCCACCAATAACACCGATGGTACCATCAGTATTATTGCCACCAATAACACTGATGGTACCATCAGTATTATTGCCACAAATAACACTCGTGGTACCATCAGAATTATTGCCACCAATAACACTGATGGTACCATCATTATTATACCCACCATTAACAGTGATGGTTCCATCAGTATTATTCCCACCAATAACACTGATGGTACCATCACTATTATCCCCAGCAATAACACTGATGTTATCATCAGTATTATTCCCAGCACTAACACTGATGGTTCCATCAGTGTTATTCCCATCAATAACACTGATAGACGTTCCTTTTTTAGTCTAGACGCTCCTCATCATAGGTTAGACCGTCTAGTCTTGGAGGCTTGGCTTTCATCATGTGGTGAGCTTGGGCCCTCCTCCATCATCCCCTCCCTCTTGAAAAGGATTTGTCCTCAAATCCAAAGCTTTTGCTTTTGAGGGGACTTGTTGTGGCTGGATGGTGTCCATCATCTCCTCCATCGGGAAAAGATCTATCCTCAGATTTGCTAACTTGATCTCGGATAGCAGCCTCTTGCTTCGTCAAGGTGTGTCCTCCCGGATCAAATATCAACCTATGAGAATCTTGAAACAAAGCAAAGGAGTTAGAGTGAGTATTTGGAGAACAATTATTTGTGTGAAGTTGCCATCTTTGTTTTTCTCTTGTTTTGGTCAACTTCTCACAATGCTTCCCTTTTGATGGTTGTAGGTGCCTTCTGATCCTCTTATGTTTTCTAAAATTTCCAAAAGTAGTTACTTTTTCCTTAGGCATAATCCCTTTAGGAAATGGTGACAACTTTAAAAAGGCAAGAGGACTATGTTCACATACAACTTCAAATGGAGAGATATGAGTAATCTTGTGGACTACTCCATTGTATGCATGCATAAAAGGAAAAGGATTCTTATCCCAAGAATTGTGGGTGTCCCTCATGATTTCGTGAAGCATAGAAGGGAGAGCTATGTTTTCAAATTTTGGAGCTCTATCCCTTATGTTTGAAAATAAATCATGGAGACTTGTCACTTTTCTTAAGAAGAGTTTATCCACTTCCATGAAGAAAGAATCAAGACCTTTTGTTGTCCTAGGAAGCTCTAATATGAAATGTGTGTCTTCCCAAGTATCTTTTACAAAAGGTGAAGGAGTATAGAGTTCTTGAGACTTTGCTTTAGGTGTAGTTTGAAAACAAGAGTTGTACCTAAAGTAATGTCTTTGAACCTCTTTTCTCATGGGTGACAAAAGTTTTCCTCTTAAAAGCTCTAGAGTTTCATCAATTCTCATTTGCCCCATGAGTTCTCCTTCTTGTAGACTTTTTCTCTTATGTGCAAAGAGAGTCTCGTTGGTACAACCATTGTTTATGAAAATTTGTATATTTTGCAATGGTTGTCTCAATAAGACATGGCAAGTTGTTCTAGGCACTACTTCATACAAAAATTGGTAGGTGCTTATAGATAACTTGTCATTCTTTTGGGGATATCTTAACACATTTGAGAAATAGTCTTGATCTATGCAAGCTTCTTTTAAAGACTTTTCTTTTATGCTCATGCGTGCAAGTGTTCCTTTACAATAGGAAAGGCTAGGTTGTTCAACAAGTAGCATGTTTGTAAAGGTAGTTTCATTGTGCTTGACTTGTTGAATGACCTTGTGGGAAGGAACACTATTCTCCCACGCCTTTTGTTTCCCAAAAATTTTTTCTTTTTCTATTTTTTCTTCATCCCTTTTGTGTTTCATTTGTATTTGGTCTTTTACCACTTGGGAATGTGGTAAAGGGCTAAGTACAAACTTTTTGTGCTTGTGGATGAAAGAAATCTCGTTAGTTAGACCATTATGCGAGGTTTTCTTATCAAATTGCCATGGTCTACCTAATAAGATGTGGCAAGCTTCCATAGGTACTACATCACATAAAACATTGTCTTTGCAGTTACCTATAGAAAACTCGATTTCCACTTGTTTGTCTACACGTAGTTCTCCATCCTCATTGATCCATTGTAAATTGTAAGGTTTTGGATGAGGAACTATGTGTAGATTTAGTTTCTCAATCAATCTAGTGCTACAGCAATTGCAGCATGATCCACCATCCACAATAAGAGAGCATATATTTTCTAAAATATTGCATCTAGTATGAAAAATGTTCTCTCGTTGTGTCTCAATGGATGCACTAGGTTGATTGTGGAGGATTCTTTGAATCATCAATAAGTCCCCCTCCAAAGGATTTATCCTCTCTCCTTCCCCCTTTCCTTGTGTACTAGGTTCATCCTCACCACTTGTGTACTCATCTTTTCCCTTTAAAAACAAAACCCTTTGGTTTGGACATTGTGCTTGCACATGCCCTCTTCCAAAACATTTAAAACACTTGGTGTCCCTAGCACGGATATATGGGGTGGAGGCATCTTTCACTAAGGGTTTGGTAGTTTCTTTGGATTCGTCTCTAGGTGTACTACCCTCCCTTTTAAAGTCTTTCTTGGGATAAGAGTTGGAGTAAGAACCCACCCTTTGACTTGAAGTTTTGCGCAAATTTTGTTGTTCAACTTTAATGCAAAGTTGAACCAAATCATTCAAGTCTTGGTAGGGTAATAGTTCTACTCGATCCCTTATCTCAAGGTTGAGCCCACTTAGAAACCTAGATATGGTGGTGGTTTCTTCCTCTCTAATGGATGCTCTCATCATGTAGAGCTCCATTTTCTGCCTATACTCTTCCACACTTAAGTTCTTTTGTTGGAGTCTTTGGAGCTTGTCCATCAACTCCCTATGGTAGTAGGAAGGTATGTGGCGACGTCTTAGGGCTCCCCTAAGGTCATTCCAATATTCTATGGGAGGCTCCCTATGAAGACGTCGATCTCTCTCTAAAGAGGTCCACCAATACATGGCATTGCTTTGGAAACTAAGGGTTGCTAAGGGTACCTTCCTCTCTTCACTCACCCTATGGCAAGCAAAGAGTTGCTCTACTTTCATCTCCCAATCTAGGTAGGCCTCTACATCTTCCTTACCATAGAAATGGGGTAGGTCTACCCTTACTTCCTTTGGGCTCTCTTGCTCCCTTTGTCTAGTCCTTCTAGGGGGGGTTGGTAATAGTCATTAATTCTAAGGCTTCCCTCCCCTAGAGTCTCATTACTTTTAGAATGGGATGCATGAGTTTTTTTTTATTTTTGTGATTTCTCTTCTTGAACTTTAGCCAACTCATTGATTTTGTTCTCATTCTCCAATTGTCTAAAAGAAATTAATTGTACCGCTTGTGATACTTCTTTCAAAAGAGTTTTCAAACATTTTACTTCACTTTCTATAGACTTTGGAGAGTGAGAAGAAGAAGACATGGCTAAAACATTGTGTATATAGGTGTTTTACTTTGAGAAAGTTTAGGAAAGTTAAAGAAGGTAGTTTTCCAGGTAAGGGAGGTGAGTCACAAAGGACTACTTAAGTACCAAGCCTTTTCCTTGCCAAAAACTATCCTCCAATATCTTCACACAAGACTTTCTCTTAGTGAAACACTTAGAACACAAATAAGTTGAGAAATAAATGCAAGAAAACAATGTAAGCTATCTATACCACAAAACTAGTCGGTTTAACACAAATTTAAACAAAACTTAACCATGCAAAGCGTAGCTATGAAAGCAAAAGAAAAACAATTACAAACAAGTAACAATTACTAATCAAGAATGCTATACTATTCGGCCCTAGGTGAGGCTTCTTGGACACTTTGAGCCCTTGAAGACACACTCACCGTCTAAAACGTAATTAACAAGGTAATTAACAATAAACCAAGTTGCAAAGAAAATAAGAGAACTCCCTTTGTTGATCCTCTTTTGGTTAGTGCACTTCCTTGTTGTCTTTGCTTGTGGATCTTCCAAGTGTTTGTAGTGTTTATTTCAAGATTACTTGTTTCGGCTTTGGCCTTGTCTTCTCCTTAGAATGATGGTCTTTAATTCTCCAATTTCCAGCACCTAGCAAAAGGGCTAAACCTTAACCAAATCAAGTTCCCATTCACATAAGCACCAAAGAAGAATTAAATTCCAGCACCCAAATTAGAGGTCAAAGAACAAAAGCAAGAAACAAATTTAATTGAATAAAACAGTACCACCAAAAGGATTTAGATTATGACAACTAGAAAGAGAGTCAAGTAATTAAAGCAAACAAATAAAGGTACTCAATTAAAGGTTGGCACACAAAAGAATTCCTAAAGAAAAGCACTAGATTAGATGACCAAATAAAAAAAACAGCACCACTGGAAAATGTTGTGGGCCAGAAAACGTGTTTGTTCCCCGATTTATGCTGAGCTTTATTTTTAAAAATTTGACTCTGAAATTTGATATGCAAGATATTCAGGATCTTATCTAAAATCTGGCTTTGGAATCACTCAAAACGCATGCACAATTTTTTTTTTAATAAATTTTGCAATTTTGGTGTTCGGTTAGGCCAGCTGGAGCGCCTCAGATTTGCACTCTGATTTTAAAAGATTTATCATTTTTTTTCTGTTGCTTCTTTTGACCTAATTCTTTTTTTGTCCTTTCTATAACACTTTAAACTTGCATATTCCAGAGAATCAAAATTTTCCTATGAGTGGAAATATTTTTCTGGATCAAAACAGCCAAAACAGAGAAGGTGAAAACAGGGGAATCTGAAAACTGGAAACAAAAACAGCAAGATACCAAAGTTTAGACACAATGGAAATTTGTGAAATAGAATTTGTGTATGATCTAAACACAAATGGAACTCAAACTAAAATTAAAAAGGCACCAAAAGAGCAAAGAACAGCAGATTCAAGCAATTAAAGAGACCCAAAATCAAGAAACAATCAAGCCAAATAAAAGGGCTACTATGAATTGTTGACAATATGGATGAACATGACTTGACAAAACATGTATAGATTCAGAAAATTAAAGACTCAAAGCATAATATGAACCAAATAATGAAAGCAATAAAGACTCAAAAGCCTAAAAGAAAATAGCAACTCAAGGTGTATGGAATCCTATCACAAATTGCACAAGAACTTGTTCAAGATCAATTGAACAAGAGTGCTTCGGTTGGATCTTCCACAAAGCACACCAAACAAATTAAAATGTAAAAAAAACAGCAAGACAAGTATGGAAATTAAATGACAATATGAAATAAAGAAGAACTAAAATTGAAAAGACCAAGAGCTACTCATCTTGAAGAACCAAAGCTCATGATACCAAATGATGGCATTTTCATGAAGTTCTTCTTGAATCAATGTAGAGTATGGGGCGGAAGCAATGAATGAGAGTGAGCAAGATCCTCCTAAGAGTGGTGTTGATCTTGTAGGTGCATGATAAGTATGGGTATTGAGTGGTTCGGCCAGCTCAAGGGAAAAGATGAAGGAATTGAAGTTTAGAGCCTAGGATTCTAGGGAGAAGCAAAGTTGAGCACAAATGGGCAGCATAACTTTACTCACAATAAACTTGAAAATACAAGGTGTAGGCTCCTCCTTTTATAGGCTAAGGAGGACCATAATGCAACCCTAATGCTAGCCAAATGAAATGTAAATGTGAAGCACATGGGTGCACATGGCACATGGGTGCACAAATGAGCACATGGGGAGGGGTGTGTCTAGTTTTTATGCTCACCCCCTCCATGGTCTTTCTAGAATGTTCACACAAATATGCTTTCTACACTACTCTAATTACTAAGCACCCCTAATGGGCCTTTATGTAACAATTACAAAGGTCTTCTCTTCCCAAAACCGTAGCTTTGACCCTTGTGTATGTGAAGCTAGACGGTCTAGAAGGAATCCTCATCATGGCCTAGACGCTCCTTATGTAGCCGCTCCTCATCATGGCCTAGACGCTCCTCTTCATGGGCTAGACGCTCCTTTTTGAGTCTAGACGCTCCTCATCATAGGCTAGACCGTCTAGTCTTGGAGGCTTGGCTTTTATCGTGTGATGAGCTTGGGCCCTCCTCCATCACTGGTGGCCTCAACCTGTCAGCTATGTTGGGCACAGCAATAAGATCCTTCAGCCCCATCACGAAATGGTGCCTTAACGGCCTATTTCCTTTCCTCACCTGCATGTTCTCCTCTGCTGCCCCCCTTGCCTGAGGCCTCCTCACCTCGTATGGGCGCTTCCTGTCTTGGTTCTTCCTCCCTGTCGTGGCCTCATTGACCCTGGCGGGTTGTGCACGCGACTACGCTCTTGGGCGTGCGGGTGCGACGCTTGTGCACTTCTTGCACACACCTCGCCCTCAGAGGCGATGTGTTCCACCGCGCGATGCCTTATCTCAGCGAAGGTCTTGGGGCGACTTCGTATGATCGATTCACAGAAGGTTCTAGGGCACATTCCTTACCTGAACGCATAGACGATCATAGGCTCCTCTGTGGTGCCAACCTTCACCACCTGCGCTCTAAAGCGACTGATGTATTCCTTGAGGGTCTCACCCTGATACAGCTTTACATCGAATAGGTCGTACGAGACCGGCGTTGGAGCCCTGTTTGCTAGATACTGCTCCCTGAACAGTTGCGAGAGCTGTGCGAAGGAGGTGATATGGCCATTCGGAAGGCTAATGAACCAGTCCATGGGCATCCCAGTCAAAGTGCTAATGAAGAGTTTGCATCTTACAGCGTCGGAGTCGCTTACCAGCATCATTTGCGTGTGGAACGCAGTGAGATGTTGATGTGATTCCAATAGCCACATAGAACAAGATTCTTGACAATGTGGGGGCACAAATCTAGCGCGCATTTGATCCTTTAAAGAGTTCCAAGAGTCCACGGGAGGACCCTTGTGATAGATAATGTCCTTTACAATTCCATGCCACCATTTCATGGCATAATCACTAAACTCTAGGGTGGCTAGCTTAAGCTTATGCTCATCTTGGATCTCATGGATCTCAAATATTTGTTCACACTTAGCCTCCCAATCTAAATATACATTAGGATCACTTGAGCCATTGAAACAAGGAAGCTTGACCGAAGGTAGCCTAGCCTTTGCATCTTGGTAGTAGCCATTGCCATAGTGAGGTCTCTCCCCTTGGTTGTGATGTCTATGTCCAAGGAATTGGGGTGGAGTTCTCCTTCTCCTATGGTCATCTTCACGGCCAACATCATTTGAAGAAGCTCTTGAAGATGGTCTATGAGAATGATGTCCATCATGGATAGAAGGAGATGGTCTAGCTTGTTGGACCTCCATCTTTTGCATTTTCTCCTCCAACCGTCTAATGGTTCTTTGAGCTTCATGTAATTCACCAAGGATTGAAGCTTTGGAAGGAGAATTCTGCTTGTAGGATGCATCACTTGAAAATCCAGCCATTTGTAATTAAAAAACAGCAAACACACAAAAACAGCAAACAAGTTAAAAATTAGCAAAAACAGTGAGCTTTGGCAATGAAACTGCCGAAGTGAAATGAAGCTGAAAAAAGAGATCACTCTCAAAGAAACAATGTTCTTGCACCAATCTGATCTTGAGGCCTTGGAATCCTCAAATGAAATATGTCAAAGCAAGCACACCAATCTCAAGAGCAACCACCACAAAACCAATGAAACAATAAAGACAAACAAGAAAAGGTATAAGCAAGGAAAGGTAATTGCAAAAGGAATACTATATGTACGACAAACTCAAAGAGTAAGAATGAAAGACAATCAAGAAAATAAAGAACTCAATGAGAAAAGTAGGCACACAAAAGAATACCTAAGGAAAAGCACTAGAGTAGATGAAGAAAACAAAAAATATAGCTACTGGAAATTTTTTTATTTTTTTTTAAAATGCAAACTGTGCTTGATAATCACTGATTTAACTGGAACGTTGTAGAGCGAACTGGATTATGAAATTTATACCACAGAAACTTCAAGATGTTAACTCAATAATGGCACTGGAATCAATTAAAAACAGTAAGCCAATTGAGAGAAATAAATTTTTTAAAATCGCTGCCAGATTACCGTATTTTTTTCGGCAGGAATGTACACTTTTTTTATTTTATTTATCATTTTTTGTGTACTTCATATTTTTGAATGATTCTTTTTTCTATTCTTTTCTAACACTTTGAATATCTCAAATCCAGAATTTCAGAATTTTACAGTACGTAAATCAATTGCAATAAGGAAAAACAGTAAGCACTTTTTTTCAGAAACAGAGGAATCCTAATAGGAATAAAAAAACAGGATGATGAACTAGCAAAGACATAATAGAAAATGATGTATTGGAACTGGTATAGGTCTAGAATACAAGTATGAACTCAAATCTAAAAAGAAAATGCACAAAGGATCAACATCAAATCAGAAAATTATATGACACCAAAGCAAGAAACAATCAAAACAATAAAAGTACTACTAGAAGTAATGACATATATGGAATAACATGACTAAGACAAAACTTGACATGATTCAAAAATTAAAAGACACATCACAAATTGTAACAAGTGAAAGGAAGCTTAAGGTAAACTCTAGGAAGGATAATGCCATTCCAAAAGAGCAACCATACTCATAAGAATTATGAGTGCCATAAACCTTTCCACAAACACTTGGAGCAAAAGAAAAACAGCAAGAATACTCAATTAAAATTCTAAAACAGAAACTTAAATTGCAAGAAATTAAAGAGCTCTTGAAATTAAAGTGCACACAACTCAACAATTAAACAAGAAGAACCTAAGACTCATGATACCACATGATGTGATTCCAATAGCCACATAGAACAAGATTCTTGACATTTTTAGGAATCACCTTGAGCTGGAAAATATAGAGGCACTTTTCTTAGAGTTGGATCATGGTTCTAAGACAAGAACTCACCAATTACTAGTACCAAATCCCAAACTCATTTGGATGAACCAAATATTGTCAAATTGAATCAACAAAGAGATTAAAACTTGGAATGACCGAACAGAATTAAGCAAGAAAACATATGAACCGAACAAAATAGAAATTAAAAACAAAAACAGAACATAGGTGCTGGAAAATGGAAAAACCGAACCAAAAACAACTCAAGAACACAAGGCAACATGAACAATTGAAAAAGAAGAAAGGAAGGAGAAGAGAGTGCTCATGAAGATGGAAGAATGTTGGATGATCTCGCCACTAGAAGTGTGGAATGCTCCTAGATGAGAGTGATGCCGCCACTTGAGGACTCCAATGATCCATCAAGATAAGACTAGAGAAGAAGGCTCCAAAAGCTCTCCAAAGGTCACTCAAAATTTGAGTAGAGTTTTCTTAGATTAATTCCAATCTGAATTTTACAAAGAGAGCACCTCTATTTATAGCCTAAGGTGCTGAAATGTAAGCTACACAAATTCAAAAAAAACTCCCTCCCAAAAAGCTTCTAGAATTTGCGCCTAAAACAAGGCATGAGGAAGGTGTGATCCTTTCTCTCACTTTGGCACCTCCTTATTTACTCCTACACCTATCTACTAATACACCCCCCCTAAGACTCTTAACTAAAGACTAAAAGATGCTTTAACAATAGAGGTTTCTAATGTTTCCCTCTAAGCACCTTTCTAAACAATATTTATTTAAAACTTGGCCTTGCCCTTCATGGGATGGTCTTTGGGCTTTTGTGGGCTTTGGCCTTCTTGGGCTTGGGCTTGGGCTTGGGCTTTATCTTTTGCAAAGATTAACAAGAAAAACTTTCAATGTGAAGGCGAATGATCTTGTTCTTCATTATAAAAAGCCACCTTTAGTTGATTCTCATCAGATGTGCTTCGGGGTCCTCCATCCCTGTGAAGGTTACCTTGGGCCCCACAAACGTGTTGGGGATCACCGTCTCCAGAATCAACTGCGAGAACGGCGTAGAGAACTCCCTTGGTGGAGTGGAACCCTCGGGCTCATCCCCGTCGCGTAGCCCTAAGTTGTTGCACCACCCGTGGTGCAACTCTTCATTCATGCGACAAAGCTCCTCATTTCTCGCCTGAGACGCTGCGAGATCCTCCTACATGCACTCTTTCTCAGCTTTCGACGCTGCCATTGCCTCCTGTAGTCCCTACATCATACCCATGACCTGCTGCATGGTCATCTCTTCGGTCTCAACGCGCATCGAACCTTGCCTCGTGGACCTCATCTTCTGCGGTTTCAGGAACTTCTTCCAGCTGTCGTGCAACTCCAAGGGAATGAAGAAAACGTTGGGAACTCGAACTCAAACAAACACGATCAAACAGCAAACTGGACTGAAGGCAATCGGTGAAACTGCACCAATTTCACAACGAACGATGGATCTTGGTAAACTCTCAAAGGAACTGAATCGGAAACTCCAACTGGAAAACTGAACACTTGTGGTGGGACTGATGTTTTAGATCGGGCCCCACGGTGAGCGCCAATTCCCGTTGGTCGACCAGATTGTGCTTCGTGCGTAGCTAAGGCTCGCGTATCAAGGACTCCCTCGTCTTTGTTCCAAGTCCCCACCTTTCACCGCCGTGTGTACCTAAAAGAAGAGAACAAAGGGGCACCCTCGTGGCTGTTTGCACTCCAGCGATCAAGTCAGCAAGCGAGAAACATCAAAAGAACACACTTCCGTATCGGAGCCTTGTGAATGGATGCTCTGAAGGTGGTAAAATAACTGGGTGACTAATTTCTCTCTAATTGCCTTTGCGAACAGTGGGTCCGCGAGCAAGCAACTAGAGTGTGTGTGTAAAACTGAGTCCCTGATGGAGATCAAGCTCAAGTCTTTTGTTCGGTGCAATTTAGTTTTTGTGTTGTTCAATCGGTGCCTTTGCCTTTTCTTTCAATTCAATCGGTTCAATTTGACAATATGTGGAATTTCCATATGAGTTTGTGTTTTGGCACTAGTTTTGGTGAGTTCTTGTTCATAGAACCTTGATCCAATTCTATGATAAAGTGCCTATCTCATAACCAACTCAAGATGATTCCTAAGAATGTCAAGAATCATTCTAATTGTGCTAGTGGAATCACATCATGCACATGAGTGGTATCATGAGTTTAGGTGTGTTCTTGTTTAAATTTTGAGTTGTGTTGCACTTTAATTTCAAGAGCTCTTTAATTTCTTGCAATTTATGTTTCTGTTTTAGGCTTATTTGAGTTTTCTTGCTGTTTTCTTTATGTTGCCTATCATATGTTTGAGTATTTTCCTTTTTGAATCCATACAAGTTTTGTCTTAGTCTTGTTTTTCCATAATTGTCATCACTTCTTGTAGTACTTTTATTGAATTTGTTGTTTCTTGCTTTGGTGTCATATAATTTTCTGAGTTTGATATTTGATCCTTTGTGCATTTTCTGTTTTAGTTTGAGTTCATACTTGTATTCTAGACCTATACAAGTTCCTATACATCATTTTCCCTTATGTCTTTGCTAGTTCATAATTCTGTTTTTCATTCCTATTAGGATTCCTCTGTTTTCTGAAAACGTGCTTACTATTTTTCCTTATTGCAATTGATTTACTCACTCGAAAATTCTGAAATTCTGGATTTGTGATATTCAATGTGTTAGAAAAGAGTAGAAAAAAGAATTACTCAAAAATTCAAAGTACACAAAAAATGATAAATAAAATACAAAAAGTGTATAATTCTGCCGAAAAAAATACGGTAATCTGGCAGCGATTTTGAAAAATTTATCTCAATTGATTGGCTTACTGTTTTTAAGTGATTCCAGTGCCATTTTTGAGCTAAGATCTTGAAGTTTGTGTGGTTAAAATTTCATAATCCAGTTCACTTTATATCATTCCAGTTAAATCAGTGAACATCAAGCACAGTTTGCATAAAAAATATTTTCCAGTGGCTAATTTTTATTTTTCTTCATCTACTCTAGTGCTTTTCTTTAAGTATTCTTTTGTGTGCCTACTTTCTCATTGAGTTCTTTAAATTTCTTGCTTGTCTTTTGTTCATTAATCTTTGAGTTTGTCAAACATCTAGTGTTCCTTTTGTTCTAGCCTTTCTTTGCTTATACTTTTTCTTGTTTGTTTTTATTGTTTCATTGGTTTTGTTGTGGTTGGCTTTGAGATTGGTGTGCCTTGCTTTGACATCTTTCATTTGAGGATTCCAAGACCTCAAGATCAGATTGGTGCAAGGACATTATCTCTTTGAGAGTGACCTATTTTCTGGCCAAATTCACTTCGGCAATTTCATTGCCAAACTCACTGTTTTTGCTAATTTTGTTTCTTGACTTGTTTGTTGTTTTTGTGTGTTTGCTGTTTTTAATTACAAATGGCTGGATTTTCAAGTGATGCATCCTACAAGCAGCATTCTCCTTCCAAAGCTTCAATCCTTGGTGAATTACATGAAGCACAACGAACCATTAGGCGTTTGGAAGAGAAATTGCAAAAGATGGAGGTGCAACAAGCTAGGCCATCTCCTTCTATCCATGATGGGCATCATTCACATAGACCTTCAACAAGAGCTTCTTCAAATGATTTTGGCCGTGAAGAAGACCATAGGAGAAGGAGAACTCCGCCCCAATTTCATGGACATAGACATCACAACCAAGGGGAGAGACATCACTATGGAAATGGCTTCTACCAAGATGCAAAGTCTAGGCTACCTTCGGTCAAGCTTTCTTGTTTTAATGGCTCTAGTGATCCTAATGTATATTTAGATTGGGAGGCTAAGTGTGAACAAATATTTGAGATCCATGAGATCCAAGATGAGCATAAGCTTAAGCTAGCCACCTTAGAGTTTAGTGATTATGCCATGAAATGGTGGCATGGTGTTGTAAAGGACATTATCTATCACAAGGGTCCTCCCGTGGACTCTTAGAACTCTTTAAAGGATCACATGCGCGCTAGATTTGTGCCCCCACATTTTAGGAAAGACCTCATGTTGAGACTCCAACAGTTTCAACAAGGCATGCTAAATGTGGATGAATATTATAAGGAGCGAGAGACGCTTGTGCTTAAAATTGAATTAGAAGAAAGTGAGGAAGCTATGATTGCTAGGTTTGTGAGTGGTCTAAGGAAGGATATCCAAGATATTGTTGAGTTACAAGAGTATTCATCATTGGGTTCTTTAGTTCATCTTGCAATGAAGGTGGAAGCCCAACTTGCTAAGAAAAATTCTTTCAAAAATGCTCCCAATGATGGTTACTACAACAAGTCTTGGAGAAACAAAAAGTCTTTTTCTAAATTTCCTTCCAAAGATTCTTCTTTCAAACCCAAGGAAACTAAGCCCTCTACTTCTAGGCCTAAAGCACCCACTAGAACGTCTAATACTAAATGTTTTAAATGTATGGGTTATGGTCACATAGCTGCTAATTGCCCTTCTAAACGAAGTATGTACATGCATGAAGGCATTGTAGTGGGTGAGCATGATTCGGATTCTCCTAAGCATTCATTGCATTCTAGTGGATGGGGGTAGTTGTGCTAATGTGGCTAGTACAAGAGTAGTAGATAAGCTTGGATTGCCTACTATCTCACATACAAAGCCCTACAAATTACAATGGCTTAGTGAAGTAGGAGAAATAGTTGTAAATAAACAAGTCCTCATCCATTTCTCAATTGGAAAATACAAAGATGAGGTATTATGTGATGTTGTGCCCATGGAAGCCACTCATGTTCTTTTGGGAAGGCCTTGGCAATTTGATAGAAAAGTTTTACATGATGGCTTTACCAACAAACTTTCTTTTGAATTCCATGGTCACAAGGTTACTTTAAAATCTTTCTCTCCTAGAGAAGTCCATGAGGACCAAGTCATAATGAAGAAAAAGAGGGAGAGTGAAAAAGATAAAAAAGATAAGAGTTATAAGCCTACACTCCTTATGATGGAGATCAAGGCCAAGGACAAATAGAAGCCAATCAACAAGGACAAGAGGAGGAAGAGGATCAAGAGGTAGATGTGCAAGACGTTACTCATCCTTCTCAAAGGCTTACAAGAAGCATGTTCAAGGCCTTAGGAAATAATGGACAATTGTTTTCTTTATTTGTAATATCTTTGGTAGATGGTGCTTAAGAGGGAAACATAAGAAACCTCTTGTGTAAAAGCATCCTTAGTTGTAGTTTAGAAATATTAGTAGCTTAGGGGGGAGTGAACTTAGTAAGGGATGCTAGGGGGAGTGTAGATAGGAGTTAGGAGGTGCCAAACTAGGAAGGAAAGTCACACTTCCTTCATGCACTAGTTGGCGCCGAATTTGAAGGTCATTAGGGACACATTTGCATTTGATTAGTCTTGCATTTCAGCACCTTATAGGCTATAAATAGAGGTGTTGCCCTTGTACAAATCAGATTTGGAAATTGTAGTAAGAAAACTCTACTCAAATTGAGAGAGAAATTGGAAGAGCTTTGGTGCCTTCATCAAGTCTTATCTTGGGTGTCTATGGTGAACCTCAAGTGGCGGCAGCTCACTAATCTTGGAGTATCCACACTCTAAGTGGCGTGATCACTCACCTCTTCTTCCATCTCCATAAGTTTTCTATTCTCAAGCTTTGTTTCCTTTTCATGTTCTTCATTTCAGCTTACTTGTTCTTCAAATTATGTTCGGTCCTTTGGCTGTAGTTTAATTTTTGTTCGGTAGTTTCTGTTTTTGGCTGAATCCAATTGTTAAATTCTTCAATTCTTGTTGTTTGATTCTATTTGACAATACATGGACTTCCATGTGAGCTTTGGTTCGGTGCAAAGTCTTGGTGAGTTCTTGAATTAGAACATTGATCCAATTCTAATTAAAGTGCCAATTCATGACCAACTCAAGTTGTTCCTAAGAATGTCAAAGAATCATGTATTCTTGCTATTGCATTCACATCACCTTGTGTCTAGGCATGAAATTGAAAGGGAAATAGTGGCTCATCATCCTCTTTTCTTAGCCATCCCTAGAACTCTTAGAGTAGAATCACTTGTTGATAGTCCTCATTGCTTGGAAAATTTGGTAGAAGAGTTTCAAGATGTGTTTCAAGATGTGTTTCAAGATCCTCCAAAAGGACTTCCACCTTTGAGAGGGATTGAGCACCAAATTGATTTGATACCGGGCTCTTCTTTACCAAACCGTCCAGCATATAGGACCAATCCAAGTGAAACCAAGGAAATTCGCCAACAAGTTGAGGCTTTGATTGAGAAAGGGTGGGTTCAAGATAGCATGAGTCCTTGTGTTATGCCTATCATCTTAGTGCCTAAAAAGGATGGCACATGGCGAATGTGTTCGGATTGTAGGGCCATCAATAACATTACCATTAAGTATAGGCATCCCATCCCTAGACTAGATGATTTGTTGGATGAATTACATGGTTCAAAAATCTTTTCAAAGATTGATCTTAAAAGCGACTACAATCAAATTCGTATCAAACCGGGTGATGAATGGAAGACGGCTTTTAAGACCAACTTTGGTTTATATGAGTGGTTAGTTATGCCCTTTGGTCTAACTAATGCACCAAGTACCTTCATGCGCCTCATGCATCATGTTCTTAGACCTTTCATTGGTCTCCAGAATTCATGGTCGAATTCTCTCCAACTCGGGGAGTATGATGGAGATCAAGCTCAACTGGACATGGAGGCCAATCATCAAGAGCAAGAAGAGGTTGAGGCTCAAGTGGAGGACGCCCATGGAGGTCAAAGCCCACCTCAAAGGCTTACAAGAAGCATGTTCAAAGCTTTAGGAGCTAAGGGACGTTTATTTTCTCTTTTTGTAATTTCTTTGTATGAAGGTGCTTAAGAGGGAAACATTAGAAACCTCTTTTGTTAAAGCATCTTTAGGTCCTTAGTTAGGAGTATTAGGGGGGGTGCGTTAGTAGATAGGTGTAGGAGTAACTAGGGAGGTGCCAAAGTGAGAAAGAAGGTCACACCTTCTTCATGACCATAGTTGGCGCCGGTTGCATTTGAATTTAGGAGGGAATTTTGAATTCTTTTAGCTTGCATTTCAGCACCTCTAGGCTATAAATTAAGGTGCTGCCCTTGTACATTTCAGATTTGAATTTTAATTAGAGAAACTATACTAAATTTTTGAGAGAGCATTGGAGAGCTTTGTGCCTTCTTCACTAGCCTTCTTCACTATACTCAATTCAAGGGCACTACTACTGATGGTACCATCAGTGTTATTGGTGTCAATAATATTGATGGTACCATCAGTGTTATTGGTTGGAATAATATTGATGGTACCATCAGTGTTATTGGTGGCAATATACAGATGGTACCATCAGTGTTATAGGTGGCAATAATACTGATGGTACCATCAGTGTTATTGGCGGCAATAATACTAATGGTGGTACCATCAGTGTTATTTGTGGGAATAATACTAATGGTACCATCAGTGTTAATGGTGGGAATAATACTGATGGTACCATCAGTGTTATTTGTGGGAATAATACTGATGGTACCATCAGTGTTATTGGTGGCAATAATATTGATGGTACCATCAGTGTTATTTGTGGGAATACTACTTATGGTAGCATCAGTGTTATTGGTGGGAATAATACTAATGGTATCACCAGTGTTATTGGTGGGAATAATATTGATGGTACCATCAGTGCTATTGGTGGAAATACTACTGATGGTACCATCAGCGTTATTGGTGGCAATAATATTGATGGTACCATCAGTGTTATTTGTCGGAATAATACTGATGGTATCATCAATGTTATGTGTGGCAATAATACTGATGGTACCATCAGTGTTATTGGTCGAAATAAGACTGATGGTACCATCAGTGTTATTGGTGAAATAATACTGATAGAACCATCAGTGTTATTGGTGGCAATAATACTGATTGTACCATCAGTCATCGGTGTTAATGGTGGGAATAATACTGATGGTACCATCAGTGTTAATGGTGGGAATAATATTGATGGTACCATCAATGTTAATGGTGGGAATAATATTGATGGTACCATCAATGTTATTTGTGGGAATAATACTAATGGTACCATCAGTGTTATTGGTGGCAATAATACTGATGGTACCATCAATGTTATTGGTGGGAATAATACTGATGGTACCATCAGTGTTATTGGTGGGAATA
Organism: Phaseolus vulgaris; assembly: GCF_000499845.2. Lineage (NCBI taxonomy): Eukaryota > Viridiplantae > Streptophyta > Magnoliopsida > Fabales > Fabaceae > Phaseolus > Phaseolus vulgaris. The sequence goes on along the minus strand of NC_023758.2, from coordinate 5,023,273 downwards.
ATACTGATGGTACCATCAGTGTTATTGGTGGGAATAATACTGATGGTACCATCAGTGTTATTGGTGGGAATAATACTGATGGTACCATCAGTGTTATTGATGGCAATAATACTGATGGTACTATCTGTGTTATTGGTGGCAATTATATTGATGGTACCATCAGTGTTATTGGTCGAAATAAGACTGATGGTACCATCAGTGTTATTGGTCGAAATAAGACTGATGGTACCATCAGTGTTATTGGTGGAAATAAGACTTATTGTACCATCAATGTTATTGGTGGAAATAAGACTTATTGTACCATCAGTGTTATTGGTGGAAATAATACTAATGGTACCATTAGTGTTATTGGTGGCAATAAAACTGATGGTACCATCAGTGTTATTAGTGACAATAATACTGATGGTACCATCAGTGTTATTTGTGGGAATAATATTGATGGTACGATCAGTGTTATTGGTGGGAATACTACTGATGGTACCATCTGTGTTAATGGTGGGAATAATACTCATCAGTGTTATTTGTGGGAATAATACTGATGGTACCATCAGTGTTAATGGTGGGAATAATACTGATGGTACCATCAGTGTTAATGGTGGGAATAATATTGATAGTACCATTAGTGTTATTGGTGGGAATAATACTGATGTTACCGTGAGTGTTATTGGTCGAAATAAGACTGATGGTACCATCAGTGTTATTGGTTGCAATAATACTAATGGTACCATCAGTATTATTGGTGGGAATAATAGTGATGGTACCATCAGTGTTAATATTGAGAATAATATTGATGGTACCATTAGTGTTATTGGTGGTAGTAATATTGATGGTACCATCAGTGTTACTTGTAGCAGGTAACAGATAATTGGTAGTAGGTAGCATGGGTAACACGTAACATGTAATAGATAGTAGGTAGTTGGTAACGTTCCCCTCAACCATAGCATTAATGAATAAATTTATTGGAAGTCTTGTGGAACGAATTTGGGCTTCAAATCTTTGTCACAACTCAATACACACAATAAGGAATGTTAGGTAAAAACTTTAGATCAAAACACCCTAGGAATAAGGCGTAATAATTCCTATATCGATTGAAAAACTTGTTTTTCCGAAAAAAAATGTTCTGGCTTATATCTCTTTCTGTGTTCTATTTTTGGACGTGCCTCATTAAATGGAAAAAAAAAACATATAAAAGGACTTATGTAAATATTTTTTAAATTTTTCAATGTAATATGAATTGAGAATAAAATAAACTAAGGAAAAATTTCACAAATTAAGTAAGAGAGAAACCTTTGAATGAAAAAAAAAATTCCATGAGAACTTTTAGTGAAATTCTATGTAAGAATGTCAACAAAAAAGAAACAAAATAAAAGGGGGAAAATGAAAGAAAAAAAACAACAAATCAAACAAAAAATTCATTCACTCACATGTTGGTGTATTAATTAAAAAAATCCTTGTTGTTGCTTTTTGCACCCAAGATTCCTCTTTTCTACCACCTTTGTGATGGCATTCTCAAGGAGCTCTTCTTGGATGTTTGGTAATATGGTGCGGAAGCTTATGGATGAAATGGGCAAGGTCCTCCTAGGAGTGGTAGTGACCTTGAAGGTGCATGAAGAGTATGGAAAGAGGGGAGGTTCAGCCAGCCCCTTGATAGATGGTGAAGGAAGATTAAAACCTAGAAACTAGGTAAGGAGCAAGTATGGCACAAAATGGGCAGCATAACATTACTCAATTTAATCTTGAAAATACAAGTGATGGGCTTCTCCTTTTATAGGCTAAGGAGGCCGTAAATGTTAAGCTAATAGAAGATGAAATGCTAGCCAAATGAAATGGAAAAGTGAGGCACATGGGCACATGGAGCACATGGTCGTTCCTGGTGGATAATCTTCTAGAAAACGTGAGCAAACTAGGTTAAATCAAAAGGAGACAAGTTTATGCTTTCTAACACTACACTAACTACTAAGCCACCCCTAATGGGCCTTCATGTAGCATGTACAAGTTCCTTTCCCTTCCATCCGTTGCTTGCCCCAAATGTGCGTGGAGATGCTTGGCCATGGACCTAGTGATAGGTCCTAGAGGGTCTAGGCTTCCTCCTAGACGCTCCTTTTATAGTCGCCCTTCATCTTGTGCTAGACGCTCCCCACTTGGCTCTAGACGCTCCCCACATGGCTCTAGACGGTCTAGACTTGGCTCTTGTCTTCCATAGGGTGGTGAGCTTGGCCCTCCTCCATCACTTTGTCTTTCATTCCCATTTTACCCCTGAACCCCACCTGCACTACTTACCTTCCACACCCCCATTGTTTCTCTCTATGCACCCTTCCTAGCCTTAAGGCATTTTTACACATACCCCCTAAAGGCAATTTTACTCATACTATCACTCACCTTTACCTTTTCTCACACTCGCGTGCGTTTCTCTCTCTCACTGCACCCACACTTCCACTTTTTCTCACACTCTCTCTGTACCTTGTTGGGTTTGGGCTCACTTCCTATGTGGAGGACCAGCCCATTGTGAAATTAGGTTAGTTTCATTTGCTTCTTATTTTTTCATGGGGTGAGAGGGTGCAGTCAAGCAGGCATAGAGAGAGTAGAGAGAGCCATCTAGAGACACTCTTGGAGAGAGCCATGAGTAGGGCAGAGACAGCTTGAGGGTGTGCCATCTATAGAGAGTGAAATAGAGAGTGAGAGTGAAACAGAGAAAAAGAGAAAGTTTCGTCAGAAACTTCTGACTGTCACCGCCACTTTGCTCACCATTGGATCGGGCTGAAACTTTGACAGCAGGTTCACAACGTGAGTTAACACAATCTGACCATTCGGATCTTTGAGAAGTTGTTTGAGCAGTGAGAAATCAGTCTCACACCGCAGCAGCGTTTTCTGCGTTTTTCTTGAGAACGAGAATTTTTGGATCGCAGCTGCTGCTTCGTCCACCGTTGGATTGGGCTGAAATTTTGATAGAAGGTTCACAACTCGTGGAGCTTCAATTGGACCGTTCGGATCGGTGAAATGTCACCGGAACAGTGAGTTATAGGCCGCGTAGGGTAATTGTTGTTTATGAACTTTCTGGATTCCTATTCTGTAATATTTGGCTGATTATTGAGCACGAGTTGTGCTGTAATTTGAGACTCTCTGTGTAACCTAATTTGATCATAGTGGAGTTTGACTAACTGGCTTGTGCCCGTGGTTTTTACTTCTTACATTGAGAAGGTTTTCCACGTTAAAATTCTTGTGCCTTCCTGAAGTGTTTTTTTGTTGCTGCGATTATTTGTTATTGCTCCTCACAGATTCTTGCGAGTTAGGGAAATTATTATCCGCTGCTTATTAACTCTGGTTAAATTGAGTTTTATTGTGTTGAATTTCCCATCAAAGTGGTATCAGAGCTCCTTGGTTGGGGCTATTTGACTGCTTGAATGATGGAGGCAAATACAAATAAGATGATCTGTTTGAACGGCACTAACTATCACTTATGGAAGGGAAAAATGAAGGATCTGTTATTTGTGAAGAAATTGCATCTTCTTGATGAAGAATGGAAGTTTGAGCATCAGCAGGTTTGTTGTTTTATTCGTCAGTATGTTGAAGATAATGTTTATAATCACATTGCTAATGAGGAAGATGCAAAATCCCTATGGAAGAAGATTGAGACTTTGTATGCTTCTAGTACAAAAAACAATAAATTATATTTGTTGAATTCCTTGATGAATTTGAGGTATAAGGAGGGGATTTCTATTTCAGATCATTTAAATGATTTTCAGGGGCTCCGAAATCAATTGTCTCAAATGGGCATCAAATTTGATGATGAAATGTTGGGACTATGGCTACTGAATACTCTACCAGACTCTTGGGAAACATTTCGGGTTTCAATTACAAACTCATCTCCTAATGGTGTTGTCTCCTTGGAAAATATTAAGAGTAGTGTTCTTAATGAGGAGATGAGAAGGAAGGCTTATGGTACTTCATCTCATTTCGAGGTACTTTTCAATGAAAATAGGGGGAGAAGTCAGAAAAAGGAATCGAAAGGGAGTAAACAGAATAGCAGAAGTAAGTCCAAGTCCAGATACAAAAATGCGGAGTGCCATTATTGTCACAAAACAAGGCACATTCAGAGAAACTGTTTTCTTTTGGAAAAAGGAGAACAAGGATAAGAAAGGGAAGCAGAAGGAAAAACATCATGATGATCGTGGCCATGATTCAGTTAATCTTGTATCAGATGAGAGCATGTGGATAATTCACAGTGGTGCTACATTGCATGTTACACCAAGGAAGGAGTTCTTCACATCTTACACTTCTGGTGATTTTGGAGTGTTGAAGATGGGTAATGATGGTGTGTCTAAGGTAATTGGTATTGGTGATGTTTGCTTGCAAACCAATATGGGAAAGCAATTGTTGCTTAGAGGAGTCAAACATGCTCCAGATGTCCGCTTTAATTTGCTTTCTGTGCAGATGCTTAATGATAGTGGTTTTGAAAATCACTTTGGTTCAGGAAAGTGGAAACTCTCCAAAGGTAATCTCATCGTGGCCAAAGGGGAGAGAATCAGTAAACTGTATTGGACAAAAGCATTGGTTGCTAAAGACAGTGTGAACGCCATGGATATGGACGCTTCTTTGTGGCACCGAAGGCTTAGTCATATCAGTGAGAAGGGTCTGAATTGTTTAGCTAAAAAGGATGTGCTTCCGGGATTGAAGAGTGGAGAGTTGGAGAAATGTTCTCATTGCATGGCTGGTAAGCAGACCAGAGTATCTTTCAAGAAGCATCCTCCTTCAAAGAAGTCAGAGTTGCTTGAATTGGTGCATTCTGATGTTTGTGGCCCATTGAAGGTAAAGTCATTTACTGGTGCACTTTATTTTGTTACCTTTATTGATGATTGTTCTAGGAAGCTTGGGGTTTATGCTTTGAAGACAAAGGACCAAGTTCTAGAGAAATTCAAAGAATTTCATGTTTTGGTCGAGAGATAGTCAGGCAAGAAGCTGAAATGCATTCGTACTGACAATGGTGGTGAGTATTGTGGACCGTTCTATGCTTATTGCAAGCAACACGGTATCAGACATGAAAAAACTCCTCCTAAAACTCCTCAGCTTAATGGCTTAGCAGAAAGGATGAACATGACACTGATAGAAAGAGTCAGGTGTATGCTTTCTGAAGCAAAGTTGCCTAAGCACTTTTGGGGTGAGGCATTGTACAATGCAGTGCATGTTATTAATTTGAGTCCTGCAGTTGCTTTGAATGCTGAGGTGTCAGACAAGGTTTGGTTTGGCAAGAATGTCAAGTATGATCATTTGCGACTCTTCGGTTGTAAAGCATATGTGCATGTTCCTAAGGATGAGAGATCCAAGTTGGACGCGAAGACAAGGTCGGGATGAATTTGGCTACAAGTTCTTTGATCTTGTTGAGAAGAAGGCAGTGAGAAGCCGTGATGTGAAGTTCATGGAAGATCAAACCATTGAAGATATTGATAAGACAGAGAAGACGACATCTGAGACAGAGAATAGATTGTCTAATGTCGATCCAGTTCAGAGTGATGAACAACATGATGATGTTGATGATCAACAACTTGGAGATGCTTTTGATGCTCCTATTGATGACGCTGAAGAGGAACATGGGATGTCACAAGACGAGGATCTTGGTGATGCTCCTGAACCACTTCAAGTTCAAATTCGGAGGTCTAATAGGCAGAGGGAAACATCTACTAGGTATCCTTCTGATGACTATGTTACCTTGACGGATGAAGGAGAACCAGAGTGCTATCTTGAAGCCATGGAGAGTGAAGAAAAGAAAAAGTGGCTGGATGCAATGCAAGATGAAATGAAGTCCTTGCATGATAATCACACTTTTGACTTGGTGAAATTGCCAAAAGACAAGAAGGCTCTGGAAAACAGGTGGATTTACAGGGTAAAGCAAGAAAGCAATTCCACATCTCCAAGGTATAAAGCCAGATTAGTGGTGAAAGGCTTTAGACAGAGAAAAGGCATTGATTTCAATGAGATTTTTTCTCCTGTCGTGAAGATGTCATCCATTAGAATTGTGCTGAGTTTGGCTGCTACTCTTGATTTAGAGGTAGAGCAAATGGATGTTAAAACTGCTTTCCTTCATGGTGATTTGGAGGAAGAGATTTACATGAAGCAACCTGATGGTTTTCTTGTTGAAGGCAAGGAAGATCGTGTATGTAGGCTGAGAAAAAGTCTATATGGCTTGAAGCAAGCTCCTCGTCAATGGTACAAGAAGTTTGAGTCTGTTATGTGTGAGCAAGGCTACATGAAGACTACTTCTGATCATTGTGTGTTTGTTAAAAAATTTGCTATTGATGATTTCATTATCCTGTTGTTGTATGTTGATGACATGCTTATTGTTGGGAAAGATATTTTCATGATCAACAGGTTGAAGAAGCAATTGAGTGAGTCATTTGCTATGAAAGACATTCACAACGTGGATCGGGCCGAAACTTTGACAGCAGGTTCACAACGTGAGTTAACACAATCTGACCGTTCGGATCTTTGAGAAGTTGTTTGAGAAGTGAGAAATCAGTCTCACACCGCAGCAGCGTTTTCTGCGTTTTTCGGATCGCCACTGCTGCTTCGTCCACCGTTAGATCGGGCTGAAATTTTGACAACAGGTTCACAACTCGTGGAGCTTCAATTAGACCGTTCAGATCGGTGAAACGTCACCGGAACAATGAGTTATAGGCCGCGTACGGTAACTGCTGTTTATGAACTTTCTGGATTCCTATTCGGTAATATTTGGCTGATTATTGAGCACGAGTTGTGCTGTAATTTGAGACTATCTGTGTAACCTAATTTGATCATAGTGAAATTTGACTGACTGGCTTGTACCCGTGGTTTTACTTCTCACATTGAAAAGATTTTTCACAAATTCCTATATCTTTTGTTGTTGCGATTATTTGTTATTGTTCCTCACATATTCTTAGACTTAGTGAAACTCTTGTTAAATTGAGTTTTATTGCGTTGAATTTCCCATCATACCTCACGTCCCACACGTGTCTCTTTCATCCACTCACATACTAACGGTTTCTCTCTCTTTTTTCTTTTTCCTTCCACAGTCTCACAAATCATCCCGTACGCTCAATCTTACCGTCTTCTGCCCTTCAAAAAGATGCACCGCACACATACGGGAAAAAAACTATACACCAACAGAGAAACCAAGCGACGCCCTCTACTCGGCTCATTGATTTCCTTGGCACCTCAAACCCTAATCTGAGCTTCCTCTCGAACTCTCTTCTCAGTATACCCTACTCTCATCCTCACTCACTCTCTGCAAATACACATATCCATCCACGCCACACTCCACTCACGGTCACTCACTCATTCCACTCTGCACTCTCAAACCACACCCAACCGTAAAAGGGGGAGGAGAACACAACAAGAGGGGAGGAGATTTTGCTCACACCTGGAAACATTGAAAAGCTGAGAATTCACCTCACACACAAAAGAAACATTGCCTCTTACGCTGCCATCTCGCCTGCAACCGCCCCACCAGCTCTATCATCCAGCACCTGCTGCCTTCCCGTAAGTTCTGCCAGGACCGCCGCTGCCCTGCACCGCGCCACTACGCCATCAGCCGCACATCCAGAGCGTTCAGACGGTGATCGTGCGTGAATGTTTGTTATTTTCGTTTACGTTTCTGTTTAATTTTTTTACTGCAGCCACTGTGTGAATGTTTAAGTTTTATAAAATTGTTCTGCTGCAATTTATGTATGGGTTCCACGGTTGTTTGTAATACAATCAACGGCGCAAGAAGAAGAACCCTAAAACGGCGTCTCCAGTGATGCGGAGATGGAAGCGGTGGAAGTGAGAATCAAGAAGCCAGAAGGCAAAGGAAACCTAATCGTAAGCAAGTGAGAGAACAGAGAAAAAGATAAAGAGAGAACGTAATCAGAGAAGACAAAAGGCACAAAAGGAGAGAATGTATTTGGTAAAATGATAGTGTCTTACATAAAGCAAAACCGGAGGTGTATATACAAAGCAATAAAGGGAAAAAGAAAAGCAACAAAACCCAATACAAAGCCCAATTAAAACTTAAATAAGTATTTTATCACCCCTCAACAATGTACATAGAGGAAGAGATGGGGAGTAACTTGAGAGAAGGCCAACAATAATATTTCTTTTGAATGAGGTAACAGTCAATCTCAATAAGCTTAGTGTGCTGATGAAAGACTTGATTAGAAGTAATTTGTATTGTGATTGGTTGTCACAATATAAGGTTGTTGGTTGAGTGTAAGGGATCTCAAGTTCTTGAAGGATGTAGGTTAACCATTGGATTTCACAAGTTGTTGTGGCTAAAGCTTTATATTCGGCTTTGGAGGAACTTTTAGAGATTGTCTGTTTTTTTTTTTTTTCAATTTCCATGAAATTAGAGATTCTCCCAAGAAGATAAAGTAATTAGATATAGATTTTCGGGTTTTAAGGACATGTGGACCAATAAGAATCATTGAAACCACGAAGTTGAGTAACATGGTTGTTGTGAAAGAAGATGCCAGTCCTGAAAGTGCCTTTTAAATAACGAAGAGGACGAAAGACAACTTGTTGATGGAGGGTTGTTGGAGAGGGGATGAATTGGCTTAAGTTGTTTACAACGAAGGCTATATCAAGTTGAGTGTTGGTGAGGTAGATGAGTCTGCCAATAAGTCTTCTATAGGTGGAAGTTTTTGTTTCGCTGAGCTTTGTACCCTCTGAGGAAGAAAGCCGAGACGAGTGAACAATGGGTGTGGGCATATGGTGTAGGTGCAAGGAGAGTTCATCATGTCCGTTTTGTGGAGAAGGTCCAAAACGTATTTGTGTTGACAAATATGTAGTCCTTGGCGGTTTTGGGCTACTTCCAGACCCAATAAATATGTAAGATCTCCTAGATTTAGTGTCCTGTAAGGATGTAATGTGATTGATCTTCTCATTATCATTTCCAGTGAGCATCAGATCATCAACATACACACGAATGATTGTTATGTTAGGTCCAATTTAAAAAAGAGTGATTTGCAGATGATAAAATGTATTTATTGGAAAGGAGAAAGTTAGATAGTTTAGCATACCATTGGCCGCCAGCCTGACGGAGGCCATATAGTGACCTTTGTAATTTGCAAACATGTTGAGGAGAGGGAAGATTGAGGCCATGAGGGGGTTGCATGTAGACTTCCTCAAAGAGATCACCATGTAAGAAGACATTGTTGACGTCAAGTTGTTTGAGAATCCAATTTTGAGAAGTTGCAACCGCAAGTAAAAGTCTTAAGGTGGTTAATTTTGCTACAAGAGCAAAAGTGTCTAAGAAATCAACTCCTTCCAATTGAGTGTATCCTTTAGGTACCAAATGTGCTTTGTGGCGATCAATAGTGCCATCAAATTTGTTCGTTCGTCGCGATCTTGGTTGCGACACTTGTGAAACTGGTTTGAAGATGTAAATTAGGGTGGATATGGATTCTCTTTTTTCTTACCTTCCTCCATGGATTGATAGCAGATTCTATCATTCTGTGAGGTTTCCATTTCTTTTAATGCTTGTTTGTTTTAATCCATTTGTAGGCTTAATTTGGGTTATGTGTTATTTTTGTTCAAAGGTGTGGAGATATTGATACTTGGGGCATTTAGGATCTTTATCCTTTGTTCATCCTCAACATTGTTGTGTTCTCAAAGAAAATGGAAAGCTACTTTCCTAACTGGTGAGGATTTAGTTTTTGAAAAACACTAATTTGCTTTATTTGTTGTGCATTGTTAGAGTCATTGTTCTCTTCCTCTTATATGCATACTTTCTTTTTTGTCTCCTTATATATATTTCAAAAAGTTGTATTTTAATGTGGAACAATATTATTTTTCACATATAGTTTTATTATATAATTTTTATTATTTTGTTTACCTGTATGTCTATGCACTATTTTATCAAGAGCTCAATCTACTTAGGTACTTAAGTTGAAAAGCCGAAACATGATTGTTTAATAGTTGTATTGTATAATAATCTTTTTCAGCCTCATTATATGAAGATTTTTTTTTAAAAAAAGAGCAAAGAGTGGAAGTACCTATTAATGATGCCTGATCTTCCATTCCAAGTTGGGGATTTGGCTGAGTCAAAATCCTTTCAAAGTGGTTTTCGTGGTGCATGGTTTCGTTGCAAGGTACAAAATTCTCCCTTCTCTAATTTTGTGGTGTTAATCTCTAATTTTGTGGTGTTAATGTGTTAAGGAGAAGAACTAAAATAAGTAAGAGACTCTAAGATTGACATTGGCTTCTTATGAGACACTTTTATCAAAATGTGCATTTTAGTAAAAACCAACCAAGTTTCTGTGAAATTTGTGATTCTTTGTATCATTATTTTTAGAATTAAAGGAGTTTTTAGTATCTCCAAAATTGCCCATTTTGAAATTGGGATCTAAAAAATTTTCAATGTTTTTGGCATCCAACATTTAACCAATATGCCAATTTGGTCTTGACAGTCTGTTACTTTTGAATTAATGGTGTTAGCATGCTAATAGTTAATAAATGAGTTAATTTGGTCTTAACCGTAACCTTATTACTCTTAAATTAACTACGTTGACATGTAATCATTCTGGTCAGATATTTGCAGGTATGATAGTTTGTTACACTGTCTGCTGTAAACAATAGTTTTGATTTTCTATGGTAACCTGTCTGTTTTGTTTGCGATTCATTTGGAAAAAATTTAGCTGATGATATGAGTCAAGTAACTGAATAACAGAACTGTATATGAGTCCAGTAACTGAACTTTTAGTAGCCATTAAAGAAATTAAATTCTTTAATGTAAACTAATATAAATTATTAAAAAGCTTAGTTTCTGTAAGCATTAAAATACTTCTATATCATCTCTTTAATATATATATATATATATATATACATATATATATATATATATGTATATAGGTTTTGCCGTAGTTGAGTACTAATTAAAATAACTATTAAGGCAAGTCTGGAACTTTTTCAGCTGATTAATGCTGGATTATTTTAAGTGAAAGTCTGTTTTCAGGATTCATATTGAAACCCCTACTTGTTCCATTGTGTCCTTTTATTAAAAAAAACTTGTCTTTCTCAGAATAATTTCATGAGGCTTCTTTGCCAATCTGGTAATTGGCCTGCATGCATTGGTTGGTCACATATCTGTACTGTTGCTACTTTTTAGCAAAGGATTGGGATGCTCAACCAATATTTGTCATTTTATTGAGTACTAATTTTTTCTATTTGGTATTACTTTGGCCTAAAATTATTTATGATTCTTTCAGATTAGAGATATCCGCACGAAAAATGCTGTCATATCCCATCTATTGGAGTATTTTGACTACACTGACCAAAGTATGTTCTTGCTCTAATTTAAAATTTCAAGTAGAATTCCATTATCTTTTTATTGAACGAAGTAGAATGAATGTTCTTATGCAATTTGGTTAGTATTAACATTTTATTTTCTTGATTAAGTGTAATATAGTTGGGTTAAATGCAATATTTTACATTCCTTCTTTGATGTGAAAGTGCCAAGTTGAGGTTTATATGAACTATCACAAGTTTGACAACTAGAGGGAAGGACTAGTGTTTTTTTTAGGCAAAGTTGTGCTCTGTTGGTGAAATCCCTTTACTACCAATCAAGCCTGGTATATGTCGATACTGCCATTTGGATTTTCTTTGATTGACTCAATGACTCATTTGCATCCTATTGTGTATAGGCTTGAAGAGGAACTAAGGAACTTGTATTGTAGCACTTAAATGTGATGAAAAATAGTGAGTTAATGCTCAACATTTTTATATGTATTAAAGGATGAGCACAAGTATGTTTGAAAGAGGAAGGTTACAACCTATGTTCCTTAACCGAAAGTTACATACACCCAAAAATAGCTTTGTGTAAGCATAAACTACTGTAACAAACATATTTTAGTACTCCCACTCAAGTTGGAACATATAAATTGTACGCACCAAGCTTGGAACATATAAACTAATGAGAATGTTTGCAAGTTGGTCGTTAGAGCTAATAAATCAGTACATAGTTCCTTTGATAACTGCGGAGATCTCACTTCAACTAGAGATAAGGTCATTTCATAGTATATAAGTGAGTGTAAACCTCACCTTACAAGCCGATCTTGTAAGCCTAAGTTAGGCTTAAAGACCACTTCTTAAGATGGTATCAGAGCCATTTAGAGCATATCCTAGTGAGAGTTTTGGCCTATCGTGCCACCCACTATCAGACCACTGATAAATATTGAGTCTCACACACGAGTTGACAGTCTCGGCTTGAGGGGTGAGAGGTGTGTGTTGGAGATCTCATATCGATTAGAGATAAGACAATTTCATAGTAAATAAGTGGGTGCAAATCTCACTTTACAAGTCGGTTGTGTAAGGTTGAGTTAGACTTAAAGTTAACTTTTTAATAACAATAACTCTCCTTTATAAAATTACAATCGATCTCTCCATGTTTGGTTCTTTCACGAAACAAAAGATTGGATACAATATGAAGGATTGATTGATTATCATAATACAACTTCATTTCCTTAACTTCACATAATTTGAACTCTTGAAGGAGTTTTGTAATCCACTCAAGTTTGCAAGTGGCCAAAGCCATAGATCCATATTTAGCTTCCACATTGGATCGGGCTACAACATTTTGTTTCTTGCTCTTCCAGGAGGTAATATTTCCACCAGTGTATCTTGTGATGGATCTTCTGCTGCATATATAAACAAGTAAAATTGCACAAATATATGCAAGATATTTCCTTTCACATTCTCTTTTGTTTCCAAATGTGGATATTTTTAGAACGTTGTTGGAATTGTTAGTTTTCTTATGTAAAAAATAGTGCATTGGATATTGAGAACTTTGTTAGCATATGTAATTCAATATAAACCTAATTTTTTTCTTTACGTAAAAGAGTACATGATTGAACAAACGTTAGATCCTGCTTGAACATGATGACCTTTAGAGGGTTTGATGAATATAATAAGGTAGCATGTAATAACACTTAAAGATTCGTTCATATGCCTTTAGAAGGATTTCAGTATTTAGAATAAAATTCTAATGTTGGTGACTTCAAGTGGTTCAAATTGTTCTTCCTGTTGCAAGATTTTCTTATGCAAAAAGAAAATATTTGATACTAGAATGGATTTCTTTTAGAAGAAACTAATTAGAGTATGGTTAGAAAACAAAATCTCTATAATACCATGTCCACATTTGCGTGAATAAAAGTGAAAGGAAGTCAAACAAGAGAGAAAATTGAGTGATTTGAAGAAACCAATATAATAAATGCCTTCTATATTATTGTGTTTATAATACATAATAAATTTTGTATGATAAAAGGGAAAAACTATCAATTAGCAAAATTTTAACACAAGAATTATTTCACAAATTAACTATTAATTTTTTGTTTATTGTCTATTATTAATGGTATCCTGCTGGATTGTTTTAATTGTTAGCTGACATGTTTCTTTGTCCAAATTGATAAATATGTTAATTAGACAAATGTTTCTAACCAATTTGAGAGAGCTCTAATCCTTGGATTCTATAAGTAAACCCTTACAAACACTAATAATTACTATTAAAGTTGGAAGGGGTAACAATTCATTTGAAGTTATAATTATTGCATTACTTGTTTGCAGAGCCAAGTTGGATCAAGTTGTATCAAAAGCCTCTAGCTAATATTGGCAAGTCAAAGGGCTTTAACAAGGAATTGATGTTGCGACCTTCGTTTCCTACTTTCTCTCGTGAAAGTGAAAAGCTTGATTCGAATGCCATATTAGAAGTGATTGTTATTGTCAATAACAAATGGAAAGTTGGGGACTTGGTAGATTGGTATACAGATGGTTGCTATTGGTCTGGAATTCTAACTAAAATATTGGGCAATGATAAAGTTGAGGTAATACTTTTTGTCGTCTTATTCAATATCTTATTTGGATTTTTAATGAGCTATAGCTATAGCTGCAAGAGTAGAAATTATTTGGTACTATTTGTGAAGTTTTCCCTATTCATGCAATAGATTTTACACTTTTTTAGATTTTTTCCTTAATTATTTGTCTCCTTTTATTCTAGTTTAGGTCTAGGCCTAACTTAACTTCGAAAGATAACTCATAGAGAGAGGGTTGACCCCTGCTTATATACATTATTTTAGTCATATCGCTAGTTGATATTGAATCTCAACTTACTCTTTCATGCTAAGAAGTGGGCATCTCATGAAGTGGGCACCTCATGAAGTTGGCATGATTGGACACGTGGGGATTTATTAATGACCTAATAATAGGTGGTTTGATTGGTTCAACAATAATTGTTCTTCCATATTAGATTTATGGTTAGCCATTGCAAAAAAGGAAAATAAGGAATACATGGAAGAAATCTAAAAACATCCTTATTATAAGTTTCCCTATTTACAAATATCGAATAAGATCTTCTACAATTAACCTCTTTGGCATATATTAGCATGATCCAAGCTTGTTGTAAATGTAATCTACTCGAGAACTGTGAGATATTTTGTAAAATGTTTGCTAGTTGATTAGTGGAACTAACAAAGTCAGTATTCTTGAAAGCATATTCTCTCTAACAAAATAATAATCTATCTCTATTTGTTTGGAAGATTAGAGTAGATACAATATATAGAGGTGATCTGATTGTCACAAATCAATTTAGCCTCCTAAGTTTCTCTAAATTGTAATGTTGAAGTTGCCTATGCCATATCATCACGAATGCAACTACTACCATAAAATTGTATTTGACTTCAACACTAGATCTAGCAATTGTATTTTGTTTCTTCTCCATAAGATCAAATTTTCTTCAATGAGAACAAAATAACCATAAGTGGACCTCCTAGTGATCCTACACAATCAACATCTGAGTAACAAATAATCTTGGCATCACCTTTCTCTCCATATCTATAACTTGGTGCGTTCTTTATGTATCAGAGAATACGTATGACAACATCCCAACAACTATTACAAAGAGCATTTAGGAATTGATTTACCTTACTAACTGCAAATGTGATGACTAGTCTGGTGCTGGAGATAATTCAATCTTTCGACAAGTCTTTAATGCCTTCTTAGGTCTTCCAATGCCTCTTCTTGACCTGGAAGGTTTTGACATTGAAATTCGTATAAGTTCCATTGGGGCACCAACCTAGGTAGTAAATGGTTGTTGTAGCTATACTATAGTGCAATAGCGACCTCATTGTGTTGCGTTTTAAAGTCATGGTCGTTGCAACAAGTGTAGCGTTACAACAAAGCAACTCAATCTCACTCCTTGAAGTGATTTAGGGTTTGATATTTGGAAGTTAGAGGAAAACTAAAAATTCCCTCACTTTAATTATTAGTGTTGAAAATCCATTATTGAGTAGAGATATAGCCAAATTATAGTATATAAGTGAAGTTAGTTGGTTTTGTGAGGTTAAGTTAGGCAAAATTATCGTCCACCTTTCTAAGATGGTATTAGAGCCTATCATAGCAAGGATCGTCAGACTTGTGTCACTCATTATTAGATTTCTATAGGACCATCCACAAATATCTAATCCCATGCTTAAGTGTTTGGCTCTCAGCGTGAGGGAGTATGTTGGAGATTCCACATCGATGCGGGTAAGAAAATAGATTTTAAGTCTAACGCAACGCTACAAAATCGACTTGTATGGTGAGGTCTACATCCACTTACATTGTATAATATGGTTTTATCTCTAGTCGACGTGGGTTTTTGAACATACCGCCTCCCACCAAGGACTAAACATCTTGAGTGTGAGACTAGAGGGGAACTCAATAGCAAGTGACACGAGGCCCAACACCTTATTAGGATAGGTTTTGAATGACTCTAATACCATCTTAAGAAAGCGGAATTTAAGACTAATTCAACCCTACAAAATCGACTTGTAAGATGAGGTTTGCATCCACTCATATACTGTAAAATTTGACCTTATCTTCCGTCGATGTGAGATTTTAACACACATCCCTCTGTCAAGGACTAGATATCTCAAGCATGAGACTAGATATTTGTGGGTGGACTGACAACAACCCGATAGCGGGTGGCACAATAGACCCAACTCACTAGAATATGTTCTAATAACATATTAAAATGTAGACTTTAAGCCCAATTCAACCTTATAAAACCGACTCATAAGGTGAGGTTTGCACTTTATATACTATAATTTGGCCTCATCTCCAGTGAATGAATTGGGGCTTTTATAGTTGGAACCATTAAAATTGATATAGAGATCAATAATTTATGTATACATACACCGAACATTGTGACATTGTTTGATCCATGTTGCCTGGTTTAAAATACTTTATTTAAGGTCATTCAATTCTATCCTATCAATTTTTCCGTCATCTATTTTGTCTCATTTAATAATTGCAGTAATCATTTCGCTGCCAATTTTATGAAGATATGGCAAATGGCATGGATATGGCCAACTATAAGCTGTTTACTACTCATTTTTCTTTAATGAACTTTTCCTTTATGTCTTGTTTCTTGAACAATACTTGTCTGGATGTACTTTAGTATTCTGTGAGCATCTTAAATTCATACTTAGTATGTGTCTTTCTAGATTAATTTGCTACCTCCTCCACTGGGTGAAGGGTTATCTTATGAAGCATTAAGCAAGGATTTGCGCCCATCTTTGGACTGGTGTCCAGAAAAAGGTTGGACTGTGCCTATGCCTATGGTGTGTACTCTTAATCCTATAATTTGACTTATCTTTGTATTTATAAATTAATTTCTATAGATAATTTTCTGTGGTTAGATTTTGTTTATGCCTCTTCTACTTATAATCCCACAATTTGGTATGTCCTTGTACATATTAAAGTTTTTGCAAAAACTGAATACATTCGTAAATTATGATATTTTTGGTTTATAGTGGAAAATGTCATTTTTTTTGTCTCCAAATTTTGTTTGAGTTTGTAGTTCTGTAAATCTGATTGTAAAATTCTTCTATTGCATAAAAAAATAAAATAAAAATGTCCCATTTGAAATATACTTTCTAATATATATATTGATGTAAATTCAATCCATTGTGATTGCTGATTGAATTTTTGTATTATAAATTCAACATATTGCAGAAATATGGATTATATTTTCCTGAATCATACTTGATACAATAAGAGGTATAAAAATAAGAAAAGGGAAATAAATCTGTAGACACTGGCACTGAAAATCAGGACAATATTTTCCCTATAAGTGCTGTAATTAAATAAGGAATAATACAGATTCTAATTACAAAAAAAATTGATATGATGTTTGCCAAGATTTTTGGTCTGAAAGTGTTGACAAAAGTATTGTTTTACTTATGAGATGTCATGACGATCAGTGTCTGTAAGAACAATGTCATCAACATATACTATAAATACATCCAACACTCGAATATGGTAAAAAATTGAATGATTTAAAAGAGTAATTAAAAGAGTTACTCTTCATTTTAACTTTTCATTTTCTTTTAATCTAGTCATTTAAGGCATGTTAGCAAAATTTATATTAACGTTCATCTCAGTAGATGCTAGCTTTAGTGTTTTTGGGGTCAGCCACTACACTGTCGTCTTGGATTCAAAACATTGGTTGACTTCATACTGCATATCTTCTGCTCTGCAAAAAGTTTGTTTAGGTTTTGACTTCATACTGCATATCTCAGTTTGCATTATGAATACTTAACTTCCTTGCCAAAATTGCAGGGTGATGAATGCAGGCAGCCTTGTGCTCGTATAATCAATCCCGCAAATTCAGGTAAAACTATCCAAATACACTTTCTTGAAACCTTGCATTTGAATGAAAACTGAGCTTTCTGAGTTGAAGATTAATTTGGATAGTCTTTCCTCCCTTACTTCTCTGGCTGTTTGTTAAATGGTGTGGTGTCCTCATTTATATGTGCTTCTTAAGGTAATCATTATCAGTCTATTTTGTTTTGGATTCAGCAATTCAAGCTGTTTCTGAATGCTTGGGTTTGTTAAGGAGCTGTTTTATCTTCGGTTGTACCTTATAAAACTAGCAAATTAGGAAAGGAATACATGTATATCAAGCTCCTCAGTAGCAGACATACCCTTCTGTTAAAACAAAATGTGCAGAAAATACCAATGGAGATCAAGCACAAATCTGGATATACTTGCCCCAATCCCTTCTGTTCCTTGCCTTGCTCAATCTTTGCCTGCCTTTTCTTTCTTTCTTTCCCCAATTCTGATATCATTCCAGAATTCACTTCTCCGATAAGCATGTGACAGTTATCAGTGTTACAGACTCCATTGTCTCTTTGGCACGTTCTCTACAATTTTCATTTTCTCATTTACACCTTGCTCTTCTGGTTGCATTATTATTTTTGTCTATTTTAATTTGTTCTATAACTAACTTTGCTGTATAACCTTTTTATTATTTCCTGGGGTTTTGTGGGCATCCATGCTACAGATGGAACGGATGAGGTTGGTCGGCATATAGTAAGGACACCTTCTCCATCTTTAAATTTGAAAGACTATCCGGATAGACCCATAGCAAAGCAAAGCAACAGTGCTAGAAATTGTATGGAGATTGACGAGTCTGATAACTTTTCAAGTTTACACATCATGGATTCGTCAGTTGAGAACTTGGAAATAGCTACCATCAATGGTAGATATAATGAGTATCCCGCAAAGAAGAGAAGCGACAGAAGCCTCTGTCTTAATTCCAAGTCTTCCAATACTATAGAAGCTGCAATCGTGGACTTGGAGGAACTTGTGAATAGGATTAAATGGTTAAGGGGTGTGTTGAATTTGAGGGTGTCGCCTTTATCAGATACTAAACAGCCTTCTTGGGAGTTTTCCAAACATCATGCATCATGCAAATGATTGTTCTGTATTAAATGTTTGTACTCAGCATAAATTTAGTTTTTCTCAAATATAATTCCCGTGCTGTAGATAGTGCTTTTGAACAGCTTATTTTGGAAATATAGTTTGTTCTTATATTTTTTAAACTTAGCGCATTGTTCCGTAGGCCTTTCATGGGAGGCAATTGCGTCTCTATAATATCTTCTCTTACCTTCTGATATATCGGTATGATATTTTAAAATCTTTATATTTTCTAAACAATGCAATTCTAAAGATATTTAAAAAAATATATATTTTGGAATAATTTGGATTGTGTAATTTAAAATTGATTTTGAACTATTTTGATAGATAGATCGTTTGAGTATGTTATCATAAATTTATCACTTATGAACAATTTAAAATATAATAAGAATGATTCATCCAGGAATTTTAAAATTAAAGCTTTCTAGATGATACTAGAAGATAAGATATTGCTTAACGATAGTGATAGCGTTGAGAGGTTCCCAAATTTCCAGGTCTGAGAAACCGAACGAACCAGTAGAATTGATAACAAGAAGTGAAGGAAGTAAACTAGTGAGGAGAAAGAGGTCGAGAAAGAGGTCGGAGGGGCGTTTCCATGAAAATGAAAATGTGTTGAGAAACTTGTTTGGGACGTCGCATGATCAAACAACGACATTGTGGCTGCGAAAAGTGTCCAAGTGTTAGCCGTTGTCGACAACGGAAAGCATCACCGGAAAGTTTTAATTTTAAACTTTCGTTCCAAATATTTGGAGAAAATCATTTTAATTTCTGAAATATTAAAAATCAATTATGGATTACACATTTAGAATTTTTATTTTGAAATATACTTTTTCAAAAATATTTTTGGAACCAAAGTTTAGTTGATCCTTTATACGAAAATTTGTTGAACCTTAACCTAACTTTAGAGGTAACTTGTGAGTAGGGATGATAGAATTAGGACATATACAAGTGGTAATTATTTTTTGGCCTAAAAATATTAGCTTTCAGTTACCTACAAATTATTTTATATGCCCGAGTTTTTATAGACATCCATTGATCACTTTTTAAATTTTAAAAATTGTTTTTAAAAATGAACTTGAATAAAAATTTATCTTAAAGTGTAATTAAAATTAAATTGTTCCATAAAATATTAATACAAATATATTAATTTTTCTAAAAGATATAATAAATTGATTTCTTTAGAAATAAATTTAGTTTTATAACTATAAATAAAAAAACACAAATTTATATTATCAAATCAAATTGTTGGGATAGCTAGTTCTAGAAGGGGAGTTGAATATAGTTTGTACTCTACTTGTACAAACAATACAAACAACTTCACAAAATTTATATTAGTTACTCAAACTACTGAGTTATTGTTTTTAAAATGTTAGTAGTAATTGTATGACTACGAGAAAGATGTATACATATTGCAAAAGAGTGAGTGATACCCAAAAATATTGTTACTTCTTACATAACTTTCTAAAGTCGTATGGTTAAAGTATCTAAATTAAAACTATTAGAATCTACATCAATATTGTATGTACCAATGTCAAAATGATAAAAATAACTAAAAATAAAATAAATCAGGCAAAACACAGAAAAAACATAATTTTAAAAAATAAAATCATGAAATCAAAACAACAAACTATAAGAGAAAAAAAAAACAACAAAATTGCAAATCCTAGTCCCTAAATTCTAAAACCTAACTCGTAATATTTAAATTTTAAATCATAAACCTTAAAATCTTAAATAGTGTTGTTTGTATACCTAATATTTTTTTAGCTTATTAAGTAATTTTGTCCAAATAGAAATCTTGTCCTTGGAGGGAATTGTAGGCTTCCAAAAAAATTTATTAAATGAGTCCTCATATTGTTTGTTTTCTTACTCCATCTAACAACTATAATTATAGATTTATTGTCATGCCATAATAATACTTCTTATAAATTTTAGTTCCAAATCTGTTGGAGGGTGTTGATTGTTATTTTTATTTGTTTCTTATTTGTTTATTACTAATGCGAATTATTATATATTCAATGATGAAAATCAACTTCTTAATGGAGCACGAAGGTTATATAAAATCTACATCCTTAACCCCATGCACTAACTTAAAACATTACATTGATTATTTCTTCCTGCACCTCTATATGTTCTTTTGTCATCCCATATAAAATATAAAAAGACATTTTTATCTTTTTGTGTCACTCCCATATTTTGGATTACATAATTCAAAAGTTAATCTCGAATTTGGAAATAACTTAAAGAGAGCTTACTTGAGTGTGCATACATAAGTATGTGGCCATGGGCTGATTGCCCTTTTTTTAATCCATAATATATTTTTAAAAAATGGTATTTCGGATTGTATAATCTAGAAGTCTGGATTTAAGAGTAACTTTTGGATTATGTAATCCAGACACGCATTTGAAAAAAAAAGGGCTTTCAGATTACATAATCGGAAAGTTAATTTAGACTTTTGAATTATGTAATCTATAAACTAATCATACATCTAAAAAAATGTTTTCAAATTACATATTCCAAAAGCTAATTAGGGATTTAGAAAAGGACTTTCGGATTACATAATCCAAAATATTACACAGGAACATTTTTGGAATATCAAAAAGTTTATGGAGGTGGGAAAAGAATATATGAAGGTGTAGGAAGAAACAGTCTCAAACATTAACCATCTCCCAAAAAAACCCTAAACACAAGACCGCATGCTTAAAAAATGTGTTCTAAAAATCGAAATCCAAAATATTTCTGAATAAAAGGTTTTGGAAGTATTTTTTATTTACACTCTTCTTTTGTGTAAGGTTATTTTTATCATTTTCAATAAGAGATTAGGTGCATGTTGAAATTGATATGGTACAGGGAGAAATTGTCCTAAACCAGACCACCAACCTGAAACCTAAAACCTCAGATATTGGACCTTGAGCTGGAATCTTGAACTCAGACCCAAGATTCTCAACATTTAACCACAGGCAAGTTCTTTCTACACCCAATCATTTTTAACCTGCACCAACATAATTTTTTATTTTCGAAAATACCTTTATTCCAAAAATGAAAATCCAAAATTCAAAATAATACATTCTGGAAAAGTTTATCCAAAATTCAAAATTCAAAATCTCATTTCGGATAAAAAAAATCCGTATTACATAAAATTCATTCCGGAAAAAAAAAATCCAAAAACATTCCAAAAAAAAATATGCATAATATATAACCCTATTTATTTAAGGGTATTTTCGTCTTTTCATAGTGAAATTGGGTGTACGTGCAGGAACTAATTGCCTTAACCACAAACCACCGTAGATCCAAAATCCCGTGCCTTATCCGAAACCTCTAATTATAAACACTCAACCCATGAACTCTATCCATTTACACTAAACCTCTTATCTTAATTTTATAAATCTTAAATTATTAACTCTAAATCTCAATCTCTAAACCTTTGGTATTTTGAAAACTAGTTATGACAAAACTCTTAAATATTTAAGAAAATATATTTTTAAATTAAAAAATTAAAAGTAATAATTAAGATTAACTTCTCTAATAATTTATTTAATTTTTTTAATTTTGAGAAATAGTTAAAATTAAATTTCTTTTTAAAGCGAACACATTGATTTGATTTAATTCAAATTTTATATTAAATTAAAACTATTATTTATTGGTTGTTATAATAAAATTAATTATTGTAAAATGGAAAATATTAGCCGTATAAAATTTGTAAATGTTGTAAGGTTAAAGAATCTTAATGACAATATTTAAATACAAAAGACCAGAAAAGAGTCTCCAAAAGCTGAAAGGACTAAGATAATATTTTAGAATGAGAAGATAAAAACATATTTTTTAAAATTTCTAAATTCATTTACCCATTATGCCCTCATATTTTGACCGAGCTTGTGTTTATCCACGAATCTGTTTTTTATTTTTTGTTTTTTAATAAATGGTTTATGTTATGTTATTTTATTTATCAGGACTTGCTACGCTATTTTGATTGGAAGGGTAAAAAGTCGGAACCACCGGGAGGCAGGGCTTCACACATAGAATTGCGCGGTTGCCGCAGTCAACGTCCCCGGGATTCCGAAGTCCAGAACAACCAGAAGAGGCGGAGAGGGTTTTTCTCATTGGAAGATCAATCAACTGGGCTTTGAGATGGTGAAGGAGACCGAATACTATGACGTGCTGGGAGTCATCCCTACGGCATCCGAAGCAGAGATTAAGAAAGCCTATTACATGAAGGTAACACTCTAGCTTTTCGATCTTTATTCTTGTTCGCGTATTTGTTCTCTCTTCATATCCAATAATGCAACTCATAAATTGATTATTTGACCCGATTATACGGTATTACGCTGAGCTACGTAACTCTTTTACTTTGCAAGCTATGTTAAACCTCAATAGATCCGTCTGTTCCCACTTAGCAGTTTAAATAGACAGAAAATAGCAGATGCGTATGTCCTATGGCTGGATCTGTCCATTTTGTCGAATTCAAAATGAGTTGTTCACTCGTGATGTTTGCTTTCTCTATATATAATACCAACTAAGCTTATGTACAATGAAGTTGAAATGCTTGTACATCCAATGGCAGTCTGACTTTGGAAATCTGAATATAATTTCATACTGTTTTGATGGTTATTATCTATTACCTAAATTTAAAACAAAACCAAGTGGTTTGATTATGTTATTTATACCTTTTCTTCAATACCTTATGTGCAGGCAAGGCAGGTGCATCCAGATAAAAACCCAAATGACCCTCTTGCTGCACAAAATTTTCAGGCAAGAATATTGTATTTCAGTTTAGGACTATTTAAATTTTAAGGGTACTGAATGCCATCCGACCCGGATTGCCTAGTTAATTGTGTGAAAATAATTTTCCTCTCTAACTATTTAATGATCTAAATATACTACTAGCCTTGCACCCGGAGTAAGTGAATCCTCACCTAACTAAATTAACAACATTAACTTATTTTTCTTCACGATGTGATCATTAAATCAACAACCATTTTTCTCAAGTTCATGTTATGTTAAAACATCACATAACTTGAATTCTCCATTCTAGTACCAGTCAGCATATTGGAATTTGCCTTGTTGAATATGAACATATACACCACCAAATGCTTATAATTTTTATGGAGTTTTATATTGTTCTGCTGTCTCTTATTGTCAATTTTCCCATTGCATGTGTCAAACATGTCTTCAAAAAAATAGGTAATATCATGATGTGTTAATACCATTATTCTTAATTCAACTGTTTTTTATTATATATTATGTATGTAGAGCTAGAATTTTAATATTGTTAAATAGTTATTCCCTACATGTTTGATACTCTGGTTTTTTAGGTTTTAGGTGAGGCTTACCAAGTACTGAGTGACCCAGGTCAAAGGCAAGCTTATGATGCTCATGGAAAATCAGGAATTTCAACGTCAGTTTCCTTTTTTAAATTAAGATATTAATTAATAGTTGAATATCAAACATGATAGGAAGTGGAAATTTGTAATCTTATTAATGAATTTTACAGCATTTTTTTTATAAAATCATTTCTCTTGTGCTAATTTATGTCTTTTACTCATTCTTTTCAGAGAAGCAATTATTGATCCTGCAGCAATATTTGCAATGCTTTTCGGTAGTGAGCTTTTTGAGGAATATATAGGCCAGTTAGCCATGGCATCAATGGCTTCAATGGACATTTTTACTGAAGGAGAACAATTTGATACTAAAAAGTTGCAAGAGAAAATGAGGGTATAATGATATAGTCTTTCTTCTAACTGCATTCTTTTCTTTTCTGACTTCTTTTTCTATATATGCTCGTGTCTTGTTAGAAATATAAGAAATATCTATATAAAAAACTGCATTCTTGAAATATCTAAAAATCTTGGAATATTTCTAACATAAATAAAAACTGCTTTGCTTTGTGACACTTATTTATTGTTGTGTATACACATCACCTCTCACTAGTTATCATAGGATTCTTAATGTGACCATGCATGTTTTAACTAGTTATAACACACTAATAGTCTAGTCTTGCCTAATTGTTTTTTGTTTTAACTAATTATAACTTCAATAGTCTAGTCATGTTTTTTGCATATCAGTAGCAACTAGTTAGGATAATTACTAACTAGTTGCTACTGATATGCAAACTTCACAAAGCAATCTCTCCCAATTTCTATGTCTGAGTTTTTGTTTCAACAGTATTGCTGGGGGGATTAACAACACTACTATAAAAAAATAAGAATAGGAATTACTAACTCTATACTGTTAGTTTTCTTTCCTCTATAATTATAATGAGATATTAGGACTTGTATAAGAAAGAGGTGCTACCTAATAACACAATAATCTGGTAACTATTTTAACATTTAAAGCTAGGAGAGTAGATGTTAGCTAGTAACAATGTTCTATTTTTGTTTAGTATTTGGTGAAGATGGGCACAAGTTTTTCTCTGTTTTGCCTATATCCAGTTACTAGAAGGCCCTGTTGAATTCTTGTTCCCAAAATGACAATCAGCCTTCATATGCTTCTTTGGTGAAAATTAGGATTAGAGGCACTATGAATAGCCGCTTGGTTATTGCCAGTGTTGTTAAATACCAGATGGCACAGCCATAACAGTATGGCGTGTCGTATTGGCAACCGTTACCATCCACTATTTGTACATAAATATCTCTGACATTTCTGTCGTGGTGCTTGCCATGGACATGGCATCGCTGTGGTTCGTGGCACCCATGGTGAAAAAATGTTTTTGGGGTGTAGTTTGGCCAATTTTCAAACAACCCAAAAAGCCAAACACCCTCAACTGTTTGCTCTACCCTGAAACTGCCATCAATACTAAACTCAAGAGAACCATAGTGCAGTCTTCTCCTTCTCATAGTTATTTTGTTAACTGCGCTGGCAACCTACCAACAACTTGCCAGTGTCCAGAACAATGCAGGCTACGTGAGCTATGGTCACTTCTTCCTAAGACTCATTAATTCGTTTTTTTTTTCTTCCTGTTTGTTTGTTTTTATTCTTGAGTCTGTTTCTTTTTTCTTTTCCTCTTTTCTTCTTCTTTTTGTACATTCTTCATAGCGTGCTGTGTGTTATTTTTTTTTTTTCAGTTCTCCATTTCAGTTGTTTCTCTCCTTTTCTCTTTTTAGCCATGTTCTGTTTTCTATTTGGTTCTGTTTTTACATTCTCTAATTGTTTTTTTCTCTCGTTTCCTCTTTTGTTACAGATGTTCCTTCTCTATTTGGTGCTTTGTATTTTACTGTAATATTTTTTTACTCTCTTTTTCTCTATTTTACAAAAGTTTTTTCATTTTGGTTATCTGCTTTTTTACAGTTCTCTGGGTTTTTTCTTCCTTTTTACAAAACATCTATTTCTATTTAGTGCTATGTTTTTTCCTTTCTGTAATTTTTTTCTTTTAAATTTCAGAATTATTTTTTTTGTTTTTAGATTTCTTCAACTAGGAAGGAACAAATGGTTGTAGTTGAAGAATCTGTAGAAGATAGTTGTGAGAAAGAAGAACTAGAAGTAGGATTGCCAAATGATAATTTGGAAATATCAGAAGAGGAAGATGAAGGATATGTCTCTTTGGATAATGAGGAGAATGATTATATTGGGTTAGAAAAGGGGGATGAGGATGAAGATTAGTTTGTAATGAGTCATTTTGGTTTTTAGTATTGCCTTTTTGTTATGTGATGACAATCATGGGATTGAGACTTTGATGAATGCTATGAATTTTAGTTTTATATTGGTTTTAATATATTTCCAATTTCTGCTGTTTTTTTTTTAGTTTATATACATGTGTGCAGTCCACCATGGCTTCTACCATATTTATAGGACAGATTTTTTGCTCACAGCTATTGGCCATTATCAGCTATTGATAACCTTGGTTGTTGCTTTGCACAACAATATTTGAATCCCAATTGTTACTTACAGAAATAATATTATGGTACTGTCATTCACATGCATGACTACAAAAATAGGGCCACCCTAACAAGGATGGAAGAAAACAAGGTTGTCAAAATTGCTTCTTTAAAAGTCCAAATTGTAGTATAGCTGGACAAAATAATCAAAACCATAGTCATCTGTCAATCCTCAAAATCTACCTATCAAAGAAGTGGCTCTAAACTTGTCCAAACTGCTTCATCGCATTAAATTTTTTACAAAAAGACACCAATGACATGATTATTGATACAATTTTAACCCTATATTGTTGATAGATAGTTATATCCATCATAGTAGTCAATAGTGTACTGTGACAGATCGGTAGTGACAGATTCATTAGCATTAGCGGCCATTGCAGATGCAATAGTGGGCAAAACAACAGCTTTTTCGCAGTGCTACCACGATTTTAGCTACAAAATCCCATTTTTACCTCTGAAAAAATGTTGAGGGTTTTTTTGGCAAATTTTCTAATGCATTTTTTGCTTTAGAAACATAATAATAGGTTTCAATCCTTTATTCCTTGACTGTTACAAAAAAATTACACGTTTTGACCTCTATTTCTTTATGCTTTTTCACATGTTTTCAATTCACATTCTGCAATTTTTTTCCCGTAAGTTATGTTCTTTTTCTATTAATTTCGTCATCATCTTTCATTTTTTTCTTTATTATGTTGGTTTTTTGCTCCTAGATTGTTAGGGAATGTGCACTTAGTAAGAATTTACGTAATATAAAATAATTTAAATAAACTATAATAACATTCAAATAAAAGTTAAAAATCTTATCACAATCCATAACTGCACTCACATAGATTTGCATCCCTGTAAAAATGACAATTTGACATCTGATTCTGATTCCAAAACTAAGGTCTAGCCTTGGTGTTATTAAAATGTGGCAAATTATACTTACATTTGTGTTTCAACATGGTATCTTAGAAGGATATAATAGTGATTCTCTTGAAAGTATTCCATATTAAGACGTAATAGCTTATTTCTTACTGTTTGTCTGAAGCCCTTTATTTTGTGGGCATCCTTTCTCCTTCACAACAGTGGGTTCTTGTGATGTTGGGGTTAACAATTGATGTGGGGTTTGTAATCATTATAATGACAAAAGAAGGATGCCAAGTTATTGATGGTTTGATAGTAACAAAACTTCATGCTACAACTGAACTTCAACTCGTTTTGCAGAAGATATATTGGTGTGAATTTGATCAATTTGTGTAATTGATATAAGCTTTATTAGTTGACTTTAGAAAGGGTGTACCAACAGAATAAAACACTATTGCCGTGGTTAATTGAGGGGGCCTAGATTATATTTGATTTTAGACTGGTTGAATTGCTTTTTGATTCAAAAGTTAATACAAGTTGGCCAGAGCCCACAATAGAGTTTGACGAGTCAACTCAATTTTTCTACCTAAAAGCATAAACTCTTAGGAGTTGAATTGTGAGCTTGACAATAATGTTTTAATTTGTGCATTGAACAAGACAGATGTTTATTTTTCTATAATATTAAAGTTGTAAATTAATAAATCTTTTTTAATCTGCACATTATGTTATAATTAGATTTGATATAAGTAATTATAGTTGAATATATACGTTGTTATAGATATGCAATGAACAATGTAAATTGTTATATGAGGTTATTTTTAAAAGCTTGTCAAATTCTTTTGACAAATTATTGAAATTCAATTGACATAGAAATAGAAGATGGTAGATTGAAAATTATAG
This sequence comes from Phaseolus vulgaris, assembly GCF_000499845.2. NCBI lineage: Eukaryota > Viridiplantae > Streptophyta > Magnoliopsida > Fabales > Fabaceae > Phaseolus > Phaseolus vulgaris. Next base: position 4,994,921 of record NC_023758.2, on the reverse strand, counting down.
GTGATTAAGAAGATCAAGTACATAAAGATTAAAGGCTTGTGGTTTTAGATGAGAGAAATTTTGATTAGTTAACTTAACTAGTTGTGAGGATAGTTTGTTAAATGCACATCTAAATGAGAGAAAAAAGAATGTTGTAAATGTCTAATTTTGTGATTAAGACATTTCTATTTTCAGTAACTGTTCTTGGTTTTTAAAATCATAAATTTCTCCAAAATCATGCAGCCTATGCCTCACCACCACCACACTCTAGCACTAGGACCAAAAAACAAAAGGAAGAGAATGAGATAAAACAATTTTCAGAAGTTAATACATTGTGGATACACTTGTTGAGTGGGTGAATTTATTTAGAAAACAATTTTTAAACCAAAAAGAGAGAAAGAAATCAAACATGGCCTAAGAATTTCACTCTCCAATTTGTATATACTAATTTATAACACTGGATTTTTAGTTTGTATTTAATTTTCGCAATAGCAGTCTTCTCTATGTTACAATACTACTCTCCCTTTTAGCAACAAACTAATGTATGCACTCTATACACTTTTTTCATGTCACCATAAAGAAAGGCTAGTAATGCCATACTTAGCAGCCAAACAGGCTTGAGTGGACTGCTAAATTATCAAGGGTGACCTTCATAGTGTAAAACTATTTACTCTTTACCTTTAAGTAGAGAAATCAAATCGCAAGTCTAATTTTGTTCAAGGGCATGGACATTAGAGAGGGTCTCAAATACTATGGTAGGATCAATGAAAGAATCTAAGAAGCTATAAAGCAACTAGTACAACTAGATCAGCCATCTTAAGAGACAACACAAAAATACCTTACTTATAAGTAGACTTAGTAATTGAAAAAATTAGGGAAGAAACCCTACTTGTGATTCTATTTTGCTATCTTTAGTCATGATTAAACAATGTCATTGGTGCCATTTTGAATGATTTTTTTTGCTCACAATGACTCGCTAACTCAATAGTTAACTTGTGAGTTTGCTCCAGTCTACTTCATAATCAAGTTTACATGGGAGTTTACACATAGACTAAACTCAAGCTCGTCCAAGTTTTCGACTTAACCTACGAGTTTGAAAACCATGATATCATGTATATAAGAATACAATCTCGTTTATTTTTATATTGCAATCAACCTATATAAAACAAAGCTTGTTGTATAGTTTGTGTTATAGTTATATAAATAAGGAACTAATCCTATTAATCAAGAGTATCTAGATTATATATGTATTATTAGGAACACTTTTATTTATTCTCATATAATATCTTTGTTATTAGAGGATATCAAATGTCTATTTCTTATATTGTTTCCTTTTTTTCTCAATATAAAACACCATGTTGTTTCGGAAACACGATTTTTCACGAGATACCATTGGTCTCAGAACGAATTTACACGTTTCTCTCTTGATCTTCATATGTATTTTGTCTTTGCTAATGCCCCTTTCTTTAAGTCTATTCCGTATTATACAGTTGTTCATTCGAGTGACGACATATGTAGTCACTTTCTTACCACCATCATGTTGGAACAATTGGCTCTATAGCGGGGGTTGAATAGAGTATGTAGACTCCTTCTCACAACAGACTAGACTATACCATCTAGTATCAAATTGAGCAAACCACACCACAACATGTTATGTCTAGTTCTCCTTAAGCAGACAACTTAAGAGGTTCCACTAAAGAAAAAAGGATTACACCTTCTCCAGCTTATCAGAAGTGCTTATCAGAAGTACACAAACCTCTCCATGTTACAGAGAGTACACCAACCACTCTTGGTTTAACCTGTCTTAATCTCCTTCTAAGATTAAGGCCTTTCAAGAAAATAAAAGAAGACAAACAGTACAATCAAAGCTGACAAGACAAAAATTCACTAAGTAAAGGATTACAAGTCTTTTGCACACGCCCACAAACGACACCTTAGAAAGTAAAGATAGATAGTCTTGTATTGCACTTGTGTTTTCTTCAATTTTATTGCTTTATATAGGCTTGATCAATTTGACTGTTGAGGCTTTTCTTGATATTTGCTTTATCTTCACAACAAATCTTCATCTTGATTCTTCAGGACGGGCTTCTTCAAAACTGCTTAAGGAAACAATTCAAAGATGTTTGAATATATGGCAATTGAATGTAATCAAGACAAATATGCATAACTGCACTAGTTTCCTTATTAAGAAGTTGTTAGACTGTTGATCATAAACCATTTTTAATTATAGATTTCATAGTCATTTGGAAAACATTTTAAATGGTTAATGTTTATCTATAAAAACTTGATCGTAAGGGCTTAGTTATCATTCTTAATTCATAATTTTCATTTTGTATGGTCTATTAGATCGTCTATTGTTGAGACTTTCTATAGATATTGAATGATCTATAAGATCCTCCTACTGAACAAAAACACATGTTAGTATATCCATATAAAATAATCATATTTAAATAAATAATACACATAGAATGTTTATTATCATCAAAACATATGGATGGTCTACTAGCATCAGACCGTCCAATGGGGTGTAGATCGTCTGGGGTCTTAACATGTCAATCTTTCTTCATCACCACCAAATGACTCTATCATAACTCGGGATTTTTCTCCAATACCTTTAGGTATATCAACACCCTTCACGACCTATTGAAGTTCTAGTATGGGATCCATCTTTGATGAATAATGATATAGAGGTCATGCTTAATCCTTCCCTGACACCATCTCCTGTATGGGGTTTGGTCTCCTTCAAAAATGATTGGCCTATTGCTATTTAAAAAGGTATACATTCTACCCATAACCCTCCTCCACACTATACAAACCTCAATTATCATCAGTTTTCTACCATACATTGTACTTGTTATCTTCTATTCCTATTCCTAAATCTTTAGATAAAGCTTTATCTCACTTAGAGCGGCAACAAGTGATCATCAATGAATGTGTTCCCTTCAAAGTAGTGGTACTTGGGAGTTGGTTCATCTTCCAGATGGCAAATCAATTGTTGGGTGTCACTAGTTGTTTACTCTTAAAACAAGACCTGATGGTAATATTGATCGCTATAAAGCTCAAGTCATTTTCAGAGGATACACAATACACAAAAATATGTTGCCAAGATTATACTAACACTTTCTCATCTATTACAAAAATGACATCTATTCGGCTTCTCTTTTCCATTGCAATTGTTCACTAGTGGACTATGTTTGAACTTGACATTAAAATTGCATTTCTACATTGTGATCTTAATGAAGAAATCTATACAGAGCAATCTTCTTGATTTGTTGCGCAATGGGAGTTGTCTAATATGGTATTATGTTGTCTGCATAGGTTCCTATATGACCTGAAGCAATCACCCCGTGCATGGTCTCAAAGTTTTGAGACTGTCATCTAGTAGTTTGGAATGATACAAATTGATGTCCATTCTTTGTTTTAGCGTCATTCTTCCCAAGGTTGTATCTATTTCATTGTAAATGTGGATGACATTGTTATTATAGCTAGTAATAAGTAGGGTATTGTACAACTAAAATAATATCTTGCTCAAAAGTTCCAAATAAAAGTGACACAATCCAAGGATGGTTTGGTCACATATAAGAGAAAATATCCTCTCACTATTTTAGAAGAAACACAACATTTTAGAAGAAGCACGGATGATAAAAGTTAAGCTTGTGAACACGTTAATGGATTCGAGTGTCAAACTTGTACTTGACCAAGGAGAAGCACTTTTTGATCATGGGAGATACAAATGATTAGTTTGTAAATTAAATTACCTCACTATGACTTGTCTTGACATCACTTTTGTAGTGAATGTTGTAAGTTAATTTTCAAATTCTCGTGAAATCTTTGGGATGTAGTTGTCGGATCCTAAAGTATATTAAGAAGGCTCCTACGAAATACCTCATTTATGAGGATAATGACATACTCAAATTGTTGGGTATTATGACGCTGACTTGATAGGGTAACCAAGAGATAGACACTCCATTTAATGGTACCGTGTTCTTGTTATGGGTAATTTAATATCGTGGAAAAGTAGGAAACAAAATGTTGTTGAAAGAACAATTGCAGAAGCAAGATGCAAGGCAATGACACTAGTCACTTGTGGTGAGCTCATATGGCTAAAGCAACTTCTTGAAGAGCTAAATTTATAGAAAAATCCCAAATGCACCTTGAATGTGACAACCAAGTAGCATTACACATTTGTAATCCTAACTTTCATATAATTTCATATGAGAAAAACTGGAGTGTGGAGACATCACCACTAGATTTGTCAACTGTAGTGAGCAGATGGCTAACATATTCACCAATGTCTCTAAAAGGACCAAGGATCGATCATATTTGTAACTGGTTGGGTATATACGACTTTTGTGCTCCAACTTGAGAGGAGTGTTTCAGATACCCAATTTTGACATCTGTTGCACTTTATTTAATTTTCTCTTTCAACAACAAAAGTTTTATGTGAGCAATAGCTAGTTCATCTTTCTTTTATTTCCAAAAGTTTGACATGGCCATCTTGAAGAAATTAAATCTTTATCCTGTCTTAGGTGCAGTAGTTTATTCATTGTTGTTTTGACAGATTTGTTCTTCCTACAGGTTGTTCAAAAGGAAAGAGAAGAAAAGCTTGCAGAGATATTGAAAAATAGACTCAACCAATATCTCCAAGGAAACAAAGAGGAGTTTTTAAATCATGCAGAAGCTGAAGTAGCCCGGCTATCCAATGCAGGTACTGTTCCCTAAGAATAATTCCAGGCATGCAGACATGAGGATGAAAACATTATATAGCTGCAAAATTACATTATCAATTCATGGTTACATTACATCTCATTTTGATGCTTTTTAAGGTCACATGTCAGTCTGTGGTTGTAGAAGTCATTGAAATTTATTGCTTTAATTGTATACAAATAATGATATGGTTAAAAGATTGACTTTACATCATTTGTCTAATCTTGAGTGTTTGAATATCAAAATAACATTACCAGGACTGTTGCTTTTTCTGAATTATTCAGTTGTTATTATACAGCTTATGGGATTGATATGTTGAATACCATTGGCTACATATACGCAAGGCAGGCAGCAAAAGAGCTAGGGAAGAAAGCAATTTATTTGGGTGTGCCTTTTATTGCTGAGTGGTTTAGAAACAAAGGGCATTCTATTAAATCTCAAGTTACAGCAGCAACAGGTGAGCAACTTTTACTTTAAAGCCTCTCTGAGCTGTGATACGGTTCTTGGTGCTAATCATGTGATAACTTCATATAATATCTGTATTTCTCTCTCTTATTTTGGATGTTGGGTGTTTCTTTAGACTTGGTGGATTGAATTGACCACCCATAAAGGCTTTGGTAAAAAAGTGAACCTATGCTTTCATGTAAAAAAGGAAAAACAAAGTATTTTGGATCTGCTTGTGAGTTTTATCAATCAAATGGATGATCTATCTGTATTACATTTCACAATCAATATGGACAATTCTTCACGGTTTGTTGGACTTCCACCTGATCTTGCTTCAAATCAAAATCAGATTTATCGGGACCCACTGCTCCCACCAGTGACAGTCCAAAAGCAGTTGTTGCGTCTCTTAACTTTACATGCTTTTGGATCATCTTCCACTTCTAGTTGGGATTCTTGCCCTTGTCTCACACTTATCCTATTGTGGAGGATGTGGTGGTCGTGGACGTTTTCTGTTTGCAACTTCTCTAAGAATAGGGGACATGTTGAAGCAAAGTATCAAATCAAAGCTAGGGAGCAGTGAGGTTTAGTCAATGTAGCCTAAGTCACTGCTTAGTCTTAGATATTACTATCTCTACCACGAAATATCATGAGTTTCTCCAGCTTTGTGCAACCAATGAGGTTGCCTCATTTGTTATTGCTATGGCACAGTCCACTAACCCTTCATAATAATGTCCCACAACATTTTCAGGGGATATAATTCCTACTACCTGCCATTTGATTAACTTCATGCCCTACTCGTTTCTAAATAATCAGATTTCTATTGAATCTTCATCCTATTCCCTTACAAGTCTTTAAGAATACATCTTTTTTTCATGATCTCACTCAAGGTAGAAATACATTATCTTCAAATTCCTTGAAATATATTTTTCTTGGTTAATTTGAGCTACGAATGTTTCTCTCTGTAACCTTAATAATGTCCGGTCTATGACTTTCTTTTGAAAAATACTTTTTTCTTTTCTTCCAGCTTTGAAGATGTTCTAGAGGTTTGACCTAAACTTCCAGTTCGAGTTGTTACTCTTGTTCAAGCATCACTTTCTATTCCTTAACCTCCTACACTACTCGCATGAAAAACACATACTCAATTGACACCACCTCTAACAAATCCCCCAACATCATCAATTGCTTCCACCATTGTTGCTTGCACCTGAACTTCCTTTAGTACTTCACAAAGGTATTTGGTTCACTTGTGCTTTAATCCTAAATGTGCTTTAAAATTAGGTTAAAAGGGCAATTAGGGACAAGGAGAACATGCTTTAGGTTTAAGGAGAGATTTGACCAACATCCTGAGAAGTAAGTTTTGATCCATTAGCTAAAGTAATAACATGAGAAATTTTAGGGTGAGAGATAGAAGAAAATAAGGAAGCATTACCAAAAATGTGATCAGAAGCACCTGAATCAATTATCCATGAACTTTGACACTCCAAGGCTTGATAAATGCAAACTTTTGACAAAAATAGAATGGGTGAAAGACTATGCTTGGGTATCGGACTTCAACCTCAGATATTTTTTATATTCTTCATTAAAGAACTTTGGCTTAGAATCTTTAGATTTTGAAATATTGGCTGCCTTGACAGAAAAGCCATGTAAGGAGTAATAATTCTCTTCGGTGTGACCCATTCTCTTACAATATGTCACGCTCCTCGAGGTGCATAAGACCCAAGTGTCGACAAACAGTGGCAGGTGGCGGATGACTACGAACAATAAATGAATAACTTGAGAAAAATACAAAAGATAGAGCATGAATTTTAGAGAGTGTATTTCCCTTTCTTAGGATCTCATATTTCTAATAACTTTGGAGACATGACATCAACTACAATGTATGAGAGAAAGAGAAGAGAATATGAAAAGATATATCTAGGAACTAGGTACAATAAGAAGCACACAACAACTTTACAATAAATTCTATTTAAGACAACTTAGAAGGCTTAATCACTTGAATATCATGAGGCCAAGTATCACATTTCCAGTTAGTGTGATTAGTCAATTCTTGAAGGGGTCCATGTGATAGTCATTGGAAAGTTTCTACTCCTTCGATACCACAAAAATGCACCAAGCCATGGATTAATATATGAGGACAAAGGCAATTGCATATTTGACACCGATTGGGTTGGATCACCATCAAACGTGAAGTCCATTTCTGGATATTATGTTCTAATCAGAGGAAACTTGATCCCCCTAAAGGAGCAAGAAGCAAAAAATGTTTCTAGTTCCAGTGCTAAAGTTGACTGCCATGCAATGCAATAGCTGCTTATGAGATTACCTTCTTAGGCAACTCCTCCAACAATGAAAATTTGAATGCAGTCAAGAAACTCGTATGCAACAGTCAAGCTTCTATTCACATTGAGTAAGATCCAGTCTTTCTGTGAATGGACCTAACAGAGATGTCGTCTGTCATTTTTTGGGAGAAAGAATGTGCTTTCAAGAGAAATCATCACTATCTTTGTTAACTCTGGTGACCAACTTGCAGACATGTTCACTAAATCCCTCAAGGGCTACTGTGTTCATAACAAGTTTGACTTAAATGACATATATATGCTCCTCCTAATGGAGAGTGTTAGAGATGTAAGTTGGCTACATTAAATAGAGAGATATGGTATGATTTGATAAGGAAATATCTTACCAAATATTTCACTTTATTAGGTATTGATTTTGTTGGTTAGTATTGTATCTTCATTATAAATAAGAGTACTCGTGTGCAAGCCTCTCTGTAGTGTCTGTTAGAAATTATTAATCTCTTTCATAATTCTTCCTTCTGATCCTGGGAGCTGGACGTTATATTCTTCCACTTCTTTTAACTAGAGATTCTTTTTTCCTTTTTTTTTTTCATTTGTACTGGTATATTTTTTTCTCCCGAATAAGCCCCATATCAAGGCTTTTATTTGGTCTGTGATACTGAATGATTAGTATTTGTCTCTAACTACTTACCTGTTTTGTTTTGGCTCTCGGGACTTGCTAATGTGAAAACATTGCGCAGGAGGTTGATAATGTTTTTTTCTTTGCTGTGGTTGTAGGGGCAATTGCTTTAATCCAATTGCAGGAGGATATGAAAAAGCAACTCAGTTCAGAAGGGGACTATACTGAAGAGGAGCTTGAAGAATACATGCAATCTCACAAGAAATTAATGATTGACTCTTTGTGGAAGCTTAATGTGGCGGACATTGAAGCCACTCTTTCCCGTGTTTGTCAAATGGTTGTTTTTTCTAGGCCAATGTCACTTAGTTGCATAAAGTAGATTTAGGGGCTGGCTATGTTTAATTTAGATCGTGTGTGATTCGCTTTAGGTTCTTCAAGACAACAGTGTCAAGAAAGAGGAACTACGTGCTCGAGCTAAAGGGTTGAAAACTCTTGGTAAAATCTTCCAGGTGGTTTTTCTTTCCCTACTCTTCATATAATTTTAGCAATATTGTATACTGATTATAAAATGATTCTGAATTCACGATTCCAATTTAGAGGGTTAAGTCAGCCAATGGAAACGACAATGAAAGTGTACCAAATAAGGCAGTGCACAAGTTGAATGGAAGTGAAACCAGCAATGATGCTTGTTCTCCCAGTACATCACCCAAATCTTCAAGTCCTGAATTTTCGAGTGATGCTTCATTTGCATCCCAGGTGCAACATTTCACGCTGATCCTTTAATTCTTTCTTTTCATTTGGCTAGAATACTGTCATATTTTTATACAATTTAGGCTAGGTTTTCTTTCTATTTGATTTATTTGAATGTAAATATTTAGAGTGACATGTTATACTTGTTTTGATACAAATGAATGTAGAGCCCCTACGTGGAGGCCCCGCACTTCGCTGGCATGCAATTTGATTATAACTTTCCTAGGCCAACCGCCCCACCGGGTGCCCAGAGACCTACAACAACCAGCAAGGATTGAATTTGATATCCCGTGTGCAGTTTTTTTTTGGGGGGAGAGGTATGTATCTCTCGTGTGGAATGTGCCTGTATCAGGGTGTGTTATTGTATGTATCACTCTTGTCGAATATGCCTCTATGTGCTGGAGATGGCATCTTTTCGGCGGGGACCGCATTGTGCAGTGTGGTTTTGCATGTTTAATAATTCTATACATAGATGAGGGGAAGATATTTTAAAGTAGTGTTCTCACTGCCAGCTGGCCGTGATTGGTTGCCATGTATTTTGAATAGTGTATTTTGTTGGGGTGCCTGCACTTAGGTTACATTAAGTTTCATAAGAGGTAGTGTGAGTCCATTTTAGAAGGGATTCCTGTGTAATAACTAAATTCAACACATGATATATATGTTTGGGTCTTAGTTTTATTCATGCTGGGTCACGTACCCCTCCAATGCTCGAGTGCCAAGTATGATCTTGGTTTTGATTAAATATTGTGTACGAGATCTTTAATAGTTCACTTGCTTAAAGTTTGTTTGCAAAACAAGTAGCCACTGAAACATTACTAAAACAAGTGCAAACAGCGTATAATCTTTAAAATTTCAATACAACTCTTTCATGTAGTAGACCGTGTAACACATTTGACGGTCTACCCTTTTGTTCTTTATTCTCTTTTTTTTTTTTATTCTTTAACTATGAAAATGAGGTACACTTTCACTTATTGAAGAACTTGTATTCAAAACAATTTCAAAGCTTCTTTATTTTTTGAGACATGGATAAACACAGTTTTTTCGATTTAGGCTTATAGTGAGGGTTAAAAACAAAAAAAAAAAAAGAGTATAGAATCGAGAAGCTAACAAGTGGATTATCATGAAGGTAGGATAATATGGCTAGTGGATTAAACAAAAATCAATCATATCAGTTTATGCATGGAAATTACATTTGTAAAATAAAGAATCAAACTTAATTTTAGAGTATAAACAACATGAGTAAAAACATACCAAAAAGAATATTAGACACACCAAAAATGCGACTCAAGCATTTTTTTATAATCTTCTTTTCTTTGCACAAAATCAAAATATATTTCACAATTATCAAATCTTTCATTTCTTTATTTCAAATTACTACGTTGATATTTTCTTTCACAATCAGTCCTAGATTTTGTTCTCGCTTTTTTCTTTCAAATATTATGTTTCCAAACTCCGTTTAGATTTGTGTATTTATTATGACATAATGTTGTTGTAGAAGATTTTCTTAAATAATATCTTCGAAGAAGATTTGTTTTGTTTTATAAGTGTTTAACAAGAGATTTTCAATTTCAAAAATTCGAGAGAATATCCTTGTAAAAGATTTTTTTGACATATTTGCAGATTTTAATTCTCTAATTCTTTATCTTAGATTTCGTTTTCCGTTTTGGTCCAAAGAAACAATTTGCACTTTCACATGTTTCGGCTCACTCGCAGTTATATCATATCATATAGTCTAATGAGACACTTCTATGAAACGAACCATCAAATCGTTTTGTACCAAAATAAATTCAATTAGATGAATCTCAATTAAAATAGTAGATTTATTCATGATTTTAGTCCAATAATCTATAAGTAAAACTTTGAAGTATGAACAAAATTATGATCATTGGGACTTATACTTTATTTGTTAAAATCCAAATATGTAGGTCTTTGATTTATCATTTAATCTAGGCGTGCGCACTTCCATAGCTTCTTCATGAACCTCCATACTTTTTATGAAAAATCTAAAAAGTAACCTTGAGTTATACAAGCTTTCTTTTTGTAACCTTGAGTTTCCTCTTTCACCGCAATGTTAGATTTTTTGAAGCCTTCATCCAGAAAGAGAGGGAAATGCCTCCCAAACCACCTAGTGTGGGTTTATTTGTTGGATTGAACAAAGGTCATATTATTACATGTAAAGAGTTGTTTCCACGGTTGCAAAGGAAAAACCAACAAAAGAGTACACTTTGTGAGGAGCCTCATCACAAGGTTGTTGGTTTTTCACCTTACGAAAAAACATATAACTGAATCATTCAAGATTGAAAAAGATAAGATGGCACTTAAGATTTTGAACTGTAGAATTCAAAATATATTTTTGGATTTGAAAATACCTTTCCAACTCTACAATTTCAAATATAAATAAAAATATCTTTCAAATTCTACTATTCAAAATATAATATTATGTTTTTCTATAATAGTTTGTAAAAATTTCTTTAATCTAACACTATTTATCACTATTATTATTATTTATTATAATTTTCCCATTATTACTTATCACTCTATAGTATCATATCTTTTTTTCTATAATTGAAATAAAGCATAATTACCACCAATTCCTTATTAAATTATTTTCTATGAGTTGAATTTTAACTTTAAAATAAAAATTGAAAATTAAAAAAATCACAAAAACATATTAAAACTAAAACTAATTATTAATTTTTAAAATTTTCTGTAAAATGAATTATTTAATAATAATAAAAACATATATATATATATATATATTCAAAATATGCTCATTTTTTTAAAAATTACCTAAATAAAATCATCCAACTTTATTTCGCAAACTATATCCATTTATTGTTCATACATTGAAAAAAATTAATCGACACTGAAAAATTTAATCGAAATTCGGCTCCTGAAGAATCGAATTCAATCCAATCCGGGAGTGAATACATTGAGAATTAAAATGAAAAAGAGTTTATTGTAGTAAACCTTTTTCAAAATGAATTTATTTTGGGAAAAAATATAAAAGCATATCTACTTAGTCCGTTTTTGTGTTAGTACAAATATTTATAATTAAAAACATATTACTAAAATTTATAGTGAATTATAAAATAATGTATACTGAAAAATTATCATTATAACAATTATTTTTTATTAATTTTTGTAATATTATATTTACATAATAGAAGTACTTATAATTTTTTTATGTTGATCTTATTTATAAGAATAAAAAAAAAAACAATTCACATTGTTAAACGATTGCTATAGATTAAAAATAAAAATAAAAATAAAAATGTGATATAATGATATTCCATGTATGTGCTAACATGTGTTAAAAAATGAAGAAAAAAATAAAGCAAATTTTCAAATTTAGTTAGGACGTATTAGGAGACAATCATGTGAAGAAGGAGGCAGGAAGGGAGTGTTGTGGGAGGAAAGAGACATAGGCGCAGGCAGAGCTGCAATTAACAGAGTGGAAGCGCGAAACGGTCCTCCCCGGCTTTCCTTTTCTTTTTTTTTGTTCTGATATATAATTTGAGTTCATCCCAGTCGCACACGATTAAAGCGAGGTTGAGATTGAATTTAAATTCGGAAAAGCGAACTTATGCCACTGTACATTTACAGATCTTGTCCTAGTGTATTTCCTCAGATCTAGTGTTCCTAAAGCAGTTACCATTTCACCACTCAATACTCTTCTCTTTCTCGTATATACATACAAATTATATTGATCGGAATTGCTTTTGGTGCCCTCTGAAATAGAAGATGGAAAGCGAAAAGAAAGCTTCATCGATATCTAATGTGGGAGCATGGGCCATGAACGTTGTCAGCTCCGTTGGGATTATAATGGCCAACAAACAGCTTATGTCCAACAATGGCTATGCTTTCACCTTTGGTCAGCCTCTCTCTTCTTAACTATTATTTCTCCATCTTTGGATCTGAGACTTAGACTCTTAGATCTCTAACTTCTTCCATCTTATTTCTTATCTCTTCTATCTTCTGTTTCCGCTTACTTCGATGCGCCCATTTTTATGCTTCTGTATCTCCTCTGTCGGTCACGATCCAAATATCCATGCCATTTTCTTCTTTTTTTTTAAAATATTTCCCATTTTATTAAAACTAGTTTATACTTGATACTGACTGTTGTTTATTTTATTGGAGCTTCAAATTATTATTGTTAGTTTTATCTTTATGGGAGATTACTGTCATGATTATTATACTCTATAAGTATTATGTGCAAACTTTTAATATTATTAGTTTATGCTGGTGACTTGTTGAGATCCTGCCCTCTAATCTTCTCTTTTCTTACATTTTTTCAGCCAGTTCGTTGACTGGGTTCCACTTTGCCGTAACTGCTCTCGTCGGTCTGGTGTCAAATGCTACTGGTTACTCAGCGTCAAAGCATGTTCCTTTGTGGGAGCTCATTTGGTTCTCACTGGTTGCCAATATGTCTATCACCGGGATGAACTTTAGCCTCATGCTCAACTCCGTTGGATTCTACCAAGTATGGTTTTATGACGACATTTTCTGCGAATAGGGATATCATATATCTTGTTCATGGCTTGGACAGTACAACTTTAATTTTCTTTCCTGTTAACAATTTCATCCAATAGTCATTTTCGAATCCTCATCCTTCTTCATAAAACTCAGACCATTCCATCACATTCATACATTTTTTGCCAAGCATGCAGCAGGGCAATTATTTGACGCCTTTCATTCTAGAAGGTGTAATGCCTAATCTGTGGTTCAGTCAGATGTTCGCAATGGTGAATTGAATATGTGTAATATATGTAAGTTGTTGTATTGTGAATTTAAGGAGCTTCTGATGAGTAAAATGGAAAACTAAATACAACTAGAAACTTTGTGTTAATGAATCCATTCTTATATTATAACCCGACCTAAAGAATCTGATGCTATGAATTGAAGCATATAATTGCTAGTAGAGTTGGTATGTTTTGAATTTTGATTGCCTGCATGGTCAATTGAAAAGTTATAATGAGGAATTTCACCTTTACCTGATAGTCGTTGGTTTTACATATTTATGATTTAACTAACTGCAGCTGTGAGTAGTAATGACAACCCTAGAAGTATTAGTATCTAAAGAGATACTTACTGCTACGTGTAGTAATGAAAGTTTTGCAAGACGAAAGTTATGATGGCCTGAACATAAAATTTTAGTCTTTAAGTGCTCTTTTAGATGTAGACCTGTTGTGTTTAGGTATTCCAGGGATCTGCAAAGAAGAGATGAAAAATCAACTACCAGGCTCTACTCCAATGTCTAAGTTAACATTGAGAATAATAAAGATAATGCTCGGAAGAGGAGGGAATAAATGAGGCTTTCACTGGAAGGACCTTCTTAGTGGGCTTCCTGCCTGTAGTACACAACTTATGATATAAAGCTGTTATCTACGGTATTTGTTACAGTATGGTGTCAGGTTGATTATTTTAGTTATTTATTTATTTTAGGATGAGAGGGAAAGAGAGGCTAAGATATGCAAATTTTATAAGCTATTTATTTAGATTTTTATTTTAAAATTCTACTCTCCACCTTGTTTTTTATAAAAAAAAAAATAAACTTTTAAAATTTTAAGAGCTTTTCTCTGTATATTTGATCAAACTTCTCTTTTTAAGGGGAATAAAAAAGTAGAAAAAGTTTGGCCAGGCACCTTAGATTGTACTCAATTTTTCATTTTAGAGAAGCAAGTGAGTTACTATTATGACATCTCAATTATTGTGTACTAGGAGGTCTGTGTCGCGTTGTTACAGACTCATTTACCCATATTCTCATGACTCACCTTTGATGTATTCTAAATCATAGCCACCTTGTCATTCTCATGTTTTCACTTCGAATTTTCACTACTGCTTTTTAGTTGTTAATTTTCTCATGTTACGTGTGGTCACAGATATCAAAACTGAGCATGATTCCTGTGGTTTGCGTGATGGAATGGATACTTCACAATAAGCACTACTCAAGGGAAGTGAAAATGGCAGTGGTGGTTGTGGTTATTGGTGTTGGTGTTTGTACTGTAACTGATGTAAAAGTTAATTTGAAAGGTTTCATGTGTGCCTGTTTAGCAGTTCTGTCAACATCTTTGCAGCAAATTGTAAGTATTATTCAATGTTTCTTCTCTAATATGCTGGCGATATAAAATTGAGTGCTATTTCTGTTGTGATTTCCTTTTCACCCATCATTTTATTTATATGAACTGGTGCACTTTTAGGTGAGTTCTGGGCAGAACTTCATTAGATTTAAGTGATAAGTTTCTTAATATGATTTAACTTGAAATGATAATAAAAAATTATTTGTGTTTACTTTCTTAGTAAGAACAAAACAATGACAAGATTCTCTAGGAAGCTTACTACTGAACATGAATTTAATCCTAATTGATCATATAAGTATGAAGGTTTGTTTACAAGAGACAAAAGGAAAGAAACATAAGACATGAATGGACACCGTTAATGGTGGAATTAAACAATATAGAACACGAGAACAATAACAAGAGACAATTAAAAACAAGATATGAAAAGACAAAGGTGGAGGAGACTTAGGAAATGAAAAGAAGAGCACCACTTGATGGAGATGCCTTCATCTTCGTGATAAGCTCAAGGAAGAATCGTCACTTGCCTCCTAGGAAGTCAAGATCCAAGTAGGTAATCACTCACACAAGAGTGTTCTCACTGTGCAGATTGGTTCAGTAAAACCTTGTTAAGGTTTCTAATTGTTTGATGGCACAAGATCACCAGACTGTTTGTCTACATCAGACCATTAACTTCTTCTAAGACTAGTATCGTTTAGATAGACTGCCTAAGTGACGATTCAAGCTCAATAATAGGAAGTATTGATCACGTGGCTTCTCCACTAGTTTAGGCATGTTTTACGGAAGTTAGTTACTACAATAGTTTTGTTGTATAAATAGGAACCTGTGTAGACAGATATCGTTAATTGAGAGTTATTCAACTGATAATTGCAAGTTGAGTGAGTTTACTGATAGATAAATTTAAGTTGTAATATCTGGTTATAGTGAATTTTGTGGTGGATGTAAGTTGAAATTCGTTAATACTTCAATTGAACCACGTTATTTCTGTGTGTGATTCTTTCTTGTTCTTCTCTTGTTTATCTTTTACATGTTTCATTTGCTGCGGATTCTTTGCTATCAGTTTTCTATTTGTGTGGTAGACGCTACTATAGTGAATTTGATTTGAGTTATTCCATAGCACTCACACTATCATATATTCCAAAGTAATGTTACATATGTGAGTGATGGCTATTTATAGCTTGAGTTCCGAATTTGCTATGCCTAATGACACTCAAAGGTGTCTTTAGTTACATGTAAATGAGGGATCTAAAACCCACTACTAATGCCTAGCTGAAAATTTCAAAACAAAAGGAGGGAAAATTTGAAATTAAAAAAAATGAAACAAAGGAATTTTCGTATTGGCCAAATTAAGGACACTTCTCTTACTTGCTCATGCTTCTCACGCTCCTTTGGTCATGTTTTCCTTACCCTTATGTTGATTATAGTTGGCCGAGATTCTCATCTTAGAATTGGGCTCCAATTTGAGCTTGATATTGATGCTTCCTTCTTGCACTTCTTATTTTAATCTTGGCCATCCTTCTTTTATTTTGCTGATAAAAAAAAATCCTTCTTTTATTTTTTTGGACTTTGAGATGTTATTTTTACTATTTGTACCTCTACAATTAAGAAATAAATTCCTACATTTAACAAGTTCAAGAAATACATGAGAGAGAGGAAGAATATTTTTGTTAGCAAAAATAACTTGTCTAATCATGTTTCTTGTTATTCTTCTAGAGATAGTGTGTTCTTGCTCATTTTCTTCTTGTCCATGAACTCATCATTAGGTGTCGTGACTAAGCACGGTTCTCCCCTTCTAATGGCCTGTCTCTCACCTGTAGTATCAGATCAGACTAGTTTTATAGTTAAATGATGAGTACAGCAGAAGATAACGCAATTTGTGTTTTATGCGTGATGTTGGTGGGATTTATTCATTTTAATAACTGATTCTTTTTTTCACCTTTTCTGTGACAGTCAATAGGTTCTCTTCAAAAGAAATATTCAATTGGATCTTTTGAATTGCTAAGTAAAACTGCTCCCATTCAAGCGCTTTTTCTTCTTATTCTTGGTCCATTTGTTGATTACTACCTTAGTGGCAAATTGATAACCAACTATAAGATTTCTTCTGGAGCCCTTGTAAGTTCCTTTTCCCCTATTGACACCAATCTGTCATATTCTGTATGTATTTATCTTCAAATATACAAATATTGTTGGATTATTCTTTTAAATTGTTTCTTTAACTTCTGCAGTTATGTATTATTCTTTCATGCTCGCTAGCTGTATTTTGCAATGTGAGCCAATACCTTTGCATAGGACGCTTTTCAGCCGTTTCCTTCCAGGTTTTAGGCCACATGAAAACAGTATGTGTTCTGACATTGGGATGGCTGCTATTTGATTCGGAGCTAACTTTCAAGAATATCATGGGAATGATTATCGCAGTTCTTGGCATGGTAATTTATAGTTGGGCTGTTGAGGCTGAAAAGCAACCAACTTCGAAGGCATTACCTCACCACGCCAAAAACAGCATGACTGAAGAAGAAATTAGACTATTGAAGGATGGATTAGAAAAGATTCCTCTGAAAGATGTTGAACTTGGTGAGGCTGAAGGATAGATTGACTCAGATTTGGTGGTGAATTGATGATAAATGTTGGAGGCAATTATATCGTGTATTGCTTTAATCTGCTTTGTGCCTTTTGTCTAGTTCACATAGTAGTAAAACATCGTTTCTATTTGCTTACACTGGCACGGATCCAGTTTTAGAAGTTGTGTTCCTGTTCATCAGCAATGTTTCTTTATTAGTTTTATTTATTATTTTGTTATGTTGAGGTTATTTATTTGGTGTGCCAAGAAATTGCTAGATAAACAATATGATGGCACCATTAAGATTATAATGTGTACGCTAATGAAAAGCGATATCAATCCACTCTTGCACTCTTTTTTTTCACTTTCTGACTTTTCATATTTTGAATACAAACAAAACATAATTGATTGCTCTTACGAAATGCATTTATCATCTCATTAATACTTGTTTATGTCATTTTTTTTAATTCTCAATTTTATTGTTTTTTAAATTTAATTTCATTAAAAAAAATTATAATTTATACTTAGAAAATAAATTAATATCTATGAATATAATTTCTTGATATTAATCACACATTATTCAATCTCACATAAATTTGTTTTCATACACATTTCTTTCTGAAAATCTAATCACCTAAACCAAAATCATATTTAGAAAGCATTTTTATTTTATTTTGTATTTTATATATATGTGTATGTAAATGTGTGCGTGTGTATATGTGAATTGAAGATAAAAATAAAATATAAAAAGTTTGTATCGATTAAAATAAAGAAGCAATTGAATTCGTGTAATAAAAACAGACAAAAATCAATTCAATAAAAAATATTAGGAATTTATGAAATGTGATTAGTGTGGCACGGTTTTAGAGTATGAAATATAAAACCTAAAGAAAAACTCATGAACAACAAAATACAAAAAATGGAAGATAAAAGAAATGAAGAGTTCGATTAGTGCAAAGAAAAAACAGCACTTAAATTTGTAGAATTCAAGATAATATTGAAAAGATATGCATACCTATAGAGAATTCATGAAAATTGAAAGATTTTTTCTTCAATCTATCTTCAATTTCATTCTTGAGTTATTTTACAAAGGATACATGCTCATAAAAATTAACTATGAAATATGAAGAGTTTAAGACTTGTTTCGTTAGTGCATACATCTTTCTAAATAATGTCATTACATTACATGGAATATGAATAATCTAGAACTTGTTTGGTTGGTGCATATAGTTTGTCAACCAAGACTCTTGATTTTAAAACTAACCTTATGTTCAAACTACTTGTCTTAAATTTATATTTTAAAGAAAAAAAAAACATATATTCTATATTTTTAAAGCTAGAGAAAGGGAGAGAAGAGTCCAAGCAATCTAAAAGACTTTTAAAGGGATTGTAACAAAAAAAAGCATGGTTAAGGATTTAGAGGGAGATTTCATTAAGCCAATAAGACTTTCTCTTGGAAAAGATAAAAATGTAAAAGAAATAAGTGATTCTCATTTGTACATAGATATTACTTTGTATAGGAATATTCTCTTTAGGTTTCTTTTGTTTGGGATATGTTATCCTAAGTTACAATAGTTAACCCTAAGCCCCTATGTACTAGAAGGGGTTTTACACCTTCTTTTAAGGAAGACTTTGTGTGTCTTACAACTCCATATAAAAAGTCTATCAAGTCATGTACAAATCACCTTTGAAGAAGAAATTAAATTGAGAGCCTGAAAGACATTTTTGTGAGTGTGGTATGTTTAGTTGAGTTTACCTAAAACTAAAACCATGTGATGCTTAATTCAACTTATAGATTCAAAAGCTTATAAATATACACCACTACTAAAGGGAGTATTATTGGATTGAACGCTCACTACTAAGCCAAAATTTATGTCCATCTTTCCTACTTTATGGGACAATTGATGTTATCTGCAACATTATCCTCCTTAGTCATTGTCCCACCTAAATTGAACTCATGACATTGACTCGTATATCAATTGTTGGATCAAGCGTTTAGCAATAAACCAAACAAAACTTATACTTTATAATTAAGGTGCAACTCTTTCTACATTAAAATGTAGCACTCCAAACGTCGCAATTTAATTATAACTTAACTCATGATATATGCTACAAAACAATTGTTGTCACATTAAAAAAAAATATTCATCTAATTTTCTATATTATTTTATTGTTTTTATTCTAAATATTGTTACTATTTTAAGTGTAAAATATATTTGTTTTTCATGTGAACATCAAGTTGGTACGTATTTCAATTTGGAGTTCATCCTTAAAAGTCCACAAACTTTGCAATGAGATTTTGTTCTTCCACGAATTCATCCCACACATCCTCTACTTAAAAAGACTCATGTTTGTTAGCTACTGATTTAAGTCTAAACATATAATATTATTTAAATACAATAAGCTATTTGGTTCATAATTTGATCTTCAACCCGAAATTGGAACAAAACTATTTACTTAAAGAAAAAGTAGATTAAAAAATCTTAAAAATAATTTTTGTACCGATCAGGTCATCGGGTAGGAAGACGTGGACAAGAGAGAGATAGGTAGTCAAGAAGTCAACACAGTCGACGTATGTAAGGGCGACATGCTCTACCAGCTGAGTAAGCGGTTATCGCCGAGATGTGTCACCACCAAGATCATCGCCCATCGCCTAAGTAAGACACCGCCTAAGGGACACCGCCTAAGCAAGACATCGCCTAAAGAATCAACTCGCATGACGTAAGCATTTCACAGAGAGAGGGCCCACACGAGGGAATAACCCTAAGTTGGGCAGCGACGCTGTGGGTCCCTGTGTACAGAATAAATGATCAAGTCAAAGGGGCACGTGGTAATGCCCACGTGCTCATTGAAGGTACCCAGGGAGGCTGCATGCATGACGCGTGTTATATGTTTAGGGGATTCGAACAGTATGATGACGCGATAAATACAGCGCTCAAGTTAAAGCCCAAGGGGCCATGAGGTTATACATTGCACTCCAAGATAAGGGAAGTCCATGGGCCAGATACGCTAAGATCCTAAATATAGCGGCGCAAGGACCTTCTCCAAGGAACCCTAGATACTAGCAGGCAACGCAGAGGTAAAACCCTAGTTTTACACTTATATATAGGGCGCAAACAAGCCCTAGAGAGGTACGTGTTTTTCAGTCCACAGTTACACGAGTTTAACCTATTTCCCAGATAGACATACAGAGCGAAGACCCTAATTGTCCTTGACGGCGCATCTGCTGAGAGTACAAGACAATTAGGGCAACACAATTAAATCATACAGTTTCAGTCATTGAGATAATTATACAGTTTCTAGTATTTTGGTGTTTCTCGCTAGCTGACTTGATCGTCGGAGTGCAAACGGCCGCGAGGGCGCCCCTTTGTTCTTCTTTTTTCAGGTACTGACAGACGAAGCAAAACAAAGGTGCCCTAGCTCGTTAAGACAAGCCACGCATAAAGACGACCCAGGTTAACCGGCCGGAACAATTTTAATATTTTTTTTTATCTTTTATCAATTTTTAATTTTTTTATATATTCGATTTTAAACTCCTATCAAAGTTAACTCTGTTATATTTGTACGGCCTTAATATAAATGATTATTTCATAAAAAAAACAGACTTACAAGTTTATTAATCATCCTAATTTTGATTCCTAAAGGTTGATGACGTTTTTGATGCATAGAGAGAATGGGGGTAGGGCTAAGGATATAAAGGGAAGTTAATTTTTCTGAAATCGGAGGTGAAGAAATAAGAAGTGGGACGATGGCTTCCGATGGGAAGAAAGGCGATGATATGGATTCGCTGTTTGAAGGGATGGTACTGTTTAACCCTTCTGCCCAAATTGAAAATGAAATTGAAATTGGAGTTGAAGAAGCAGAGGTCCAACATCACAATTACAATGGTAGTGATGCGCTCACAACATCGCAGCCCCTTGACGAGAATCTCTTCTCTGACCTCACGCTTGTGCTGGATCCCCTCCAAAACGATCAACTAGCTCAACCCGACCACGATCTCCAATCTCACCAGCAGCTATCTGTATCTGCTACACAGGCTCAGGCTCAGTCTCAGTCTCAGGCCCAGGCCCAGGCCCAGGCCCCTCGAAGGAGAAAAAGATCTGGCTTGAGGATTGGATATGGTAGAGATGCCCTTCATTCCAACCACATGCCTCATACTCTTTCTCCGCTCCCTCAACCAATTTCTGATAGTGACAGCCTCGGCGCTGCTGATACTGCTCAGGTCCCAGACACACTTCCCTCCATTATCACTGCCACTGCCACTTCCACTGATCATGCTGATGCTGTTACTCTTTCCCAACCATCTCCTGAATCTTCCTCCAAATCAGAGAATGGGAATCGGGAATATCAACATGCTTCAGCTTTTTCTGAGGAAGAACCATCTGCTGAATCTTCCTCCAAATCAGAGAATGAGAATCGGAATGTGTCGTCGTTTTCTGAGGCAGGAACATCGTTTACTGAATCTTCCTCCAAATCAGAGGATGATAATTTGAACCAACAAGATGCTCCGGCTTTTCCTGAGGCAGAGTTTCGGAAAATCAAGGCCACCATACGTGAGAAGCTTAACCATGCCAGTCAACTGGTAAAAAATGCTTCTTCTGCTCGAAAGGATTCCATCAGAAATAGAAGAAAAACCGTTGAGAATGCCAATCTTGCTTCCCTCAAATATATGGAACTCGAAAAGCAATTGGAAGAAGCCTGCGAAGCTGAAGATTTCGAAAGGGCCGAAAAGGTTAGCGAAAACCTTTCTGTTGCCGAAAAGGAGAAACAGACTTTCATCAATTCCTTGAGAGAAGCTGATGCCTTTGTCGACGCTTTGGATTTAAAATTGCAGCATGCCCTTGACTCTCAGTTGGTTGCCGAGGAACAATGCGCAATCCTCCTCGACCATTATGCAAAGGTTAGTTAAACATACATCCGCGGGAAACTTAATTGCACCCTTTTACTCTTATCTGAAACATTTGTCTAGTTTACAGCTTTTGCATTTCATTGTAACTTCACATAAACCCATCAATGAAATTAAATGTTACAGATTCTAATGTTTCATCCTCTGGTAACACATTGATTACTCGTTGACATTCCCTTACAAATCAGTTATGGTTAAAATTTCTGATGTGACTATATTCCTTTTTTTCTAGAATGCTCTAAATAATGCAGATTCTACCCTGAAGAAAGCAACATCAGTTTTTTCAAAAGAAATGGACCAATGGCTTTCATCATCTGAAGCCTTGGAGGTTAAAAAGATGGAATTGGAGATTGAATCACAATTTATGAATGAAGCACGTTTAGAATTGAATAATACCATTGAGCATTCAATCCAGGATGACAAAAGAGAAAAAGAGATCCTTTGTAAAAGAAAGGATGTGTTAATGGGTGAATTGGATCAACTTCTTGCTTTAGTTAAACAGAAAGAAAAGGAGATAGCAGACAACGACTCTAATTTAGAAGCTGTAGAAAATAAGATAAATAAAGTTGTCTCTGGATTTAAGGAGATGCAGTCAAGCATTAATGTCAAGTATGACAAATTGCAGTCTGTCCTTGAGCAAGTGAAATTAGAAACTGAAACTTTGGCTCTAAAGAAGGGGGAAATTGATAACCTCCTTACTCAGGAAGAAGAAATGGGAGGAATACTTAGGAAATTTGCTAGGATTTCTACAGAGGAAGCTGAAGGATACCGTGAAATAGTTAAACTGAGAAAAAGTTTGATGTCATCTATATTGAAGTCCAGGGAGGACAAACTGACACTTGCAGAGAACGAGGAAAAGCTTTCTGGAGATGTGAAATTGTTTCAACAGGAGGTTTCTGCCGCAAGAGCTTCATTGCAGGTTAATACTGATTTTTGTGTTTAAAATTGTGTGTTGTATATATGGCTGAAATGTGATGGATGATCAGAGACCTTAAATTTGAAGTTATGCACAGGTTAAGTTGCTTCAATATGTTTTAGGTTGAGAATACTATAAATAGTCCCACTCCATACGAAATGAAATCCAAAAACAAGCTAGTCACTTATTTTCCCGCAAAAGAAAATTATTTTGGTAGTTATTTGTTCACAAATGTTCATTACACTGTTTTTAGGAACTATCTTCAAGAAAGTCAAGCATCCAGCAAGAGATAGCATCCTTCAAGCAGAGGATTATTTTCATTGATAAAAGAGTCCCAGAACTAGAAGCAGAAAAGAGAGTTGCTTCTGCTGCAAGAAATTTCAAGGAGGCGGCACGAATAGCTAGTGAGGCAAAGTCACTATGTGTCGAAAAAGAGAGCGTCCAGATAGACATGGACACGTCTACATTAAATCTTGAGAAGCTTGAAGAAGAAATCAAAGACACCCTTAATAGATTACAGGAGACTGTGGGAGTGATTTCATTAAAGGAGAAAGAGTTGGCAATGGTCAGATACCAGAAGCTACTTTTGGCATCTGCTACTGCTAGAGCTGAAAAGGCTGGCGCACTAGAAATAGGTGATATGGAAGAAGCGAATCTCCTATCTACTGAAGCTGAGGCAGCAGACCGTGAAGCTGATAAACTACAATCGACATACAAATTTGAGGCGAAAGATTTGGTCGATCTAGGAAGACATTTAATTTCAATGGATCATGTATCGTATCTTGATCAGAAGCAACTGGGAGAACTAGTTGTGTCACTTCATCTGTTGTCTGGATAATTGTTGAAAGAGGATTTTGTGATTGAAAATCAAAGATACGAAACCTTAGTTACTGGAAGTACGTAATGAGAATGTGATTATGCACTTTACCCTTTTTTTCTCTTTGAATTTTTGAGGGGTTCGGGTTGGTTGTTGAGTATAAGATCTGTGCATTTTATCTTTTCATTTTTTGTGGGGGTAGGGGCGTGGCAGGACAACAAAAGTGGTATAATCTGTGAGGATATGGATATGCTGTGAGCATTGTGTTATTTTCACAACAATTGTATGATTCAAACAAAAGCTCTTGGACATCTACAATAGCTAGTAAAGAAAAGACCTATTAAGAGAACAGTAGCGTATCAACGATAACAAGGCAATTGAATTTTGCATCCCATGGTTTCTTTCGAAAAGGGTGTTGGAAAAGTTGAAAATGCAAGGCATTAGATTTTATGATTCCGTAATTTGTAAATGTTCTGAAATTTACAATTTAAAAATGTATTCTGAGTTACGTAATTTGAAAATATTTTTAGGCCAATATATTTGGATTGTGTAATTTAAAAATATTTATAGTTCTGAAAATATATTTGGATTGTGTAATTTGAAAATATAGTTCAGCTTACATTATCTAAAATAATTTTCAAGTTCAAAATTATATTCTGCATTTTTTGTATTATTATGTAATGTATTTATATAATATTCCATCTAGAATCATATTCTGAAATACAGTCAAATACTTACATTTACAAATTATATAATCCTGAAAATACTTTTACAAACACATTTTTAATTGTATAGTCTAAATTAAGTTTTCAAATTGTATAATTATAAAAATATTTTTACATTTATATTATATAATCCTGAAAATATTTTTACATTTAGAAACACATTTTCGATTGTATAGTCTAAAATAAGTTTTCAAATTTTATAATCATAAAAATATTTTTACATTTAGAATAAAGTTTTATACAGTACAATCCAAAATATGTTTTCATATTGTGTGCAATATAAATATATTTTTTAATCCAAATTTATTCTTAATTGTAAAATACATTTTTGAGTTTTAAATTCCACAATTTAAAATAGATTTTCAACTTGTAAATTGTGATGTGTTATATGTTATATTTTAAAGTTTTGGGATTTGAAAGCAAATTTGTTGGGACATTTTGGGATTTGATTAGCGGGATTGTTGGGACAATTTGAGATTTAATCGGCATATTTGGTGGGATGATTGAATTAGCTAGAAGATATGTATTTCAACTAAAACATTTAATTTAGCCAAAAACAGTGGTTCCCGACCGAGTTGTTCTTCTTGATCAGACCATATTCTTGTCCTGACCGAGTTGTTCTTCTTAATCAGACCATATTCTTTTCCTTATATACAGTAATGTTCTCTCTTATTTATTGTTCTCCCTTATTTATAGGTAAATGAGATATTTTTTCATTAACTCTAGAGATTGGCATTAAGACTCAACCGAGTTGTTCTTCTTCTTGATCAAGCCATCTTCTTTCCCTTAGTGTTCTCCCCTCTTCTCGTTGTATTTGATATTTTTTTAAGTTATATTCCCAAATTAATTACAATCAAGAAGTAAATAAAATTTGCTTTCATTAATTCTAGAGATCGACATTAAGATCGTTCCGTCACATTATTGAGCTTGACCCATGACCTCACAGTTTTCTTCCTCTCGTCCTCGGTAACATCTTCTCTGTAGTGTTTTTTCTTCTTTTGGTATAATCAAAATCCAAATTAGGGTGTAGTGTTTTTTCTTCTTTTGGTATAATCAAAATCCAAATTAGGGTTTCCTTTTCCAAGTTTAGGTGTTTTACATAATAGGACCTAGACATCAGACACTCGCAATAAACCATAGCATTAAGACGGTTTCATCATATTATGGAGCTCAACCCATGACCTCACAGTTTTCTTCCTCTCGACCTCTATAACATCTTCCCTGTAGTGATTTTTCTTCTTTTGGTGCAATCAAAATTCAAATTAGGGTTTCCTTTTCCAAGCTTAGGTGTTCTTAAGAATAGGGCCTAGACGTTCACAATAATCGATAGCAAAATACAAGTTAAAGATGTAGGATAAAAGGGAAAAACAAAAAACTGAGCACAAAAAATTGAAACTGCAGTAATGGAAGACGGGATCACTGAAATACGCAATGGATCTCCGAAAAAAGGAGAGCTTAGAGAAGAATGAAGGGTCGAGGGGTTTTTTCTTTCTTTAAAAAGCCTGATAAAGAATTAAGATTCGCAAAGAACCCCCACCAATTAGCACTTCTGAAACAAATTCGACATTTATCTCAATTGATTTTGAAACACCACTCCGGGATAGCGGCTGCAATGGCCGCACCACTGAACTGAGAAGCGATGGTCTCCTTGTACTATCTGCGGTTATTGACAAATGACAACCTAGATTTAAGGCGAAAGAATGTGTTTGCTTCATCCCTTTTGCAAGAAACACAGGAATGTTTATATTTCATCTCATGGATCCAACAATGAGCCGCTCCTCATACGAGATATTTTGATAAAATCTCCTACCATAGTAAAACATACAGAAAAAATAAACTATTACCATTAGTGGCAACACTGCTTTATCTTGCTGTAATATTAAACATCAAAAGTCAAGGCAAAGTTTGCACTATATCTCTTAAGTTTCCAGATAAAGCAAAATTTGAAACACCACAGAGACATCACGTGAATGAGCCATGTAAGAGGAAACTATAATTTACTTTACAGGTCGACATACACTAGTCTGGGAGAAGGTTGACCAATGCCTATTAGTGCTTCATCTTGACCTGTGATCAGAAAGCTCTTTTACATTATCCTGCTCCTCTTTGATGCACGGTTCATCCACTGCCATTGAGTCCACCCCCGACACCTGAAAAGATGCAATTTTAACACCACCTGTGTGATCTTATAAATGAGAAATTTCAGTTTATGAAGGCCAAAATATTCAACCTTGGAGCATGCAATCTCCTTGAAAGGCGTTAGAAAATCTCTTCCACAATCCAGATGTTTATGATAACTTTCCTGAAATTTAAAATATGCTCCTAATTTGTCACTTACAAGTAATTAATTCATCTTAAAACTAAAACAAGACAAATCACTGTACAAGCACATCATTTAGCAATATGAATAAGGAGACAAGTGTCATAACCTGAGGCCAATCACTAGGAAAATAAATAAATGAAAGCAATCCAATTGAGAATGTTAGAAAATATATATATATATATATATATATATATATTACAATTTGTTCAAAATGACTCGTCACATGAAAAATAAAATTATACTCAGAATTGAATTGAAATCTAATTTTCATTAAATTCACAATAATGTACTTGTTTCTCTTTCTGAAGCTTTGTTCATTTGATTCCAATAATATTTAAAAGATTATTTGAAACATTTTTTCACTGTTACGAGGACAAAGAAAACAGGTAGGGACATACTGCATCTTTATGTTCAGCTTCAACACGTTCACTTTTCACCCTTCTGCGAGGTTTGCTGTAAAAAAACAGATCAGTTAAAGAGCCTTAAAAGACACTATCAAGATGGGCTGCAAAAGCACAAGAACATACCTGTCATCATCAACCTCCATGTCAGAATCAGGATCCCATCTTTCATCTCTATCGTCTTGATCCTCATCTCTCTAAATATGAATAGTAAGTAATTCTCAATATTTACTCAAGCACACAGTGTCAATACAATAATGGTAAATGACAAACAAATCTGTGAAAGCAAAAAATATGATGGATCATTTGAGAATGCCCGTACATGTTAATGAACACGTGGATTTCTTTTAAAAATTAGATATATAATATACAATGCTCTAGACAAATTTCAGACTTCAACTTGAGACGTAATAATTGATTTTCTGAAACATGTTTACAGTGTGGCCAAAATTCTAACATGTTTTGTGATGATGGATTTTTGCCAATAAGCTGTGTCTAAAATAAATAAATAAATCTGCAGATCTTTCCTTTTCAAATGCAATATTTGCAGTTTGGATATTGGACAGAGTTAAGAGTAGTAACTCCACTAGGATGCAACAAATCTAAGCAATGAGAGAGAAATATATATTTCCTGAACATAGTAGCGGAATGTCCACCACGATATGCTCCTACTCAATCATGTTTACATGCCAAAGGATATTCAAAATACTTTTATACACGATTAAGAGATGATATAACAAAGAGTTGGAAAAAAAGTGTATTTTATTTCTCAATAGATACAAAGCCAACCTCTTGTAGTTCTGCGTCAGGTGGTCGCTCCTGGAATGGGACACTTGGTGCATGTTGAAGCCTAGATAAATTATCAAGAAGTTTTGCTCTTATTTCATCCAATAAATTTCGAGAGTTCTTGTTTTCCATGTTACTTGGAGCAACATGAAGAGCATAGACAGGACCAAAATATTCATAATACTCATGTTGAGGCATCTTATCATCCAGTTCAATCCCAAGAGCAACGCTAGTCTGATCAACAACCAATAGAAATTTGTTAATCAGAGAACACTTTCTATTTAAAAAATAGAATACGTTCAATTGGCACAGATATCAGGTATACGGATCAAATCAACACTTGATAGTGCAGATACTGATTCCCATATACTAGGTTTCAACAGGACTGCTAGAAGCCAAAAAAAACATAAGCAGGCATAACTCAAGATTTAATCTGCTAGATGTTTTCAGTAACCTTTTTTTAATAATGCTATATAACTAAATGTTAATCATTGCTTTGAGTTGTGTGCACCAAAAAGCATTTTTCACACTATAGAAAAAGTTTATGAGTCAATCCATTGTGATATCTTCATTGAAATCTTTGTACCTGTATTCATGCCCATTGCAGAGGAGACCCATAATCAAATTATTACTGAGAACTTAATTATCAGGCATCAATTATTCACCCTTTTTAAACGAGACAAAGACAATAATAAGATAATTCAACTAGGAAAAGTTCAAGAAAAATCAACAACAAAATACCTCATAACACCAACAGCGTGCCACATTTCTTATTGTATAGCCACCTCCGCCGAGCAATAGAAGGGGAACATTAAAAGATCTCATATATCTGACACACTCTGCATGACCTTTTATGGAAAGATTGAAACAACCTAATCTGTCCCCAGATAAAGAGTCAGCACCACATTGTAATACAACAGCACCAGGCCTAAAAATTTCCATAACCTTTCCCATTATTGGCTTAAACAAGGACTGATAGCTCTCATCATCAATTCCATCATCCAAAGGAACATTAAGTGAATAATATTTCCCCTTGCCATATCCAGTATCACGAATATCACCTGTTCCAGGAAAGTAATCCCCAAACTTGTGAAATGAAACTGTCATGACCCTATCAGTGGTGTAAAAGGCCTCCTCCACACCATCACCATGGTGGATATCGATGTCCACATATAGAACACGCTGC
Organism: Phaseolus vulgaris; assembly: GCF_000499845.2. NCBI lineage: Eukaryota > Viridiplantae > Streptophyta > Magnoliopsida > Fabales > Fabaceae > Phaseolus > Phaseolus vulgaris. Next base: position 4,965,434 of record NC_023758.2, on the reverse strand, counting down.
ACATGATAAAGAGAATGCAGATTACAATGATAGAGCACTTAAGACAAAATATTTAATACAAAACATTTAATTTAACATTAATAGAGATGTAGAAGGCAATGTCTCTGATAACCCACATCCTAAACAAGTTTTAATCTAACCAGACATATTAAGGCAATAAACAATGTCTGCCTCATTAAAGTAAAAGAAAAATGCACATTAAATCCCCTTCAAAAACAGAAGGGAAGCTCTAGCTCAAGCATTGTTCTCAAGGACGGGAAAAAGAAAAAAATTGCACCCAATGTTAACATAAAAGTAGGATAAGCTCTGGACCCAGCTCTCGTTAAAAAAATAGTAAAATACTACTCAGTTTGTTGAAATAAGCAATATGGAAAGAAAACATTCAAAACAATTGCCTAATTATTTTGAATAGTATCTATATACTTCCCTTACTAACTACCACAAACCACTAGGCTATTGTAACCCATCCGCATAATCATTGTTCTCTAGAACGTACTTACTTCTTTATTCCAAAATACACTTCCAAATTTGGAACCAATAGCAGTTGTTGGTAATATAAGGAATAAATTCAACCTGAATTAAAATGAGAACAGTCATAAATCAATGATATAATGTGGGAAATTAAATTTGGGAAACCTCATGTATTTTGAGAAGTTCCAAAATAGCCAGCACAATGTCATTAACATAGCAAAACCCAGAAGCCTCACACTTCTTTGCATGATGTAGACCACCAGCCCAATTTATTGCAATATCGCATACTCCATGGTTCAATTTTAGAGCACCGCCAACAGAACCTCCTGCATATGTCTGGCAGAAAGAGTAAAGACCATCAAATACAGGGCAGTCTTCACCAACATTAAACCTCTTCAACTGTCTCAATTGATCTTGCTGTGTTTCAGGGGTAATGCCTCTCAAAAAGGCCACATAATCATCGGCATGGAACTTGCAGAGGTCCCTATCTTTGGCAGCAGTAGGCTTCAGAACCTGCATGTGTTGAAGCAATCCGTAGTGGGCTAAAAGAGCATGCGTCATTCGAATTCTATGTGGTTTCATTGGGTGCCCCTGCCCATAATAATAGTTTCCAACCTCTGGATCATAGAAATATGAAACCTTTCTCTTCACACCATCTGACCCTGATGGAAGGGAGTTCCCTCCGCTTTCCATTACACAATCTATAAATTACCACAAACAATGATAATCAAGAAACATAATAATAAAATAATTATAATAAAAATAGGGGGTGGGGGGAACAAAAATTCAGTAACTATCAAGCACAAGCACTTAGTATACACAAATCATACACATAATAACCAAAGTGGCCAGTAATTATTCTCTTGATTGCTGAACACCAGCAGAACAAATACAAACTAACTAGGCTTTTAATTACAAATTAAGGTTTCATCTAGAGCTCTCAGACCTCAAGCCTTTGTAATGTAGTTAAGCAAAACGTGAAAGTGAGAAAAAAGGGCAGAGGTTGAGGTTTTCAGTTTTTAGGCTCCGAATATCTAGGCGAAACAAAGAAAATAAGGGTAAATGACATTCAACAGAATTTCAACAGCAAAAAGAGAACGAAGACGGAAGGGAAACACCTAGCTAGTTTTGAATAAACACAATTACTTTATGAGCAGGAAAAAACAATTATCGCTTCAGAAGAAAAACGAAGAGAAATGTAGATCGGTGGAAAATCCAGGTCATGGAGTGAGTTGACAGAGAGAAATCTCACTTTAGTTTTAGCAGCGCTGACGAATGGATGAGTTCAGAAATTCAGATAGTTGAAGCAGTTCCAGGCTTAAGGTTCCGCCTCCCAAATGGATATTCAATTTGCTACTGTGAGAGTGCACTGCACCATAAAGGGGGGGATTTGAACTTGGTAATTTTGGAGAACGGACTCTTATGCTTTTATTTTTATTTTATTTTGATTCAATATTAAACCTTTAAACCAATAACATAATTTCTATCAATTATTAAACAATTAATAAAATTTTAAATTTTGAAAAGATAATATATACCTACTCTCCGTTATAACCGTTTTTTTTACACAATTTTTTTTCTAATTCTACCCTTATTTAATATATCTTATTTTATTAATACAATAAAGTATTTTGTCATTTCATATGAATTACTTAAAAAAATAAAATTATTTTATAATATTTTAAATTAATATTATTGTTTAGTTTTTATATGACTCTTCACTATTTTCTTAGTTCCTTATTTTAAGGCAACAACAGAAAGAAAGAGTATATTCTCACACATTTCACATTAAATCTCACATATAAAATAAAATAATCTTCATTTTCAATTACTCTCTTGACACTCTATTTTTATTTTTCAATTTTGAGTCATCTAAAATTATTTTTTGCATATATGTTATATTTTTATCATCTTGAAAATTAAGTAAAAGAGAAAAAATGTGAATACACATGCGCAACCTGCATATGAGTTTCCACTAGTAAAAATGTTAGTACTGTTTGGATAGAGAAACTATGTACAATTTGTTTATATAAAACTTTGGATTGCAAAATTTTGAATTTATGTAATTTGTGGATTGTTAAATTTGGATTACACGCTCCATGATTTTATTTCAAATTTTACAATATAAATTGTATTTTCATATTACATAATTTAAAAATATATTATAACTTATACAATTTAAAAATATTTATCTTAATTGTGTCATTTGAAATATATTTTTTGAATTTTTGATTGCACATTATGAAAAATGTAAATCCCAAATTATACACTTTAACATGTTTTTGATTTATGGACAATTTAGAATTTTCAAACACTATAAAAGTACATGAAAAAGTATAGGGATTTTAAAAGAAAGAACCATTGGTTTATATTGGTAGTTATTTTTTGTGAGTTTGACGATTTCATATATCAAGTTAAAGTCTTTTACTCTAGTCATTATATATATTTTTATCATACTTTTATTTCTTCTACTTACAATTCCTTAATGCATGTTTTCATCGTCATTCGTTATCATTGTAAGTGATCTTATTACAGTCAATACTCGTACTCGTCTTGTGTTGACATTATTATGTGTCCCAAAGGTGGTCTCATTCTTTTGTTAGTTTGTTTTAGAATTTTGGTTTTGTCAAAGACATTATAGATTGCTAATATTTTTTAAATAATTTAATTTGATACAACATTATTAATCAATCATTCTAAAAGTATAAAATTGAGTATTGTGCAATCTAGGAACTTATTTAAAATCACATAATTTGGAAAAATTTATAATGTTCTTCAACAATTTGGATTCCATAATCCAAAAATGAATTTTATGTTATTTTAACGTATTGTGTTTTACTTATGACATATATAACCAAGACAAAGGACGATGTCTCTCTACCCAATAAGCATTAAAGATTCAAAGTTTTCATTTCTAGAAGAAATTGCAATGGACCTTTTCATGTGGGTTATGTAAATAGTAACGTGTGTGTGTTATCGATGTACCAACAAAAGGAGTGCATAATGTGGAAAAAATTTTGGGCAACATTGCTAGGAGTTTGTGGGACGGTATGGTAAGAAAATAACTTTATCATTATTATTTTGATTGAGTGGTAAGAAATGAGTTTATTTGTAATATCATATTGAATATTGTTTTTATAGGATTATGGTGAGTTAAGATTAGTATCCCATCAATGGAAGATGAATAAATTTGAAGTCTCACATAAGCATATTAAGGTTGTATTGGAGAATTATGACTTGTTACCCAACACTAGTTACGAGACAATGGACAATGATATTGTTTGTATTTGTGGAAATGTGGTATTGTGAGATGAGTGTTACACTCAATTATGTGTCTTTACTCCTTTACATTGTTATGGTAGGACAATTACGCATGTATGTCCCTTTTAATGTGATAATGACAACACATGTGAGGATGAATACACGGGGTGATATTGATCTATTAATGTGTTGGAGGAAATTCACTCAAACTTGATACCTCATCTTTAACATTTCATAGTCTACATACACAAGAGACACATCAGAAACATCATTTTGTGGTAAGTTATTGTATATAATAAATTTAATATCAATTAACTCATTTATAACACTTGTTATAATAATTACTACAAGATATGTGTAAACAAAGTATAGTCATACTTGATGTTTAACTATGGTCACATTCTAAAGAAACTCTTCCACGAGAACAAACTCAAATTGTATAATTGTTAGCTTGTGTAGTGATGAAGGAGGGAGCAATTTGCATTAGAAAGTCACGTGTTATACTTGTATCACTAGCCAGCTAACTAGAGATTTAGTAATTTTTTTAGTTTGTTTTATACTTGCACCACATTTTAAAATAATTATTATGTGATATTTTTTTTAGTTAACTTGCAAACGTTTACTTTTTATCATAATTATCATAGATAAATACAATATTTAAAAAATGTAAGTGTTTATAACATTAGTTTATATTATGTTTTTTTATAAAATTCAATCGTCTACAAGACTAACATAATCACATATAATCCTTAGTATTTATGTAAAAATTCATATACTATAAATTGATCTCATCTCTAATCAATGTGAGATCTTAATTACACTCTGTCACCCTAAGGAATGAACATTTTGAGTATGAGATTATATATTTGTGGATGGTCTACCAGGAACTCAATAACGATGGCATAATAGTTCCAAATAACTTGACATCGATAGGCTCTAAATGACTATAGTTTTATACCCAACACAACCTTACAATATTGACTTGTAAGGTGAGGATTACCCGTCACTTATACACTATAAATTGACATTGTCTTTGTTTGTTGTGAGATCTTCACCAACAACCTCAGTCTAGCCTCCTCATTATAGTCAATAAACAAGAAAAACATTTGTAATTGGTATGAGACAACCATCTTTCAATTCGACATGCATAACGTTCAAAAACATCCAAATAAGTAATGCATGTAATATATTCGATAAAAAAAAATCACAAGATAAAGTAAACTAACGTTTAAAGGATGTGTGTCATACCCATGTTCAACACAAATAATGTGATGTAGACTAACATAAAAATATTTGAAGAAACTATTGGCTCCTAAAGAGGGATTGAATTAACCCTAAAGACTCAATTCATAGTGAATATGAACAATGAAGTACAATGTCTAACACAAAAGAGATGAGCACAACACAACAAATTTTTGTACTTGTTCCTCCTAACTCTTGGGCTACGTCCATTTTTCTTTTAAGCAAAATACTTAAGAAGTTCTACTAATCAATTAATAATTATGAGTACACAAACATCTCCAAGTTGTACCGAGTACACAAATCAATTTTAATCTTCCTCTGAGACTAAGACCTCTCAAGACACAATAAAAACACTTTAAAAAAAATAACACTACAAAAACTCATTGGATATACTTCCAAGAGTACAAATTTTACAAAGTCTGTACACACAACCTAAAAGCACTTGACTCTCAGTCGTGGATATGAAACTTTTTTTTATATATAATGTAGATTTTGCTCGTGGTTGTTGTCATATTTGTTTGGGCTTCCTTTAAAAAGTTTTTTCCAATATGATTGTTTGATGCTCGACACATCAAGTCTTAATATAATACAACTTCACATATCTTTATCGTTTTTCGAGTATACACTTTAAAAGTAAACAATTCATCTTATATATTTTCCGCACATTGAACTTAAATCTTCTTATTAAAAATAATTCAAATATATTTGAGATATACACTAATAAAGGTAGATAAATTAGAAATAACTAGAATAATAAATTTGAAAAACTTTTGTATCAAATGTTAAGTTTCAAAAACTTTCCAAACTTATATTATTTGAACGTTGAAGAAAATATTTGCTTTTATAAATTAAACATGATTAATACAAAGTTCATTAACCCTTAATAATCATTAAGGTTATAGAAAAATGTTGTAAAATGAAATAAACATTCTGAAATATCTGACTAGATAGATCGTTTAGTGCGTTAAACAATGTTGGATCCTCTAATGCATTGAAGTCTATAAGACATTAAATCGTGTTGAACACTAGACTCCCAAATGTATTTTGACATTATCAGATTGTCTAATTTCAGAAATTCTATAATGTATCTACATTACTATAAAAACATTAAATAAAAATTAATTTTAAAGACAAAAAATAATTAGTTATAATTTATTTATTTTTAATTAAAAATATCTTTCTCAGTAATAATTACACATTAAAAATGTAAAATTACAACAATTTTTTTAAAAAAACTTAAAAGATATTTGTACTTCTTGTAGAACTAATGAATTTTAATATTACTCGTTAAACAGTTTTTTTATTTTTTTATTATTTTCAAACTCAATAATAATTATTTGTAATCTTTATAAAATTAATGAATTTTAATAACATTTTTTATTTTCATCTCACAAACCTTTTAAGTCAGTGTTTTTGGTATTTAATATTTATTTTAAGATAGATAAGTAATATTTTGTTTGACTAAAAAAATTAATTAAGTGTATTAGATAAAAAATATTGATTTTTAGTTTTTGATATATTTTACAAAAACTAAAATCAAAGGATTAAAAATATTGATTTTTTATTTTATTTTCTGTAGAAATGGATCGAAATTCGAAGAAAGAAAGAAAAAATGAAAGTAAAAATAATTTTATAGTTAGTGCGAAGTGGGAACGGTGTGGTCTTGCAGTAGCAGTATTGCTTACATCTGGGGCTAAGTCGAGGAGCAGTGTGGCAACAACGGTCCCATTCCATGGAGTCCCAAACACAGAGAGTGGGTTCTTAGCTTTTCCATTTCATCAATCTTCGTCATCTCAGTTACTCTCACTCTCTTTTGTTCCTTCAGACTCAGGAAGAAGAAGAAGGGGCGCAACATCTCTTCCAACGCTTGCAGCTGTCACCAGATGACGCCTCCATACATTTTGACATTGTATGCATTCTTCTTTTTGTTTATTCCCTCTGCTGCTCTTTCTAGTTATTCATTTTTCTCTATAAACTACACCTTCGATGATTCAGGGTGTGTTCTTATGGGAGAAAGGAGGAGAAGCGAAGGAAAAAGCTGCTCAACATTTTCTTCAATCGGCCAAATTAAACCCTAAGAATGGAATATCTTTCAAGTATCTAGGCCATTATTACGCCAGCATTTCCCTTGATACTCAGAGAGCTATTAGGTGTTACCAACGAGCTGTTGTTCTCAATCCCGATGATTCCGAGTCTGGGGTAAGCGTCGTATTTTCTCGTCTGTTCCATTTGAAAGCTACAATAATTACCTTAACATTATGGAAAAATTAAGTGTTGATTTTGCTTTCTTTCACTTAACACTGACTCTGATTTTCATTTTGTCACCTCAGGAAGCTCTGTGCAATTTACTTGACCAAGAAGGAAAGGATAGTTTGGAGGTGGTGGTATGCCGAGAAGCTTCTGAAATGTCACCGAGAGCTTTCTGGGCTTTCCGAAGATTAGGTTTCCTGCAGGTTTTTCTTTCGATTTCTTCTACTTTTCTAGAGTTTATGTAGTCAGAATCGCAATTTCGCCTTTTCTGTATATCACAGTCTTGTGTATTGTGTAGACTCGTGTAACAACTGCATTCTACATATTTTTCCTATCAAAGCAGATCAAACAATTTAATTTTCAAATTGAAATTCTTTTGACATCCGTCTATATCCTCAACAAATCTCTCTCTAATTAACTCAGGGCCGAAACTGGTCATTTATTGATTTTTATTCATTAATTAACAGGTTCATAAAAAGAAATGGTGTGAAGCTGTTCAGAGTCTTCAACATGCCCTTAGAGGTTATCCTACATGTGCTAATTTGTGGGAAGTAATTTTCAACACTCTTTCCTTTCATTGAATTTGCCTTTCCGTATTTTTTTATAAATATTTGAAAATTTTGTTAGGCTTTGGGCTTTGCTTATCATCGACTAGGCATATATATTTTTTTGATAAGTATTTAAAAGTTTTTTAGGCTCTGGGCCTTGCTTATCAGCGGCTGGGCAGGTTTACTGCAGCTATTAAGGTACCACTTTGCTTGAATTCCTTTTAAATCATCTGGACGATTGATCCCCCAATTGCTGTTTTTGCTTATGGGCTCTCCATCAGTCTTATGGCCGTGCAATTGAGTTGGATGATACCATGGTCTTTGCTTTGGTTGAAAGTGGGAATATCTCTATGACTCTTGGTTCATTTAGCAAGGTACGCTTAGCTAAAGTCATTATCCTGTTGCCTTTCCCGTTCATAGTTGGTTGTTTTCAGTGGTTGAAAGTGGAAATATCTTTATCACACATGGTTCATAGCTTGTTCCTCTTTTTCATTCTGTTGTTATATATAAGCCCCAAAGGAGAGCTAGACTGCAAAATGTAGGCTATTTGTTCTCGTGCTAGAGAATTCTCATATAAATAGTGTAATACAATCTGCTTTCAGCCTTGAAAAATAGCTAAACGTATTTTTGTCAGTTTTCAGTTACAGTCAGTTATAACTATCATTTGTTAGACACCTATACCTTACTTCTTACTTGGTTGATCTTCTGCAGTATAAATGGATGGATTCTAGGGCCTTTAGTTAGCATTATCTGGTGGGACTTTTGAATTTCCTATATTTCTTTTTTCTTGCTATAATCTGGTTATGGCCGAACTTATGTTTAGTTCTTGTATAGTTTTATCAAATTATAGCACCTAGGAAATGCAGAAGACATTATAAAATACTCTGTCTCTAAACCCATACTTGAAAAATGGGAAAGTGTAGTGTATCTAACAAATGTAAGATGAAGTTGTTCTAGTAGTGTTCAGCTGTTTCTATTTATTGATGATATGTTAAACTCTGAGCCTTTCTACGTGAAGGGAGTTGAACAATTTCGACAAGCTTTGGAGATTTCACCACAGTGTGTGCCTGCACAATATGGACTTGCTTTGGGGCTGCTTGGTTTGGCAAAAGACTGCATCAACCAAGGAGCATATCGATGGGGGGCTTCACTGTTAGAGGTTTTTCTCTTCAATTTTTTTGTTTTTGATAATTTTTATGTTGTTTCTTATTATGTTAGACACTTCCATTTTGGCAACATTTAGGAAACATCATTGAACTGACTGCAGGAAGCATCTGAGGTTGCAAGGGAAAGTGCTTGTTTTTTCAGGAATTTCTCATGTATTTGGAAACTACTTGCTGATATTCAGGTATTATTTACTTCTTCAGTCTTGAAAAGCTTCCATTCTTTTATTTTATTTTTCTATCTTTAGGTATTATTTGTTGCAGCAGTGCATTAAATACTTGGCAATATGTATGATGACGTGGATTTTTCTTCACTTATCATGTATTATTCAATTCTATTTTATTTTGGCCTGTTGTAGCTTGCATATGCTAGATGCTATCCTTGGATTGATGATGTCCTAGAATTGGAATCTAATAAGGAAGCTTTCAGTGCTTCTATCAATTCTTGGAGGAGGACCTGCTTTTTTGCTGCAAGACATGCAAAATTTTCATATCAGCGAGCCTTGCACTTGTCTCCATGGCAAGCAAACATCTATGCTGACATTGCTGTAACTTCTGATCTTATAACTTCACTAGACAAAAATTACAAGCAAGATATAAATGCACGGTATGTTCTACGGAATCAAATTATTTTGAATGACCTTGACTATTGTGCTCCCCTCCCCTCAACTTAGTTGTCAAAGCAGGCAGATGGCAGAGAAGATGTCTATGGGAGCACTTCTACTGGAAAGTGACAATTATGAATTCTGGCTGGCGTTGGGATGCTTGTCTGATCATAATGCACTAAATCAGCATGCCTTGATCAGAGCATTACAATTGAATGTATCCCTAGCTGTTGCTTGGGGATATCTTGGGAAGGTATTGTCATATGTCATCAGCAAACAGTAACAACCTGACTTGATAATTTACATTGTCCTTAGTGGTTGGTCCTATAATATAATTGCTTTTCTGAGTTGATATGGCAGAAAAGACAAGGAGACTTGGGACTGTTCTTTGTGCAATTTTTTTTAGCTTGTGTTTGTTTAATGTTTTCAGCTATATCGTAAAGTTGATGAAAAGCATTTGGCAAGACAAATGTTTGATCGTGCTAGAAGTATTGATCCTGGCCTTGCATTGCCATGGGCAAGCATGTCGGTTGAGTCTTGTATGAGGTATAATTCCTCTTTTATATATTTTTGCATTATCATGTAGCAATAGCATGTTGAAAGTAGTCTACATTTCAATTAGTTTACAGGTTTTCTAACTATATGTTGTCTTTATACAGTAGGGAGCTTGAATCAAATGAGGCATTTGAAAGCTGTTCACGGGCTGTGCAGATAATGCCTGTAATTTACTGATTCCTATCAGTTAACATGAAATGTATTGATATACATACATACATACATCCACACACACACATAGTTCTATTGTTGGGATTTTGTGTATATTTCTTGTTGATGTTGTAGTTGAATACTAGAATGTTAGTGGGACAAATCTAGCATGGAAAAGAAGAAATTCTCAGATATGTCATTTTAGTAAAATATTTTTCTCTGGTGTGTGTTGCTTCGTTGCATTAAATTTTTTATCAATTACTATGCAGTTAGCTGACTTCCAACTTGGGCTCACTAAGCTTGCTTTGTTGAGTGGACATCTCTCATCTTCACAGGTTAGATTATATTGATGATTGGTGATTTTCTGTGGTGGTGCTTCTTTTGAAGATGCTGCCTACCTTGAAATTCATATCAATGCTGCATTTACTCATCACAGGTTTTTGGAGCTATTCAGCAGGCTGTTCAGCATTCTCCTCATTATCCTGAATCCCATAATTTATGTGGGCTGGTTTGTGAGGCTCGAAATGATTATAAGTGTGCTGCTACTTTTTATAGGTTAGCACGGCATGCATTTAACATTGACTCACAGAGTATTCAAAACACACATATCAGGGACATATCAATCAATTTGGCCCGATCACTTTCTAAGGTAAACTATACTAGAAATCTCTCAATCTTGTATTTCTGAAACCCCTTAGTGATATTTACTAACTCGTTCTATTTGATACAGGCAGGGAATGCGGCTGATGCTTTGCAGGAATGTGAAAATTTAAATAAAGAAGGTTTAGATCCAGATTTTGCAATTTACCTGTTAGGGTTCTTCAATTTAATTGTTTTATATATCACACAACTGTTGGGGTTGAATGTTAAATCACTCTTGCTAAAATTATTCTCATTCATGATAAGTTTTCTAATTGTTTTTTTTTTTCATAATTCATAAGATGGATTTATGAAGTGAATCAAAGTTGTGTTAGTTTGAACTGTGCCAAATGTAAAGCATGTGATTTGGTCTGATTTTAGTCTGATTTTTTGTGAAGGATGTTTTGAGAGAGAGTGGTGTGAAAATTTATTTTGAATTTTTCATTTTTGTTGACACCATTATATGATATACTTTTTTAGGGGCACTTGATGAAGAAGGTTTACAAGTATATGCTTTCTCTTTGTGGCAACTTGGTAAAAATGATTTGGCTCTCTCGGTAACTAGAAGTCTTGCTGCAACTCTTTCTTCTATGCAAAAGACTTCTGTGGCAACAGCCATATGTTTCATTTGTAGATTAGTATACTACATATGTGGACTGGATGCTGTTATCACTAACATTGTGAAAATGCCAAAGGATCTATTGCAAAGTTCAAAAGTTAGTTTTGTCATGTCAGCTATCCATGCTCTTGATGGACAAAATCGTCTTGAATTTGTTGTCACTGGTAGCCGATATTTCCTCAAATATTATGAAGAAATTGCTGGAATGCACCTTTTAGTAGCACTTAGTAAACTGGTATTTTGTTGCCTATTAATTTTGATTCTTCCTGTTTCCTTTACTCCACCATCAAGAAGATAACATTGAAAAATGTTATTGTATGGTTTGGACAGGTGAAAAATGAGTCTGATAGCCTTGACATTCAGAGTGGAGTTGCTCATCTCAAAAAAGCTATGCACATGTTCCCTAACTATAGTTTGATAAGGTAGATTTTTTGTAGCAAAGACCAGTATTCAAACAGAATTTTGATTTCATAGATTTAAAGTTTCAATTTCTAATTTAATCCTTACAGTTTTACTCAATTTTAGTATGGTCCGTGATAATAGGTTAGGGTTAGGAAAGAAAGACGCTTAAGATTAATGAACTGAAAATATATTGATAGGATGTAAATAATACAATCCCATAACATAATACCCAAATTTGGCCAAGTACTAGCCCCTATCCCACTAGTAATAATGCTAGTATCTCTTAACTATCATACACTTTATATTAAGAAGTAAACTTTAAACCTAATTCAACTTTAAACCTAATTGGCTCATTAGGTGAGGTTTGCACCCACTTATATACTACTAAATGTCCTTATCAATAGTCGATGTGAGATCTCCAACACATCCCTCTCACGCCGAGACCTTCCAACTCATACGTGAGACTATATATTTATGGGTGGTCCAATAGTGGGTGACTTGATAAACCCAACAAACTCTTGTTAGAATAGACTTTAAATGGTTTTGATACTATCTCAAACATATTTTGGTTTTGTTTTCTAACAGAAACAAACCAGAAAATATATAGTTAGGACACCACCGCACCCTAAAGATTACTTCCTTGCAAAAGTTTATGGATAGCTTTGTGTGAACAGTAATTTTCCAACTACTACTGGATACTAAGCGCTATTTAAAATATGTCCTAGCATGCTTCATGAAGTAGGATTTTGGCTTCTGAAATTTTAATACCAAATATAAACTGTTGGAGGCAAATTTGCTACGGAAAATGACAGATGCAGAAAGAACTGACTGATATGGAGAGGACCAGGTAAAAAAGGGCAGTATATTTTTCTAGTTGCAGTTGTGAATAGCATCTATAGACTTGTACGGCAATAGTTAGCAGAACTATGAACTATGCACCTCTATCACCTCTTTCCTTGTGTTCCTCTCCTTCCCCACATATGACTTGTAAGTTAGCTATAGAAAGAAATATACTCAGTTGCTCTTCCATACTTTTAAATTCTAATAAACATACCCTGCCTTCCCAGTGTTTGGAAATGAGTTCTCATTTTTTTCTTTGCCCTAATTTTTCAATAATGTTAACCCAGTCTTGCTAGCTTTTCTTTTGCTGACATCCTTTCTTTTGCACATTTCTCTGGGAGCAGGAACCTTCTTGGCTACCTCTTGGTATCCAGTAAAGAATTAAACAATTGTCACGTGGCAACGAGGTGTTGTAAACTGGAACATCTTGATCTTTCTGATAAAAATGGTTTCAAATCAGCTGCTGATATCCATGGTGCAGGAGCAGTTGCTTGCTATACCACTGGCAACAGCAGTCCAAAGTTCACTTTTCCAACTTGTACAAAACAGTGTTCTAATCATCCTGGAGCTATTAGATACCTGCAGAAGTACTATTTTTATTTTCTTTTATGCCCCTTAATTGCCCCAGAAATTTTGATTTTTAATATTTCTTTTTAGATTCTCATATTTTGATGCTATACCTCTTTTTTATTTCGCTTTATGTGTGGAAAATAAGTATTTCTTGGGGTCGAATAGTTTTCTGTTCTTGGGGGTAAAGAGAGTGTAAACAATCTGGTGGCTCTATTCAAGGCATATGCACATTCTCACTGGCCATGACTAATCTTGTTACATTATCTCAAAATTGTAGGTGCTATCATCAGAAACCATGGAATCATGATGCCTGCTACTTGCTTGTTCTTAACTATCTTCAGAGGGCACGAGAACAAAGATTTCCTCAGCATCTTTGTGGCATACTAAATCGTCTAACTCAAGTAGCTCTTTCAAATGAATTGTACAGTGGGACAGGATTGTTGTTCCATTATAGATACTTTCAACTTCTACTTTGTGCTTCTGAGATCAGTTTACAATGTGGGAATCATATGACCTGTATCACCCATGCCAAAACAGCTTCTGAACTTGTGCTTCCTGATGATTATCTATTCTTTGCACATCTACTATTATGCCGTGTGTATGCCATGAAAGGTGATCATCCCAGTTTTCAAAAGGAATATATGTGGTGTTTGGAGCTCAAGACAGATTATCACATCGGTTGGATCTGTCTCAAACTTATGGAATGTCGGTATGAGCTTCAAATTGATTCAAATGCCATAGACTTGAACTTTGAAGAATGTGTGAAAAGAAGTGGAAAGTTGTGCGATATGTGGATGGCAGCGTATAACCTAGTGAGAGGCATGGTTTCCTTCCAGAAGAGGGATTTATTCTCAGCAGAAGAGTTCATGAAACAGGCTTGTTCATCAGTGCGTTTTGAGAGCTGCCTCTTTCTATGTCATAGTAAGTATTCATTTTGGGCAAGGAGCTTCCTTTAACCAACTTTTGCATGCTTTTTATGCAGTATCACGTTAGCACTTGTAACACTTTAGCAGCTACTTCTGTCGAACTAAAGACTGATATGATAACAGTAGCATTATATACAGACACACAAAAGGCTGAGAGAATCAATCCCATACATTTAGATAATAGAATCAATCTACTTATAGCAATTATGGAAAGAGGGAAGAATTTTCCGAATTACATATATGGATAATTTTCCTAATTATACCAAAAATATGAATAATATTTAACACAATATCTCAATAACTTCAATTTGAATAAGTAATATCTCCTATTATTATTAAAATTACTACTAATACTAGTATACTACTATTATGTATGCCTTGTGTAGATATTGCAAGTTGAAGTTATTTGTCTCTTGATCCTTTTTTCCCCTGTCTCTTCCTGCAATGCATCAATTTAATGTCCATCCAATCTTATTGTTCTTTTTATGTAGGTGTCATCTGTATGGAACTTGTCCGGCACTGCAATGGCTCTCAATTCCTATCACAGGCTGTTAAGAGTCTTACACGAGTTCATCAACTTTCACTTACTCCCTTACCTTTTGTTTCAGTACTAGTAGCACAAGCTGAAGGAACCCTTGGTTCTAAAGAGAGGTGGAATAGAAACCTTCACCTTGAATGGTTTAATTGGCCATCAGGTATGATTTCTACTCTGTTATTAGGTTTCTATTCAATGCTGATTAAAAAAAAAAATTAGGTTTCTATTCAAGTATTCCATATTCCATATAAAAGTGTTGTCATTATTCTTTCATTTTCGTTTGTGTTGGGGGGTGAATAACTATAGAGCTAAATGCTGCTTTCAATACAAGTTAATTTTAGAGATATAAAAAACTTATTTAACCAAAAATTTATTAAAATACCTATAAATAACATAATAATTCAACTTTTTAATTCCATGCAATGCAATCAATTATAAAGAAACAAGTCTAGTACAACATTACTGAATTAATTCAAACAACACTATATAAATTACAAGCTCATAAAAATACTTAGGTTCTTAACATGATAACATTTAAATAGTTAAATAAGGACAAATGTCTTCAAATGCCCATGCACAATCATTTGAAATTAGTAGATTCACATGCTGTATTTGAAATTGATTAGTAGATTCACATGCTATATTTGAAATTGGTGTTTCTTCATATTCATTGATTGCTGTATTTAAATTTGGTGTTTGTTGGTATTCATTGATTGCTATACCTTTTTGTGGATGTCCTGTCTAATTTCTGCTACTTTTTCGTAGAAATGAGGCCTGCGGAGCTCTACTTTCAAATGCATTTGCTTGCAAGGGAGTTGAAAGTCGGGCCACACTCTACATCTAGCATGGAGTCCACTCAGAGTCCTCTGAGATGGGTTATTCGAGCAATTCACATGAACCCTTCTTGCATGCGATATTGGAGGGTTTTACAGAAGCTTGTGGAATAGACCTGAAATATGAAGCAACAGATTTAAGGAGTGGGTTATCGAATCGTATTTTGGCCGTGTTTAATTTCTATTGAATTTGGGAAGGGGAGCACTTAAACAAGTCGTTTTTTTTTCTAATATTGTAAGTGGAAATATGGAATACTTAGTTCATAGACAGACCAAAGTTGTAAGTGAAAATATGGAATACTTGGTTCATAAATGGAACCGTTTGATACTACAACCCCAGAGTGCTCTAGAAAGAATAACCATGAGTAAAAAGCGTGATTTTTCAAACAATAATAAAAAAAAAAAACTTTCATATCTAACATGAAAGCTTTGATAAAAAAAATATGATTTATATATATTTTAGGCGGGAGGAAAACACGAGTGGGGAGAATACTAAAACATGAAAATTTAGAAACTCGAATCTTACCCTAAACCCTAAAAAATGAGGGCATAATTTTATTAAGAAATTTATACCAACCAAAAATTGATTGACAATTATTCACAAAACTAATCCAAGAATCTTCTCTAGACCAAATTCCTATGAAATCCAGAGAACCTACTAAATCATGAGAAATAAATTCCTACCAAACCAACAGTTTTAAGAGTGTGGACACACAACTAGAACCCAAGAAAATTTTGGGTTGGAAAGAGCAAACAAAATGCCAAATATAGAAGATCAAGAGTTCTTTGCAGTTAATTAATTATTCTTGTAGAATTCTACAATATGATTTTCTCCAACTCATCACTTGAATGCCAAGCATCTCCATTTAAGTGTCGGTTTTAGTGAAAACTCACAAGTAATCAATGATAACCTTTTACTTGTACCTTATTCACAATAACTAGACATGATGTATGAATTACTTGTTAAGAGGACTTTAAATATAAGGTTGATCCATAGATCACCTTTAGACTCCATCTCGGTCAGGAATCAAAATTTAGTTTAACACAAGTGAATAATGATGAAAAATTTAATATCAAGTGAATTTTTTCTCTGGATTCTATTTTTGTCATAAATAACATGGAACATTTTCCGGGTTTCTAATTTTTTGCATCGTAGTGTAATATATCAGTTTTTAATTATTTATCCTTTTTTGCTTTAAATTTTTAGTTTTATTCGATTTTGTATCATGGAAGTTACCTGAAGAATTTGGTAAAAATTTATTGCATGATGAGTTGATTTAAGATTCCCCCCCCAAAAACTTGAAAATATGAATAATTTATTTTTGGGTTAAAATCTTGTTTTGGCTCCCCAGTTATTTTGTTGAAGCTTCGCCACTGTTGCGAGTGTTAAATATTAATTGTTGTTCAAACCATTTCAAGGGTGCGTGAAATCAATCAAAATACATGCTTCGGTCCTCCGGGGAAGCAAAAAGAGGGTTCCTTTTGCAGTTGCAGGCATGTTTTGTATCAACGGTGCCCACAGGGGAGGAGATGTACTCGAATCTGTTGCGAAGATATGCGCAGGACTCAAACTTGCTCTGTGGAAGAGCAATTCACGCTAAATCAATCACAGGGTCTATTCCTTCAACCCTTTTTCTTCAAAACCATTTGCTTAACATGTACGTCAAAATCGGAGACCTTTCGTCGGGCCTCAAAATGTTTGACGAAATGCCCAGCAGGAATGTGGTGTCTTGGTCCGCTGTCATGGCTGGTTGCGTCCAAAATGGCTCTGCTTGGGAGGCTCTTTCTTTGTTCAGCCGTATGCACCAAGAGGGAGTTACAAAACCGAATGAATTCACATTTGTTAGTGCTCTGCACGCGTGCTCTTTAACTGAAGCTGAGAATCACGGGACTATGCCTCACCAGATTTATTCGCTAGTTGTGCGGTCTGGATTCATGTCTAATATCTTCTTACTCAATGCCTTTTTGGCAGCCCTAATCAGGCATGGGAAGTTGGCGGAAGCCATTATGGTATTCGAGACAAGCCCATGCAAGGATACTGTGTCTTGGAATACCATGATAGGGGGTTACTTGCAGTTTTCTTGTTGCCAGATTCCCGAATTTTGGTGTTGCATGAATCGTGAGGGTATGAGACCTGATAACTTTACATTTGCCACCGCCCTCACTGGGTTGGCTGCTCTGTCTTATCTTCAAATGGGAACGCAAGTTCATGCACACCTTGTCAAAAGTGGTTATGGGGATGACCTTTGTGTGGGCAACTCACTGGCTGATATGTATATAAAAAATCATAAGTTGGTCGAGGCTTTCAGAGCTTTTCATGAGACGCCAAACAAAGATGTGTGCTCTTGGTCCCAGATTGCTGCCGGATGTTTACACTCCGGGGAACCGAGAAAGGCACTTGCAGTCGTTGCAGACATGAAGAAAATGGGTGTAAAGCTAAACAAATTTACCCTGACAACTGCCCTCAATGCTTGTGCGAGTTTGGCTTCACTAGAGGAAGGGAAACAGATTCATGGCTTGAGGATCAAACTTGAAGGGGACATAGACATTGATGTCTGTGTTGATAATGCTCTTCTCGATATGTATGCAAAATGTGGATGCATGGATAGTGCATGGGATCTTTTTCGATCCATGAACTCCCGTTCTGTCATCACATGGACAACAATGATAATGGCGTGTGCACAGAATGGCCAATCCAGAGAAGCTATTCAAATTTTTGATGAAATGAGGGAGACAAGTGTGCTGCCAAATCACATCACCTTCGTGTGTGTTCTTTATGCATGTAGTCTAGGTGGGTTTGTTGATGATGGATGGAAGTACTTTTCCTCCATGACTCGAGACTATGGAATCTTCCCTGGAGAAGATCACTACGCCTGTATGGTGAATATTCTTGGCAAGGCTGGACTTGTTAAAGAAGCTAAGGAGTTAATCCTAAGAATGCCGGTTAAGCCGAGTGCACTAGTTTGGCAAACATTGCTCAGTGCTTGTCAGCTTCATGGGGATGTGCCAACTGGGAAACTTGCAGCAGAACGTGCCCTACGACGAGACCATAAAGATCCATCAACCTATTTGTTGTTGTCTAACATGTTTGCTGAATGTAGCAATTGGGATGGCGTGTTGATTCTGAGACAACTGATGGAGATGAAGGATGTCAAGAAAGTTCCAGGATCCAGTTGGATTGAAATCGATTAGATTCAACATAACAAAAATCTTCATTTCACATCACTCTTTTTATTTTCAATTTCTTATTATGCACCACATCTTTTGTGATCAATTGCTCTACCCATTTCCTAATCCTCACAACTAAATACAGGAACCAAAGAATGCACGTCCAACTAAAACATAGTAACCACTAAATAGAAAATTTAACTAGCTTTTATACATCAAGACCAAATTCAGATTTCACTTCACAAAACTTTCAAATAATATTAGTAAAAAATGTATTAAAAATAATTTTTCCCTTTTAACCAAGCAAAACATAAGAATAAAACTAAAACTCATATTTGTCTTTTAAAAGACATTTTCTTAGAGACAAAAATATACTGATTTTGAGAGCGTGATATGTGGTACAGAGGAGGAAGTGTGGATACTCTTGCTTCCCCGTGTCTATTTTGTTTTGTTTTTAAAAAGACCTCTTCTTGTGATTTTTTTTCAACAGATAATTTGGAAATTACACGTTTTATTTTATAATTATTTTAAGACTAAAATAACATTAGAATATAAAAAAGGATTTAAATATATAATTATTTATTTATTTTATTTGAAAAGAGAATTGTTTTGGAAGTTTGAAGAAGCAAGGATATTTAATTTTTGTGGGTGTGTATTAAGTTAAAGATTATAGATGGTGATATTATAAGACGGAAAAAGGGTAGGGATTGAGAATTGTGTTGTTTGAGAAGAGAAGAGAAGAGAAGCCAAGCAGTGATGGAAAGGGCGGCACTGGTTCGCTGTCTGCCGTGCTCGTCGGTGTTGTGCAGAACGTATTTACACTCTCACGGCTGCCGCCGTTTATCCATTCCCTCCTTCCCAACCTCTTCCAGACCTTCTTCTTCATTCCTCCGCCGCCGCTCCCCCAGATTGCTTCCCGCTTCTTCCTCGCCCCCTCACTTCCGAACCTCCTCCAACCGCTTCTGTTCCTTCTCCCCTCGAGCTGTTCTTTCTCCCTCTCCCTCTTCTTCTCCTTCCCCTCCCCCAGGTATTCCTCCGTCTTTATCTTTCCATCCATCCATTTACTCATTTGGATTTTGGTTCTCATAAATTTCATTGCCTCTATGTAGCCTTTCCTCAGGTTGAGGATGAAGTTGCCCTTCAATTCGGGTTTCAGATAGTTTCCGAGGAGTTCATTCCGGAATGCAAATCTAAAGCGGTGCTTTTCAGGCACATCAAGACTGGGGCTCAGGTCATGTCCGTTTCCAATGACGATGAGAATAAAGTCTTCGGAATTGTTTTCCGCACTCCTCCGTAACTCCTCTTTACCATTATCTTCCATTCACTTCAAATATTTCTTTACCATTACAATCTACTCATTCTTTGTTTCTTTTCCACAGCAATGACTCCACCGGTATCCCTCACATCTTGGAGCACAGCGTCTTATGCGGCTCGCGAAAATACCCTTTGAAAGAACCATTTGTTGAATTATTGAAAGGAAGCTTGCACACTTTCCTCAATGCATTCACCTATCCCGATAGGACATGTTACCCAGTTGCTTCCACCAATTCCAAGGTCACTTAAATTAACTCCTTTTTTTTCCTTCATTCTTCGATCCAATGATTGTTTGGCTTCACACTACACTACACTACAGCTCAGCTATAACTTTGAAATCTTCCATCTTCCTAAACAGGATTTCTATAACTTGGTTGACGTCTACCTCGATGCCGTCTTCTTTCCCAAATGTGTCGAGGACTTTCAGATTTTTCAACAGGAGGGCTGGCACTTTGAGCTCAACGATCCTTCCGAAGATATCACTTATAAAGGTTTCGTGAAACATTATTCATCTCTTTATCCTTCTGCGCACCATTTGTCCTACATCAATAATTTTGGACTCATGCATTTCAATAATTTCTAAAGATGTCGTATTTGTTTCCAGGTGTTGTGTTTAATGAGATGAAGGGTGTCTACTCTCAACCAGATAATATACTTGGGCGTGCTTCTCAACAGGCTAGTTTTTTAATGGCTTGCTCTTTCCTTATCCTCTTATATTCTGTATTTTAATGGCGTGCATATTTTCGTGTAGAATGCAACATTTGAGCACTTGTAATAGTCTTTAGATGAGTTTACCCTTTGTTGTCAGCATCGAATTTTAAATTATGTTGATATTCATTATTGCAATTTGTAAGCTGGTTTCTCTGGAACCTGAAAGCATATCACATTTTCCAAATTTATTGAATTTTCCAGTTTCAATTATATGTTACACATACTTACAAGGAATTTTGTGACATTTTTTAAAATTTTTGTTGATTTCATTATATATCAGGCTCTTTTCCCAGACACTACCTATGGTGTTGACAGTGGAGGTGATCCTAGAGTTATTCCCAAGTTAACATTTGAAGAATTTAAGGTTTGTCTCAAGAATCCTGTTAAATACTTATTGCACTAATTTTTACAAGATTTTTTTGGGTTTTAGTTGTTTGTAGCCACCAACATTGTTTGATTTATGCAGCTTGATGGGAAAAATATACATTTTCCTTTGCATTCTTACATTGGTGACCGGTTTACTTCCATATAGTCTACTGTGGATCTCAGTATTAGCTACTGCAAATATTTGGTTTTCTTAATTTAAGACATCTTTCATTTGAACTTAATTGGCAGGAATTTCACCGCAAATATTATCATCCTAGTAATTCACGCATATGGTTTTATGGAAATGATGATCCAAAAGAGCGGCTCCGCATCCTAAGTGGTAATAAGATTTAGTTTAATTTGCTCTTTAAATATACTGGCTGAAAACTTGGATGAGTGGTCTTGTTATAATGCTCTAGCAAATCCATGTACTGACAAAGAATACAATTGGGTTTTATCATGTATGTCCATGATAAGCACATCCAATACTACATTAAACAAGTACGAACTTAAGGTTGAGCCTTGATGCTATTCTATCTCAATAGGAATGTCCTTAGTCTTATCTCCTTGAATTCTCATACTAGTAGTTACCTAGTCATGCATGAGGTTGCATTGATTTCCCCTTTGAATATTCTTTTTTTTTGTCCAAGTGCTTTCATAATATTTACCAATATATCCTTCTTTGGATTTATAGGTTTTACTTCTTATATTTCTCTATTTTTTAACACTTTGTATTATACACTGTTATTTTGCTGGTGACTAAAAGAATGAACAAAATGATTCCATGTTTTTTCTGTTTATGATTTAATTATAATGGGTTCAGATTTCTAGCAATAAGCCACTTACTTCTTCCTCTTCTCTGTTGTCCAGAATATTTAGACTTATTTGATTCTAGTTTGGCTTCTGAAGAATCAAGGATTGAACCACAAACACTATTTTCAAAGCCAGTCCGGATTGTTGAGACATATCCTGCTGGTGAAGGGGGTGATTTGAAGAAGAAGCACATGGTCTGTCTTAACTGGTTGCTCTCTGATAAGCCCTTGGACCTTGAAACTGAGCTAGCAATAGGATTTCTGAATCACCTTCTGTTGGGCACTCCTGCTTCACCACTGAGGAAAATTTTGCTAGAAAGTGGACTGGGTGATGCCATTGTTGGTGGTGGGGTTGAAGATGAACTACTCCAGCCTCAATTTAGCATTGGATTGAAGGGTGTTTCTGAAGATGATATTCATAAAGTAGAAGAACTGGTCACAAGTACACTTAAAAAATTGGCAGAGGAAGGTTTTGATACAGATGCCATTGAGGCTTCTATGAATACAATTGAATTTTCTCTGAGAGAGAACAACACTGGGTCATTTCCTCGTGGATTGTCTCTTATGCTCCAGTCCATTGTAAGATATGCTAAACTTTTTGTGGTGTTGAAAATGTGCATCCTTCTCCCATTAAGATTTGTAATTGTTCTTGTTGAGAATCAGAATAATATATTTTGTTTATTTTAGAGGAAACAATATCTTCGATTCATGCAAATAAATGTAATGAGTCTACAGAAACTCATTAGTTGTGTATTCAGACACATGGTATTCTGTCCAATGTCTTTGTGTTCTTTATTTTAACTGTTTTGATTTTAATTTGTAGGGTAAATGGATTTATGATATGAATCCCTTTGAGCCATTGAAGTATGAGAAGCCTCTTCAAGGTCTAAAATCTAGAATAGCAGAGGAGGGCCCTAAATCTGTATTTTCTCCTCTAATAGAGAAATTCATCTTGAACAACCCACATAAAGTTACCGTGGAAATGCAGGTCTGTTATTACATATCAGGCTTGGAAACCTGTTTTAGTGTGAAAGCCATTTTGCATCCAATATATGCTGGTCGTTATTGATGACATTAATTCCTTTTCAGCCCGATCCTGAAAAAGCTGCTCGTGAGGAAGCCACGGAGAAACACATATTGCAGAAAGTTAAAACTAGTATGACAACAGAAGATCTAGCAGAATTGACCCGTGCTACACATGAGCTTCGGCTTAAGCAGGAAACCCCTGACTCACCCGAAGCTTTGAAAACTGTTCCTAGCCTTTCTCTGCAAGATATTCCTAAAGAACCTATTCGTGTTCCCACCGAGGTTATCACTTCTTCTCCTTCAATGAGATAGACATGTTTGCTTTATGATCTGTAGAGATTTACAAGAACCTGCTTGCTAAATGTAGGTTGGGGATATCAATGGAGTAAAAGTTTTGCAGCATGATCTTTTCACCAATGATGTTCTTTACACTGAAATAGTATTCAACATGAATTCATTGAAGCAAGAGCTTCTTCCATTAGTGCCACTGTTTTGGTAATTATAAGCCTCTGCAAGATGTTTTAAATTTTATTTCCACATATCTATAGCTCCTAATATTTATTTGCAAAGTTAATTTATTTATTGGAAATTGTTAGATGTATTAGATGTTATTAGATGTTATCAGATATTTCTATCTATGTAATGGGTTTAGCCCATATTTCTTGGATATTTTTTTTATATAAACATAACCATATGTGTTCTATATACACAAAGAGATTTATCCTATATTTTTCTTTTTCTTTATTTTAATATGGTATCAGAGTCCTTTAGAGTCTCTCCTAGTGAGAGTTTTTTGGGCTTATCAGGCCACGTGCTATCAGACCACCCATAAATATATAGTCTAACACATGAGTTGTTAGGTCTCGTATGAGGGGGATATGTTAGAAATTCCACATCAACTAGTGATAAAGACATTTTATAGTATATTGAGAAAAGGAGGAACAAAATGACAATGTAAGGTGCTTCACGATAACATTCAGGGAGCAACGATTTGATTTGTGAGGAGACTAGTGGGGTTCTCAAGATCTTCTTGGAGGACGTGATTTATATCCACTTATATACTATGAAATGTCATTATGTGAATGAACAATATTCTTGCTAAATTCTGCTATCTTTGCATCTTTTTTTTACTCTTATTAATCTATTTTATCCTTATAACTTTTGTTATTATTATTATTATTATAATTATTGGAGTATCATAATAAATTGACCAATATCATATTATTATATTACTAAAATAGTTAAAAATAAAAATAGTACCGGCCGGTATTATAAAATTTTATTATTGTAAAATAGTATTTTTGTACCGCAGTATAGTAATATTTATATAATATTTTTATTTTATCTAGATAAATTTTAATAATTATTTTTTTGTAACAAATATTATATAATGGTGTTATTGTTTGATTATTGTCAACATAAAATAATAATATTACTAACTTATTGTTTAACAATAAATATTCCTAGGCTACTCAGTGAGATTGTGATAATTGGTCTTTAGTCCATGACTTTTCTAGATTATTATTTAGTGCTTGTTTGGAAAAGGAGTTGCCCTTGAGGTGCACAGACGTATCCCCAGTGGCAGCCAGTGTTACTATTATGTTCATTGCTTGAGAAAGTGGGAATATCCATTTGAAGCCCCTCAAACGACAATTAACTTTGCAAAAATGTGGAAGCAAGTAAAAAATGAGGCGGAATGTCTTGGACTAATTGAAGGTTTAGATAGTTCGAGACTAAAGTGTTTGACACTTACATCTAAGTAGCTAATCTAAGGATTTATCAATCTTTGTCTTCCCTTTTGATGTTTAATTCTCCTATTCCTCTTCAAATCATGTGTATATCAAAATCAACAGCATCTTGTTTGATAGATAAATAATATAAAGCTCTATTGTCAGTAACTCGTGTTATTTTTGACAGCCAATCATTGTTGGAGATGGGAACAAAGGACCTGAGTTTTGTCCAATTAAACCAATTAATTGGGAGAAAAACTGGAGGAATATCAGTTTATCCATTCACATCATCAGTGCGGGGCAAGGAAGATCCATGTAGTCACATGGTTGTTCGAGGCAAAGCCATGGCTGGATGTATTGAAGACCTTTATGACTTGGTACTTTTATTTATTTAAGAGTTTCTAATTTTCAGCACACTGAATTAGCCTAGAAATTTTAATTGTGGTCATGTAAATCCTAAATGCTGCTGCTTTAGGTTAATTCTGTTCTTCAAGATGTCCAATTTACAGACCAACAGCGTTTCAAGCAATTTGTTTCCCAGAGTAGAGCAAGAATGGAGGTAATTATCAAAATGTTTCATGTAAAGGGAGCCCAAAAATGATAAAAGGTGTGACAAGCCTCTATACTAATTATCTATATTGTTCTTTTTTGTCTATTGTCAGAATCGTTTAAGAGGAAGTGGTCATGGAATTGCAGCTGCAAGGATGGATGCAAAACTAAATGCAGCAGGTTGGATGTCAGAAAAGATGGGAGGTCTAAGGTTGGAAAATCTATATACTCCTGTGACCTATTGCGAGGGTGCATGTATTTATAATCCTGTCATTATATCCATTATTGTGATATTAAATGCTACTAGTAATATTCATTTTGTTTATTGGATTTAAATACTAATTGTAGTTTAGAGAATACAACGCAATTATTATTTCATTGATTAATTGAAGTTACGAAGGATGATAGAATAGGCAGAGTTGGTTGGAGACAACAAACGGGTACAAAGTTAGTTAGAACTGAAAACAAAAATCTAACTAACATATCAAAATTACACTATTGCTGACCATTGGATTGTCTACCCAGCTAGACAGTCTATACTTCCAGATGGTCTATCACATGCTGAAAGTTCAGGGTATCATCTAACAAAGTCCACATTGACTTGTAATCTCTATCATTAGCATTACTACCAGCAATGCAATCAACATTCAACAAGTTCAAACAGTACATGAATGTGCTTCTATGAACTGGCTTCATAAACATACCAGTTAAGTTCTCCTTTGTGTCCACCTGCTGTAATCCTCTCCTCAATCCAAATAAAGTGATATCTAATGTCAATATGTTTGGTCCTCTTATGGTGAAGATGATCCTTACCAAACAAAACACGCTTAAAACTATCACAGAAGATGACAGCCTTCTGCTGTGAAAATCTAAGGTTATTCCTTGTGAGTCAACTAATTACCATTCATTTCAATCTGTGACTCATACTTGGACCATGACACGCTCAGTACACAGTGTTGTTTACATGCTCTGACACCCTTCAGGTTATACAGTATGAAGACAGAAAAATAAACAAGCCAGAGAGCCAATAAAAACGCGATATTGTCCCTCTAAGTAGGACAATCCATATACTGATTCACCTATGAACCCTGCAAATATAGATATATACATAAATAAACTTTACCTCAACATTTAAGTGTAGCACCAGACATCACCACATTAGGCCGTTGACATAGAGTGATATAAAGAATTCATCCAGGAATGATATTGTTCATACACAGAAATCATCATAATCTCTGAACATTGTAAAGATGGTGACTAGGGTATTTTCTGCTCTTGATTGTCAGTATTAGTTATCTAAAATGCTCATCCTTCTCTTGATATCCTCTTCCAATTTGGTGTTTTACCATGGAGCTTCTAGTAGGTTTCCTTTGTGTGCCAAGGCTTCCTGGAATGTGCATGCCTAGGGTTTTCTTCAATTATGGGCTTATCTTCATGTTCCAGCTTGAAGCTGCTTTGGGGTTTGGAACTACCTCTGTTTCCCCAGACCTATATTGTATGGTCATTGCTGTTTTTGCCATGGTGGGTTGATTCCTGGATCAGAGTGTTGTGCTCTATACCATGTAGTTTAGGAGAAGAAATGATAATTCTTATTTCATCGACTAATTGAATTTACAAAGGGTATGTAGAATTCAAACTAGTAGATAAGGGGAAAATAAAAATATAAGATTGAGATTAGACG
This sequence comes from Phaseolus vulgaris, assembly GCF_000499845.2. Classification (NCBI taxonomy): domain Eukaryota; kingdom Viridiplantae; phylum Streptophyta; class Magnoliopsida; order Fabales; family Fabaceae; genus Phaseolus; species Phaseolus vulgaris. The sequence goes on along the minus strand of NC_023758.2, from coordinate 4,938,468 downwards.
AATCTGATCTTATTCTGTCCCTAGTTTGTAAAAGAATTATTTAAATTTTTAAAAGAGAAAGTCCTAACAACTTTGACACTACTATTATCTGTTAAAGGTTTGAAATTTCGTGATTTTGTCCTTTTACTCTACCTTTTTTTTATTGAAACAGTACTGAGTATAATTCCTGCTGTATACCTATATATTTCTTGATTATTCTTTCCAGTTACCTTGAATTCCTCCGAACTCTTGAAGAGAGAGTTGATCAAGACTGGGTTGATATCTCATCTTCTCTTGAGGAAATTCGCAAATCTATATTTTCCAAACAAGGCTGCTTGGTAAATGTCACTGCTGATAGGAAAAACCTTGCCAACGCAGAGAAAGTTGTAAGCAAATTTGTTGATCTGCTTCCCACTAGGTCTCCAATTGCAGCAACTAATCGGGATTTTACACTTCCATTGACAAATGAAGCTATCGTGATTCCTACTCAGGTAATATAATTTAATTTTGTTATCCTTATTCATATATTTATTTCTGTCATGCCAGGGCAGATTGTAATTGATCCAGAAGTTTTTTCTTTTCATTTTTCTCTATTGCCTTTAATTTATTTCTATTAACATATCATGGTGTTTCTTCTATAGGTTAATTATGTCGGAAAAGCAGCCAACATTTATGATGTTGGTTATCAGCTTAATGGGAGTGCATACGTTATTTCGAAATACATTAGCAATACATGGTTGTGGGATCGGGTACGTGTTAGTGGTGGAGCTTACGGAGGTTTCTGTGATTTTGATACTCACTCAGGTAAGTTGAATTATATTTAACATTAGGAATAGTTATTGAAAGAATTTAATTTTCATGTATTGTCACTGTAGTTTTTATACTATCAGCCAATAATAAACAATTTTAGGTATGGCCTCTAACAAAATTTATTATGAGTGAACTAATTTACATTCATTTCAATCTGCTTGGATGAATGTTAAAAATATTTACGCTGTCTGTGAAGTCTAATTAAATTCCTTTTAAAAAACATCCTGCAATCTTACCTTTTTCTGTTTATAGGAGTGTTCTCCTTCTTATCTTATCGTGATCCCAATTTGCTGAAGACACTTGATGTATATGATGGAACTGGTGACTTCTTAAGAGAACTACAAATAGATGACGACACTTTGACAAAAGCCATAATTGGAACCATTGGGGATGTAGATGCTTATCAACTTCCGGATGCCAAAGGTTATAGTAGGTATGTCTGAGATAATTGATGCTTTTGGAGCCTGTTTTCTATGGATATTTGGTTCTTTTTCCGCTTAATGACCATATCACTGAGACTGGACAAGACACAAATACACTCCGAGCAAAGATTAATTGCTGAATTATTAGTAGTTGCATCTTAAATGTGCGATTATTGTTTACTTCTCTCTCTTATTGTAGTTACAAACTGTGCTTGCTTTTCATTTAATTTGCAGTATGTTGCGGTACTTACTGGGTATCACAGAGGAAGAAAGACAAAGAAGACGTGAAGAAATATTATCTACTAGGTAAAGACTATGATAGTTTATTAATGCATGATCTTTACTGTTTATGAATATGTGATCATTTGATCTTGTGGCTAATGATGAAGCCGACTAACGTATCTGATGTCAATACATCTCACTTTCTGTGGTGGTGAGTAACAATCGCAAAACTTTTTTCCTGATTCTGGAATCAAATGAAAATTTTAAGACGGCTGATTTTTTGTCAGTTGGATGACATCGGTTACATGTGTGTTTTGAGACATTTTTTAAATATTTTGCAAGTTTATGTTGCCCTTGAATTCTGTTGTTCACTTGTTGTAAAAGTACTAATGAATCATTTGAAACCATTTGTTGTTCTTGTACTGTTTTATGTCTACCAGTTTGAAGGACTTCAAAAATTTTACGGATGCAATGGAAGCCGTTAAGAACAAAGGGGTTGTGGTTGCAGTGGCATCTCCAGAGGATGTAGACGCTGCTAACAAGGACCGTCCCGATTTCTTTCAAGTGAAGAAAGCCCTTTAGTTTCAGGATCGATACTGTATCGATTAGAAATTGTATTTTTACACAATTTCCTCTAATTTAGAATATAACATTATAGCTCGCCCATGATCATTGATGAAGAAGTTTCCTTCCCCACCGGATAAAAAATTAATTCATAATTTTGTCCCTATGATTATACAACTTCTCAAGTACAATTTGAGGTTTTCCATCTTAGTACAATTTGAGGTTGTCCATTTTCCATTCTTGTTTTTCTACGAATTTCTTAGTAAATTGAATGTTTTTAATTAAGAGAAATACTACCCGACTGAACCTTATTGAAAATTACAATTCTTTTCTAGGTTTTAGGCCTTATTTGATGTCTTTTTCTCTTTCTCATTCGGAATTTTTAGTAAACTTTAGTAGTTATAAGATGGGTTAGAAATGGTTAAATGTTAACCGTTAAGAAATATGGTGAATTTCGTGTGTTTAGATCACAAGGAAGCCCATTTACAATTTATAGGAGAGAAAATATATTACTCTATTTTAAACTAATAATATAAATATAGAATTAATATAATTAATCTTAATATCATGAGTTATTATATCAATGAGTTTTAACATATTTATATTATTTTAAATTTCCTTAAAATTGGACCATATAGGTCATATATATTAAGATTTTATTATATTTATAGTTAATGAGAAAAAAAATTAGTGACTTACGAATATATGTTGTAGTTAATAATGGGAATTGATAAATCATTGAACATTTCTTTAGACGTGATTTTCTAACAGACTGATAAATAATGTTAATATATTTTGTTATTTCATAAAGCAGTTTCACACGTAAATGATAACAATATAATCTCTAGACTACTTCTTTCTGAAACAATTGTTTGAAAGACCAATCAAGGTTGTTGTTGGATTACACATGTTATGGATAAAGAAATTTTTTTCTTTTATGACTTTGTATAGATTAAGATTCAGGCAAATAATGAAAAATATTACATGTGTGTCATATACAATAAGCCTTTTGATTGGCTCTACAACCATAGCCAGCAAAAGGATAGAGTCAATACTTGATCCAACTCCAGCAAAGTAAGATAAGACTCAAACAAATATCACTCTTTCTCTCTGAAAGAAATTCACTACAGTAACAATACCTTCTAATGTTGTTGGTAGGTTTACATTATAAGATTTCAGGGATCCGATGAGTGAATAGAAAACAAAGGGATGATGAAGTCTATGGTGCCCTTGGTAAGTGTGGTATTGTTTTCATTGCTTGTATCTTTCTGCATTGTGACTTGCTGGATTATTGTGGTGAATGTTTTGGTTATTGATTCAGATCTTCAGTTTTGTCACACAAGCTGGCTGATGTTTCTTGGTGATGTTATTCATGATAGCTACAAGTTCTTGTAGTTTTGTCACACATTGCATTGCATTGCTTGCCGCTACACAACTTCTTGTAGATGCTGGCCAAACAAGTTTGTTTTGGATTAGGAAAATGTTCCTTGCACGTCACTAGAAATGAAAGAGGATGATAGATTTTGTGGTATTTTGGAAGACACCTAAAACTAATTCTCTTTGTTCCAGGTTACAGCTTTACAGTCTTTCAGTTTCTTTTGTGAAGCTCTGCTGACACACCACTGGAACTAGTTCTAACTTCTAAGACGTGACGCATCATAATTTCATGAAAGGTTTCTGTACAAAACGGAATTCAATTCACCGGAAAGAAACTCAGTAATGTTACATATTTCTTTTGAGTCGGATTTAATTTTCTTTTATAAAAGATCTCTTAAGTCATTACGAAACTTATATCTCAACTAGATTGACACCTCAACTACAACAATCATCTATCACTAAATAAAAAAATATTATTAAAAAAAGAAAATATAAAAAATATGGAAAAACTAAACCAAAATCGATAGATTAACAAAAATCGGTAATCTATACCTATTAATAAAGAATTCTAAAAATAAGATAAATAAAAGTCTATTATACCAATGAAAATATTTTTTATGAATAAAACCTAAGTTATACCAATGAAAATATTCTTTATGAATAAAACCTAAGTTAATAAGTTTATCATTACATGCATTCCTTTCACAAAAAATGTGAAAAATCCTAAACCTAATTTTTCCATCACCTATTACAAAACATCCAATGAACATTAATCATAACATTAAATTTACGTGTTCTATCATTGTATTTTTTTATTTTCTCGTGTCAAAACATATAAATTAAGAAATTTAATTAATATCTTTGTTCATGTTAGTTATTTTTAACTTGTTAATTGTCAATATAAACATTATTGTTATTTCTCTCATTTATGTTTAAAGTATTTGAGATTTATGTGGAAACAAAATGTTATTTATCTAAACGAAATAAATTATCAAATGGACATGTATAAAAGAACCAGTATCAAAAAAATAGTTTTTTTCATATCCAGTCACATATTTTCTATGAGAAACAATTCTAACTAATAAGAGATTAGTCTGAATGAAAAAAATTCTTCCCTGATGTATGAATAAAGAAAAATGATTGTTAACTAAATTATTGGTCTTTCTTTTTAATTACAGTTTTTCGCTCTAAAAAATCAAATTTAATCTAAGTGTTTACAGCTGTTCGTCTATTCGATCCCTGCGTTGAGAAATTCTAACTTAGAGTATAAGATTACACCAGATTTTATAAGTAAAAAATTCTATAATCTTAACAAAAGGAAAACATTTACATAAAATACTTGTGTAACTATTTTCCACAACAAAGGCTTAGTCTATTTTCCCTTTGTTAAGTTTTGTAGTAATTTTTGTAAAAACATTTAATAAGTAGATACATTTGAAAAAATTTAAAGATATGATAGCTAGTCGGTTAAAAGAAAAAAAGTTTGGTGGAATTATTTAAAATAGACAAAATAAAATGAACTCTTCCCACTTTTTTATATATCAAATTAGTTCTGAAAATGACTACAAAAAACAAGTGTTCACTTGATTTATTTATTTGTCTGTAAGCTTCCATGAACAGCAGGAGGGGTGAAAAATAGGAAATATATCACTCAAAATTATGATGATTGATATTAGCAGGATATGATCTTTTGTGTGGTAATAGTTTACTAACAAGAGAGCAGTCGGTAACATTGGACATGTTTCTGGTAATCCCCACAGAATTTACATTGGGAGTGGATGATGATGACATACTAGCAACACCAGAAGCAGACTGCAGCGGTAATCTGTTATGCAAAGAAAAAGGAGTGGCCACTGATTTCAGTAGTCCCTTATTTGGTTCCTTTGGCTGTAACTTGGGACTCATCATAGACTCGATGGGTACCAGTCGTCCGTTAACTTGGTTTGTAAAGACAAAAGTCACCTGAAAATGTAGAGCAGTGAATAATCATAGGCTTACAGGAATAATCATGCAAGTCATGTATAATCATGGGCAGATTTCCTATTTAGGTATTTACATATATTCTAGGGTAAAAAAGGGAACAAAAAATGCATTAAAACGCCAGGACACACCTCATCACCGGCTGAAGCCTGAAGGATGGCATCTGGTACAGAATTTGGTGAAAAATGATGGCCCCAACTTCCTAAATCTTCTTCCAATGGGCTCCCTACCTGAAAAAGGGAAATGTAAGGAGTCAGAACTTATATTGTTTGTTTTTGAATTCCATGAATAGTTGAGGTTCGGCACAGAAGAGTTACTGAACCAATCATAAACTTCTAAATTTGATTTTTATAGCATAATTTAGAAACCATTTGAAACTGTATTTCTTTACTTTCATGTTATTTCCATAAGAAAACCCTATTGATGGCAACTGATTAGAATAAGTGGGGTTTGACTATTTCATTGTCATCTCTAAAATAAAAATTAATCTTCATCCTCATACCCAATTTAAAAAATACGTACCCATCCTACCCAAAAGAAAAGCACGCAACATTTTAAACTATAGAGTATGTAAACTTTATATCCAAAAATACACAAACCAACCTGCTTTTCTGATCTTTTTAAATTCTGTAAGCAGCCAGCAATTTCTGCAAATCCACCTATATCAGATGTTTCTTCGCCAGATTCATTATCTTCTGTTGATTGAGCATCAGTGCTTCCCGGACCATCATGTATTTGACACCGACTGCATTGCATCTTTTCATGGATCTCAGACCTAACAAAACATAATAAATCAGACATTAGACTGATAGTTAAGTAAAGATCACAGATCCATGCTATGATAGACAATACATAAGATGAGGGGTGTCATTTCTTTTTACCCTGTCGCTAACACCATCAATATGAACCATGATTCAATTGCACAATGACAAACTTCTTTTATTATTCTTTTGTGTTTTCAAGATGATTCTATGACCAACCAGAATTATTAATTAATTCGTATGGGAAACAGAAGGATAACACGCTCAAATTGATAATCGCAAAGAAATAGTGCAATATGTTCATATTCAAATGTTTCAGTGGCTGTGCAGAAACTAGTCATTGTTGTTCCTTCCTTGCCTCTATCTTTAGTTCATCACTTTCAAGGATTTAAAAAATCTTGAGGATCCTATTGCAATTAGAATGAATCATTTGAACTTGGTTACTTTCAACGCACGGAGAATCTCGATAATTTCCCCACAAAATTGAGAGAATTATCAATTATCTAGTTTTCTCTTCCCCCTTTCCAATAAATTCCAGATACCAAATGCATATTAATCTTTTGCATATTTGTATCAGTAAACGTAGATCAAAGGGAAAGAGTTCATTACTTGATGTTGTCATGAAAAGTAAACAAATCACGAAGATCCTCTGTTGAAAGAAAGTTACCCTGAAAATAAACAGCATGACAGAAATGAATAAGATTTTAAGAAATGGAATAAGCAGCATCCACTAGAACACATGCGAGAAGCAGCAGTTTAAACCTGTGACTCAAGTCTATCAGTTTGCTCCTGCTGAATGACCTTTTGCAGCCCTTCTTTTGACATCTGACGCTGGTAAACCTACACATTACTTAGCAGAATAGTAAATGGAAATATAAATAGAAATAACTCAATGAAGGAACACAAGCTAAAAGAACAACAAATGTAACATGCATTGTCTTTAATCAATTATCACAACAATATATACCTTTTCTTCTATTGTTCCAGCACTCAAAAATCTATAAATAAAAACTCTCTTCTTCTGTCCATCCCTCCATACTCTTGCTGCAGCCTGTTTATAGGCGAGGAAGAACACAAACAAAAGAAAATGTACAAGAGTGAGAAAGAGAGAGAGAGAGCATGCACATAACGATTGTCACAACTAAACCAAGGGTACTACTTGTTTATCATTTGCTGGATTCCAATCAGGATCAAACAAGACAAGTCGATTTCCACCAATCAAATTGAGTCCACAACCACCAGCCTTGCTGCTTAAGAGAAAAACAAATTCGTCCTGCAACATGTCAATTATTTTTAATATAAGGACAATCACAATTGATGCTTAATGAATTCCAGGTAAAATTTTTTAAAATGGTAAGCATTTTACCTTCAATGGATCATTAAAGCAGTTGACCAACTTCTGCCTTTTACTAATTGATGTGGAGCCATCAAGCCTCAAATGAGGGTACCTTCGTTCCCGACACAATTGAGCAAAAAGATCTAGAGTCTGTTACATGGGAGATAGTTTAGCGTAACAAAATAATAGAATGAGGAATTTGATTTTCAAGAGAAGAAGACATTATATTTAATAAAAAAATCAGTGAGGAATGCATCTCCCCAATGATGTACAAGAACATGTGTCTTTAACATTAGGGAGTGTGCAATTTCAATAAGATGTTTATTCTTTCTCTTTGAAATATCATTTTCTTCAAGATGTTTTTACCATAGGATCTGCACAGACCGATTTTGCAATCTTGCAAGTAGAGAATAATATATATTCATTCACCAGCTCGAGGAGAGGCATGGCTCTATGTGATAAGATTAACTATGGTATGTAATTAAGTAGGATTGCGATTGTAACTACTTCAATTAGGGGATTGATTGTGTATAGTTTTAATTTGTGACTTTTTTTCCCTTATTTCCTTTACTTGGGAGCCTCACTGTCTGTGATTTGTTTCCTTGTCTCTATAATTAAGTAGGATCTATATATTTGTATCAATTTTCTACATTTCAATCTACAGAAATAATTCAGTCTTTACTCTTATCTCTAATTTCAAGGGTGTGATACTTCTGTTTTATTTTATATAAAATCTTCAGGGATAGCTAGAGAAGGGACTCTAGTGTTATTCCACAACGAGGGTATGACTGCCACACAATAGTATAAGATCAGCTCATTCATCTACGTACGATTATTGATAGTAATGAATGAAAACATAAGCCTTCTGAGATTCATTATTTGAAAAAAACAGTACATACAGGATGCTTAATGACCTGACCTCAAAAACTACATAAAATTGACTTTTACAAAAATTAGTCATTTCATACCAGTATGGATCTCAATACATTCTAACTAGTGACTTACATCAGGTATAACAGTTATTAAAAATGAGAACCTCAATATAACTTCACATTTGTTACCATATATACCTGAGTGTAGTTTGAGACAAGAACAATGCGGTCATTTGTTCTCTGACGTAAATGAGCAAGTAATCTTGCCAAGACATGCATTTTCCCAGATAGTTCAACCCATGCTCCATGCCCTCCCGTCCACGAGCCAGACCTACAATGTATACCCTTATAGGATGAGTAGTCAAGTGATTAGCTGAAACTTTAAACTAAAATATCTACCTTCCAGATAACATTTCAGGAGGGAAGAACCGGATACAGTCCTCAAAACCCGAAATTCCTGGGCTCCCACTTCGTATAGTATCATATATAAGCTACAAGACATTTAATTTTGTGAGAATGAAAATATGCATTGAACTTACGTCATTGGACAAGAAGGTAGAAGATGGATTTCCTTCAGAATTTTTAATAGAGGGTCTAGGGTTATGAGGAGGAATTGGATGAAAATAAAAGATTAAAAAGAGACAACTTGCCCATCTAAATGGCATCAAAATTTACTATTATGTAAGAAGAAAAAATTGTCCCAAGAAATAGTTACTGCTGTGATTAGAGTGCCAACAAAAAAGCCCAAAAACAATAAAAGAACATGTCAAACAGATGATCAAATTATACCAACTAAAAATGAAGAACAAAGAACAAAACCAAAGCTAGAAATAAATGAACCGTCTTGTGAATTCAACAATAAGCGTTATTTCATACACGATTAAATGTTTCTATTTCGTGGCATCTTTGGTATGAACAACGCTAACCCTTACAAAGGGCTACAAAACAGTACAAGTTAGTTGGATGTACAAAACAAAAATCTAACTAACTAAACTAACGATTACTGGTTCATTGACACATTTCCTAGAAAGAGTTCAATACACCAAGGTCTACCATTACAAAGTAAGTTTTATCCAAAAGAACATCAAACAGGACCAATTAAACAAGTTCACCCCACCCTCCTCTAGAGAAGAAAAAGATTCAGATCATACCTTTGGATGATTGCACAATTTTTTGAGAGCAGTTATGTAGGTCAAAATCTTTGATTGCTTCAGTTCTTCAGTAATTGCCCTCTTAACCTGTGTTTTGAAGACATGGACTTATTCGTTCAGTTTTGATAATCTTGTTTTTATCCATGTCCAACAGTGTAAAGTACCTTGTGAAAAATATATGTTTGCTCAATCAAAAGTGGACATTACATTTTTGGATTGTATAAAATGTTTGTATAGGTCTGACTGTAGTGGAGTCAACTTGCAGCAAACAACCTCAACTATCTGCACAGCAAGAAATAGGTCGTGGATTAAGATTAAGAGCACAGCTAACCACCCATTACCTACACAGTTACTTTTGAACTGCTTTAAGGTCCCTAGTCAATATAATAATATGCAAGAAATAAAAAATATGTTCAAATATATCAACAATAACAGTGTGACATCTACCTTCTCATAAAATACAGGGGGGGGGGGAGATTGCACACATATATTGTTTTTGTTTAAAGCAAAATAATGTTGATTGAACAGTGCAACAATTCAGTAAGTTTGGCAGAAAGATAAAGAAAAGTACAATACCTTAGGTGGCAAATGATTTGATAACAATGCATTAGTCCTTCTTAATATGAACTGCAAAATTATATAGTCTGGTCAATCTTCAGGAAAATAATACTTCCTTATCAGAAACCAAATAAATTTCTTGCACACGTCATTACCATTCAGCTATCTGCTGTATAATAGATTATTTTAGTTATCAAGCGGGATTACAACTTCACTTGCGATAGGTAAATAATGCAGCTCTCTAAAAGTACAGAGTAAAATCTCAATCACATGCATTACCCGATTAACATTGACACTTAATTCAGCAGACCGTTCAGCACCTATCTTCTTCTCTTCAGCAGTGGCAGAAGGTTCTCTTCCACAAATAATCGGTGCCTTCAAAATTCATGTAAGCCGTATCACAAAAGTAAAAATGAAAATAAAAGAGAAGGGGGGAAACCCTTTGTCCCATTCCAGCATCACATCTGGTGAAAGCATTCAGAAGTTGGTTTATCTTGTTATCTTATCAGCGTCTAATAGAATATTCCTTACATACTATATATTTAACAACTGGATAACTCCTCTTCCCTAATTTTGGTATATTCTGAGTTTTTGACACGACAAGCTAAAATTTTGCAACAATGCGCATCCAAAATATAAGAAGTAATCAATGTACCTCATAGTAACGTCGAAAATGTGCAATACTGCCCAATATTCCAGGATTGGTAAAGTTAACCATTGCAAAGAATTCTTCTAAATCATTCTGCAAGTGACGGAAGTCCATCCAAATTAACAAGAATAAAAAACATACGGAGATTTTGGATTGTAATTAACAAGACAGGTGAATAATCATGCAAAAATCCTCACTTGTAAGGGAGTTCCTGACAATAAAATTCTACGTTTGCACGGGAGGGCTGCCAATGCCTAATCCAGGAAGTTTAGTGAACTCAGAAACATGCCAGTAAAGGAGGGAGAGAAAATAAGCCCTACAAATTACAATACCCGGTTTGTTATTGTTTGATCATTTTTCAATCTGTGAGCCTCGTCACATATGAGAAGGTCACACGAGTCACTAGAGCTAAACTTTGAAGAATGCATTCGGAATGTCTCATATGAAACAATGAGAACCTGCAAATTGGGGAATACTAACTGAGTACATGTGTAGTTCAAGATATTTAAGCAACAGAAGAATGATTAGAAATTTCATTTCACCTGTAAATTTCTTTCGGGACTTGTAAAACTGTCGATCGCAGAGACAACATCCTCTCTTGTACTTTCACATAAAGCAACAAGACGAACTCTTTCACCAACCCACTTTTTTATTTCAGCTTCCCAATTACTGACAAGACTGGTAGGAGTCACTATGATGGATTTTCGAACCAACGGCTTGCCATCAAACCCTTGACTGAGTAGAGTATATAGTAATGTGATGGACTGCAATGTCTTCCCCAGACTGTGCAACAAAGGCAGTCCTATAATGAAAAAAGGCGGGGAGAAAGAAAAGGGTACTATAACAATGAAAAGATTTCAAAGAAAGAAGTTACCCCATATCATCTGCCAAAATGCATCCATGTATATTTGGCGTGGTACACAGCCCCGAGACACAGTCAAACATGAACTGAACCCCTTCTCTGCATCAAGAGAGAAAAAAGTGATTTTGTTGATTTAATACTGAATTGAGCTAAAGTGTGAGCAATGGGGTGCAATGATGATAACCTCTGATGTGGACGAAGGTAACGAACAAGCAAAGGGTCAACTGTAATGGTGGTAAAATCAGTATTAGAAGGGTCATGCTGGGAGTCTTGAGGGTGCCAGAGTACTAAAGGGTCGATCCCCGGGGGCAAAGATGGTGTGAGCTCCTCAGAAACAGGAACATCAACATGGGACTCAGTTACTGGTGAATTGAGTTGGAAATCAGGGAACGCAGGTCTGGGAATAGGAGAGGAAGAACCCCATGGAACAAACCTTTTGCGAGCGGAAAGCCTACGAGTGAGGTCTTGATTGTAAGTGGAAGCATGAGATTTGGAGGATGGAGGTTTAAAGGGTTTTCTACAAACAGCCGCCCCTTGCGATACTGACAGAAGCCGCGGTAGCAGCGATTGTCTCTTCACGACGAGGTTGCCCCTGCGCCGCAATTCAGTTCAATTCATCAATTCAATTCAATGCTGATGGAATAACAATTGATGTAATAGCTTGCTTACCTCACCAGTGCATCCACGTTCTGCGATTTCCGTTCTTCGATATTGTCCTCGTCCGAATCAGAAGAACAAGAATCAGACGAACACCACAGCATTTCATCTTCCTCTTCCTCCATTCCCATTTCACGCCTCCCCGCCAAACCTATTCATTCAAATTTATACCTTTTATTTTCTCCCAAAATTCATTTCTTTCACCCTTGTTTATTTTATGCCAAAAACTACTTTATCCTTTTTTTTCCACTGCTAGGTTTGCTACCTGATTTAAGAAAGTCTTATGACTAAAGTCGAATTAAAAAGATTAAGATAAAATCATTTAGTAAGTTAAAAATGAAAAAAAAATCTATTAGACCAAATTACTCAACTTTTACACTGTTTTAATTCATTGGAAGTTTATTTATTTAAATTTGATTTTAATTTTAGTCCATATTTTATAACTTGTCGTAATACTTCCAGTTTGTTTATACAAATTTAAAAGTTAAAAAATCCAAATTTCCATATGAATCCATATAACCCTTAAACACGTGGAGATGAAAGTCTGATGTGCGGATAAAGTTCTATAATGCAGACTCCAACTAACGCACGATTTCTATGGTTTTCTTTAGTAGATAATTTTTTTATTTTACGAAAATGTAGAGAAGAAAAGAGGTACACAAAATAAAAATATTAAGAAAGAAAATGGAAAATATTAATTTTAGAATTCTTAACCATAAACGTCTACTACTAAATTGGCATCAAATAAGTGAAAGTGATCCCTTTTATACCATTTATTTTAGTATTTTAAAACTAATGATTTTTATTTTAGAAAATGAGAGAATGTTTTATCTTAATAAAAACAGTGGAGTAATTTTTTATTAAGCATTTTTTTATCAAGATTAAAATGTGTCTAATACGATTTTTTTTAAAATTAAACTTATTAAAATTATTTAATTTATAATAAAAGAAAGTAAAATCAGGATAAAAAAATTCTCTTAAGATCAAACTTACGTATTTAAATATATATTAAATAAATAATAAATACATAAACATAAAAGTATTGAAATTAATGAATAATTAAAAACATAAACTTAACATTAAAAAAATAAAATAATTAACCTTTATCACACAAAAAAGATAAAAAAAATAAATTTTAAATTACATTATACTAATAATTCTTAATATTATGTAGATTTATAAAAATATGAATTTAAATTTAAAATTCAATCCACTATTTGGATTTAAATTTAAAATTTAAAATTAATTTTTTTAAAAAAATATGAATTTAAATTTAAAATTAATTTTTAAAAAAAATATGAATTTAAATTTAAAATTTGATCTAAATATTTAATTTCATACTAACTATAATAATTAGTTATTTTTTGTCTTAAATTAATTGTTAATGAATGATTTTATTGTTGTGTGTTATTTATACTTATATATATTAAATAAAATTGAATATAAGTTATTTAAATAGATTTTTGCAATTTAAGTATGGTAAATAATAATTTTTTTGGATAAATATTAACCACGGAAAAACTTAACAAATTGTTTGTACAAATACTATAATAACTAAAAATATAGAATCATTTTAAAAAGATGGCTGCTGAAGAAGCCCCAATAAGAGCGGTGACATAAGTAGAGGGACAGCGACAGCGACCACCTCCTATTAAACTGTGCCGCTTTGATACGTAACTATTTATCACCATTTATTTATTTATTTATCATTAACATTAATACATGCGAAAATGTTTATTTTATTGTTAATTTTAAAAAAAGTTTTAACATTTTATATTTTATGTATTTTTATTAAAAAAAAATTTTATTACAAATATTAAGATATCATAACTCTTTTACAAAATATAAAACATAGAACTAGAAATGTTGAAAAGAAAGTGCTTCTAGATTTGGTGAGGAGAAGCACATATTTGTGTTTTGAAACACTCGAGGGATGATAATTAGTTAGAAAAATGGAATGAAGATAAGTGAATGGTGGGAGATGACAGAAGAAGTAAAATAAAAAGAGAAGAGAGAGAGAGAGAGAGAAAGAGAGAGGGTGGGAACGAGAATGGGTGAGAATGGGGACGAAGCTCTAACGCCGGCGGGGAGGCTGTTTCTGCAGGAAGAAACGAAGCAAGTAATCCACTGCGTGGTAGGGTTGAAGAACCCCATCGACGTGGAGTCAGTGAAATCGGAGGTGCGGAAGTCAACTATGCTCCAACACCCGCGCTTCACCAGCCTCCTCGTCAGAGACCAAAGAGGAGAGGAGCACTGGCGGCCCACCCAAGTGGAGATCGATCGTCACTTGCGCGTAATCGAGGAGGCGCTGGGGGAGGAAGGGGATGAACGGGCCATCAACGGCTACCTTGCCGAACTATCCATAGACTGCGATGGGCTTAGCATGGATAAGCCTCTCTGGGAAATCCATCTGCTCATGGCCCACAAGTGCCTTATTTTCCGAATCCATCACGCCCTCGGCGATGGCATTTCCTTGATGTCTCTGTTCCTCGCCAGTTGCAGGAAACTCAACGATCCCCAAGCTCTCCCTACCATCGCTTCTTCTGCATCTACCCCTTCAAATGCCTCTAACCCTCCCTTCAATTTCTGGAATCTCCTCCTCACCCTCTTCTTTTCTTTCCTCTTTATCCTCGACTTCATCCTCAGGTGTTTATGGGTTCGTGACCCCAAATCCTCCATAACCGGCGGCGCCGGCGTTCAGCTCTGGCCCCGCAAAATTGCTACTGCCTCTTTCTCCCTCCAAGACATGAAGACCGTCAAGACTGCTGTTAATGCGGTAAGTCTCTCCCTCTCTCTTTTCTTCTTTTATTTTTGTTACTATATACTAAATCAAATTATCCTTCTTTCTTCACTCTCATCATTTTAGGCATCCAAAATTCACAACTCCTACTTTTCTATAATTCATATATTTCTTCCCCAAAACAATTTTAAAACATTATATAATTTACTTCAAATTCATCAATTTTGTTAAAATTTGATAAATTTTATATTATTGACCAATCTCACAATTTGACTGACTAATATCATAATATATAGTGATTAGCTTAACTATTAAGTTGACCATTTTTATGGTGAAAAAAGTTGTTGGAAAGGTATTTCATGTTTAATGATCCCACCTTCCACTAGCACCTTTTCTTGACAAAAATTAAATATTGAAAAAACTCTAGTAAATTAGAAAGTCAGTTTTATCTTTTCAAATTTTGGAAGTTTTCTTTTTGGTTGGAGGGGACATATGTAGTTTCTTTCGTATTCTCACACTATCCTGAGTAATGTCTTTTATAAAAAAGATGCGGTGAAAATGAACTTATAAATATGTTTTTCGTGTATATTGGAGTCTTATATTTTATATTTAATAGTTCACTTTTTTTTTGGTTTTATATAAAAAATTATTTCTTTAATCCTTTTTAGTCAAATGCAATAAGCTAGGTGATTCATTTAATTTAACCTTCGCTGATACGTTATGGATTGTGAATAGGATTTATTAGAAGCAACAATCGTAATAAACTACTACTGCAAATTGTTAAATAACCACTACAAGATTAAACCACTCTCACATACATGAAAAAAAAAGCTTTTCGTTCTTGTGATTGTTAATTTTTGCTATTGTGCAGACCATAAATGACGTTCTGTTTGCAGTTATATCATGTGGGGTATCTAGATACTTGGACTTCCGAGCACCTAACGGTAAAATTCTGTTGTATTTTCTAATGAACAAAGCTTCTCTTCCTACTTATGTACAAAAGGCGTGCGTGCACTCAAACACAGATGATGATAACATAATTGATTGGATAATATTTTTGTGTAAGGGCTGCGGGACGGTGTTCGGTTAACAGGGTTAGCTATGGTTAATTTAAGAAAGCAGCCAGGATTGCAGGTCTACTCTTGCCTTGCCCAAATTTACTTTCCTTGTTTTCTATCTGCAACTTCACGGATAAAAATGAACTATTGTTGTTATTGATCAGGAATTATCCAATTTGATGAAAAACAATTCAGGAGCGAGGTGGGGTAACAAATTTGGTATGATTCTGCTGCCAATATATTACCACAGAAGCAACTTTTCAGATCCTTTAGAATATTTAAAGAGAGCTAAGGCAACGATTGACAGAAAGAAACGAACTCTGGAAGCCAGTTTCTCATACAAAATTGGAGATTTTGTTATGTCCACCCTTGGTCCAAAGGTGCACTTCCTTTTTCCTTGTTTTTAGACTATTTAGGTAGTAAAGTAGAAAATTCCAATACTGTTTTATCTCTGAACTGCAGTTTGCTGGGCTTCTAAATTACCGGATACTCTGCCACACCACGTTTACAATCTCAAACGTGGTAGGTCCACAAGAGGAGATTATGATTGGAGGCAATCCTATAACGTTCTTAAGGGCAAATAATTCTGCCTTGCCACATGTATGGTCCCTAATCTCTGTTTTATTTCAAACTCAGGAGCATAGTTGTAGGTGAATATAATTTTGTTCATTGTTGGTGGCTGGTGTTTGGTAATGCAGGCTCTGGTCTTGAATATGGTGAGCTATGCTGGAAGGGCAGACATGCAAGTGCAGGTGGCCAAAGATATCATTCCCGATCCTGAGTTTCTTGCCAAGTGCTTTGAAGATGCATTGCTTGAAATGAAGGAGCAGGTTACGGCCAAAATCTGATATGTGGAGAAATTTGATTTTGTTAAATGTCATAACATTACTGCATTTGAATATTGAGATGCATACGATCACAGGCAAGTAATTTACATTATCACAACATTTACTTAAATCTTATATAGGACTTATCTGTGATCGATCCGGCTCTCTCTTAAGTTCCACACCGGTGGCTTATGGCTTATGAATATTTGGGTTAAAATCTGTTTACATTTGGTTATATAAAAATTACTTAAACTACGTCCTTAATAATATTTTATAAAATATAAATTTAATCAATCCATTGGATTACACCACGAAAATGAATCTGTACTAGTTTTGATTGATGCAATAGAAAAAAGATTAAATTAATTAAATAATATAATAAATTACAAAATATTCTTGATTTTATTTAAACAAAAACGAATACTAATTAAAATTTTAAAAAAGTAATTAACTTATAAATTAAAAATAATGTTCACATTTCTTTTGTTATCAAAATACATAAATTTAAGGAATAATTAAATTTTAATATAATTTTATATCTCTACGTATATTTAATTTATTTAAAAGAACTAATATAAAATTAAGTAGAGTAATTAAAAATTTGAAGATAACCATTATTTACTTTATGGGCACACATGTAAGTAAAAGGGAGTGTCTTCTCCCCTCATCTTTTGAAGATTTATTTCTTAACATTTGCATCATCATGTACAGGGGACAAATTAGTAAATTGCAACTCAAACTCTATTTCTCCCGTTTTTTCTTCACGCAAGAGAGGTTCTTCCTCAACTTTTCCACTTAAACCCTTACATCTAAAAGTGAATACTTTTACGGCCTGCATTTCTTGGTCCACATTAGATATATGGATCCAAAGAACCCTTATATATATATATATATATATATATATATATATTTATATATGATATATTAGCGGGACCTTACCTTACAAGCAATAAGTTAAAAGGAAATGTGGAAAAGAGAAGTGGCAATATGATATGGTAGAGTCCCTATCATCTCAGCATTTAGCGCTGATTAATACAAGATTACGAAAAGACTTTCTGTTCAAGCGCTTGTTATTCAACCAACCTTTTTGGAAGGAAATGACGAGGAAACATTGGTCCAAATACAAGTTTGAATATATTAGTGGGAAAGGGCATGGTATGACGCAAGGGATTACGAAGTATGCTAACACCCTGACGAAAGGGAGTACGTATTCTGCATTGTATTTTATCTAGTCTTTGGACCCACCCCTTTTGACAGCGACTGATATCGACCATTGAAAGCAGTTCACGGATTAAGGATCAAGTGCCGCTGTTCATTATTTTATGATTTGACCAATTTATCTGTTATTGGTGAAAGAAGAAAGAGTGTCCTTGAGACGGAGTAGGTACATATATATTGTGAAGGTAGAAGGATTTGGTTGAGTGAGTGAGTGAGTGAGGGGAAAATGGATGAGAAAGAGAAGCTAAACGTAATGTTGTTTCCGTTTCTGGGTCAAGGACACTTGATTCCAATGGGTGATATGGCAAGAGCATTGAGTGTTAGAGGGGTGAGAACAACCATAGTCACCACTCCACTCAACGTACCTACTATTCGTGGAACCATTGGTAAAAACTCCGAGATAGAAATCCTGAGCATGAAATTCCCGTATGTAGAGGCTGGCATACCTGAGGGATGCGAAAATACAGAGTCAGTCCCTTCCCCAGACTTCATACCCATTTTCCTAAAGGCAACAGCGATGCTACAACCCCAACTCGAACACCTCCTTCTTCAACACCCTACACATTGCCTTATTGCCAGTGCTTTCTACCCCTGGGCATCTCACTCTGCCGCTAAATTCAACATCCCAAGGCTTGTCTTTTATGGCATCGGTGTCTTCGCCATGTGCGCTTCAGAATGTCTGCGACTCTACCAGCCTCACAAGGATCTTTCTTCTGACTCTGACACTTTTGTCATTCCTCATCTTCCAGGAAACATCCAAATGACAAGGATGATGTTGCCCGATTACGCTAAAACTGATAAGTACACAGAAATGTTGCAGGCAATCAGGGAATCAGAGGCCGCAAGCTTGGGGGTTATTGTGAACAGCTTTTACGAACTGGAGCAGGTGTACGCTGATTATTACGAAAAGCTGCAGGGAAGGAGGGCGTGGTACATAGGTCCGCTTTCTCTGTGCAACCAACTGCAAGAGAAAGGCAAGCGAGGGAAGGAAGCTTCGGTTGACGAAGGGGAGATTTTGAAGTGGCTGGACTCGAAGAAAGGCAACACAGTGGTGTACGTTTGTTTTGGAAGCATAGCCAACTTCAGTGAAGGTCAGCTGAGAGAAATAGCGAGGGGACTTGAGGATTGGGGACAAGAATTCATCTGGGTTGTGAGGAGAAGTCACAAGGAATGGCTTCCAGAGGGTTTTGAGAGAAGAACAGAAGGAAGAGGAGTGATTATCTGGGGATGGGCACCTCAAGTTCTGATTCTGGAACATCAAGCGGTGGGAGCCTTTGTGACACACTGCGGATGGAATTCAACGCTGGAAGCAGTTTCTGCTGGGGTGCCCATGGTGACTTGGCCCGTTTCTGCTGAACAGTTCTACAATGAGAAGTTAGTGACGGAGTTACTTGGAATTGGGGTCCCTGTTGGTGTTAAAAAATGGGCTAGAATTGTGGGGGACAGCGTAGGCAGTGAGAAGCTTGAGAAGGCACTGAATCGTATAATGGCAGGGGAAGAAGCAGAGGCTATCAGAAACAGAGCACACAAACTGTCGCAAACGGCAAGAACTGCTGTCGAATGCAACGGATCTTCTTCCTCTTACCTCACTGATCTCATACAACAGCTTCACTCAATTGCAGGCCTTCAAAATTCCCCAAAATCATGTCAATGACTCTGGTATCTCATCATTTCCATCAAGCATAAAGACAAACGACGAAATTAGATGTTTAGATTTGAGGGCTTTTTGTTGAGAAATAAGAAGCTGCATGTTAGACTTCAAATTTAACCATGTTTTTGGTTCATCATGCACGACAAAACACCTACTTTTTTTTATCTCTATACTTACCTATTTCCTTCTTTACTTCATTCCTTCAACTAAACTTCATTCACTTACTTCTTCCATATAAATTTTGTGTTTATAGTTGCGGTTCAACTAGAAAGGTGGAGTAATTTTCGTTAAAACTTAAACTAGAATTTTGTTATAACATAATTAATTATATATTTACGTTATGTAAACATATAATAAATTATGTTATATAACACACGTACACACGCGCGCGCATATATATATATATATATATATATATATATATATATATATATATATATATATATATATATAATTGAAGTGTCTAAAGTTTTTGAAATTCTATGTAAAAGTTTCAACGGAATTTGGGATAAAATCCAAACGTGAAAAATTTCAGGTAAAACGAATGAATATTCCGTGAGAAAAAAAAATCAATCAGTATGACACAAAATAGCGATCCTTCCTTTCGACCTTCACAATGATGAATAAAATATATATTGCAAATCCTGTGGAATGAATTTGAAGCTGAAACATTAGCCACAACCTAGTAGAAAAAATAAGGAATGTTTAGTAAACGTTTCAAATCAAAACATTCAAGGGATAAGGCGTAATAAGTCTTAGACCGAGAGCAAATAAAATTGAAAAACTTGTTTTTTCGAAAACAAAATATCCTCGCTTTTCTTCCATATATCTCATTTTTGTGATTTGTTTATGGACGTGCCTCCTTCGCAGGGTGCAAACAGAAAATGAAAGTACTTGTGTGAATTTTTCAACTCAATTTTACAACACAGAATAAAATTACAGAAAGTACGGCGAAGTTTCACAAATTTTGCTAGAGTATATAGACTTGGTTTTTCACAAAAAGTCAGAAAATTTGTCCCGGAATAATTTTTTCCCGAAAATCCACGTAACAATCTGGACTGAATTTGGGACAAAATGCGACAAATTTCACATCAAACGGATGAGTATTCACCTAGGAAAAAAATCAAACAGTCTCACACACAAACGAACCTTCCTTTCAACCCTGGCATTTAGGAATAAAAAATTTCTTGAAAATCTTATGGGACGAATCTAGGGCTCAAATCTCAGCCAAAACTGAATACACACAATGACGAATGTCTGGTAATATTTTCAGACCAAAAGACCCAAGGAATACAGCGTAGTAAGACCCAGACCGAGAGTGAACAAAATTGATTTTCCGAAAACAAAATGTTCTGACTTTTCTTCCCTATATCTTTTTTTGTGATTTTTTTATGGACGTGCCTCCTTCGGACGGTGCAAACAGCAAATGCAAGTACTTGTGTGAATTTTTCAACGCAATTTTTCAACACAAAATAAAATTGCAGAAAGTAGGGCGAAATTTCACAAATTTTGCTAGAGAATAGCCTTGGTTTTTCACAAAATTTCAGAAAAATTGTCCTGAAATAATTTTTTCCTTAAATTCCACGTAAGAATATGGACTGAATTTGGGACAAAACGCGACAAATTTCACGTCAAACGGATGAGTATTCACCTAGGAAAAAGATCAAACAGTTTCACACACAAACGAACCTTCCTTTCAACACTAGCATTGATGAATAAAAAATTTCTTGAAAATCTTGGGGGACGAATCTGGTGCTGAAATCTTAGCCAAAACTCAATACACACAATGACGAATGTCTGGTAAAATTTTCTGACCAAAAGACCCAAGGAATAGGGCATAGTAAGACCCAGACCGAGAGTGAACAAAACTGGTTTTCCGAAAACAAAATGTTCTAACTTTTCTTACCTATATCTCCTTTATGTGATATTATTATGGACGTGCCTCCTTCGGAGGGTGCAAAAAGCACACGAAAGTACTTGTGTGAATTTTTCAACGCAATATCTCAACACAGAATAAAATTGCAGAAAGTAGGGCGAAATTTCACAAATTTTGCTAGAGGATAATAGGCTTGGTTTTTCACAAAAAGTCAGAAAAATTGTTCCGGAATGATTTTTTCCTGAAATTCCACATAAGAATCTGGACTAAATTTGGGACAACATGTGAAAAATTTCACATCAAACGGATGAGTATTCACCTAGGAAAAAAATCAAGCAGTTTCACACACAACCGAACCTTCCTTTCAACCCTGGTAGTGGTGAATGAAAATTTATTTAAAATCTTGTGGGACGAATCTAGGGCTCAAATCTCAGCCCAAACTCAATACACACAATGACGAATGTTTGGTCAAATTTTCAGACCAAAAGACACAAGGAATAGGGCGTAGTAAGACCCAGTCCGAGAGTGAACACAATCAGTTTTCCGAAAACAAAATGTTCTGGTTTTCTTCCCTATATCTCCTTTTTGTGATTTGTTTATGGACGTGCCTCCTTCGTAGGGTACAAACAACACATGAAAGTACTTGTGTGAATTTTTCAACACAAAATAAAATTGCAGAAAGTAGGGCGAAATTTCACAAATTTTGCTAGATGATAGCCTTGGTTTTTCACAAAATTTCAGAAAAATTGTCCCGGAATAATTTTTTCCTGAAATTCCACATAAGAATCTGGACTGAATTTGGGAAAAAACGTGACAAATTTCACGTCAAACGGGTGAGTATTCACGGAGGAAAAAAATCAAAAGTTTCACACACAAACGAACCTTCCTTTCAACCCTGGCATTGATGAATAAAAAAATTTCTTGAAAATCTTGTGGGACGAATCTGGGGCTCAAATCTCAGCCAAAACTCAATACACACAATGACGAATGTCTGGCAAAATTTTCAGACCAAAAGACCCAAGGAATAGGGCGTAGTAAGACCCAGACCGAGTGTGAACAAAATCGGTTTTCCAAAAACAAAATGTCATGGCTTTTCTTCCCTAATCTCCTTTTTGTGATTTGTTTATGGACGTGCCTCCTTCGTAGGGTGCAAACAGCACATGAAAGTACTTGTGTGAATTTTTCAACGCAATTTTTCAACACAGAATAAAATTGCAGAAATTAGGGTGAAATTTCATAAATTTTGCTAGAGGATATGCCTTGGTTTTTCACAAAATTTCAGAAAAATTGTCCCGGAATAATTTTTTCCTGAAATTCCAAGTAAATATCTAGACTGAATTTGGGACAAAACGCGACAAATTTCACGTCAAACGAATGAGTATTCACCTAGGAAAAAAATCAAACAGTTTAACACACAAACGAACGTTCCTTTCAACCCTAGCAGTGATGAATAAAAAATTCATTGAAAATCTTGTGCGACGAATCTGGGGCTCAAATCTCAACCAAAAACTCAATACACACAATGACGAATGTCTGGTAAAATTTTCAGACCAAAAGACCCAAGGAATAGGGCGTAGTAAGACCCAAACCGAGAGTGAACAAAACCCATTTTTCAAAAACAAAATGTCCTGGCTTTTCTTCCCTATATATCCTTTTTGAGATTTGTTTATGGACGTGTCTCCTTCGCAGGGTGAAAACAACACATGAAAGTAATTGTGTGAATTTTTCAATGCAATTTTTCAACACATAATAAAATTGCAAAAAGTAGGGCGAAATTTGACAAATTTTGCTAGAGGATAGCCTTGGTATTTCACAAAATTTCAGAAAAATTGTCTCGGAATAATTTTTCCTGAAATTCCACGTAAGAATCTGGACTGAATTTGGGACAAAACGCGACAAATTTCACGTCAAAAGGATGAGTATTCACCTAGGAGAAAAAATCAAACAGTTTCACATACAAACGAACCTTCCTTTCAAGCCTAGCAGTGATGAATAAAAAATTTGTTGAAAATGTTGTGGGACGAATCTGGGGCTCAAATATCAGCCAAAACTCAATACACACCATGACGAATGACTGGTAAAATTTTCAGACCAAAAGACCCAAGGAATAGGGCATAGTATGACCCAGACCGAGAGTGAACAAAATCGGTTTTTCGAAAACAAAATGTCCTGGCTTTTCATCCCTATATCTCGTTTATGGACGTGCCTCCTTCGCAGGGTTCAAACAGCATATGAAAGTACTTGTATGAATTTTTCAACACAGAATAAAATTGCAGAAAGTATGACGAAATTTCACAAATTTTGCTAAAGGATAGCCTTGGTTTTTCACAAAAATTCAGAAAAATTGACTCGGAATAATTATTTGGGACTGAATTTGGGACAAAATGCGACAAATTTCACGTCAAACGGATGAGTATTCACCTAGGAAACAAATCAAGTAGTTTCACACACGAACAAACCTTACTTTCAACCCTGATAGTGATGAATAAAAAATTTATTGAAAATCTTGTGTGCAGAATATGGGGTTTAAATCTCAGCCAAAACTCAATACACACAATGACGAATGTATGGTAAAACTTTCAGACTAAATCACCCAAGGAATAGGGCGTAGTAAGACCCAGACCGAGAGTTAACAAAACTGGTTTTCCGAAAACAAAATGTCTTGGTTTTTCTTCCCTATATCTCCTTTTTGTGATTTGTTCATGGACGTCAAATAGCACATGAAAGTACTTGTGTGAATTTTTAAACGCAATTTTTCGACACAGAATAAAATTGCAGAAAGTATTGCGAAATTTCACAAATTTTTCTAGAGTTTAAATTTCACAAATCAGCCTTGGTTTTTCACAAAATTTCAGAAAAATTGTCCCGGAATAATTTTTTCTGAAATTCCACATAAGAATCTGGACTGAATTTGGGACAAAATGCGACAAATTTCACGTCAAACGGATGAGTATTTACCTAGGAAACAAATCAAACAGTTTCAAACACAACAGACCTTCCTTTCAACCCTGGCAGTGATGAATAAAAAATTTATTGAAAATCTTGTGGGACGAATCTGGGGTTCAAATCTTAGCCAAAACTCAATACACACAATGACAAATGTCTGGTAAAATTTTCAGACCAAAAGACCGAAGGAATAGGGTGTAGTAAGACCCACACCGAGAGTGAACAAAACCGGTTTTCCGAAAACAAAATCTCCTGGCTTTTCTTCCCTATATCTCCTTTTTGTGATTTGTTTATGGACGTGCCTCCTTCGCAGGGGGCAAACAGCACATAGAAGTACTTGTGTGAATTTTCCAACGCAATTTTTCAACACAGAATAAAATTGCAGAAAGTAGGGCGAAATTTCAAAAGTTTTGCTTGAGGATAGCCATTGTTTTTCATAAATTTTCAGAAAAATTGTCCGGGAATAATTTTTTCCTCAAATTCCACGTAAGAATCTGGACTGAATTTGGGACAAAACGCGACACATTTCACTTCAAACGGATGAGAATTCACCTAGGAAAAAGATCAAACAGTTTCACACACAAACGAACCTTCCATTCAAACCTGGCAGTGATGAATAAAAAATTTATTGAAAATCTTGTGAGACGAATCTGGTGCTCAAATCTCAGTCAAAACTCAATACACACAATGACAAATGTCTGGTGAAATTTTCAGAACAAAAGACCCAAGGGAAAGGGTGTAGTAAGATCCAGGCCAAGAGTGAACAAAACCGGTTTCCTGAAAACTAAATGTCCTGGCTTTTCTTCCCTATATCTACCTTTTGTGATTTGTTTAGGGACGTGCGTCCTTCGCAGGGTGCAAACAGCACATCAAAGTACTTGTGTGAATTTTTAAACACATTTTTTCAACACAGAATAAAATTGCAGAAAGTAGGGCGAAATTTCACAAATTTTGCTAGAGGATAGCCTTGGTTTTTCACAAAATTTCAGAAAAATTGTCCCAGAATAATTTTTTCCTGAAATTCCACGTAAGAATCTGGACTGAATTTGGGATAAAACGCAACAAATTTCACGTCAAACGGATAAGTATTCACCTAGGAAAAAGATCATACAATCTCACACACAAACGAACCTTCCTTTCAACCCTGGCAGTGATGAATAAAAAATTTATTGAAAATCTTGTGGGAAGAATCTGGGCTCAAATCTCGGCCAAAACTCAATACACACAATGACTAATGAATGGTAAAATTTTTAGACCAAAATACCCAAGGAATAATGCGTAGTAAGACCCAGACCGAGAGTGAACAAAACCGGTTTTCCGAAAACAAAATGTCTTGGCTTTTCTTCCCTATATCTCCTTTTTGTGATTTGTTTATGGACGTGCCTCCTTCGCAGGGTGCAAACAACACATGAAAGTACTTGTGTGAATTTTTCAACGCAATTTTTCTAGACAAAATGAAATTGCAGAAAATAGGGCGAAATTTCACAAATTTTGTTGGAGGATAGCCTTGGTTTTACACAAAATTTCTGAAAAATTGTGCCGGAATAATTTTTTCCTGAAATTCCACGTAACAATCTGGATTGAATTTGAGACAAAACGCGAAAAATTTCACGTCAAATGGATGAGTATTCACCTAGAAAAAAAATCAAACAGTTTCACACACAAACGAACCTTCCTTTCAACTCTGGCAGTGATGGATAAAAAATTTATTGAAAATCTTGTGGGACGAATCGGGCGCTCAAATCTCAGCCAAAACTCAATACACACAATGACGAATGTCTGGTAAAATTTTCAGACCAAAAGACCCAAGGAATACGACGTAGTAAGACCCAGACAGAGAGTGGAAAAAACCTGTTTTCCGTAAACAAAATGTCATGGCTTTTCTTCCCTATATCTCCTTTTTGTGATTTGTTTATTGTCGTGCGTCCTTCGCAGGGTGCAAACAGCACATGAAAGTACTTGTCTGAATTTTTCGACGCACTTTTTCAACACAGAATAAAATTGCAGAAAGTATGGCGAAATTTCACAAATTTTGCTAGAGGATAGCCTTGGTTTTTAAAAAAAATTCAGAAAAATTGTCCCGGAATAAATTTTTCCTGAAATTCCACATAAGAATCTGGACTAAATTTGGGAAAAAACGCGACAAATTTCACGTCAAACGGATGAGTATTCACCTAGGAAAAAGATCAAACAGTTTCACACACAAACGAACCTTGCTTTCAACCCTGGCCCTGATGAATAAAAAATTTATTGAAAATCTTGTGGGACGAATCTGGGGCTCAAATCTCAGCAAAAACTCAATACACACAATGACGAATGTCTGGTAAAATTTTAAGACCAAAAGACCCTAGGAATACGGCGTACTAAGACCCAGACCGAGAGTGAACAAAATCGGTTTTCCGAAAACTAAATGTCCTAGCTTTTCTTCCATATATCTCGTTTTTTGTGATTTGTTTATGGACGTGCCTCCTTCGCAGGGTGCAAACAGCACATAGAAGTACTTGTGTGAATTTTCCAACGCAATTTTTCAACCCAGAATAAAATTGCAGAAAGTAGGGCGAAATTTCACAAATTATGCTAGAGGATAGCCTTGGTTTTCCAAAAAATTTCTGAAAAATTGTCCCGGAATAATTTTTTCCTGAACTTCCACGTAAGAATCTGGACAGAATTTGGGACAAAACGCGACAAATTTCACGTCAAACGGATGAGTACTCACTTAGGAAAAAAATCAAACAGTTTAACACACAAACAAACCTTTCCTTCAACCCTGACAGTGATGAATAAAAAATTTATTGAAAATCTTGTGGGAGAAATCTGGGGCGCAAATCTCAACCAAAACTCAATACAGACAATGACGAAAGTTTGGTAAAACTTTCAGACTAAAAGACCCAAGGAATAGGGCTTAGTAAGACCCAGACCGAGTGTGAACAAAACCGGTTTTCCGAAAACAAAATGTCATGGCTTTTCTTCCCTAATCTCCTTTTTCTGATTTGTTTATGGACGCACCTTCTTCGCAGGGTGCAAACAGCACATGAAAGTACTTGTGTGAATTTTTCAACACAGAATAAAATAGGAGAAAGTAGGGCGAAATTTCACAAATTATGCTAGAGGATAGCCTTGGTTTTCCAAAAAATTTTTGAAAAATTGTCCCGGAATAATTTTTTCCTGAACTTCCACGTAAGAATCTGGACAGAATTTGGGACAAAACGCGACAAATTTCACGTCAAACGGATGAGTACTCACCTAGGAAAAAAATCAAACAGTTTAACACACAAACGAACCTTCCCTTCAACCCTGACAGTGATGAATAAAAAATTTCTTGAAAATCTTGTGGGCGAAATCTGGGGCTCAAATCTCAGCCAAAACTCAATACACACAATGACGAATGTTTGGTAAAACTTTCGGACCAAAAGACACAAGGAATAGGGCGTAGTAAGACCCAGACCGAGAGTGAACACAATTAGTTTTCCGAAAACAAAATGTTCTGGTTTTCTTCCCTATATCTCCTTTTTGTGATTTGTTTATGGGCGTGCCTCCTTCGCAGGGTGCAAACAACACATGAAAGTACTTGTGTGAATTTTTCAACGCAATTTTTCAACACAAAATAAAATTGCAGAAAGTAGGGCGAAATTTCACAAATTTTGATAGAGGATAAACCTTGGTTTTTCACAAAATTTCAGAAAAATTGTCCCGGAATAATTTTTTCCTGAAATTCCACGTAAGAATATGGAATGAATTTGGGAAAAAACGTGACAAATTTCACGTCAAACGGATGAGTATTCATGGTGGAAAAAAAATCAAACAGTCTCACACACAAACAAACCTTGCTTTCAACCCTGGCCCTGATGAATAAAGAATTTATTGAAAATCTTGTGGGAGAAATCTGGGGCGCAAATCTCAACCAAAACTCAATACAGACAATGACGAATGTTTGGTAAAACTTTTAGACTAAAAGACCCAAGGAATAGGGCGTAGTAAGACCCAAACCGAGTGTGAACAAAACCGGTTTTCCGAAAACAAAATGTCATGGCTTTTCTTCCCTAATCTCCTTTTTCTGATTTGTTCATGGACGCGCCTTCTTCGCAGGGTGCAAACAACACATGAAAGTACTTGTGTGAATTTTTCAACACAGAATAAAATAGGAGAAAGTAGGGCGAAATTTCACAAATTATGCTAGAGGATAGCCTTGGTTTTCCAAAAAATTTCTGAAAAATTGTCCCGGAATAATTTTTTCCTGAACTTCCACGTAAGAATCTGGACAGAATTTGGGACAAAACGCGACAAATTTCACGTCAAACGGATGAGTACTCACCTAGGAAAAAAATCAAACAATTTAACACACAAACGAACCTTCCCTTCAACCCTGACAGTGATGAATAAAAAATTTCTTGAAAATCTTGTGGGCGAAATCTGGGGCTCAAATCTCAGCAAAACTCAATACACACAATGACGAATGTTTGGTAAAAATTTTAGACCAAAAGACACAAGGAATAGGGCGTAGTAAGACCCAGACCGAGAGTGAACAAAACAGGTTTTCTGAAAATTAAATGTTTTGACTTTTCTTCCCTATATCTCCTTTTTGTGATTTGTTTATGGACGTGCCTCCTTCACAGGGTGCAAACAGCACATGAAAGTACTTGTGTGAATTTTTCAAAGCAATTTTTCAACACAGAATAAAATTGTAAAACGTAGGACGAAATTTCACAAATTTTGCTAGAGGATAGCCTTGGTTTTTCACAAAATTTCAGAAAAATTCTCTCGGAATAATTTTTTCCTGAAATTCCACTTAAGTATCTGGATTGAATTTGGGACAAAAATGCACAAATTTCACGTCAAACGGATGAGAATTCACCTAGGAAAAAAATCAAACAGTTTCACACACAAACGAACCTTCCTTTCAACTCTGGCAGTGATGAATAAAAAATTTATTGAAAATCTTGTGGGACAAATCTGGGCTCAAATCCTAGCCACGGAGGCATGTCCAGAAACAAATCACAAAAAACGAGATATAGGGAAGAAAAGACAGAACATTTTGTTTTTAGAAAACCAATTTCGTCATTGTGTTTGTTGAATTTTGGATGAGATTTGAACCCTATATTAGTCCCACAAGATTTTCAATAAATTTTTTATCCATCAGGGTCAAGGTTGAAAGGAATGTTCGTTTGTGTTTGAAACTGTTTAAATTTTTTCCTAGGTGAATACTTATTCGTTTGACGTGAAATTTTTCGCGTTTTGTCCAAAATTCAATTCAGATTCTTACGTGGAATTTCTAAAAAAATTATTTAGGTACAATTTTTGTGAAATTTTTGAAAAACCAAGGCATATTTTAAAAAAATTTGAAACTTCGCCCTACTTTCTACAATTTTATTCTAGGTCCATATTGCGTGTAGAAATTCTGAAAAAAAATCACACAAGTACTTTCATATGTTGTTTGCATCCTGCTGAGGAGGCACGTCCAGAAACAAATCACAAAAAGGGAGATATAAGGAAGAAAAGCCAAGACTTTTTTTCGAAAAACCGGTTTTGTTCACTCTCGTTCTGGGTCTTACTACGCCCTATTCCTTGGGTCTTTTGGTTTGAAAAATTTACCAGACATTCATCATTGTGTGTATTGAGTTTTGACTAAGATTTGAGCCCCAGATTCGTTCCACAAGATTTTGAATAAATTTTATATTCGTCACTACCAGGGTTGAGAGGAAGGTTCGTTTGTGTGTGAAACTGTTTGATTTTTTTCCTAGGTGAATACTCATCCGTTTGACGTTAAATTTGTCACGTTTTGTCCCAAATTCAGACCAGATTCCTATGTGAAATTTTAGGAAAAAATTATTTCGAGACAATTTTTCTGAAACTTTGTGAAAAACCAAGGTTATTATTCTCTAGCAAAATTTGTGAAAATGCGCCCTACTTTCTGCAATTTTATTCTAGGTCCATGTTGCTTTGAAAAATTTCGAAAAAATTCACACAAGTACTTTCATATAATGTTTGTACCCTGCTGAGGAGGCATGTCCACAAACAAATCACAAAAAGAAGATATAGGGAAGTGAAACCAGAACATTTTGTTTTCGAAAAATCGATTTTGTTCACTCTCGATCTGGGTCTTACTACGCCTTATTCCTCAGGTCTTTTGGTCTGAAACCTTGGCCACAGTAGATACAATAAGGAATGTCTAGTAAAAGTTTCAGATCAAAACATTCAAGGAATAAGACGTGATAAGTGTTCGATCAAGAGGAAACAAAATTTAAAAACTTGTTTTAATGGGGCATACTTGCTTTTTCCATTATATCTCTTTTTGTGTTTTGTTTTTTGGCGTGTCTCTTAAATGGATTCAAACAATGTATAAAAGTATTTGTGTGAATTTTTCAACCTAATATAGGTTTTGGAAAAATTACAAAAATTATGATCGAATTTCAAGAATTGGAATAGGTTGTGAAAGTATCGTTACTTAATTTTAAAAGTAATGAAAGGTACGGGGATAGAATGAAATTTAAGTATACTGAGCGGCATAATTAGAGGCCCACGTGGGATCTCAAAAATTAAATAACCCGTGAAGTAGATTGCAATTTGTTAGGAAAAAATTTCCAACGCTACTTTTCATTTAACAACTCATTATAATAATGTAATAATATTTTAAATTAAAAATTAAAATAAATATAATTAAAATATTAATTTAATGAATTACGAAATATGAGTATTTTTTAATATATGGTGTGAAGTGTCAAGCTATCATGGCTCTTAATTAAAGTAACAGAAAGAGCAGGTGTCATTATATATAATAATAAAGTTTTGTATACACAGTAAAAAAATATCCACTTAACAACCCTTATAATAATATTTTAAATTAAAAAAGAAAGTAAATATAATTAAATGGATGTTTTGACTATAATTAAGAGGGTAAAGGATGGCAGTAGAAACAAAGAAACTGCTTATTATTGGTTAATGAAGAGAGACGTAGGTAATAACAATAACAATAACAATAATTAAAGCATGCAGTTGCAGTAGGTGCGTGCGATGGGACGGAGAGGTTAAGGATAAGCTAGCGATGAAGAGTGGGGTCCAGAGAGTTGTAAGACACCGGACGAGGAGGAGGAGTGGCGGCGCTGTGGATGTGCCCGCTCGGATCATACTTTTTGCATGGCACGTAATTCAGAGACTTGGGATTCGGGCATGGCTTGAGGTTGGAGAAGAACTGGGAGCATTGCTCATGGGTCCTTTGATTGGGAAGACCAAGGATGCAATTGTTCCTCACGTCCAGCACATTTGCTTCGATCAGCCTCCTGCATGCAGGGCCAACCTGTGTGAAGTAGTTGTCCGATAGGGACAAGTTGCCTCTGTTGCGGAGCCCCGGGAGCTCACACACCGTCTCCGGAACTTCACCGTACATCTGGTTCTGCTCCAGGTTCAGGTACCGGATGCTCTCCAGGCACCCGAAGGACCGGGGGATGGGACCCGTCAACCAGTTTTTGCTGACGTCAAAGACGGTGGCCTTGTTCAGGAGGCCAATCTGGTAGGGCAAGCAGCCCTGGAAGTGGTTGCCCAAGAAGAGGACTTCGACCAGGTTTTTGGCAGCTCCGACGGAGGCGGGGATTGGACCGGTGAGTTGGTTGTTGGCAAACGTGAGGTACCTCGCCGGAGTGGAGCCAAAGTCATCGGGGAGATTGCCGGTGAATTGATTGTTGTTGATGAAAATGACGTCGAGATATTTGAGGTGAAATAGCTGGGAAGGAATGGAACCGTAGAGAGAGTTGAACCTGTTGGTGTAGAGGTAGTAAGCAAAACGAAAAAGAAATAAAATACTAAAATAGAAAGATATTTATTATGTTGTTAACGATTACATTTATAATAATTAGTGTAACTAAAGAAGAGTTACAGATTACAGAACCTGAGGTCAAGGAAAACGAGCTGCGAGGACTGGAGAACTTCCTTGGGAAACTCGCCCTTGAGCCTGTTGTTACTGAGGTCCAACTCGAAGAAGTATTCGTACTGTGTTATCTGAGGTGGGATGGCACCGGTGAAGTTGTTGGAGTTCACGTGGAAGAAGGTCAGCTCCGGTATCCTGTCCAAGATGCCGGAGAGGAGCAGAGGGGCGCGGTTTTTCCCCGACAACCCAGCTCCGTTCAAGTCTATTCCCGCTATTGCTAACTGCTTTTCTGAGTCTGGATATTTTGCACATCGTATCCCCTTGAATTTGCAAGGGTTGCTACCCCTCCAGTCACCGATGTATTTGTTTTTGTCCACAGCACCGGTGAAGCCCACCAGAGTTTTGCGACCTCTCTCCAAGCGTGGCTCACACATCGGAGGAGGAGGTGGAGGTGGCGGAGGCGGGTGGCAAGCCGGTGGAGGGGGAGAGGCATAGGGATAACCTCCGCCGTTATTGGCTATGATTATATCCACTGCTTCTCTTGCCGAGGCAGTAAGCATGAACGAATGAAGCAACAAAGCAGATAGTAGCAAGTGCATGGTGGCCATCTTTAAGTCCTGTAGTGTGTATATGTATCTATGTATATATATATATATATATATATATATATATATATATATATATATATATGATGAAGGAAAAAGGTTTAGCATGGAGGAGAAAAGAAAAAGCGAAGGGTCACAAGCGGAGCATTTTCCTTTTGGTGTGTGAAGTATGCAATGCATTGAGAACCATAGAGAAGTGTAGATATTAATTTGGAATACCCGTGAATTAAATAAGGGGTTTCTTATGACATTTCCGATCTCCAACGTCGGCAACTGTATGTCTCTACGTGCAAATTAAAGATGGGCGCCACCTACATGTGCGCATTATTTATTGTTCTCACTCTCTGTTTTTCAAACCATTTCCTTCTTAAGTTCTGTTATGCTATTTCAGTAGGTCCATTTGATTCCTAAGTTCATGTGGTACATGTTTCTTCTTATTTATATCACTTGTGGACACTCAAACCATGCTACATTCTCAACAACATAATTAATTCTCAATTCACACTCATAAAACGATACTCTAATACAACAAAACTAACGATTAATACAAACATTCAAAGCGAATACTCTTTTGCGCAAACTATGGAGCAATGGGATCAATATCAACAATAATGTTAATTCAGAACAATATCAGACAATTTGTTAAATACAATATTGTTTTGGTTAAAACTTGTGAATTTAAGCAACTCAATAAGTGTTTTTTTTTGTCATAGTTGGGTTATATTGGAAATGATGTTTTAACCATTCTGGGAGTTATATATGTGATGGGTTTAAAATCTTTCTGGGGGATTTTCTTTTACATCCAAAATAAATTTTGGATAATAGAAACAAACTCTGAAATTAAAGATTTGGAGTATGAGAATACAAATTTTGACTCTATTAAACCCTTAGTTGTTGTTTAACCTCACAACTCTGATAACATAATTGTTAATGACCCTATAAGTTTGATAGGGATTCACACACAATGATTGTCATAAAAGCGTTCTTTAACAAAAGATCCAACACTTAAAAGAACATCCATTGGTTGTAAAACGAGTCGAGCAGAGGACAACGTAACTTTACCCGACACTTCAACTTTTAAAAAATCTCACAAATCCAGAATAATACAATTATGTCTGACAATTATTTAGTACAATTAAGTCTGACAACTATTTAGTACAATTTTTCTGACAGTTATTTAAGGACTCAAAACAAAAAATGGAACAAGTAATGCATCGTTGACCATATACTAATATTATTGACCAAGTTATTACAAATATTATTCGTCTTCCTACAAATGCCCTTAAAATGACAATTTCTGCAAAGTGATGCATATCCGAAGCGGAAAAAGATAAGGAAATAAAACCTTGGGTTTCTAATAGAAAGACTTCAAGATACTATATTGACGTCAAAAATAGATTCAGAAAGTGGGTCCAAATTCGTCATCAAATATCCCATTTCTCGGGTTTACCATAAGTTAAGAATGGGGTTTAGTAAATTCTCTAAAAGTTTATTTCAACACTTATTAATCATTAATAAATATATTCAATCAAATTATTTAAAATCTTAATTAAAATTAGAAAAAAATACATATTTACAATTAAAATCTTAACTAATTGAAAATCTCTAGTCGATGTAGAATTTCCAACACATCCTCACGTCGGGAGTGATAACTTGTAGGATCGAAATGACTTTGATACCATATTACTAAGTATACTTTAAGCTTAAGTCTACCCATAAAACTGATTGAGGTTTGCACCCACTTATATACAATGAAATGTCATCATCTCTAGTCAATGTGATCTCCAACATTACAAACTTTAAATATTAAATAATATTAATTATTATTTTAAAAATTATAAAATACATTTCTTACATTTAGTTTGAATGTTCTGATTTGATGTTATTTAAATTTTTATCTAAAACAATGATACTCATTGTGGGAATAGATAAATGAAAATATATACTTTAATAATTAGTTAAGATTTAGAGATAGATAATTAACTAAAATTTATAAATTATTATGAGAATAAGATATGAAGAAGATACTCAACTTGAAAATTGTGATTCTGAGACCATCTTTAAGACCTGTTCCTGCTAGGGAGATGAGACCTAGAGAACTATTGAAGTCTTCTTCTCCTTCCTTCGGTCGGGTAGGTGATTGGATGATGAACTGTGATTCTTCTCGTCCCCTTCCTTATCCTTCGGTACTCGGCGCTCGGTCGTCGGGCGAATCACCGGATGGTGGGGGTACCTGCGAAGGCACTCCGACGCTCAAGTCAGTAAAGCGGGTGGTCAGCTCTCGGGTAGGTGAACAGTAATAAATGACATACCTTACTCCTTGGAATGCGTGCTATTTATATTATTCTAATGGGCCTACCTTGTTGGGCCCGTTTATCGAGGTGGATACCGCTTAGGGTTGCATTATCTAATTCTTGATGATGGATTAGCTTCACTGATCTCGGTTTGAGCGTTAATTGTAATGGGGTTCGGCCATCGGCCCAATTCTCATGGTGAGGGTCGGCCATCGGCCAAATACCTATGGTCTTCGGCTGTCTCAGTTAAGTCTTCTAAGGTCTTGGTCTCTCGGCCAAGTCTCCAAAGGTCTTGGCCTCTCGGTCTCTCGGCCAAGTTTCCAAAGGTCTCGACCTCTCGATCGCTCGGCCAAGTCTCCAAAGGTCTCGACCTCTCGGTCTGTCGGCCAAGTCTCCAAAGGTCTTGGCCTCTCGGTCTCTCGGTCAGGTTGACTAGGCATCGGGCAGCCAGGTGGGTCCCAGCCTCGCCTAGTACCGGTACACTTGCCCCCCAGGCTCAAGGGCAGATGCGTAAGTTATGTCCGATGAGTCTTTAATGATGGGAGTTGGTCGGCCTCCCTTGGACGTGCGGACGTTTCATTTCTCGAGGTATGACTTGACTAGGCGGCGTGACATGACCTCAAACGGCGCGACGTGACGTGCATTGATGAGGGGTTTTTTGGGCGGGGGAGTTTATGGACCGTTAGATCTACAAGATCCAACGGTTGAGATTGGTTTGATGTTTCGCATTCTGAGGCCCATGGGCCCTATATATAGGGGTCCACCAGTGTCACACTCTTGTATTTTCTATTGGAGTGAGCGAACTGGTAGCCGAGTGATCTCTCGCCCTCATCATGTCGAGCCGGTCTCGGCCTACATCCTCTTCTTCCGCCCATCCCATGTGTCTTATTGGTCATCCGATTTCCCCCTTCCGATTTCTTCTTCTTCTTCTTCTTCTTCTTCTTCTTCTTCTTCTTCTTCTTCTTCTTCTTCTTCTTCTTCTTCTTCTTCTTCTTCTTCTTCTGACGGTTGCGTCGACGTTGTGCCTTGTGGGCCAACCGAGAGAGTGTGCATAGGGCGACCGGGCGACGGTCCCCCTTTCTTCTAATATGTATACTTGTTTCTTTTCCGACCTCCACGTGTCCTTGCCCTTTGATACGTTCACGATGGGCGTCCTTCGGGCGCTCAACGTGGCGCCCACCCAGGTTCATCCGAACACCTGGGTGTCCCTTTAGGCCTTCCGCCTGTTGTGCGACGTAATGCGCCTTCACCCTTCTCCCTCTTGCTTTCTCTGTTATTATGCCTCTCACCCTGCTAAGAAGGCCTCGTGGCATTCGTTGGTTGGGCGGACGGGTAATGTGTTGTTCGGCCTCTTTGTCGGTTCATATAAGAGGTTTAAGGAGCGCTTTGTAAAAGTGATCATTCGGCCAGAGGCGACGACCATTTTTTTCGACAAGTCCGGTGGATCGAGGTTCCCTCTCTACTGGACTCGCAAGCCTTGCGGGTTCAAAGAATGGCCGAGGCCGACAGAGGGTGCCGATGAGCTGGAGATTCTCTCGCTCTTTGACGCCCTCCCGAGGAGGCTTCCATGTCGGACGCTGATCGGGGCTTACGCTAAGCCTGGGCATTGGGCGGCCGTTCGGGGTATGGGGTTTTTTTTTTTTATCGTGTTTAGTCGGTTGGTGGGTCGTCCGTCATTACTTTGTTTTTTAACTTGTGTTTTATTTTTTCTCGCAGAAACCATGGTGAACGAGCGTCCAAATGCCGTTAGTGTCCTCGACAAACATCGGCAAAAAGCGGCCGAGCGTAAGGGCCGTCACAGCTTGGAGGTGATGCCTCCGACCGACGATGTGGCGGCCAAGTCCAAAGATAGGGCCGGCCCTTCCCAAAAGTCCAAGAAACGGTCGAGGGAGGGTAGCAACATTGCTACGACCACCCGATCGCCCGGCTCGATGCCGACGCCTCCTCCTCCTCGTCGAGAAGTGGTCGAGGTGGTGTAGCCTTCACCCCGCTCCCGCTCGGGTTCTTCCGACGCCGTGGCGAGATCCACGCCCACTCCTTTCGATCTTATGGGGCGTGGCCATCAATTTACGCGAAGGGTGCGTGTGGCGCTTCCTGACGAGTCTCGGGAGACGCTTCGAGACGTCCCCCCCATGGACCTCCTGAGGAGCGGCCTCGAGCTCATGTGCCGCTCGGTTGTTCTCATGCAGCACGGTCTCCAGGGGCGAGACCGACATGAGGAGGTCGTGTCGCAGCTGGAGCATCAGCTCTTGGAGGCCACCCAGTCTTTGAAGCAATCTATGGCCGCCAATGCTGACCTCTCAGCCAAGATTGCTAAGGAAGCGGCCGAGCGGGAATTGGCGCAATCTGAGGTCGTTGAAGTGAAGCGCCAGCTGGAGGCTGAGCGGAGGAGGGCGGCCACTGAGATCGCCCAATTGAAAAAAGTGGCCGAGGAGAGGGGTGAGAAACTAGCCGCCTCGGTTGCTGAGATGACCGCCCTTCAAGCGGCTAAAGACAAGGTCGAGGCCGAGTTGGATGAGAATTATGAGGAGGCTGAGGAGCTGCTGAAGCAATGTTTTGAACGAGCCGTGCGTCAAGCGCATGTGCTATATGGCGGGCCGCCGGCCACTGGTGAGTTTGACCTTGACTGTGAGGTCTACCAAGGTCGATTAATGCCAAGTGCTGAAGTGGTCGCCTTAACTGCTCAGGAAACTGAATCGGTCGGGACCGAGAAGGGGGAGGCCGAGGTTCGGGGTAAGGAGGTCGAGGCTGAGGAGGGTGAGTGCGTTAACATCCAGGATTAGGTTCATCTTTGGCCGGGTTGTGGCCTTTTCCTTTTTTTTTAGCATCCTCCGAGGCCGGGGCGTGACCTTCTTATTCTGTGTTTTGATGTATCACCCGATGCTTCTTGTTTATCAATATATCGTCCAACTTTTCCTTTATCAATTTTGGCATGAAAATTGACAAGTTAACCAATCGGTCTCCCATTGACTCGGGCGGTCGGTCGTGACTGCGAATGTTTAAAATATGAGTTAGTAAGACATGGGCGATCGACCATTAATTGCGAGCGTTAAATTTGAGCAAGTAAAATATGGGCGATCGGCCATTAATTACGAATGTTAAATGCGAGCAAGTAAAATATGGGCGAACGACCATCAATTGCGAATGTTAAATTCGAGCAAGTAAAATATGGGCGATCGGCCATCAATTGCGAATGTTAAATTCGAGCAAGTAAAATATGGGTGATCGTCCATCAATTGCGAATGTTAAATTCGAGCAAGTAAAATATGGGTGATCGGCCATCAATTGCGAATGTTAATTTCGAGCAAGTAAAATATGGGCGATCGGCCATCAATTGCGAATGTTAAATTCGAGCAAGTAAAATATGGGCGATCCGCCATCAATTGCGAATGTTAAATTCGAGCAAGTAAAATATGGGCGATCCGCCATCAATTGCGAATGTTAAATTCGAGCAAGTAAAATATGGCGGTCGGCCAATACTTGCGATGTTGATCGAGCAAGTTTGGCGAGCGGGCGGCCAGCACTTGCGATGTTAATCGAGCAAGTGGGCGGTCGGCCAATACTTGCGATGTTGATCGAGCAAGTTTGACGAGCAGTCGGCCGACACTTGCGATGTTAATTGAGCAAGTGGGCAGTCGGTCGGCGCTTGTTCGGTGGAATATTTTCAACAGGTGGTGGCAAAATATTTCCAATATTTTGATAAGAACGCCTCGTTAAAACCTCCCTGGTTGGGTGAGGAAAGAGTGCACGATTTTATTAATTTTTAGCTGTAATAGAACTTGAGGTGCATGGCATTCCACGTCCTCGGTACAATTTTCCCTGAAAGCCATTCTAGATGATAAGCTCCTCCTTGTGCGACTTCCCGGACTCGGAACGGTCCCTCCCAGTTGGATGAGAACTTCCCTTCATTTTTTCTTGCGTCACTGCGCATTCTCCAGACAATATCGCACTTTCTGGAAACCTCTCGGTCGGACTTTGGTGTTGTACCGTCTGGTCGCCCGGGCTTTGCAGGCGGCCTCCCAAATCTTGCTTTTGTCATGGAGCTCACTTATCAGGTCGAGGTTGACCGCTAGACTTTCCTCGTTTAGGGTGAGATCGAACATTTGCCGTCGCATGGTAGGCTCGGCCACCTCAACTGGGATCATGGCCTCTGTCCCGTATGTCAGGCTATAGGGTGTCTCCTGCGTGGTAGTTTGGGGTGCACCTGTACTCCCAAAGTACCTCGATCAGTTCATCGGTCCATCGGCCCTTTGCTTTGCCCAACCGCTTTTTGAGCTCGTTGAGTATGACTTTGTTGGCGGCCTCGGCCTGTTCATTGATTTGCGGGTGTTCCACCGAGGCTGTGATGGACTTGATGCCCAGGTCGTCATAGAAGGACTGTAGGCCTCGGTCAATGAACTGTCAGCCATTATCAGTTATTATCGTGTGCGGGATGCCGAATCGGCAGACCATGCTCCTCCATACGAAGTTCTGCACATTCTTCGCCGAGATGGAGGCGAGGGGTTCGGCCTCGATCCATTTTGTGAAGTAGTCGACTCCCACCAGGAGGAACTTGGTTTGCCCTTTCCCTGGGGAGAACGGACCGATAATGTCCATCCCCCATATGGCAAACGGCCATGGGGAGATGATGTTGTGCAGTTCTTCCGCCCTGGTGTGGTGGAGGGGGCCGAACTCTTGGCACTTGGCGCATTTCTTTACGTACTCGGCACAGTCGCCCTGTATGGTCGGTCAGTAGTAGCCGGCCCTTAGAACCTTGGCGGCCATCGTCCTCGCCCTGGCGTGGTTTCCACAGACCCCCTCATGGATCTCGGCCAGAATGTATTCGGCCCGTGTGTTTGTGATGCATTTTAGCAGGGGGGTCGAGTACCCTCTCCAGTATAGATCTTCGTTGATCATGGTGTATCGGGCGCATTGTTGCTTCATCGCCTTTTCTTGGCCGGCCTTGAATGTGTCGTCCGTTAGGTACTGAATTACGGGTGTCATCCAGTTCTCGGCCTCGGCCTCTTCCTCTTCTATAGCCAGGCACTCGGCCTCGGCCTCCGTCACACTTGGGTGTCTCAGCCATATTTGTATGACTGACCTCTGATGGCTTTTCTTTTTTGTGACCGAGAGCTTGGACAGGATGTCGGCCCTTTTATTGTCCTCCCTCGGTATGTGTTGCAAGGGTGCTTTGCTGAAGCGGGCGATACTGTTTTTGGCCGCATGATAGTACCGCTGCAGCAAAGGCTCTTTAACCTCGAAATCTCCGTTGACTTGGCCAACCATCACCATGTCGTAGGCTAGGTTCAGCCTGGCCAGCAAGGCCTCGTACTCGGCCTGGTTGTTGGTCGCCCGGAATCCGAACTAGAGGACTTGTTCCAAAAAAAGGTCGCCCGGCCCCTCCAAGACGACTCCTGCTCCACAAGCTGTTTTGTTTGAGGAGCCGTCCACATAGAGCGTCCACCCGCCCGAGAGGGTGGGTAATGGTGTCAACTCGGCTGAGAAGTCGGCCAGGCACTGAAAGTTGGTGGCGCCCCTCGGTTCATAGCGTATGTCAAATTCGGAGAGTTCGACTGACCATCCTATCATCCTCCCTGCAAGGTCTGGCTTAGACAAAATTTTAAAAATAGGGTAGTCGGTTCTTACAGTTATGAAGTGATTTTGGAAGTAGGGGCGCATCCATCTTGCCGTGAGGACCAGTGCGAGAGCCACCTTCTCAATCATCTGGTATCGGGTCTCGGCCGAGTGGAGGGTTCGGCTGACGAAGTATACGGGTCGCTCCTCGCCCTCCGTTTCTTGTACCAGGGCAGCGCTGACTGCCTCTTCCGAGACTGCCAGGTACACTAGGATTGGGTGGTCAGGCCTCGGCTTCTGGATGAGGGCCGGGGATGTGAGGAACTCCTTGAATTGCTTGAAGATTTCCTCGCATTGGTCGTCCCATGCGAACTTTTTGCCCTTCCGGAGGAGCTGGACGATCGGCCTCGTCCTCTCGGCCAGGCAGGGGACGAACCGGGAGAGGGCGGTCAGCCGCCCTAGGAGCTGTTGTACCTCCTTTACGCTGTTCGGGCTTCTCATGTTGAGTATTGCTTGACACTTGTCGGGGTTGGCCTCTATCCCCCGGTGGGTGAGCATGAAGCCTAGGAACTTCCCTCCCTCGACCCCGAAGGTACATTTTTCGGGGTTGAGCTTCATGTTGACTCCCCTTAAGGCCTTGAAGACCTCATCCAGGTCTTTCAGGTGTTGATCGAATGAGTCGGACTTCACGATTATGTCGTCCACGTACACCTCTACCGCCCGACCGATGAGGTCTTTAAAGACTTTGTCCATGAGGCGTTGGTAGGTCGTCCCTACGTTCTTGAGACCGAACGGCATGACCTCGTAGTAGTAGTTGACATCGGCCGTCATGAAGGCCGTTTTCTGCTTGTCCCTCGGGTGCATGCTTATCTGGTTATAGCCGGAGTAAGCATCCAGGAAGCTCATAATTTTGTGGCCGGCCGCCCCCTCCACCAGTCTGTCAATGTTCGGGAGGGGGTAGGTGTCTTTTGGACATACGCTGTTGATGTTTCTGTAGTCAACGCACATCCTCCAATTACCGTTCGGCTTGGTGACCATGACGACGTTGGCCAGCCATGTCGTGTATCGGACCTCTCTTATGAATCCGGCCGACAGGAGCTTGCCGGCCTCCTCCTTCGCCGCGAGTCGCTTTTCGTTGCCCAAGTCCCTATTCTTTTGGGAGATCGGGCGGGCTTCCTTGAATATTGACAATCGATGGGTGATGACATCCGGGCTTACCCCCGGCATGTCGGTCGGCGTCCATGCGAACATGTCGACATTCTTTTTCAGCGCGGCGTGCATGATCTCGGCCTCGGCCGCTGCAAAGGCTGTTCCTACAACCGTGCTGTGTTCTTCGTCGAGGAGGGGGACTCTCTTTAGCTCTTCTCTTGCCTACAGTCTATCCTCGGTCGTCCGGGGATCGAGGTCCACCAACGCCACGGTTGGCCTGATCTCCCTCGGTCGGTGGTCTGTCCTTCCTGGGGGAGCGGTCTTTTCGGGAGGACTTCCTCACTGTGATGGGAGAGGCGTCGGCCCTTAAAGGTTCCACCCGAAGGCTCTCGGCGTAGCACTCTCGTGCTTCTTTTTGGTCTACATGGACCGTGAGAATGTCCCCTGTTCTTGAAGGGAACTTCATTGCGAGGTGAGGGGTTGATACTATGGCCATCAGCCGGTTGATGGATGGTCGGCCGAGGAGGATGTTGTAGGAGGTGTTGGCGTCAATGACCAGATATCGGATTTTGATGGTCCTGGTGTTCTTCCCCTCTCCGAAGGTGGTGTACAAATCGATATACCCCTTGGTACCCACCCTTTCGCCCGAGAATCCTACCACGTGGTCGTCGTATGACATCATCTCAGCCTCGGTCATCCTCATGGCCTTTAAAGTTTTCCAGTAAAGGATATCTACCGAACTTCCTTGGTCCACGAGGGTCTTCCGTATGGTGAATCGGTCTATGTCGACCGCTATCACCATCGGGTCGTCTTGCTGGCGGTAGTCTACGCCCTTGAAGTCCTCGTCCGTGAAGGTGATGGGTGGCATCCTCGGCCGGAATGCCACCGCGTTCACCTGATGTACCGCCCGGAGGTGTTTCTTCCGGGCGTTGTTTGTGCTTCCTTCCCCGGCGAAGCCGCCGACTATAGTGTTGATAACCTCTCGGTTACCCCTCCTATCGGCCTCCCTGGGGGGATCGTCTCTTCGAGGGGGGTCGGCCCTGACGGGTTGTCGGTCGCCTCTGTTATCTCGGTCATTTCGGCCGCGTTGAGGAGACCTCGTCCGCCTGGGTGGATCCGCCCGGCCGGGTGGGTCTCGGCCATTCCTGACGAAGCGACGGAGATGCCCAGCCTGGATAAGTTCCTCGATCTTATCCTTAAGGGCCTGACACTCGTCAGTTGAGTGTCCGGTGTTTTGGTGGTACCGACACTGCTTCCTCCGATCGGCATTATTTGGGCTGGCCACCTTCCTTGGGGGAGGGATTAATTCGACATTGAGGGCCTCGTCCTAAATCCTCCCCCTCTCGATCGTCAGGGGTGTGTATCTTGAGAACCGGATCGGTCGGTCTCGGTTGTCCCGGCGTCGGTCGTTCCTTTGACTCGGCCGCCCCTGGCGGTCCTTTTCTTCCTTGTTTTTCTCCCCACCGGCCTCGACACGGGCCTGGTTACGGAATTCTCGTAGCTCTTCCAGCTGCATGTATTTGGCAGCTCTCTTCCTCAGCTCGTCCAAGCTGTCGGCCGGCTGCATGCACAGGTTGTCGGCGAAGAAGGGCCGTCAGCATGTGGTGCATGGCAACGTCCGGGCTCAGATTCCGGATGCTCATTGCCACCTTGCTGAACCTATCCACGAAGGTTCTCAGTGACTCTCCTTTTTCCTGGCGGATGCCTACCAGGGCGATGAAGGTCAGGTGGTGTGGCCGGCTGGTCGCGAACTGAGTTTCAAACTTTGCGACGAGCGTGGCAAAGCTATCGATGGAGTTGGGTGAGAGCTTGGTGAACCAACTAAGGGCTGCACCCTTCAAGGATGTGGAGAACACTCGACACAAGACGGCATCGTCCGAGGTGTACAGACTCATATGGGTGGTGTAGGCGTCCATATGCTCGTCCGGGTCGGTCGACCCGTCGTATCAGTCTCGGTTGAAACCCTTCCACTTCTCAGGAAGTGGGACTTCGATGATGTTGTTTGTAAAGGGATGTCGGCGGTTCGGGTCGGCCGTCAGGGTCGTCCGGGTGGACCTGATTAGGCACGACTCGTCGCCCATCTCAGTCTCTCGGGGAGGGGGTCGGCCTCTCGTCGGGCGCCAATTGTTCCTGCTAGGGAGATGGGACCTAGAGAACTATTGAAGTCTTCTTCTCCTTCCTTCGGTCGGGTAGGTGACTGGATGATGAACTATGATTCTTCTCGTCCCCTTCCTTATCCTTCGGTACTCGGCGCTCGGTCGTCAGGCGAATCACCGGATGGTGGGGGTACCTGCGAAGGCACTCCGACGCTCAAGTCAGTAAAGCGGGTGGTCAGCTCTCAGGTAGGTGAACAGTAATAAATGACATACCTTACTCCTTGGAATGCGTGCTATTTATATTATTCTAATGGGCCTACCTTGTTGGGTCCGTTTATCGAGGTGGATACCGCTTAGGGTTGCATTACCTAATTCTTGATGATGGATTAGCTTCACTGATCTCGGTTTGAGCGTTAATTGTAATGGGGTTCGGCCATCGGCCCAATTCTCATGGTGAGGGTCGGCCATCGGCCAAATACCTGTGGTCTTCGGCTGTCTCAGTTAAGTCTTCTAAGGTC
The DNA here is from genome assembly GCF_000499845.2 of Phaseolus vulgaris. Classification (NCBI taxonomy): domain Eukaryota; kingdom Viridiplantae; phylum Streptophyta; class Magnoliopsida; order Fabales; family Fabaceae; genus Phaseolus; species Phaseolus vulgaris. The sequence continues at coordinate 4,893,879 of NC_023758.2, read as the reverse complement.
TTGGTCTCTCGGCCAAGTCTCCAAAGGTCTTGGCCTCTCGGTCTGTCGGCCAAGTTTCCAAAGGTCTCGACCTCTCGGTTGCTCAGTCAAGTCTCCAAAGGTCTCGACCTCTCGGTCTGTCGGCCAAATCTCCAAAGGTCTTGGCCTCTCGATCTCTCGGTCAGGTTGACTAGGCATCGGGCAGCCAGGTGGGTCCCAGCCTCGCCTAGTACCGGTACGAGACCATCTAAACTACGAGGAGAATTTGATATTTCGACAACTTTTTATAACCTACCATTTTTTATAGTACAACATTAATAAATAGAAAGTAACAAAACGGAAAAAATGTTCCTTTTTCTTTCCATTCTCTCCCTTCTTTTTTTTAAAAGTTAAACCTCAAAAGCTATGGCAACATTAATTGAAAAAGTTAGCCCAAAGTTCAAAAATTAAATAAAAGCTGAAAAAGTAGTTTAGGATTTATTTCAGGAACTTCTTTATAAGTTCTTATAACAACATATAAGAGTAATAAAAAAATTGAAATTATTAATTTTTTCATACATCAAAGGTAATTTGTACGAATTGTTTTGTTATTTTTCTGTTATTTTAGACTTATACTTAAATTAATTTTAATTTATAAAAAAATCAGTTTTTCTTCTTTAGAAAAGCTGAAGCTCTTTCAAATAATCGAAAGTTGGTAACGGAGATTGGTTAGATTAGCTATTAAATTAAAAATGTTTGATAAAATTATCTACTAAATAACAAACCGATATAAATAAAACAATGTTTTATATATGTATTTTGAAATATTTGTAATTTTAGTTTCCTTTTTTTAATTTTTATTGGCTTATCAATCGTTCTAATAGTTTTTTATTTTTAATTATTATATTTTTCATATTATTCGATGCATTCTACTGTTTATCTTAAATGATATTTTAAGTGGATATAGAAATTATTAAAATATAGCATAACAATTAAAAAATATTAAGAAAATAATGTTTTGAAATATTTAAGAGACTTGTCCTAACAAACGTGGAGAAGCCAAAGACGAAGACGAAGACTTTGTATGTGATGCTGTAACGAATAATCAATATGACAGTGGAAAGGGGTTTCTGAAGGAGGCGTTGAATTCAACGATTGTGTTTGGAATTGCAATTGCAACTTCATCTTCCTCATGTCGATTTCGGGCATCCAGGGGCAGCCTCTTGAGGTTACGGGTAAGCAAATCCCTTCCATCAAATCGATTCCGTTGAATTAATTTCGGTCTGCGAAGTGAAAAAAGTGTTTTTGAGAATTGAAAATGGCAGTTGTGTCGTGCTCCAAGCTGAAGGACACAGAATGGATTTCAAGGCAAGATCCCTACGTTTGTGTTGAGTATGGCAGCACCAAGTTCCGCACCAGAACCTGCACAGACGGCGGCAAAAACCCCGTCTTCCAGGAAAAGTTCGTCTTTCCCCTCATCGAAGGCCTTCGGGAGATCAACGTTGTTGTTTGGAACAGCAACACTCTCACCTTCGACGATTTCATCGGAAGCGGAAAGTCTGTAAATGCTCTCTCCCTTCCTCTTCTCTCTCCTCTCATTCCTCTCATTCCTCTTTTCTTCCTTCTTCAGGATTCAGCTCCACAAGGTTCTCTCTCAAGGCTTCGACGACTCTGCTTGGCCCCTTCAGACCAAATCTGGCAGGTAACACCACCAACACCCCATTCTGTACGTCTTCTTATTTTCCATTTTTCACATTTCCTTTTGCAGATATTCTGGTGAAGTGAAAGTCATACTGCATTACGTAATTGCGAATCAAAGGGTATGTATGTCACTGCGTTTTCATTGCTTTTCTAGAATTATTAGGTTATTGATGTGTGTAGACTAGAGTGATGAATATGGGATTATTGCAGCAGAAATCAGGGTCAAGCCATGCTCCTTCTGCACCTCCCTATGGGTCAACACCAACTCCTCCTTACCCTTCTTATTCTAATCCTTCTGCTACTTCCTACCCACCTCCTTCTACTTCCTCATATCCACCACATTCCTATCCAAATCCTTACCATACAAATGGATCATACCCACCGGTGGCATCCACAGCCTCATACCCACCACCTCCTGCACCTTACTCACCATATCCCTCACATTCATCTCCCTATCCACAGCCCTCATACCCTCCATCATCTACCTATCCACCCTCCACATATCCTCCTCCCTCCTCCTATCCGCCTGCTTCAGCTTATCCACCACCTTCGTATCCACCGCCTGCAGGTTATCCTCCTGGTAACTAACTATTTTTCTTCTCCTAATTCATGTCCACTGCTTAGTTACTGATGCTATGCTCTTTCTGCCACCATTTTTTCTTCTTGTCATGTTTTTCTCCCTCCTGACTGCAAACTGGATTTTTATTCAGGAATATACCCTCCACCGCCTTACTGACAGGGATCTTCTACCCTACATTCGCAACCAAGGAAGCAACATAACGTGGCTTGTATATCACTTTATAACCCTTTCCCAGCTTTACTTGTTCTCAGAAACCCTGTTTTTGTTTTGTTTCTTATATTTTTCTTTAAGTAGTTTTTATTCAATACGTTTATTTAGTCACGAGTTTATCATATCTATAATTCTAGCCAAGGTTTGTCATTTGTGATGCTCCATATCCAACGCTGTTGCATGTGAGTTTCTCTTCAATTGCTACCAATATAAGGGATCATGCCAAAAAGGGATCATAGACGGATTTGGGGAACAAAACTTTGATGCAACAGTACACCTAACAGAGTATTTGTTTTTCATTTACTTTACTGCTTATCCCTGTTCAATGCACTTTGAAATATTATGCCAAAAGGGGCGTCGAAGTTCTTTTCCATGCTTGTTCAATTCAAACAGCCTGTAAAGAGTCATTAGTGTACATTTTGTTTCTAGTAAAATAAGAAAAAATATTTTAAAGAAAAAACTTTAATTTCGTAGTTTTGAGTTAAGTTCGTTCGTTAGTGAATGATGTAATTGGTCACGTATTTGCTATTTTTAACTGTTGCCATGTGTGTTTACACAATTAAGGTTTATTTCATTTTATATCAGACAAGGGCTTATATAAAGTTATTCCGATGTTTTGGATAAAATCCAGGCTAACGAGATTAATTTCGCGCGTAAATTAGAGCTCGGAGTTGATGCAGTTCGACAGGCTCCTGTAGTGGGGAACTTGAATAGTCCCTATGCACAGGTCACTGCGTTTTATGGATATTGGTAGGGTTTTGTACTGTGATGGAGATTTTTGTTGGGTGGATGAGTATGATGTTATAGCAGGGTCGAACTGGAAGTCAAGGCCGCTGGTGAGGAGGAAGGCGAGAAGGGAGGATAATGATACTATGAGGAGGTTGGGGGATTTTGTGAAGAAGAGGGTGTATAGGAGTGTGGAGATGTAGAGGAAGAATAGGTTCATGTCGTATGAAGAGCCTGATTGGCCTGAGGTTGAGGGGAGGAGGAGGTGGTAGTGGAGGAGAAGAAGAATAATGATAAGGAGCTTCCACCATTTTTTCTTCTACCCATAATCATGAGAATTCTTCTGTTGTTTCCTCTTCTCTTTCACATGTCTTCAACACGCATATCTGTTTAAATTCACTGGGCACAACTTTCTAATAAGGCAACAACAAGTGCGGCTACAACTATTCAAATTCTTGGAAACCATGACTATACTCTTCTTGATATCATCAATCAAGAATATCTCGAGTATAAGCAAAGACCAACTCTCAGTTGCTTGGCTTTTTGCTTCTATGTTTCTATGGACTTGTTCATTCTCACTCAAATGGCTACCCTCTTCTTACCAAATCTTGAATAGATTGCATGATTTCATGTTTCTCAATAAAGAGCCAGTGTTTCTCAATCAAGAGCCAGAGCGAAGAAATTAAAGATTCAATTATGTACACCTAAAAAAGGATAGAAATGTTACAACTTATCTTATCTTCTAGATATCAAGAAGATTACCTATTACCACAAAATTAAGTTGAAGTCAGCTTGGATGGTTTTCTAAAAGTTTTGAACATGAAATGTGTTCTAAAAATATCCTTTTGGAACAAGTTTTTTTGCAACATGTTCTCTTTTCTTCTTCCTGTGAAATGTTCTCCCTCTCTTCTTCCAACAACAATAGTGGTGATGTGTAGTGAGGAAGGATACTTTAGTTTTTGTCTATTTGTAATAGAGGTGCAATTAATAATAATGGGAATGGAGGAAGCAAAAGCCATATTGTGATGAGTATGTGTGTTTTAATTACATGATGGCTAATGTAAGTTGGACTCTCCAGTTGAGATGGGGGGACAAGTTAATGTGTCTAACAATATACAACTCCTCTTTCTCGCGTATCATTATAAAGATATGGTAAATATTAAATCTTAAATATGTAGCATGTTTACAGAAAAAATATATATTATATGCCAATGGAAATATCAGTAATTATTTAGTGAATATTACAAATATTATTTTTATAAATTGTGAAATAATTATGTATAAATAAGAAATAAATGATGTGTCAGTTGTCCTACTACAGTTCATAGGTGATTGGATCTGCTTTACAAATCAAGTCTTCCAATATTCGAGCGCAAAAATGCGTTCCTAAAATAATTAAATTTAAAGTTGATTATACATTTCGATTTGGATTCGTTTGCTGGTTTAAAATCGAATTAATTTTAAAGTTCACTAAATTATAACTGCAATTATTATATAGAAGATATATATAGTGAAAAAGACTTCATAAATGTTAGTTATGTAATTAATTATATATCAACGATTAAAAGGAAAATTCCGTAGTTATATAAACATATTTTTAATATTGATCATTCAACTATAATTTAAAATTACAACTATAATAAATATGAAGTAAAGAAGCTAGCACTCAACATCTCTCTCTCTCTCTCTCTTCTTTTATATCGTAACATTGTATCCATGGGAAAGAAACATATACAGTTGGCATGAAATATACAATAGATTATGATATTCCTCACAACCATGAATTGGCAAAGGCACCCACCAGCCACTTCTACCACATATCCAGTTGTCATTCTAAACTAATACGATCCAATCAAAGAATACTCAGTCACAGAGGAATGTTGACCTCTCAAACCTGGCCCTCAAGCTATATGCATTAAACTCTAATTCATCGTCAAAAATGGCATATTTCAGACAGCATAATACCCCATTTCATTGCTGACATTTGAATAATATTCGTTATAGGTGAGATAATCCCAAAAACGAGAAAGCCCGAAATTCCCATGTTTAGGTCCCTTAATATAACGTATGTGCAGTTCTTTTAGACTTCTATCAAACTTCTGCTTTATAGAAAGCACCTGCAAATAAATTCAAACTGCAGGTCAGCACATTTTACTAAGGAGTTTAAGACCATCTTATCAAGAGGATGATACTCTTTGGGTGTCGTATCAAAGAGATGTTGAATGTCATAAACAAAAATATCTTGGTCCTTCTTCCAAAAATGCCTTGAATGATCTTAGTATCAATTAAGACATTAGACTCAACTTATTGCCATAGAACAACACAGCTGGAAGTCAAGCCTTTGCCACAGATTTATTTTTTCAGCAGGAATAGCACTAGCTTCCTTCGCCAAATGATCATAGTATCCTTGATCAAGGAATCAAAACTCCACTGACATACCAAAATAATTTTTGCGGTTGTAACGGTATGAATACAAGAAAAAGGGAAAACAACACTTGTGGAGGCCAATTCAAGGGCACGAAACATACTATTTTAGGGAGAAAAAATGTCTAAACTTCAAGTCGATCAAAACAGAACCAAGAGGGTAAATGAGCCCAAAAGAAGCCAACAAAGCTATAGATCCAGAGAAGATCGACGCTTGAGGGCACATGCCTTAGTATTTGGTCAAACGACTTCTTAGGTTGGGTTGAGTTCCTCAAGACGCACTTACGGGAAAAAAGAAGAAGCAAAAGGAGGTGGCGAACAATGTCATACAGAAGACAGCAGGATCTTACCCACTTTGCTACAAACTTGAATTTAAAGGATGGCGGAAATCAGTGGGTATTGTCTTAGCTATTGCATTCTATAATGTTGTAAATCCTAAATTGACTAGATATATAACTAAATTATAAGGCGATTTTATGAAATTGAGTTATAATTAAAATTAAAATTGAGTTATTAAAACATATCTTAACGAGGTTTGTTGGATGTATTGGATCATTCATAAATATCTAATTTCATGCTTAAGATGTATGGCCCTCAATGTGAGTATATACAATGATTAGAAATATGACCAAACTATAGTATATAAGTAATCACACCTTACAGACTGATTTTTGTAAGGTTTCGAGTAAGAATTAAAATATACTTTCTAAAATAATATATATATATATAGGTAGATATAAGAAAAAGGTGAGAACAAGTACAATCAAAGGAAAAGGCTACAACCTATGACCCTTAACGCTTAAACTAGATACAGCTGTACAACAAATAATAAACAACTATTTAACAAAGTAAACAGCCTATATTTTCGTTCAATTTTGTTTTCAAAAGCATAAATGTACCAGATAAGTGATGCAGTGATTCTAGAAAGTTGCCTGGTTTACCTGGGATATATTGATTCTAGAAAGTTTGCCTAACAAATCTTCTGGGTCACTTCCAGAATCCCAAGCACCAAGTGTAATACAGGACCGGAAATCGAGAGCACATTGCAGAATGCTCTCAATAATGCTGCCAACTCCCTTTGTTTCATCAGAGAGGAAACATCTGAAACATATATACACAAAAACATAAAATGAAACACCAACTGTCAGAGTCAGATGTGTTTTACTGTCTAAACTTAAGGGTTATAAGTATCAGCAACTTAATAAAAGTTTGAAACACTACACTAAGAGTTATGCAAGTTTCAAACGAATGAATTTCATGCAAGTTTCGTGAGAAAAAAAACCTTTTTGGTGGAACCTGCATGACGCTCACCCAATGATAAAGAATGCATTGTTAACATTTTTTTGCTTACAATGGGAATAGACACCTTATTATGATTTACTAATTCATCATGAATTTGATCACTCCCCAAATATTAAAGCCATGGTGAAAGTTTATAACAGATCATATCGAAAATCCTAAAAATCCTTTATAAAGTTATAACGGATATCATAACAGGTTATGTTTAGAATATTACTGGGTTACTGCATTCTAATAATAATATTATGTTTAGAATATTAATAGGTTACTGTGTTGTGTATAAAATGTTATTAGGTTAACTTATAATATTTTAATTGGGTCGGGTATGACATGGCCGAATTTATTTTAGAAGATTTTATGCAGTTATTAGATGTTGAAGAGGTCTTTCAAAAAGCACAACTCAAATCTTGGTTGTGGTTAAAACACAAGGTACCCCATTATGACTATTCTTTCGTAGATTGGGTTCTGAACCCACTTCCCTGCATTAGAAGCCTCAGATAATTTTATTAATGGGTGGTAGGCTGTATGGCCTTGTATTGAGGTGAGGAAGGGGTGGTAACTAATGGGAAGCTATGGTGGAAGCTCTGAAGGGTCTGTTAACAAGCTGTTGCAGCAAATAGGCTGCCTAGTTATGGTCTATTTGGTGCTCAGGACAGTAGAGTGAAAGTGTGGTCTGCTCTGGGGGCCAAAGTTGGTGTTATGAAGTAGGCTGATGGTGCTGTGGTGGAGTTATCTCTCTTTGTTGGTTACGGGTGGAGTAGGTTCATGGCATTCCTGCAGCTTTTAAGGGAGTTCGACACTCTTATTCGGTATATGGTTACTTATGTATGTGCTGATAAATCTTTTGCTGCGTTGCTGGTGATGTTTGTGTCAAACCCAGACTAGCAGTAACTGAAGCATTTCGCTATTAGCTACAATGTACTCTAAGTTCTAAAGTTTTCAAGGTTATGATCCTTGAAAGGAAGGGTGGTAGTTGCATTTGATATCTAGTTCTTCTTTAATTTCCCCTGTTGCCTGGTTGGAATAGACAGGATGTCTTGTGATGCTGCAAAATAGGGAAGTTGCTTTTGACCTCATGCTTGGTGGCACTGTTGTAATGACTATGTTTAGCTCTAAAGAAAGAGGATCAGGTTGGTTTGGCTTAGTTGTTGACCATGAGAAGTAGTGGTTTGGGTTTGTGCAGTTACTTTATGTATGCTGGAGTGGAATTTCTCTTTAAGGGGTGGTGAAAGAGGGGTGGAACTTCTCTAGCAGCTGTACTAGTCCCTCTGTTGCTTTTTGGGGAAGTGCGTGGTATGCGGTTGTGAAGGCTTGGGATTTGGGGCTGTTGATGTTGTCATTAGGAAAAACAGCAGCTGATCAGTTTCTTTGTGGATGGGCTTGTTCTGTTGCAGTTTTTTCCTTTTTGAGACAACAAATCCTTCACCAGTTATGTTGATTACTGTCATTTCGACAAGCAGCAGGATGTTTTGTTGAATCAGGGAGAGTATTATGGCCGTCTAAGTGCTTTAAGTTCTCTCTGGGCACCAAGACCACGAGGGTAACATTTTCTCTTGCTTTTAAGGATCAGTAATATATATATATATATATATATATATTCTTTGGCTTGGATGGAGCTGGAATATTGGTGTAATTTGCTGCTTGGCAAAGTAATTGCTGCATTGTGCTGCTGTATATGTTATTTGGTTTGGTTGCTGCCGCAAAATCTTTCTTATTCATTTTAAGCTTCTATGATGCTGGTGCTCTCTAAGGATGTCCCATGTGGCTCTAGTTACACCCTTTGCTCCTCCAACAGGTTGTACTGCAGATTGGGGGTAGGTGTTAGCTTTGTGCTGATATAGGTATATGAAATCAACTTTGGATTTGTAATGATGTAGATTAAGTCATATAATGGTTTGTATTCTAAGCTGAGTAACATTGTGGTTTTTTATAAGGGTTGGGATACCCTATCCCTTTTAATTTAATTTATTCATTGTTGATAAAAAAAAATTAGATGTGTTTTATATAAAATATTATTAGCTTAACTTATAATATTTTAATTGGGCTGGGTATGACCTGGTCCAATTTAATTTAGGGTTTTTTTTCACTTATCAGGACAGCAATTGCTTGCTGTGATTAGGTTAACTTATAATATTTTAATTGGGCCGGGTATGGGCCCAATTCATTTAAGGTCAGCTTTGTTGTTAGGGATCCTCACTCACACAGAATCACGGCCGCCGCCGCACACACCGTCATCGGAACCTTGCGCCGTCGCAGCAAGCCTCATTCTTTCCGCCTTTTTCGCTTTCTCCGTTACCCGTTAGCATCCCGTGATGCAAAAAGCGGCCGCCATGAAAAACCCGCATCGCCACCGTCATGGTGTGGCGGTGACCAGAAAATCCGCCACCGCTTTCCGCCATGGCGACGCCATAACCGTTATTGATAACACTAAGATGCTATAATAAAATCACAACTACTGGTATTAGAAAGCAATTCATCACAGTTGAAATATTTTCAAGAAATGAGAAAGCAGCACAACTCCCCTGTATTTGGATGCCTTAGTAGGTGAAATTCTTTTAATACTTTTATAAAAAAACTCTTGATTTAGTTATGGAGGCAACAACAGATAACTCGACCATCATGCCAATATTATAGTCTACTAATAGGCATTAGGAAGTGGCACGTGGCAAATACATATTCAATCTTACAGACGAAGCTTCTAGTGTATAGAGAAGAGCAAACATTAACAATGAAACATGCTTAGGGATAAGTTTATAGGAAAGCAGTTTCACTTTAAATAAAAATATGTAGAATTTATTATCCATCTGTTTTAACACACAATACGAATAGGCCTATAATGATTCTTGAAAGTTAAGGATAAAATCAGTGGGTTCAAGTTACTCCACTGATGCACATATTTTATATACATTTGAGACTGAAAAACCTAGACATCTCTAGATACAATAATAAGCAGCTTTATAAGAGCTGTCTCAGTAGATAATAAACAACTATCTTAACAATGATCAAGCATTCGACCACACATCAAGTTCCACTATCCAGACGTTCCATGAAGTACCAAGATGTGTATCAATGACTTTGATAATATTAACTTCGTAGAAATTTAACATAGAAGAGGACTTAACAGAATTAATAATTGAAAATTTACCTTATTTATTCACTATTTGCACAAAATAAATGCACCTAAATTGACTTTTTTTAATAACTGACCCTATAGTTTTAATCAACAAATAAATGTAAAACTCACATGCATAATGAATCAGCAAGATATTCCATGTGCACTGATTCAAGATCCATCATATCTTTCACCTGCATAATAAATAGCAGGAATACCCAATAGGTTATAAAGAAATTGAATTCAAGGTCATGTAGACAAAATCTAGCCATCAAAGTAATAGTCCAAGTATCATGATTCGACTGTGACTTAGCCTACTTACCCTTCACCACGGGACAATTGATGCACCATGCAACAATTTCCCTTCAAAATTTGTGTACTAAATCAAATTCTTTGATTGTGACTTAGTCCACCTAGACTACACCTCAAGATAATTGTGCAACCTGTAATTGTCCCACTAGGAATCTAACCAGTAACCTTGACTCCAATGCCAATTGTTGAATTGAGCGTTTACTACTAGCCCAAAAACTATAACTAATATATAATCAAGGTATAACTCTTTCTAGTTAAGAGCGTAACAGTCCACGTGTCACGATTCATCACGATTCAATTGTGATTTGGCATACCTCATCTCGGGATAATTGATGCACCATGCAACAAATATGTGGTGCAATTTTTTTTGTATTTCTATAACATTTAAAAACTATAATGCAGATGCAGCTAAGATAACTCCAAAATTTGTTTATAAGTTCCCTACACGAGAATCTTAAAAGCATCCTACATAAACAAAATATTTCCAAATTTCCTCGTATGTCTCATGCTATGTATTAGCATTAAGCCTGTCACAAACTAAAGAAAATATGACAGATAGAAGATATATGAAGGAAATTGTTGGTGGAAAAAAAATCTACACAACAAAGGAGACAAGTCTCTCCTACAAGGTGCCCCGTAAAAAGAATTTATCCTTTCACACACAAACTATTATATTCACAAAATGACTCCCTCTAATCTGGTTTCCCCTATTTAGAACCAACCGCTTCTAACTAATTTAGTAAAAAACAGCTGCCCTTATTTAGCTCTAATTACAGTCATTAACCAATGCTGGATCTGCTGGACATCCTTGTTCAATAGAACCCTAATGAAATCAGAAATGTACAGGCATACAGCAAAGACAAAAATCAAGTCACCAAACTCAGCATGAGTTCTACCCTATGATCGTTATTAGATTTCTGATTTTAGAAATATACACGAGAATTACCATCACAAAGGTCAAAGGACTTCGAAATAATGAAAAATGGTATGATTTTGATTTATGGGCTTTACAATAAAAGATATTGACAAACTCACACCTCACAAAGAAAGAAGGGTGAATGGATTGAATTAAATAGAAAAAAAATGAAATTTGAGAAAAAGATGGGAAAACCCCTAAATTTACCTAAAAAAACTCTTTTATTTTGAAAAAACAAAGACCTATCTAATACATATGGCATACCTAACTATAATTCAAGTTGTGCTTAATTGTATCAGTCATAACTCATGCAATTTTTAAAAAAAATTAACTTTGATAATTTCCCAAGTCCAAGTGTCTCAATTTGTACCACCAGTACCCCTAAGAAGTAATTTTCTACAAAACAGAATGCATGAGCAATAACAAAACAAATTGTACTTTTAATTGAATAAAAAGATGCCCAGAGAATGATAACTAAATAAAATAGCTATACCAATTAGAAGAATTTGTCTCAAACCTTATGCTCAAGGGAATGAAGAAACCTGCACCATGATACATGAGATAATTGTGACTCTACATACTGCTGCAAAGTAGATACAAAATGATTTATCTGGTGCCTGTCATTGAAAGTGGAACAAGGACGCTTAGAGTTACAAATATCAAATCAAAAGTTCATCTTCAATATTTAAACTGTGCTCATTAAGTATCCCTTTATACTAAGTGGGAAAAAAATTGATAATTATTATCACTTAGAACCTACCCAGACCATACCATCTGAACCTCCAACATGCCTCCATCCATGAGAATAGTAACAAAATATAGTTGAAAGCTAAATAACTATTTTATTGATATCAATCACACCAAATTACATTCTCATCATTACTATTTCTAATCCAAAACCTTTAAAAAAAGGAAATAAATATATGTTGAAATAAATAGGAAGATTCTAAAGATATTTTTTCCTAATTATTATAAAGATATTGAGAATATTTTTCGTCCTAATAATTTGCTATTTACAACAGAATCTGAGAAAGGCCCCTGATATCAAATATTAACAATGTGTCCATGTATTTAGAAAAAGAACAACTTTCAGTACCTCATCTTAATCAATATATTAAGATGCCCTGTCTCAAGTTGTAGTTCAGAATTTCGATCTTTGTTGGTTGGATCCGTCAAATCCTGTTCACCAAAATTGAAAGAAAATAAGTTCCATTAGAATTTACACAATGAGAAGTCCTTGAATTCTTTTGGAAATCCTGAATGTAGGCAATTACGAGAAATAGAAGCAAATTGGGACACCAGACTATATTATAGTGTAACCTAAGTGCAGACTTTCTAACTTGGCGGCTCTCAAACATTTTAATAAATCTTAACTGTGATCAAGTATGAAGAAACATACCATGCAATATGCAAGTAAATACGAATATAATAATATACTTTTAGGGGGTAAATTGAAAAAATAAACTTCTTGATTCAAATATTCCCATTTAGAAAAATTAAGGCTTGTTTGTAAGATAACAAATGCATGTTTGTAACAATGACCACAAGGAAAAGAAAAAAGGAAAAACTCCAAGAAATGACACCTTTAATGAGCGCCATACATCTGTCAATGAAAAAATAGCAAGCTTCACTTGTATCAAAAAGCTGAATATATCAGCATATATTTTCAATGCAGCAGGTGTTAAAACAATACTGAGTGGCCAGTGCACACGGTAACCCAGCCCTAAGAAATCAAAAGAACGAACCCCTGCCAATATTTACAAATTCATTAATTGATGCCAAAGTGAGGATAATTGGTGGACGTGCTTATCAAACAAGCAATGAAACTAAAAAAAATAACAATAACTACTGCTATCAATAAAAGTACAAAAACCAAAAGCTAATCAAAAGTTGTTCTTAGTAAATTATTTTTGTGGCAATTGTTATTTATACAGGAAATGAGTACAGTAATATGCCATGGAGGCACTCAAATGGAAACTGAAAACCCTTTCTTATTTAATTATATAAAATGGCTGGACAACTTTTTAAAATTTAAAAATCAAATGAAAATTGTCTAAATCAGGAATATGTAATAGAAAAGTATCATTAAAAATATAGTTGCCGTTTGTAGTTAACTTGAATAATGTCCTTTCCATTGTAATGAAAATAGAATACTTGGTCTTTAGGAAAAGTAAAAATTGGTTATCAACTGGGGAATCCCCTTTCATAGTAGTATGGATGTACCAATAGCAGATGCGGAAAGAGGCAATTTCCCAAGTCCTTTCATGTAAACAAACAACATATCCTTGTGAGAATCTTGTTCACAAGAAGACTTCTGAATTGACGACTCAAGTAGACCTTGAATTTCCGAAAGTCTCTCATTTGCTTCAGTAACAGACCACTTCTGTAATTTCAAGTTAACCAAAGAATGAGTAAACATAACAATATTTAAGAACAACAGTCAGACTGCAGATATAAATCTATGAAATATTATAAAAGTCATTCAGAATCAGAATTTAGAAATACATGATGCCAAAGAGACATGATAAACAAATCTGCCCAATCTGCTAACTCCATAAAATGATACCGCCGCAGTGCCAAAAGATGATCTTGCAACTTAAATGCTTCCTCGAGCACACTGATGGTAAGCTTGCTGACATAATTGTATCTGACATCTATAAGGACAAGCAGCACTGGTACAGAGTGCTTACCTAAAAGCATTATATTGAGCATCTCAACTCATTTCAACTGTGGAATAAGGACCAAAAATGAAAAAAGATGAATCCCGAAAATATATCATCTGAGAAATTATTAATAAAGATCTTGCTAACCAATGCCCAGCATTTGTTGAAATTAAAAAAAAAATTGGAAATTATACAGGTGCATTGGAAATCATGGTGAGAGTACACTAATAACACTGTTTAATACAAAAATCTTTAATTGTAAGTCCTTTATCAATGTATTTATGGCACTTTACCTATTAATAAAATGTGTTAATATTCAACAAACTTGCATCTTAAAAACATAACTGTCATAAAAAACTTTCAAACTAATTTATCATGTACTTATATGTTACCCCACATACCATCACCATCTGTAATTATAACAACTGACAGTATAGCAAATTAGCAATTACTCCATTTCTCAATTTTTACACATAAAACCCTTCACATGGTCATGAAATTAGCATTATCCACTTCAACATATCATATTTTAAACAAGTTAGCTGCATAAATTGCATCTTGGTATGACAATAATACTTGAAACACATTAACTTTTATAGAGCAGAAATTTCAAATGCCATCAAATTGGTTTGAAATAGCATGTCCCACCTTAGGTACAAGGTTTGTTTGTTTTGGTTGAAGAAATATTGAAGTACCATAATCAAGCCTTCTCATATTTTAAAACACTCAAATAAAATACTAACATATAGAGATCCTTCATGGTTTTTCGCTTCTTGATCAGACAATTTTGAAACCCATTCCGACAGGTTACATCATCAAAACAATAAAAATTCCTTATAAGTCCATTGTGTTCCAGTTTTGCTATGTATTACGGCATCATAAGGAAGCCAATTGAGGTCGCATTGATCCATTACAAACACTGATACTACTGAGAAATAGTAAGATGGGATTGGAATGACCAGATTTAGACTTCACTGAACTGGGTATTCACGATAAATTCATACTAGTTTAATCTAAAGTACATCCAGAGAAATGGAAGCAATATACATAAACATAATCAGTCAATTTACCAGAATAAACATAAAGAAAAGGATACTGAAGCATGATTTCCTGCAGTAAGCACTTGTCAATTATAATATCAAGTGGCATCTCAAATGTTGATGACAAACTTTGTTTTCGAGTATCATCACAATTGACAGTTTCTCCAAAACTACTCAGCAATCTTTCCCAGCTGCTCCCACCAGACACAACATTTAAATGTTTATGGTCCATCAAGTCCGGTGAAGAACATAATTTTGGAACATCAACTAATCCATTCTCTCTAGCACAGCCAATTTCTCCTTGTTCATTATTCTCAGAATTACAAGGTGACACATTACTATGTAGTGTAAATGAATATGCACTACTACATCTACAGTTGGTGGGTATCTTGTCTGTATAAACCTTACACGGGTCCTCTACAGTAGAAAAGTTGAAGTAAGGCAAAGGCTGTTCATGTTTAGCCTTGTATTTTTCCCCATTCCCACTCCTCAGGTGAAGAACTGAATTTCTTGTCAACATAGGATTCACACTAAGGGGATTAATACCAGGATAATTACCCTGATGGCAATATTTCGATGGTTGGAAATCATACAAATGTGAAACGAGTGTACTATTGTCAGGTTGATCCCCATTCGTGGCCTCCCCACTCAAAGTATCACTAACAGGAATAACATCATGGCATAGCATAGAATATCTCAGGGATCCCAGGTACTTTTCAGTTACCTTTGGCTCAACAGCTCCAACATTATCAAATGACTTTTTCAAAAAGTCACCCACTGCAGAACAATGGACAATCAAACTCTCTCTATATTGAATACTGGACTTACATGAGCAGCTTGAATTCCCTGGTTTTAGAGAATTAGACAGGTGACTCAATATCACTTCCTCATGGGAGGACTTCACCAAGTGATCAGTAGCATCCCTTTTATCACAGAGTTCATGCGAATCACTGCCTGAGTTTTCATGATGACAGGAGTTTTGTATTGAATTATTTAAGGTAGCACTCTTCAAGAAGCTTAAAGCAGATAAATGATTTTGTTGCCCAACTACCGGACAAGACCAGCCACTAAGCTGATCACAATCCAATTGCTCCTCAGAGCTGGTTAAGGATGAACTTTCAGATAAATCACACATATCTTCCAGCAAGGTGAACTCATCTACTGTACTCGAGACATCAGAGCCCAAATCACCAATGCCCCTGCAAAAATCTATAAAACATCAATGAAGCAATAACAAAGGGAAATAAAGTTGTCAGGGAAAAAACTATGATGTCAAGCAGCAAATAAACAGAAGCATGCTACTCAGTACTTGTATCTTCATGCTCACAGGGAAGGGGGGATTGTCAGATGAGGGGAGTAGGAGATTACATATTTAAACTTCTTTTATCTGCTATAGTCCAACCGACAGAATTGTTTTCTGACATGATCTGGCCTAGTTTGTCTAAGGTACCTCCACCATTATCAAAAGAAGGTACTAAAGCATGCATAGCTACCTGCAAAAGAAAAATGTTTCCATGTAAGGAAAAAATGTAAAGAAATAAGCACCTGCCCAAAATGAAGTAGTCTGCTGTCTTAATCCCGCATCTATCTTATTTTATACTTCCTATGCTCCTTTTTTTGAAGTTGCTCATTCAAAAACTTATTGGCGATCAAAACACAGATATAAAAACATCACAGATGCAAATGGATAATGATGAAAAATAACTGCTATAACAGCCGCCTAAGCATTTTGGTGTGTTTTGGCAAATCAAATGAGACATTGTATTTGCAAGTAACAACAAATAAAACAATTACAAGAAAATGACACTCTATTTCAGCACTAGACTACATATCATCATGATGAAAAGAATCAAGATTTTAAGAAGGTTAAAGAAATACACAGTAATTTATAGCAGAAAGTAAAAATATAAAACAAAATTATAATTGTATCTGCAGAGCAGCAATAGTATGTGTGGTGTTAAAGATGTATAATTCTCTCCTAAATCATAGCAGGCATTATGAAAACAAGAATACCACACATTTTGAGCAATTCCACTTGATTATATTATATCAATGACTAACTCCCCTAAAAGTTTACCACTATTGGGTGAAGTGAAGGATCGTCATTGGCTTTATTACATATCCAAAACATGGCCAAATGCAAGAGCTCTGTAGGCTTGAAACATGGACAATGCACCTACCCATTTACCTGTGTTCAATTTCAACTTTTATTTAAAGAATTAGTGAAATGAGAATCATATTTCTGACCATTTGGTCATAAAGACTTAGTCAAGATCCAACTCTTGCCAAAAGCACAAGGCACTAGGTAATGGTACAAGACAGATTGTAATATCTCCTAACATACTAGAAGCAGAAAGCTCGACCGATAATTTATACAAAATTAAGCAGGGAAATATCTTACCAGAGGTGTGATTTAACAAAAGCAATAATTTGATTGCCTGAAAATGATCCAAGAATTTTTTTCCTTGATTATGGTGTTCAACTAATATGTTTAAGCAGGTTTCCTGCATTTTTTTTATTGGTGGTTGCACGAGATCATCTTAGAGGTTGGTTAGTTTGAGAATGTTTTCTATTTTCACCTTTAATTACAAAATATCACCTAGTTTTCATTTTATTTCTTCTTCAAAGGTTTATATAGAATTAGCAAAAAACAAAATACTATTGTTTTCATTATTTTCTGTACCAACTATTAAAACAAGAATAAAATGAAAACAAGGCAGATTTTGTAATTAAAATTAAAAACAAAAAATGAAAATAGAAACATCTTTTCAAACCAAAAAACTTAAACTTCTGGCCAGTTAACCCTTTGCTTCTATTATGCAAGTAAGCTATTTTGTTATTGCAAAATAATTCATATACGTTGAACCAAAACTATGGAGTATGACCACCTGCGCATTTCTAACTTCTAAACTGCTCAAAAGGCTTCCAATTTTCTCGTTCATCCTTTTATAATAATTTTCTCTTGCAAGCACCGTAGCTTCTATAACATCTTTGCTGAAAGCCAATGGAGATGAACGAGACAGACCACTGCTCGAAAAGCCACTCCAGCAGGGTACAAAGTCATCACAACTGTGTTCTCCAGAAGCAACATGAATGCACATTTCAAGCAATTTCAACAGTACTTGAAGCTGCTGACCAGCTCTAACAAGTGGGACCAATAAATCTTTGAGAAATCCAGGAATGGGAACTTCATCTCGCACCTGATGTTAGAAGTCCCCACCATGAGAATAAATAATATAACAATGTAATATAAGGTTATGATTCATTCGAAAACTGGTAGAAGCTAGCAGGAAAGAATTACCTTCACACTTGCTAATGGAAAGTCAATAGAATTGCCAACTTTATCATGTGACTTAGGAGGTAAACATTCTATATTTTCTACAATAAACTCCTTATATGGGTCATGAATTTCTGCTTTGAAAATCCATGATCTAATGAACCCACAATATGGTTCACATGTTTGAAGGAAGAGAAACTTGAGCAGAGTGCAGTGAGCAGGATCAGCAACCTAAATTGCAGAAAGCCGAATATATTATAAGATTTTTCAATAAAGAAAAGTTATTTTAAACGGAAATATCTTTTGTAGATGTAATGCAATTGTTCCGTTGCAACAAATATGTAAAATATTGAGTAGGTAAGCTCCTCATGACAATTATATGCTTTACTAGCCTGTCATTTCTCCAATTTAAATTTGTATTGATTATAATCTCTCTGCATGCTACAACTCTTATTGACCAATATCCCCCTTTGACACTAGAAAAAAAAAAGTAACAATAAAATCCAATAATCTTCCTACCATAATCTATTTTGTAATCCATTACTTATAGTGATGTCCCAAACTCATCTTTGTTTGTCCCCTTCTAAAATGATAATTAAGGGATTCGCCAAAGGATAAGTATATGTGGGTATATGCTGTGAAGTATCGATTTAATGGCGCCCTTGATTGATACTCCACAGCGTATGAATAAAATAATAACTAAGAGATAATAAGGAAAACAAGGAAAAGGGAAACAAATTCGAAGAGATAATTTAAAATATTACAAGATATAATCGAAGAGACTGTTTGATATTTTCCATATATTCTAACAATAGGTTCACATTCAAATAAGCAAACCTGTAATTGTGAAAACAAAAATGTCAATAGATTTCCCCCTCTGCAGAAATTACGAAATTCAGAAGTAGCTTGGGTAACCAGGTCCTCGAAAGCAGTATCTGAAAAGCAAAGGGCCCACTTTTGAAGGTTACATACACTGGCAAGCGCTTCAATCTGAGTCCTTAGTTCTTTTGTGTGCAGATAAAACTCAAGTAGTGTAATTTCAGAATGCACTACATTCTTTAAACACCCCGGCACAGTCAAATCCACATTTTTCGACGAACGCCTCAAGATTACAGATGTATGAATTGTGTCCAATCCACAGATGTACCCTTCCAAGACTTTTCCCACAGCAACAGCAAAGGCTTGATTAACAAGTGTAAATGGAGGCACCTGTTGTGCTCCCACTGTGTCCCCTTGGCTTTGGGAAACATCAGAATTACGATGATTGTGTCCAAAAGTGAGGTCCACATTCATATTTGTATAATAATCCACAAACGCACGAAGAAGAAAGACCAGAGAGGCGGTGCAACCAATGGATTTAAGTATATTCCCCAAAGAACGAGTGCTGGAAGCACGATTCCAGAGGTTGGGAATGTGGAGGAAGGTCCTGTCAGCTGGATCAGAACAAAAGATGGCAGATATCCTTTGAATGCTAACAAGGGATGATTTCGCACCTTGCATCGCATTCATGGCCAGCCTCACCAAACTCGATTCCTGGGAGCAAAGATGTCGATTCAATTAAGTTCAAAATGCATAGATAGATATACAGATAGATAGTGAGTGTTGCTAAGTGTTGCAAATTGAGTAGGTTTTCTGACGGTAAAAGGCATTGCAATGCAGTGGAAAGCAGAATGAAGGCGAATAGAATAGGTTAGTTTGAGAGAGGAAGAGGAACTTACGGAGAGAGTGGAGAGATGAGAGAGAGGTTGATGAGAAGAAGATGAAGATGAAGAAGAAGATGAAGAAGAGTGCAGTCCACTCTCAGAAGCTATGGACTCCCACGTGTTTGGGGGAAGCCATGGATCTTCTACCTTCAAATTCTGCAAAAACCGCGCAAATTTGGCATCAACCGTCATCGCTTCGCTTCGCTTCTCTTGGAGCGATGAAGTAACAAAGGAATTTCAAAATGGATTCAGATCGTATCTCTTCTCAATCAAATCCCTCCCCGCGGCTACTTTTTAAATAATATATATAATCAATATTTACTTTTTTAACGAATTTAGAACAATATTATAAAAATATATAAAATCAAATTCGTTTGTATCAAATTCCTCAAATTTTTACTTTAAACATGTTTGTAGTCATGTAGAAGATTTATTTTACGTGAATGATATAGTTGAAGAAAAAGAAGAAGAATGGCATAAAAATTTAACTTGGTAATAAATAAATAAATAAATCTAAAACAAAACATTACATTACATTATCTCAAGCTACGATGGACTGCGTCGTCTTTTCATTTTATTAAAATAAATATTTTTTAATAAAATAAACATTTGAAAAGATAATAACTTTTAAAAATAAATATGTTTCAATTTATTTAATTAAAATACAAAGCAAAGATCATGAACAGGTGATTTTACGAATTTACCATGAGGAGGAAGTTAAATTTATACAATTATAACATAGTATAAAATCAACTAATTTAAATTTTGATATTTTAAGGACGTTTTATTTTAAACTGTTTCGTGTTAAAAAAATTACTTGTACTAACATATTATAATGTTTTTTTCATTTTAATGGTAATTTTATTTCAACTTCAATTTTATTTTTTAAAAATATGTTTTTACATTTCATACATTAAAATAGATGATAATAGACAAGAGAGTTTAACCCTTCAAAGATACTAGCTATTAAAACGTCTCTTAATATTCAATTCAATTTGATTTTTAATACAAGAACAATTTAGTCCTTTTATAAATATATTAATTAAAATTATTTTTATTATATTAATTAAACTATTCTTAAAAAAATTCCAAACAACTTTATCTTTTTTTTTCTCTTTTTCCTTTCTTTTTTTTTTCGTTCTTCTTTCTAGTTTACCCTTCTGGGTCCAAACAAAACATTAATTTTTTTCTCAAAAGTAACTCATAAATCTTGATCTCACCATTTCTAAACCACTAACACAAATATAATAAAGATTCCTTATTAAAATATATGTTTAATTAATGGGTAATAACATATTTCTATAGCTTGGACAGCAAAAATATACTACTTATCATAATGTGGCTATGATGGACAAAATAATCGGATAAAAGGAACTGTTACAAAGTTAATTCAATGACACTGCTATGTAGAGTAGCACTGCTTAATGGTTAGGAAAAATGCAATGCCAAATGTGAGACAACAAACTCAAACCAAAATCGGGTGAATAAGAATTTTGAAAGGCTGAGACATATAAACCATTAACTCAATAACTTGTGATATCCCAACTTCTTTGCATGTATGGAGGCAAATCCGCGACCAACTGAAGCCCTTCCACTTGTGAAAGATCACAATTGGAAAATGATTGCACATTTTGCAGTGCTTCAGATATATTGGGTAAGACTATTTTCTTGCAATGAAGATGTAAACGAGGACGATTCTCGGAGATGCTCCCATTGTTCAAATTAAGGCCAAAGGGGAGTGTTTCTTCCTTGAGATGCTCTTCACAGGAATCCTCCACATTAGACAAATCAAAATTTCCCCACTTCCTGTGAGCTTGCCATCCATACTTGTAGTCCCCAACTATTGGTGTACCTAACACCTCAGCACAGTGCACTCGAAGCTGTGGCACCAGTACACACACTTAGAATAGAAATTGTGGTGAGCCATATTAAATGATTTTAACAGTTTATGTTCTTAGTAACACAAATATCAAATGATTCTTCCCTAGGTTTTGTTACCTGGTGTTTTCTACCAGTTAAAGGGGACAACTCCAACCATGTGTAACCTGCACTATTTGAGATGGCATAAATTGGGGGTTGCAGATAAGAAGAGCTGAGGAGAAGAACTTAGCAGGAAAATTCATGCCAGAGAGGGTGAAGAAAAATACACATAAATTTTTCTAAAAAATGTTGGCTCAAATACTGGAAAACCAGAAGTTGAGATAAAAATCAGACATCCCCTCCAGCTGGTGCGATTACTTATTTTGGCAGACTGTAAATTCTATTTCCCAAACATGAAATTAAGTTGAAATCATATTTGTTATGTGACCATTAGCTCTTTTTGTCAGGGACTCTCTGCCTTTCTAGTATCAAGTGAAAATGTTGAACACTATCTAATAAAACAATTTGTAAACTAAAATAGTTTGGAAGCATGCATATTTTGACATTGCAATAAACTTTATAAGCAGTGTTGTTAATAATTGTTTCTAGCTAGAACACTAATGTCATTTAATGACCCCAACCCATTAACAATTAGTGAGAAAGAGAGTGGCTGAAACTAGGGTCCTGACGAGTTTAAAATATCACAAAAACATGTAATACGGGGAAATTAATGGAATTTGTTCTTATCACTCTCAAAGGATTTGATGAAATTTAATCTTGGAATTAAAAGTAAGTTTCATTACCAACCTTGTGATGATGATGCAATCACTCGGTACTCTGTAATGGCATGCTGTGATGACAATGATGTAGAATTGTCAACTACAGTTATTCGATCAGATTTCCCATTGTCAACTACCACCTGAAAACAAATGAAGGGCAACAAGTTCACGACATTATAAAGCAAGAATAAGGAGCTTTCTATAGCTACTCAAATCAATGTCCATTTATTTTAATGCTAGATGTTAATTTAGGTTAAGAGCTATTGCATTGTAACTGTAAGGCCTAAGCTTTCATGTCATGCATTGCCAGATAGTTGGCGGCATCCATGAGTGTTGCATTTTATGGATTTTGCATTAAAGGAACTATTGGCTATTGCATTTTATGGATACTAACAAGTTTGTTTTGAACTTGCTTCTAAAGCATTAAAGGAACCACCGTGACTAAAACAAGGATTTATCAGAAAATCAGCTACCCATAAGAAGATAAAAGGATTAAAGGACTAAGGCAAATTCCTCATACATAACACTCCCCACCATTTGAGGAAAATGATTGTTCAAACTTCCTTTAACAGTGAAAGGCATGATAAATTTAGTAATTACTGACAGCATATACTACTGTACTGGTTGTTTAAAATGTTTGATAGTTCAGTTTTAAGACAAAGCTGTAATTCAGTGCAAAACTTTTTCGTTTATGCACATTATATACAAGTTATTGTTTTATAAGTTTGACATATCTGGTATGAAATGGATGAAGCATGCACAAAGCATAACATTCCAGGAATAAGATTGACCAGCTGAAAGCTCCTAGTAAATAGTTAACAAGCAACAATATGGATACAACCTTACCCAGTGAAGCAGTGACCAACCCCTTTGAACATCTAGGACGTCCAAGGACAAGTGCCCAATACCTTCTTTGTAGTATTCTCTTCTCTTCTTCAGTCTATTTAAGATCAAACAGCACAAAATTAAAAAAAGCAATGAAATGGACATAGACCCTAACAGACTACTATTCTGAACGTTTTAGCATGCATGAAGCATTTGATGTAAAAGAACAATTATTTTACTCACATCATCTAATGCCCTAGATGTTTTCTCGCGAAAGATGGAATGCAGGACTGTAGTACTTGTCTGTGTTCTTCCCATCACCAGAATGCCTGAACAGTCTCTGTCTAGTCTATGCACCTAAAAACAATCTTGTTCATGTATCAGACCAATATCTAGTTCATGCTTCATACATCCAAACAACCATCAATCACATTGGCACGGGACGAAAAGACAAGGCAAACAATCCCGCTAATTTCATGAAAGTAAGTTCAAGCTTTGCTTAATGATAACAGATGAAACGGTCTTTGATAGAAGAAGAATAAATAATAATGTTTACCACTTTCTGTTACGAAGATACCACTTGAATTTTAGTAACCCTAGAGTCTTGAGAATAAGAACAATTAAAGTTTATCTAATGACAAATTTAGAAAGAAAAAAATATCATTTCCTGCCCTTTTTATTTGATGTATCGTTTACAATTGCAAGCATCTCCTGATACTCCTAAAAGGGCTCCTAAAAGGGCATAAAAAATAAATATCTGTAATTAAACACTGGTGCAGGAAACCATATATTGCTTCGCAGAGGAAAAAGGCTTCATCATGCCATGGGTTCTTATATTCTTGTTATTATCACAAAATCAATGCAAAATTTGAGCAGTAAGTTGAGTGCATGATTATCTCGAGCTCTTTCCTCCCAGGACACAAACAGCTAGAGCCAGATTTTGATGTGAAATTATTAGCAAAAGAACAATAACTTGAAAAACAGATTGCATTTGCCAAACACTGTATTTAACCCTTTTTTATCATCATAATCTAGATTAAATAACAGGGTGAGGAAGAAACAAGGATAAATAATGCATTTGTAAATAGCTTGGTACTAGAGAAGGCATAAGAAAACGAATAATAAAAAAGAGATTGCACAGATACTGATATGAGAAAGATAAGAAAGAGCTCACCAGACGAGGAGGTTCAGAGTACTCATAATTTAAACATGCAGCAGCTACTACATCTAAGCTGTGTTTGATATTAATGCCACCCTAATGAGAGACATCGAAAGAATGTGTAAGAATTAAATGATGAGTATGGCATCCCAAATGAGAGAGGAGGCGCATACCTGCACAGGCATTCCTGGAGGTTTGTTGAGGACGAGAATGGCAGGATCCTAAGCACATTACAAAGATTGATCCTCTTAAATGGCGTTTCACATTCGTCCAAATAGTGAAGTGTAAATATTTGTTTGATTTCTGACAATTAGGTTCTAACACAATCTTAAAAATTTAAAAACTCAAACTTATTGTATAAATCCTTTTCAACTTTATACACATAAATCTTTATTATCAATTTATATAATTCATAATAATTATATATATGTTCATATGTCTGTGTGAATGTGTATGCTACATGAGAGGAAGATATGAAACAGGGAAAAGAAAAAAGAAAGGAGTTAACGTTGAAAACCTTGTGTATAACAAGAGTGCGGATGAAGTTGATTTGTTGGGGAGTGAGAGAAGAATGAGGTTTGCGTGTAGGCGTTGGTTTTTGTTGAACAGATTGAGGAAGTAAAATGCGATCTCCAGAGTTCAAGGTGTCCTTCGCTGCGACCCTTTTCAGTGTTTCCGTGTGAGGAGGAGAGAGAACTCGAACCTGTCTTAGACGGAAAAGCTTGTGCAGAAGGGATATGGGGGCGCTTGGGCAGCACCGAACAATCCATTTCAGGGCGGTGGTGGGAGTGGAGGAGACTTCGTTTCCCTTTCCCTTCGTCTTTCCCTTCACCTCCACACTCCCACTCGCCGCCACCGGAGGCAGCGTAAGCCATTTCTCCTCCCATTTCCTTGCCATCGACATCTGCCGCCGACCACTCCTCAACGCTCTGAACATCCATTCTGCTTGTGCCGCCATCGCCAATGGCAGCTTTTCAATTTACAAAACAGAGCAAATAATAACACGGAGAAAGTTATTTAAATTGGTTTTCTTAAGCGAGTAATTGGTAAAACAGTTATTTTGATTATTTAAGTTTTAAGAATGAAAAATAATATTTAAATTTACTCATTCTTATTTTATTATTGGTTATTGATAAATAGTTACTTTCGTGACAAGGAGAAACTAATATTTAATACAAGAAAACTAATATATACTGATCAAATTTCAACTGCTAATTAATTTTTTAATAGTGATATTATACATATATATATATATATATTATTTAAAAAAATTATAAATAAAAAAATTGACTTACATACAAATACAAATCGTGTTAACCTAACATAAGTTTAGTTTAAAATATTAAATAGAAATTGTCTAAGGATAAAATGAATCTATTGTAACTTACTTTAAATTAAAATTATATTACCTAAATACGACTTTATTTTAAAAAATTATTAATTAAAATTGTGTTATGTATACTTAATATCAAAATCGTATTATTTTAATATGTCTAAAATCATATCAATATGATGATATTACTTTTTTTCAATAAAGTCATGATACATTATCATGACTAAATAAACTCTAAATTTGTAAACCATAAACCCTAAATATATTAGTATGACTTACTATAAGTAATAATTATAAAAATAACTCAATTCTTTTTTTCTTTCCATCTAATCTATATTGTATGCTCTTAATTAAGTCTTTGTGATTTGTCCTTTTTTTTTATCTTCGGAATTTAATAACTTGTCGAGGGGTTTCTACATTTTTTGTTAGGCATACAATGGAACGTGTATTTTGGTAGTGCAACTATAATTATTAAAGAATAAAGACAAATATAATGATACAATTTGGGACAGGTGAAATCTCTTTATGTAGAAAATATTAGTTTATAGACATAACATATTACAAATTTATATTTTTTTAGAATATATGATGATACTGCTCATGAATTACATTAGATTGGTCAGTGTATCAGTGTATTTTTCTTTCTTTTTTGTTATTTCAAATTTGATGTTTAATCATGTTTTTAATAGTTTAATCCTAGATTAATTATGCAACATGAATGTATTGATGCCTCAATCGTGATTTAAAGATGATTATATAATATCAATTTTTACCAATAAAGTAATCAATAATTTGAAATTATATATATATATACTTTTTTTCTTTATACTTTTTCAATGACATTGAATTACTATATTGACTTAACCTTAATTGAAACATTGTTAGTTCAACTAAGAATGAAACATTTTCAACTTCACATCATTTTTTTCAGTTGAAGTTGGTAGAATTTATTTTTTCTAGCAAAATTCGAATATGGTTATTTTTGTATAGTTAAAGTTATTATTTAGTTTATGTAAGTTCGTGTTATACCTGAGTTTACAATATTTAGATTTTTTTTTGGCTAACAACATCATCATTGTTTTCCATTTTTTTTAATTGATATCAAGTAGGTTTAATATTATTTGGTCTAATATTATTTTTATAACAAGGTTTTTTTCGCTTGATATCTATCAAACTTATTTTTTGATTAACAAAATTATTTTTTATTAATGTTATAAAGATTTTTTTTTCTATTTGCATCACATATGTTATTTATTTTTTTCAAAGTTGATCAATATTTTTTTTTTTAATATCAAGTTTGAGCCAGAATTGATAGAATGTTCAACGGATGGGGGTGGTAGAAATTAAATTGCATTATATTTAATTAAAATTAACCCTTAAACACTTAAATTTTAATAATAAAAAAAACTAAGATTATGATTGCGATTAATAAAGAATAATCGTTCTATATTAATATATCATTTATCCTATCACGTCAATATTGTACATCAAATACACAACAAATTGTTCCATCTATTATTGAGGTTTTATTAACGTTTATGTAAAGAATATTTTCAATAATAAAAGAATAATATAGTTTTTTGTTGGGAAATAATGAATAGAAAAATCCATTAATCTATTTCTATTTATTAAAAATTCATTTATAAAGTCAAACTCTTTCATGATCTATTAATAAAAGTCCATCTAATTCATTCATTAATGTTTTTATAATTCTTCAAAAATACTCTTTTTGTCCACAGAAATATTTTAAAAAAATAACCATTTGTGATAAATTGTAAAAAAAATAATTGTTATTAAAATTTAAACTATCCTGATATACAGAGTATTATTTAGATGATCGATGCGTTTTTTGAAAATAAGATAAATAAAATTGTTGTTGGTTCATTCATTTAATTACATGGTACATATTACATGATTTAAATTACTAAAAAAAAAAGAATTGGATTGAATTTGACGTGAATGAATGATATAAATGAAGTATGTGAGAAAGAGAGTTAAAAATTGAGAGTGAAGAAAGAAGATTTAACATTAAAAGAGAAAGAAAGAATATAAAAATAGTAATAAAGCATTGAAGAGTTGTTGTTCAGTGACCGCGTCCTCTGTGGCTTGGGCCGGAATATGCTTTCTCCATTATTACAGTGAATAACGAATCATCTTTAAGCTCTCTCACTCCTTCAACGTTCATGGAGAACGAGGCCAACACCAAAAACATCATCATATAGTAACAATAACAATAATAAGCCCTCTTCATTTTCTTTCAGTTCTGAATCATGATGCTGTGCATGTACGTGTATATATATATATATATATATATATATATATATATATATATATATATATATATATGCATAAACACTTTGGTTGTTTGACTTTGGTCCTTGTGGTGTGGGTGGTGCTTTGAATTTTGAGGTTTGAGTGGTGAAAGAAAATGGTGGTTTTTAGAAGAAGTGAGAGTAAGAGTAGAAGACATTGTTGACTGTTGAAGGATTTATGGCTTCTACACTACAATCTCCTATTTCATAACCTAACCTACCCACTTCTTCAAGGAAGCTGTATTTTTTGGACTCAACTTCCTTTTCCATTATTGCATTACTAAAAAAATTATTAAATAAAAAATATTTTTTAAAGATTAAAAATAATTGATTTTTAAATTAATTTTTATCATTGAGAAATAATTTTTAAATTAATATTTAATTAGCTAATAAAGTTTTAACTACTAATTATTTAAAGTTTAACTACTTAAATTTTAAATAATTTTAACTATCCTAAATTTTAAATGTATAATTTTTAAATTTTTTAAAATAATATCTAATTTAATTAATATAACAAGTTTATGAACAAATTATTATTTTCAATATTTGACATCATCTTAGCTTTACACGTTTCTACCAAATCTTGCAAAAGCCTACCAACCTAACAACAATATCTCTGACCAAATTAGAATAAGTTATTTTTCATAACTTACTTTTCTTGTTTTCATATATTAGGAACTGAATCGGGTTTCAGTTAAATGGTCTTATTATTCCTCACCTTTTTATTTTTAATAATTCCAACTACTGCTAAAGTCAAACACTTTTACCTATAATAAGATATCAGAAAAGGTAGTTATCAATCATGTTAATATAGCACAGATAAAACTCGTGCCACTACATTAACTTCATTCTCTTTTTTTGTTTGGATGTAATTGAAAAGCTGATGTCGATTTATACTCCTATATTTTTTAATTAAGTTAGATCGGGCAAAACTTATATTGTTTATAATATCTGTAAATGATCAAATTTTGATTTTGATTCTCGATTTTTTTTTTTGATTTCTTTAAAATTAAAATTACTATTTCTTTAATTTCTAATATTGTATAATACTAATTAATAAATTATGCATAAAAATAAGTCAAATCTTCATTTCAAGTAACACATAATAGTATTGTGATATAAAATCGACATATAATACTTAAAAAACAAAATTATTTAAAATCTCTCAAATAAATTTTATTTCTCTAGCTTAAGATAAATATTAATAATTAAAAGTGGTATTTTAATAATTTAGAAGGATGAAAATTAAAAGCAAATAAAATTAAAATTTACACATTTTATAAGAATTAAAAAATAGCGATTTCAAACTTCGTAAACACAAGAAACAAAGAAAAAACTGTGACGATCAAAATAAAAAACTGAAAACATATCCATTTAAGATGAAAATTTTGTTGTTAGGACTTTCTTTTTTTTTTGGATAAATTGTTTAAAAAATTCGCAAAATCTGTAGATTTTAAATAAGTTATGAGATACAAACAAATAAAAATTGATAAACAGACAAAAATGGAATCTTAACTTCATTTTGTTAAAACGTTTTTTCTAAAGAAAGAAAAACAAAGATTTTATTGTTTTAAATTTATGGTAAGAAAAGTTTGAAGAGAAGGAATTGTTTTTCTTTCAGTGTCTAAGCCACAGATGTTAGGAATGTTTTATAATAATACTAGTAACTTATATATCAGAAAGTAGTTAGCTACTAATTAAACTTTTTCTTACTACTGTGAAAGAGTCAGTTTTGAGTTTAAAATGTTATGAAGCTAAAACATAAAAAGAGATGCAAAACTACTTATACTATACTCTGTTTCACTTAAGATAAGAAGTGAAACAGAGCATGCGTAGTTCTGCAGAAGTCAACAATCTCCCAATCACATTCTTCACATAAACAATTCTTCAAAGCAAAAAACTAATAAGCAAATTCGTCTTTTACTACCAATAGTTAAACAGCCGCTCTTAGAAGAATGAATTTGGTGGATCAAATTTCTCCGCTTCACGCTTCTTCCAACCTGATGCAACGGACACACCACTATTCACTTGCAAATTTTAAAAACAAAAACATACTTTGCCACCCTTTTTTAATAATAAAATATACAATAAAACACAAATCAAATTATTCAATAAAAGGTTACTGATCATATAAGAAATAATAAGATTTTTCACATATCATAACCCTTTTCTTCCTCTCTTACCATTACATCACATCTATTACATACTCTTTTTCTCTCTTTACCTTTTCTTTTTCCTCCCAGAGACTCTTTCTTCCATCTCAATCCACTCCCAAACGGAATGGTGGATGTTTATATTTCCCCAATAGTTGGTGCCAAGAAAACTAATCTTCCAAGAGAAGTCTGGGATTTGGTGTTAATACCCAGTGGTTGCCATCAAGTTACGTGTAATTTGACGGCAAAAAGACGGTCCCCAATCCCCCATATACCTTTAATTGCAGAAAATGCCTTTTCAAGTAGACTGAGCTACAGTCTTTCAATTTCAGCGTGACACCCTGTCCATATCCAAAGATAACCCAAATCTGTTAAAAACTATTGATGATTAATGCATAAAAATGACATTTGAGTACTGGACACATGTACAGCGGCTTGATCCTTCAGCATTTACACAGATCTATCAAAACTCACATCACCTAAGTAACCAAGAAGACTCACTAATATTTTCAATTCATGTTCAGTGACTGCAGGCCATAAATCCCAAGTTATACAGGAGAGGGATAACTAACTACACAATTTCAATCATAATTGTAAAAGATGACTGCATCCATAGAATTATCAATGTTAGATCGTTTGTGATGTGAATCACTATAATTTTCTTTTACAATCTTTTACCAATTTTAATTCCCAAATTAATTGCATTCAGTTTTCTGAATTGAAATAGTTTTAAAAGAACTTAGAAAGGGTAAATCTTTTGAAAAAGTTTTTAAAATCGATTCACCTCCACTCTTGGTTTATTAAAGCCATCTAATCTTTTCTAACAATTAAAACCAGTATAACTCACAAATTAGGATAGATGGACATTCAAACCAGTAAAACTCACAACTTAGGATATTTGAAGTTCAACATCACAAATAGGTCCTTTAAAATCAATAGAAGACAAAAGAACAATTCATACGTGTTGAACAGAAAGTACGAGGCAGACAATGGAACATAAAAATAAATTTTATCAACTAGTTCGATGTTTAATTAACTGGTTAGAAATGCAAGATTCATTAAGATGGGCACATATGCTGAAGAAAATGTTTAGGTATCAGATTAAAGTCGGACATACTCTGCAGCACATCAGTGGTGAATAGCAGCTTTTGAATTGGACCTGACCTCATTCGCTTATGC
Organism: Phaseolus vulgaris; assembly: GCF_000499845.2. NCBI lineage: Eukaryota > Viridiplantae > Streptophyta > Magnoliopsida > Fabales > Fabaceae > Phaseolus > Phaseolus vulgaris. Next base: position 4,862,358 of record NC_023758.2, on the reverse strand, counting down.
GGTTATACCAGTGAATTTTGCTCAAGTTTACAATAGCAAGGTAAGAATTTTATAAGTTTGAGTGCTACTATGATGGTAAAAGTAAAGTCCCTCCATAATTGACATCAACAGTTGCCTACAAAATTTGAACCAGGGTACTTTATTAATAGAGAAAAAAGGAAGAAGCATATGCTGAAAAACATGTGTTTCAACTACACAAACTCCTAATTAATATAAAATGGCGTAATAAACCAATGTTTCAACCCATATATAAAACTCTGTTTATACACACAAACAACTCTTTGGCACATTACTTAATTTGGAATAAGATTAAACATTTGTCCTTTCTTTAGCGTAAAGCACCTATTCCTAACACATTTTGTGGGCTTAGGTTCTTTCCATTGATTTTCTTTTTCTTGATTCATTTCTTTTTTGTAGTGTTATTTAGGAGTTTATCTGTTTGTAATGTTTTACGTTCAGTTGATCAGCCAAATAAATTTCATTATTTTATAAAGAAACACACTACTTTTGAAATTGTAATTTCAGTATTTAAAAGATTTTAACCAAGACTAACAAATACTAGTTTCCATAAATTATGTTTTGTTAAGTACGAACTGGTCTACATACAACCCTGTGCTCTGCCTGCTTTAGCCCTCATTTTAAAAAGTGTTGTTTGATTGATAGACAGCAGATGATGGTAAAAGAGAAAGTAGGCTGAATGCATACCTGAAGGTAAGGATATATACACTATTATATACTTGTAGGAAAAATTGGGACTTAACTGCAAACCTGAAAACAAATTATGTTTTACTCCACAGACTGTCACAGAACAATCTATAAAATCTAGTAAGTAAAATGACTTAGAAATATTACCACAGCTTTCACATTCCTTTTAATAGCTAATTGAAACGGGTTAGCTATATGAGAGGAAAAAAATCTTTATTGAATTGATTAAATTTAAAAACAATAAATGAGCATGCATACATATAGAGAACTCTGCCCCCTGAAGTGATGACTACTAAGATCTCTAATATCTATCTTTCAGTACCATACTCATAATTACAACATCATCTTGTAACTAAACAAAATATTTTCTCCTAATTCAATAGTAATGTAATTGTCATTAATCAAATTCAAAATATAACAGAATTCTAAGGAATTTACAAAAACTCCAAGCTCACATGACTTCACTGGATATGAGGAATTTACCGAAAGATGGTTGCTGGTACATACACACAGAAAGACAGTATGCTACCAATCAACTAACCTCTTTTTTAATCCATTCCAGCCTCTATGTCTAGTTTAGCACAATCTCCATTAACACTAAAGGACTAAATCTAGCAAACAAACTGAATAAAAAAATGTGGGAAGAATAAGGATAAAAGCACATGATTATGTATGAAAAAAATAATAAACAGAAGGGTGCCATACTAACTTTCAACATTAACATACCTTTTCAGAAGTCGAAAACAAATATAACTCTCTTCAATATCTCTTTCTATCCTCAATTTGATATACTCCCTCAGTAGGTCACACATAATGTTAACAGTTTCATCAGAAAACTGCTGGGCCAGATTTAGCTCACAGAATTCAGATATATTTTGGTGCAAAACTGAAGATAATGTGCTTGCCAACCCTGATCTGAAATACATTTTTGCAAGTTTCTTTAAAATTAAGCAACTGCTACCTTTGAACTTCCCAACCCAATTTGGAGGATTTCCAACCCATAGACTGTCATTATAACTAGATATAGGAGAATTATCAGAAATTTCAACACCTACTGACAACGAATTGTTTTCAATAGGAGGGATCACAACACTGGAGCAAATCTCTGTCCTTCTGTGTGCAGGAAGCTGCTCAAGAATGTCAGCTTTCAAATCCTCAGGCAATTGTTGAAACACTGAACCATCAACTTGACTCAAAGAAGAAGGCAATAAATCATTGTTTTCAAAACTAGAATGGTGTATAACCTTGAAATTGGGTCCACACGCTGAATATGGCATAGCTTCGTCTTCACTAGTGCCCGACACATACTGCTTTGCCTATTAGTAAACAGATGACATATGTTGCCAAATAAAACATTTTTAGAAAAACAGAGCAATAGATACAAATAAAAGTGCTAATATTTCTTCCAGTTTAATGACAAATTGCAGTACAAAATGCAAAACCATCAAAATAAAGGTAGTTACATAAATTGATATTATAAGGTATAAACAAGGAAATCGGGTCAATTCAGCCTTATAATTTGATTAACTGTGCATGGAAGTGGAAAACTTACAGATTTAGTTAGGGAAGACGAAAATAAGAGAATATAAATAAATAATATCTCGTGTATTACAATTTACAACGTGATACAAGATTCAAAGCTCTAAATAATATCTCTTACTATTCCTAAATTTCCATCTTTCTATACAACCAACTACACCTGCAAGCATCGATGAGGAGACATACTGCTACCTTTTTCAGCAGATAAACCCCATTAAAGGATCACCGTCATTTAGAGCTACACGCGGTGAATCCCAACCCCATACTCAATATTATATAACATATCAACCAAGGAGGAAGAAGAGACTAAGGGCATGGCATCCTAAATTTCGGAATAGGAGAGTCATGAAAAAACTTATGGCCACATTTTTACTATTCTCTCAAGTAACCTACTTTCCTCCTCCTTAGAAACATGTGGGTCAAGATCACGAAGGCTTTTAATAAAACTGTTGGCCTCATCCCGACGGTTGAGCTTACAATACCAATCAACAATGGAGTTATAAGTATTCTGGTCTGGTTTACATCCCTGCTTGATCATGTATCGAACTACATCAATAGCTTCAGCAAACATCGAGTCAGCAGCATAAGTTGCAATAAATGTGTTGAAAGTTACAACATCAGGAAGAAGTGCAGAGTCTTTCATTTCAGAAAATATTCGCGAAGCGTCCTTCATCCTACCATTTCTGCAATATGCATAAATAACAGTATTGTATGAAATTCTATCAGGTTTCATACCTTTCTCCAGAACTTCCCTCAAGATTTCTTCTGATTTTTGAAAGTTTTCAGAACGGCTGTGCATATACATCAAACTATTATATGTAGTCAAACTCGGAGAAAATCCCCTGTCATGCATGAAGTTCAAAATCTCGTTGGCTTTGGCCACCATCTGCTTCCTCCCATATATCGAAAGCATTGCATTCAGAGTAGTAATGTCAACCGAAACTCCTCTTGTCCTTAATTCCAAAAAGGCACGTTCTGTATCCATCAAGAGATCACTCTTGCTGTTTACTAGAACAAGGGTCTTCAAAAGAACAGGATGTGTTTCAATGGAGCCGGAGTATATCTCCTCGGCAAAAGCATTCATCCTTTCAATCTCCTTACCATTGGCATAAGCATGAAGCAAAGACGAATATGACATCTCACTAGGTTTACACCGTCCGTCCTTCATTTCAGCAAGGACTTTCTCAGATTGTTCCCAAAGCCCTCCTCGGGCCAATGCTGCTAAAACAGCATTGTAGGTAGAAAGATCCGGCACCACTCCAGCTTCGAGCATGCTCTTGTAAACGGCCATTGCCTGGTCAAAGGAACCACACCTGCTGTAGGCACTGATCAGAGTGTTGAAAGTATCCCTCTCGGGCACAAACCCTGCTCTCTTCATTTCTTTAAATATTCCAGACACCTGGGAGTGCATTCCATTTTGTCCAAACACAGCCAGAAGGGTGTTCCAAGTAACAATATCAGGGGAACAATTGCACACCCTGATCTCGTCAAAAACTTTCATCATTTCGGCAAACTTTCCTCGGTTGCCATGCATCTTAATAAGGGCATTGAAGGTACAAATATTAGGCTTGCATCCCACCGATCTCATTTCTTCAAAAACTTGGATGGCAAACTCATCTTTTCCGGCCTTCTCAAATCCAGACAAAAGGGTGGTGTAGGTAAAGACGTCAGGCTGAATCCCCTTGTCCAGCATTTGGGTTTTAAGCTGGAGTGCCTCCTCCAACAAACCACCTTTAGCACAAGCAGATATCAGGGAATTGTAAGTAACAATGGTGGGAGAAAAGGCATTGGCTTCCATCTCTCTGAGGACCTGCATAGCCTCTTTGGGGCGTCTGGACTTGCCAAAAACATCCAACAACGCATTATAGGTAACCTTGTCAGGGGCGAAACCCTCCAGCTTCATCTGCTCAAAGAGGTGAACAGCTTCTTCGTAGAGAGAACCGCGGCGACAGCAACTAATAAGCGTGTTGTAAGTGTAGAGATCAGGAGCAACCCCACGAGACTTCATGGAGTCAACAAGGGCCGTGACGTTAGACCAAGGCATGCCCATTTTGCCGTACACATTGAGAACGACGTTGTAGGTGATGAGAGTGGGATTGCAGCCGTCTTGTTGCATCTTGTTGAAGAGGTTGACGGCGTCCCTGTACCTGCCGCTGCTGGAATACGCATTTATCAAACAGGTGTAGGCATAGACGTCAATGTGAACGCCGTCGCTTTGGAGAGCGAGAAGCAGGGAGGCGGCGGAGGAGACCCGCCCCGCTTTTCCGAGAATTTTGATGATAACGGTGATTGCAGAAGTGGTGAAAAGTGGAACGGAATGGTGGGTGGTTCGAACCCATTGGAAGACGGCGAAGGCAAGGTCGTATTTGTTGCTAAAGCCTAAGGCCTTGATTATTCCCAATATATCGGAAGCGGGATTTGGTTGGTCCAGCAGAGGACGCAGAATATTATCTAAGTCAGTGGAAATGGCATTCGAATCGGAATGAATTAAGGTGCGCAGAATTTGCTGACCTGAAGGAGAAAGGCCGTGAGGAGACCATGGCTTGCCGCGGTTAGGGTCGAAGGACTTCCCCAGAGCTACGCGGTGTCGGGAACGAGAGCGAGAACTTGAATTGCTATTAAGGTCATGGATAAGGGTGCTCATTGGCGGTGCTGAGGTTGGAGTAGCAGGAGTAGGAGTAGGGGTAGTGCTAGGACTAGGGCTAGGGGTCATCACTGCAACAGAATTGGGTTTGGAAGAAGGGGACGACGGCGACGGTGACGGTGGTGGTGGTGGTGGGTTTGGGAGGAGCAGCGGAAGAGCCACCTTTTCTACCATCCCCATGTTCTCGCTACCTTGTTTGTGTGACGCTGTGTGGAATTGGCATGCGAAGCTGGGATATTTTATTCAAAACTTTTCCTCAACACGTGTCCCTCGTAGCTTCACACTCATACCATATCTTGCCAATTTCTTCTTCCACCGTATTAATTCTAACCTCCATCCTATTATTTTTCGAAATTTCCAAAATTACTCTTATTCCAAATTTAAAAATTCGAAAAAGTAAATATAATTCAAAAATAAAAAAATACATTTTTTTATAAAAAAATCTAGAATACAAAATTAAAAAATATATTCTGCATAAAAATTTCCAAAATTTAAAAATGTGTTTTGGATATCTAAATCAGAATATTTCCGGATAAAAGGTTCCAAAAATATATTTTATTTACACCCTTCTTTTTAAGGTTATTTTCGTCATTTTAAAAGTAATTTTTTGTCATTTTCTGTAATAGGTTAAATGCATGTTGAAATTATATGGTGCAGGAAGCATTTGTCCATATCTTGCCGCCTAGTAATGCACACAGGCCCAATAACCCAAAAAATGAAGCCCAATAGAGTCTGAGTTCTAAACTGTTACTTAACCAGACACCATTATCTGTAACTGGAGTTTTGTTCCCTGAACACTTGTCATCACATTCTCCACCAACCTCAATTCCAGTTTCCATAGTAGATTTTAGTTCACACTATATCACATTACGTGGACATTTATCTAAAAAGTCAATTCAAAATGTTTGGGACAACTCTGTAATAGTATCAATCAGTTTGAGTTTGGGTTGTTTCACTCCACTTTTATTTGGGTTGTTTCCATCCACTTTTAAAATTAGATTTTTAAATTCCGAATGCAAATTTTTGTTATGGATTGGTGGATCCGGAAAGTTTTTTTTGAATGATGAAAATGTGAAATGCATATTTTGAATTATGGATTGGTGGATCCGAAATTTTATTGGAAGTGCCAATCCAAAAAATTTCCGGATTCCATAATCCATAATGCAAAAAATAAATACAATTCAAGTGCATTTTAGGGTTTTTAAAAAATAATAGGGACAATTTAATCTTTGCATAACATTATGGGGGTGCAGGAGGAAAAATGTAGGGGTGCAGGAAGAAACTGCCCCACTTTTATTTGGGTTAAAAGCTGGGCAAGTCCTACTAAACTATGCTAAGGCAGTTTCTTCCTGCACCCCTACATTTTTCTTCCTGCACCCCCACAATGTAATACGAAGACAATAATATCTCTACTACTTTTTAAAAACCCCAAAATACACATAAAACCCACACTACTCTTTCTTCTTCCGGACAATACAATTCGGTAATTTTACAGAATGAGAAATCCGCATTTATTTTTTTGCATTCTAGATTGGAAAATCCATAAATATTCCAAATTGATGAATACGGTAATCTTCTGGATCCATCAATCCGTAACAAAAATTAGACTTCCGGATTCAGCAATCCGGAAATCAACAAGTTGCTTTCGAAACAAGGTAAAGGTCAGTTTTGGAATTTATAAATATGTGGGGGTGCAGGAAGAAAAACGTAGGGGTGCAGGAAGAAGAAGCTCTATGCTAATAACTTTTTTTCTTCTAATAATGAAGCGTGCATTACATAATTCAAGTTAGAATCCAGGCTGTTTGCAGTTACGATGAGGGCCGTGTGAAAATTTGTATGATGATGATAATAATAATAATATGGTATTGTAAATATAATTTCAATTAGTCTGAAGATCGGAAGATTTCTTATGTTTTTAAACCTAAAAGGATCGTCATGCATTGAACTAATGGCCATAAGAATACTGTACAAAACACTGATAAAGAAAAACATTAGCAAATACAAAAACTGTTTTAGTAATTACACAAAAAGTGTAGTGTAGTGGACGGTTTCTTCCTCAACCGTGGACCTAAAACGGAAAGTTCAGTTTGATTCAAAGGTTGCTGCAATAAATAGTACTGTGAAGAATGAAGTGAATCATAATTCAAACGTTAATATGATCTAGTAATTCAAAATGTGGGGGGCTAAAGCTGTATAATAGTAACTTAATCTAATTTCAACCGTAACTGTTATTCTTTCTTTGTTTCAAGAGTGTTATTTACAGAGAAATTGATATGAAAAAAATAGAGGCACATGATGTTGAAAGTAGTTGTGATAAGTTCATTGATCACAGTGCTACTCGTTTACCAGTTCGTGAAGCCCTTTACCAGTTATTATTAGATGATGATCGAATCGTTCAAATTTTGAATGCTGGTAAAATATAATTATTAGATCAAATATAATTCCTCGAAATTTCACCAAATGAAGAAGCAAAGCTTCATCTAAAGTATAAGCTTTAAACCGCGTTGAAATTACATTTTGAAATGGGGAGGAGACCATGCAATCAACCATGCAGTCATGATGCAACTGCATGATCTTACACATGATATTAACTCCAAAATTATTTCTAAAACACGAGAACAAGTCATAAAAAGGATGAAATAAGGATAAACTTCCAACGAGTGCAAAAAAAAAAAACATTTATAAATGGGTTGATTGATAATTGTGACACAATGCAGGTCCAGTTACATCTTTTATGGCCCTTGAGTTCTTTGAGGAGGCACTGTATCAAGTCAATCATTGCCACCAAAATACAAACCACAAATTCACCATGAATTTTAATATTAATCATGGAACACTTTTCTATATTATATAATTTAATTATTCTCTTTAAATAAAAATAATTTTACAAATTATTTTTCAATGAAAACATTTACAATTAAGAGAAAATTGCGAACACATGGAACTAATAAAGAAGTAGATATAGAAAATTGCAGAATTATAAATGGGCACAGAGAAAGATGTTGATAGCTCAAAACAATTATATAAAACAAAAATATTCTCAGTTCAACAACTGTAGAGTGTGATAATTAACTTGACTAAATGCCATAAAAATTCTTAAAATTCTTCAAACAATGAAATCATCCCCACGATAACATCACTAATGGCAGAAACCAAAACGGTTGGGGACGCTCATTCAGCGATACTGCAACCCAAAAAGACAAAGTGGTTATGAAAACCTGTGCAGAAATAATTCGGAAAATTTGAAATTCACACAGATGGTTAAAAAATATTTACCTTAATGATGCCAATTTTCTTCGCATTGCTGCGGAAACACTGCCTGCAGCACATAAGCCCATACTTCCTAATCAGTCCATGAGGGTTCCATAAGCCCAATACAGACGCGGCTGCATAAACAAGAAAACACATTCTCAATCAATCAACAAATCTCATCAGAAAATAAAGACAACAAACCATATCAAGTACCACCAATTCACAAACAGTATTATAATCTAAAACTTAAGAGAGACTAAAACTAGACAAACAATATCTATCAAAATTCACATCACCTAAGTGAACCAAGAAGACTTACTAATATTTTCAATTCATGTTCAGTGACTGCAGGTCATAAATCCCAAGTTATACAGGAGAGGGATAACTAACTACACAATTTCAATCATAATTGTAAAAGATGACTGCATCCATAGAATTATCAATGTAAGATCGTTTGTGATGTGAATCACTATAAATTTCTTTTACAATCTTTTATCAATTTTAATTCCCAAATTAATTGCATTCAGTTTTTTGAATTGAAATAGTTTTTAAAGAACTTAAAGAAAGGGTAAGTCTTTTGAAAAAGTTTTTAAAATCAATTCACCTCCACTCTTGGTTTATTAAAGCCATCTATTATTTTCTAACAATTAAAACCAGTATAACTCACAAATTAGGATAGATGGACATTCAAACCAGTCAAACTCACAACTTCGGACGTTTGAAGTTCAACATCACAAATAGATGGAAGACAAAAGAACAATTCATACGTGTTAAAGAGGCAGACAATGGAACATAAAAATCAATTTTATCAACTAGTTTGATGTTTAATTAACTGGTTAGAAATGCAAGATTCATTAAGATGGGCACATATGCTGAAGAAAATGTTTAGGTATCAGATTAAAGTCGGACATACTCTGCAGCACATCAGTGGTGAATAGCAGCTTTTGAATTGGATCTGACCTCATTCGCTTATGCGGTTATACCAGTGAATTTTGCTCAAGTTTAGCATAGCAAGGTAAGAATTTTATAAGTTTGAGTGCTACTATGATGGTAAAAGTAAAGTCCCTCCATAATTGTCCTCAACAGCTGCCTACAAAATTTGAACCAGGGTACTGTATTAATAGAGAAAAAAAGGAAGAAGCATATCCTGAAAACTATGTGTTAAAACTACACAAACTCCTTATTAATATAAAATGACGTAATAAACCAAGTGTTTCAACCCATATATAAAACTCTGTTTATACGCACAACTCTTTGGCACATTACTTAATTTGGAATAAGATTAGACATTTGTCCTTTATTTGGCGTAAAGCACATGACCTATTCCTAACACATATTTTGGGGGATTAGGATCATTCCATTGATTTTCTTTTTCTTGATTCATTTCCATTTTGTAGTGTTATTTAGGAGTTTATCCTTCTGTTTGTAATGTTTTACGTTCAGTTGATAAGCCAAATAAATTTCATTATTTTATAAATAAACACCACTTTTTTTAACTTTGAAATTGTAATTTCAGTATTTAAAAGGTTTTAACTAAGACTAACAAATACTAGTTCCCATAAATTATGTTTTGTTAAGTACGAACTGGTCTACATACAACCCTGTGCTCTGCATGCTTTGGCCCCCATTTTAAAAAGTGTTTTTTGATTGATAAACAGAAGATGATGGTAAAAGAGAAAGTAGGCTGAATGCATACCTGAAGGTAAGGATACACACTATTATATACCTGTAGGAAAAATTGGGACATAGCTGCAAACCTGAAAACAAATTATGTTTTACTCAACAGACTGTCACCAAACAATCTATAAAATCTAGTAAGTAAAATGACTTTGAAATATTAGCACAGCTTTCACAATACTTTAAATAGCTACACTTGAAAAGGGTTAGCCATATGAGAGGAAAAAAATCTTTATTGAATTGATTGAATTTAAAAACAGTAAATGACCATCCATACATATAGAGAACTCTACCCCCTGGAGTAATGATTACAAAGATCTCTAATATCTCAGTATCACACTCATAATGATTACAACATCGTCTTGTAACTCAACAAAATATTTTCTCCTAGTTCAATACTTATGTAATTGTCATTAATCAAATTCAAAATATAACAGAATTCTAAGGAATTTACAAAAACTCCAACCTTACATGACTTCACTGGATATGAGGAATTTACCGAAAGATGGTTGCTGGTACATACACACAGAAAACAGCATGCTACCAATCAACTAACCTCTTTTTTAATCCACTCCAGCCTCTATGCCTAGTTTAGCACAATCTCCATTAACATTAAAGGACTAAATCTAGCAAACAAACTGAATAAAAAAATATGGGAAGAACAAGGATAAAAGCACATGATTATGTACGAAAACAATGATAAACAGAAGGGTGCCATACTAACTTGCAACATTAACATACCTTTTCAGAAGCCGAAAACAAATATAAATCTCTTCAATATCTCTTTCTATCTTCACTTTGATATACTGCCTCAGTAGCTCACACATAATGTTAACAGTTTCATCAGAAAACTGCTGGGCCAGATTTAGCTCACAGAATTCAGATATATTTTGGTGCAAAACTGAAGATAATGTGCTTTCCAACCCTGATCTGAAATACATTTCTGCAAGTTTCTTTAAAATTAAGCAACTGCTACCTTTGAACTTCCCAACCCAATTTGGAGGATTTCCAACCCATAGACTGTCATTATAACTAGATATAGGAGAATTATCAGAAATTTCAACGCCTACTGACAACAAATTGTTTTCAAGAGGAGGGATCACAACATTGGAGCATATCTCTGGCCTTCTGTGTGCAGGAAGCTGCTCAACAATGTCAGCTTTCAAATCCTCAGGCAATTGTTGAAACACTGAACCATCAACTTGACTCAAAGAAGAAGGCAATAAATCATTGTTTTCAAAACTAGAATGGTGTGTGACCTTGAAACTGGGTCCACACACTGAATATGTTATATCTTCGCCTTCACTAGTGCCCGACACATACTGCTTTGCCTATTAGTAAACAGATGACATATGTTGCCAAATAAAACATTTTTAGAAAAATAGAGCAATAGATACAAATAAAAGTGCTAATATTTCTTCCAGTTTAATGACTAATTGCAGTACAAAATGCTAAACCATCAAAATAAAGGTAGTTACATAAAATGATATAATAAGGTATAACAAGGAAGACGGGTCAATTCAGCCTTATAATTTGATTAACTGTACATAGAAGTGGAAAGCTTACAGATTTAGTTAGGGAAGAAGAAAATAAGAGAATATAAATAAATAATATCTCTTGTGTATTACAATTTACAATGTGATACAAGATTCAAAGCTGTAACCCTATTTATGCCACTAGTTAAGAATCTTTAACAAAATCAAATAAGGAAAAAATTGTAACAAAATATGAAAGTCAGTTCTAAGAGATCATCCAAGATATAATAAAATAGGGAAAATTAATTACCTTATTTTTTGATAATAAATTGCTTTGAGGAATCGGCCCAGAATAGGAAAGTTCCTCTTCATTGTTTATTGCTGCCAACAAAAACAAATTGAAAGCATGTGTTGCAAGTTTGAGTAGAGTATATAGCTTACACTAATGAAACAGACAAACTTACCTTTTTGCTCCAAGAATGAGTTTCCTGAAGGGCTAGAACTCTCACTTGTGTCTTTCCAGTTGGCAATATAATCAATTAACTTCCCTCTGTAAATTTCATTTAATTCTGAAAATACTTCTGGGGGAAGATTCCTTATAACTTCCATGTCAAGGTTACATAAAGGAGGGGGTGTTGAAATTGGGTCAGTACTAGCTTCATTATTTGGTATTTTATTGTCCATTTCCACCGAAGACTCTGGCAGATTTACAGATGCATGACGGGAAGTGTTATCCCTGCTTTGCTTGTCATGACCTGAAGAAAGAGAAACCAAAAAAGTTTTTGTATTAATTCCATCATTCATAAAACCTCAAAATAAACAAAAAAAATGAAAATTCACATAAGTCTAACCAAAAATTATCCAAACAATAACAAGTATTGTCCATTACCCATAGAATAAAACAACAACAAAAGCCTTATTCACTAGATGAGGAAATTTAAGTGTGAACAAATAGGGGGTGCCATTACCTATAGGATATTTCTGATTTCCAACACTAGCACATCCAGAAGTGAGCCATGATTTCAAAGTATATTTTGTTGTACCTTCATGAACTAAATAACATTATACAACTATAGAGAAATTACATAAAAAAAAGAAAAGAAAAGCTCAAAACTAAGAAAAAGCAGTAAAAAGATTCTACAACACTAAATAGAAGAATGGAAAGATGAAAAACAAGGTAGCATATCTCAGCAACAGGCATTACAGATAAATTTAATTATGTGCACAACCAAATAATATGTTATTCCAACACAACTCCTTAAGATTCACTTTGAATAATACAGATACCTTGTTTAGAAGCTTCTGCACTTTCAAGTCTGGAAACTTGCAAACCAATACCTCGAATCTCCTTGACATCTACATGAAATCAAAAAAAGGAGAAGACAAACGTGAAGATATACGGATTCCCTTACAGAAGTCCAGGCTGAAACACAAATTAACACGAAAAAAATACCATCACAACATTAAAATATGAAGTCCAAAGACATAATCACGAACCAGCTTCACCATGCAAGCATTTATTTTGAAAAATAATACACATATGCAGCCTGAAGCCGTTAACCTAAGTGTCTAATGAAACTTTCCGTATAAACTCAAGGCCAATACTAACTCTGGTCAATCATCAGCTATGCATCTAAAAGAATGGTTTTACATCTCTACCACAACCCTCTTGGAAAACTAGCACTTTGAACTTGAATCATGGGTGAAGCACTGGCCAACTATACCTTCAAATGAAATTTTAATTTAATTAAGAATGTAAGTGGAAAGTATTGAATCCTAACCACTTGATAATATAAGCTTTAATACAATGACAGGATCAACAGCCCTCCTAAAAACTTAAACTAAGAGAAGGATATTGATTATATTAGGATTCCCTTGTCAGTACACAAAGCTTTTTATATTAGGATTCAAGTCATAAACTAGGAGATGAGTGTAATTGAGAAAAGTTTCATTGAGAAAAATGGAACCTAGGAGATTGATAAGCACCCAAACAATTGAGGTACTCACCCTCAAAAGTTAGCTATTGGGGAGGAAAAATCAATAGATTCCATTCTGCTTAGTTATACATTCATTAAAATGGCAGAAAACATGTATGTCCGTATTAGCTAATAGAAAAACAATACTTATATTTTTGGATGTTTCATGATAGAATTTTGAAAAGAAAAATATATATTGAGCCAGAAATATGCTTTGTCAAGCATGGCTACATTAAAAGAATAATCAGGTCTGAGTTAAGATACCTATGTAAAAACATCCAAACAGCTGCTTTACAATTCTTTGGAGTATTTCCACATTATCAGTAGCAAGGGGAACCTATGATGAGAATATCAAACAAAAAATTGGACACTACAACAATTAATAAAACACATTTGTAGAAAGAAAATATGACAGTTTAATATACACACTAACAGAATTGATTTTTCAATATTTACCGTTACAGAATGACTCAAATTTTCACAGTCCCCACAGCCCATAAACTTTACAGGTTCGTCAGCACCTTTCCTTCTCTTTTTGATCTAAGGAATGTTTACAATAATATTTTGTAGACTCAGAAGATATAAGAAACATCATGATAAATAATAATAATACATGAGTTTCAGAAATTTAACACGACATAAAAGGAAGCACACAAGCTAAAACAGAAAGCTCATTTCTGAATAATCTAAAAGACAAAACTTCTAAAGCTGAAGGTAAACGAATACCTTTAGAGTGAAAGTGCGCCCCTGCACTCCACAACACTGCAATCGTAATGAGACCTCCTTGCAAAGATTTATTAGGAAGTGTTCACACTGGAATAACTTTTATGTCAACATTTTGATTTATATTCTTATGTAGTAAGGTTTGGAAATATAAAAATATAACACATCGTATGAAAATACTAACATCTTTTGTATCTTTGAATCTTACACCCCAATTTACATCAGCACCAACAGTCTTGCTTTCCTGCAGAAATGTAGATATCATCATAAACAAGTTTATCATGAAAGAATAATAATCACTGGAAGAAAAAGTGACAGAACAACACAGTTAGAAAATTAAAAGTAGTGTGTGAAACCAGCAGCTAGTGGCACAATTACTTCACAACAGGTTGTGGAGCATAGCACAATCAACCATTTTGAAATGTACAATGACTGACTATGGTATTATTATTCATATTAACCTGACAATTTATAAACTTCAGTCATTGTTCACTATTATAGTCGTTAGTCAATCCCTAGACAAGGACTGGAATAGGTAAAAGTAAAAGGATATTGTTACAGAAAAAAAATGGCAGTGTAAAATGGAAGGCAAAAGAAAATAACATTCAGATGTGGATTCATATAGAGAAAGAAAGAAAAAGAAAAGCAACACACGCATACATTATACCATTATACAACAAATTGGAACAATTTAAAATGGAAGAAGAGAGATAAGAAGCAACATGTGCACAATCACGCACACACACATTACATACACCATTATACAACAAATTGGCACAGGGTAAAATGAAAGGAAAAATAAAAGAAGCAACACACACATGCTCGCAGACTGAGGCATATACATCTCTCTCTCCACATGCACATAGTGTACATATATACATATATCCAAAGTATATATCTGTATATGTACTTTTTAGACAAAAATTCCATACCTGAAAGTTCCCAACTAACCGGTTATCAATTCCTCTGCTATAATTCCACAGCATTTCTCCTGTTTTTATACCGTAGTCCCTCTGCAGTGAGGCCTGCAGATGCAAATAAATAAGGATATACTACAAATATTACAAACATGTACTTCCCCAACTCAAGGGAAAAGATAAATGTCTAAAAGCAGAGGAGGAACGCTTAGAACAGATTTAAAGACCTTCGGAAGAAAGTCAAGGAATAACAACTTTTATAATACAATAGAAGGAAAATCATAAACTATAAAATAAGTAAGTAAATGAATAGTAAAACCTTGGAAATAATGCGCAGTTGTCCACAAGTGTAAATATTCTGTTTCTTCAATTTCTCCTGCAAAACATGCCCAATTCCTGGAAGTGAATTAATTGGGAGTTGGTATAAATGATCTTCAACCTGGAAAGGAAAAACTAAATAAATGAGCAAGGTAACACATTCCACTCATAAACTATAATATCAAAATGCATAAGCTGCACAAAATATAAGTAGGTTTACTTATACAAGTGAACTACAGCAGCTAGAATCACACCTGATGCAATCAGTGTCCCCTTTTTTTAATAAGTTGATCATTAAGATTATCAAAACCAGAAAATATAAGTTGAAAATTGCAATATAAATCACAGTACACCTGGTGAAGTGTAAATTGTCAATTTCAATGCATCCAAAATACATGTCAAACCTAAAATTAGCACCTTTGAGGAAAATCCAAAGCATCAAGGTCTAGAGTAATATAATCCACATCTAGCATGGCACTACTCTGTAAGTTTTCATTGAACTTTATTTAAAATACAGAAAACCAACAATTGCAAAATACAAAATAAAATAACAAGAGCAACAATTAGCATTGATATTTGAATTTGAAATATCAAAAGATAAGCATAAGTTTTCAGCATAAAATTCATAAAAAAGACACAATTATGGCCACAGAAAAGACAATTAATTATAAAGAAAGAGGATGTATAACTTGTAATATGATTTACATCATACTTTCATTATGCCACAAATAAAAATTGAGAATTATGAAAACAACTATAACTTCGCAATAAAAGAAAATCCAGAGCATACCTTTTCTGTAGTTATGTGATATTGACCATTTGGTTTTGCAGTTCTAGTAGCAATACGAGCCATAAGCATATTTCCAGCTATACCAGCACTAGCTGTACATCCAGTGGTCTTATAGATCTCTTCTCTAATAGATGAAGCTAAAAGTTTGGGATCTTCAACCTCTAAATCTGTGACATCTAAAAATGCTTCATCACAGCTTACAGCCTGCATCAAGTAGCAATTATAGCATTAAGGACAAGTCAACTGAAAACTTTATGCACTTGAACAATGTCAATCATAAGACCTGCACTTTGTTGCAATGCTGGTGCAATATACTATAAAATTGATCAGCTACCTGCAAAATGTCAAAGACACATTTGTAAAATTTTATTAAAAGGAAAAAAAATACAAAGATATGATGACATAAATAAAATATTCTGACACTCTGCTTTATAAGCCATTCAACCACAGACACCCTACTAATTCTTACTTCCTCATAAGCTTCAAAGTTATAAGGAAAGATAACCAGGTCGGGATAAAGAGCCTTGGCATCTCGAACAAACATACCAGCCCTAATACCTAGCACATGATCAAAAGCAGAAGTTACATACAAAAAAGTCATAACATAGCTGAGTGAGTCATACTATCATGTATAATCTGGCATATAACCAACCATGACTACGAGCTGGGTAGTTTGCAGAAGAAATCTCAGAAGTTCCATTGGAATTATTTGAATGACATACAGCTACAGGCTGATCCGACAATTCAGGGTGGTTCCTGATAACAACTGAAACAAAAAAGCAGTCCTGGGCAGCATACAGCTATAGAGTTAAATGACAAATCTATCCAAAATCTAAAAAGAAAATTAGTTGACAGCAATAATTTTTCTGAACATCCTTGTATTTAAATCTTACCATGTCAACATGGATAATAACTGAATTATGAGAAATACTAGAGCCACTAATAATAGAATTTTCATTCTTAATCCCTGAAGAGGAGGCAGAAAAACGCTTTCGATACCGATTTCGCCAGGTTCCTATAAAGTGGAGTCGTGAGCTCTGCATAAACCAAACTTTAGTCAGGATATTGCAATAACAATAACAATATGATTACATGACAGGGTAAATCACATATAGGTTTACATACTTATAGGAAGGTCAATACCTAACCCCTGTTCCACATGAGCAGTTGCTTTTTTTCTATCTTTGTTTACTTTTTTTACTGATTCAGCTAACACAAAATATAAAGCATAGGAGTATTCACTTCATCAACCCTATCTATTGAAGTTCAAGAGATTATTGATATCTTTAGATGTAAGAAACAATTATCATTGACTTGAATGTTTGATTGCCAGTATATTTTGCAGAATAGTACAAAAAAATTTAGAATACTACAACTAGCAAACACATACGCTTCCGCGCATGTCTATTCACATTTCTAATACATTAAAATATATGTAATTTTTTTATTTTTATGAATAATTAATTAAAAAATTAAAAACTAATACAATTTAAAATATATACATAAATTTTGTAAAAATAGTATTAAAAAATTATGTAGCCACTATTTTTCAAAATATAAGTTATTTAGTTATTTTAAAATAAAGAAAAGTTATTCAATTATTTATTTTATTAAATAAATAAATAAATTATTTTTTTATTTATTAGAGGGTAAAATTATCCAATTAAAAGATGATACCAATACCAAATAATGTATCCTCTTTATATAATGGTATAAATAACAGCCACATTAAAAAGAAAATAAAGTGGATCATCAACAAGAAAGTTACCATTTCACCAAGCAATATGAAAACTCAAAATTCTTCTATGTTCTAACTTCACTACCTTAAAATAATTTTCCACGAAATTAGGGTCTGCAAAAGTTGAATGACACTGTTTAAAAGGCTTAGTGCCTGAAGAACTTGGAAATTCTCTTGCATTCTGCTCTTCTGAGCAGTGAGAACTAAATGATGTAGAAGGTGCTTGATTAGTGGATTCAAGTTCACCTTTGACATTACTCTCATCTTTCGTAGCAGCATTGCTTCCAGCTGCTTGGTCTTCATCAAACTTAATTCTAACACTATTCAACTCCTCCGTCATAATTGCATTACTATTCTCCAAGACAATATCATCAGATGCAGCACTGATTTGCCCACTATGTTCACTCATCTCCCCAACTTTGGATAAGTTTCTATCCTCAGAATCTGTTTGACCAACCCTAATAGATGAATCTTCAACATCTGACACTACTTGACAAAGGGAGTTTGTTAAAGCATCCTCTGACATTTTACTACTTTTGAATGTGAAGAAGGCCGACAGTTTTGATTGCTTATTAGCTAGTTGGTCGAGTTGGTAAGGTACCCCTGTCAAAGCAAAATTTAAATCACATGAGATACAACAACTTGGAAAGTCAGATATAATATTATCATACATTCATATCGCTAGGAAAAAAGAACTAAATAAGAAAATAAATAAAAGTCAGGATCAGATGGTAAAACTTTAATGTGTAGACGTCATTGCTCCCATCGTACTTCTCTTCCTCTCATAATACAAAGATGAAATTTGGCGTAAGAAAATGAAACTAAAACAAGTGGAAGAGAAATAAAAAAACTTACAGCTCAGAAGTCTATTAGCAGCAACAGAATCTAAAATCCAAGTGGGTTTCACCACTGGCAACCCTGCACTGAATGCTCTGTATTGAAGAATCCAATAATTAAATTAAAGTAATTCAAAAGAGTAGGACTCAACCTAAAATTTAAAGAAGGGTATTAAATCAAACCTGAGGTTCTTAACTTTACTATCAGGCAGATTACTGCAGATGATATGTGTTACACGATGTCTAGAGAAATAATTCTCAAATCTTCCACCATACTTAAGCATGTAGCTCCGCAGTTCCTGAAACACGTTTGTCACTAATGTCATGTAGGCTCTTTGTATATCTACAATTAAATCTGACTCAAATTTACAATTTCCTGTCACAATTGATCCCTGAGCCAAGGAACGGTGACTTCATATTTCCAGCCACGTTCACACATTCCAGTAATCGGGGGATAGATACAGAGAATCAAAAAAAACGAAAAACGAAAAACGCTTAACCTGGCTGGAAGGAACCGTGAAACCATCAACAAAAATCGAAACTCCACTGAATATAGGCTTCCCAGAAGCAGAGTCACTTAAAGAGGAAGTGGAAGCCTCGGCGTCAAACTGGTTGTGTAGCTTCCGATTCTTCTCCGTCATATAACTGCATTTACTCCACAATCAATTAACAAATTCAGGCTAAAGAGCAAATATGAAATTGACATCGTTCTTAAAATTTGATAAGACAAAAATTGATGATAATATTAAAACAAAACCAAAAAAAAAAAAAAACCTGGTGAAACCGGAGAAAGCGGAATTTCGTGAGGAAGAGCGAGAGCTTGCATTTGAGCCCCAGGCAGCGCCTAGGGTTTTCTGGTTGGTGATTGTCTTCGTCTTTTTGCTGTTCTTTTTACTGCTGTCGTTGGAGCGGTTGGAAGATATAGAATTCGAGAAACTTCGTTTGGAATTAGCTGAGCGAGACGAGTCTAAACTCATTCTGACACACAGAGAGTGGCGACGGTGAAATGAGAGGAGAAAGCAGAGTTACTCAGCGAGGTGGTTGCCGCTTCCACGATCTTTCGAAAGGGCGTTATTGTTTGTAGGAGAAGCTAACAAATAAATAAATTAAATAAAAAATATATCAATATATTTTTAATTTTCTTATGTCTAAGGGAAAAAAAATTATTTATTACATAAAAAAATAAAAAATTATGTTTTTTTAACCAAGTTAATTTTTTGAATAAAATGCATGTCAAGTATTTTTTTTAGTATCTTAGGATAATATTAAAACAAAGTTGTGTTTTGCTTCTAAAATTTAGAAATAGATATTTATAAACCCTTGTAGTATTGGTTACGAACACCAGCGTATGTCATACGAAACTATTTAGTATTTTTTTAAATATTTTATTGGTCACTTAAATTTAAATAGACTTGTCTTTTATTTCAAATTTTGGAAGACCTAATTTTTTAGAGATATACAATTGTAATAAATAAATAAATTATAAATAAGTTGTGTTGTGTTTAATTATAAAGGACAATATTAATAAGGAGGTGGTGAATCAAAATACCCTAAACTCTAATTATATTTATAGGTAAGTTAATATTTTCCTACCATTTCATTTATTGATTTTTTATTTATGATAATGATAAGATTATAGACTTGTATGATATATTTGCTTATGTATATTGTGTGTGAATGTTTGTATGATATTATGACATTGTATGATCATACATGTTAATACCTAATGTGATATTGTGATTATTTTATGAATATTTTAGGATTTAGGTCTAAAATTAGTAAAACGTACTTTGAATTATAATGTGTTTTTAAGGGTTGTAATATTAATTGTAGGAACTCGTCATACAAAGTAAATACAATGAATTACCTTAATATAAAAATACAAAGTTTTTCAATAAGTTATTGATGAGCCAAGTGTTAATATTTATTGGGACTCGTTGTTAATATGTTATTAGGAGATTGTAGCGTGAGGTTGAATAGCAAAACAAGGGTGAAGTTGGAATCCTTTAGTATCTTCACACCAAACTCTAATTCCACAATTATTATGTTCTTTAATCTTTTAACACTATATCATTTAATATTAATATAAAATAAAGAGAATTATGAACAAGATAACAATCACCTATATAAAAATAAAAAATAAAAGACAAAGACTCCATTAAAAATATAGAGAATCTTTTAATACTCAATAGATCAATAAATTTTAAGAAAAACCCAATTAATAATATTCAAATTTAGTATGGAGTTGAATGTTGATTAAACCTATATTTAATCTTCTCAAAAGACTCAATTAACATTAACAAGTAGTTCATTAAAATTACAATGAAATTGTTTAATTCGATTTATAATATTGAATATGTTTGGAAAAAAAAACTACCCTATCATATTAAACACTAAAAGTTAAATATATACATCCTTCTTCTTTTGAACTAAGATAAAGAACTTTAATTGGTTTTATAAATACGAAATTAATGTGGCGATATTACATATCAGTTCTTACAAAAATAGTTTTCTTAATTAGTTTATATATAAAAATAATCAAAGAAAGTACACAAAACATATTTTTAGCATAAAATGGAAAAACTGATAGAAGTCTACCAAGAAATTAAAAAAAAACTTTAATATAAATATAAATATCAATTACATTCCTAGTTTTATAAGAATGCGTATGTTTGGAACATTATTCCTAGTTTTATAAGAATGCGTATGTCCATGGGTTAGCATATTTTATTTTGCCGTCTTATAAATTTTTATAAATAAAATATACGTTTATTATTATTTATTTTATATGATTTTATCCATTATATAAAAATAAGGTAATTAAATATATTATGTATATTACATCATAAAACTATATTGTAATAAAAAATTAATTATATAGAATCAAACGTTCTTAAATACCTACAACTTACATACATTGCATTTCCATACCAAATTAACACAAAGCAAAGAAACAATAATTCTGAATGACATTTAGGCCCCGTTTGGATCTAAGGGTGGTACTGTTGTCGACGACGGAAGTCACAACACCACCCCGTTTGGATCCATGCATTGTTGCGGGTGAGCGTGGAAGGAAGGAGAAAGGTGAGTGAATTTTGCTTCTGCTCAAAGATGAAGAGAAAGTTGCACTGTAGAGTGGGAGTCCAAGTCATCCACAGGAACTTACAATGTTGCCCTTTCTTTTGTGCTGGAATCAAGAAGAACAGTGGCCCTGCATGCATGCCACATGAAACCATGAGATTCCTGACTTGGCTCAGGAATCGTTTGACTGTGTGTGAAACTGTGAAAGGTGAGTGAATGCAGTGGGTGAGGTAGGTGGGTGTGGAATGAAGCTGGCTATATAACAGCATGAAGGTGGTTCCTCCATTCACAGAAAAGCAAAGAAAGCGAGCCATCAGAGAGAGTGTAGTGTAGTGTGGTTGGAGAGATTCGTAAGCCATCATAGTTTGTGTTAGGATAGCTTGTTCATCTCACGTCCTGGGTTCATCTCTGTGATTCATCTGGGTTCATCTGTGGGTTCGTCTGAGGTGAGAGGGTTTCTTCGAATGGTGCATAATCGATTATGGCTGAATTAGAACTGGTCAGATAATCGATTATGGTGAAGATAATCGATTATGGTGAAGATAATCGATTATGGTGAAGATAATCGATTAAGCAAAGTTAGTAATCGATTATCTGTACAAATTTCAAGCCATAATCGATTACCTGAAGTGTGGAAAAAGGGCCATAATCGATTATTCATTGCCATAATCGATTATGCTTGATTTTTGCCTACTAACATAATCGATTATCCATGGATAATCGATTATCATATGTATATAACTGAATGCATAATCGATTATGTTCTAAATTTTTTGAAATTCTATGTTTCTTATTTTTTTATGTGGTTTTCAGGCACTGGTGTTCTTCATCCTATCAGTCATCCTATTGTGCTGTTCTTGCTTATCTTCAGGTTTTTTAATTTTTTATGTAAAGTTATTTTTTTTATTTCTGTTTTATATTTATGTTTGGATGATTATGGTTTTGTAATATAATTTGTTTAGAATTTAGTTTAGTTAATTATGTTAAGGAGTTAGTAAATTAATGTTGGTTGTAATATAATTTTTTTAGAGTTTAGTTTAGTTAATTATGTCAAGGAGTTAGTAAATTAATTCCTTTATTTGATTTATTGTTTTAATTTTTGTAGATAGTTATAATTGTTGTAAGATTTAAAAAAAATATTTATTTGTATGAAATGAATGATTTCCAGAATGGAAACAAAAAATTTGTAAAGTTTAGGTTTTTTTATCATAGTAAACATAAATTATTAATGTTATAATTAAATAAAATAAAAAAATGTTGTAGTGATTAAAGAAAACTGAAAAAATTTAGTTAAATATTGTTTATTAGAGAATAGATTTATTTATTTAAAATGATTGGACAAAAATTATTAATATTATCATTAAAACTATTAAAAAAAATGTTTTAGTTATTTTTGTTATAAGATTTAATTGTTTATAAAAAAAAATTAATGTTTTTAAAATGAATATTTTTATAATTGGAAATAGAAATTTGTAATTCGTAGGTTTTTTAAAAAGTAATTGATATTTTAGAAGTTGTATTTTTAATTAATATTTTAATAATAAATGTAGAAAGTTATTATTTATTTAAAAATGAATTGTTTATAAAAAATATTTACAAAATTTAATTTAGACAGAATGAAATTCAAAATTTTAAAAATATTTTTATACGGTTTTCATTTTTTAGATTTAAAATAATTTATTAATGTTATAATTAAAACATTAAAAAAATGTTGTAGTAATTAAAAAAACAGTCAAAGTTTTGAGTAAAAATATGATTTTGACTTAATTTTTTTTAATTTGTATTTCACATTAATTATTGGTGTTAGAATTAAATGTTATAAAAAATGTTATAGTAATTTAAAAAGTCAGAAAAACTTTACATAAGAAATATGAATTTTTAATAATAATTTTAGATAGTTATTAGTGTTTCAAAATTAAATTGTTTATAAGAAATAATATTTTATTTGTAAATAATATTTTTACAGAATACAAATAAAATTTGTTGATGTTTAGTTAATATTTTTTGAGATTGTACATAAATTATTTGGTTTGTTTATATTTATTTGTTATTTGATTAAATTATGTTATCGAATGATATAGTACTTTTTATGAATTTTTTATTAAAATTAATTAAAAGTACGTTTTAGGGTAATTGTATTGGTGTACTTTTACACTAATACGGTAACCGCATTCGGTATGAATTCGGAAAAAAATTATGACGAGGTAGAGATGGTACACTTTGAGGGAACAGTTGCAATTTATGACGATCTTGTTGCGGCGAACATGAATTTAATTTCACAAATCGAAGAACAAATAAAAAAAAATAATGAGGTGCATCAGTCATGATTCTTTGTATGATTGCTTTTGGATTGAAATTGTTACGCACGGTGCCTACTACAAGCAACTGTATCAGTGAGTCTCAACCACAAAAAGAGCGTCGCAGACAAGAATTGATGGAGTACTTGGTTCACACTGAACAATCTCGTCACATTATTCGCATGGGCCTGAAAACTTTCATTAAATTATGTGAACGAATACGGGGAATTGGACTTGTTAAAGATGCATATCGATCAACCGTGGAAGAACAAGTAGCGAAATTTCTGCACATTATTGGGCATAATGTGAAGAATCGAAGTGTGTCATTCTTTTTCCATCGGTCTGGAGAAACAGTTTCCCGTTACTTTCATAATGTTTTGAGTGCAATTTTAAGGTTGGAGGGGGAATTCTTAATTCAACCAAATGGAACGGTTGTAAAACCACACATCCTTAACAACAGTCGATTTTTCCCCTACTTTAAGGTTTGTTGATAAAAACATTACTTGAAATTATGTGTAATGTCTTCTTTAGTTTGTGGTTAATTAAAGTTATGAATTTTTGTTTACATTAGGATTGTTTAGGGGCCATAGATGGGAGTCATGTACGTGCTAAGGTTGCACGTGCTGATGCGCCTCGTTTTCGAGGGAGAAAAGATTGGCCAACCCAAAACATATTTGCAGCCTGTGACTTTGACATGAAGTTCACATATGTCTTAGCCGGTTGGGAAGGAACGGCCTCCGATTCAAGGATATTGAAAGATGCTTTGGTACGAGGCGATCCTTTGGTTGTTCCAGAAGGTTAGTTATAGGGGATTGGGTATGCAGAAGAATTAAAAGGTTGTAGTAATATATACTAACCCAACTTTCCACAATCTTTGTAGGAAAATACTATCTTGGTGATGCATGTTTTATGTTAAAACGAAATATAATAACACCTTATCGCGGGGTCAGATACCATTTGAAAGAATATTTGCGAAAAGGGCCACAAAATGCAAAAGAGTTGTTTAATCATCGATATTCATCACTTAGGAACGTAATTGAGAGAACCTTTGGGGTGCTTAAAAAACGTTTTCCAATTATAGCCAGTGGGACTGAGCCACATTATGATGTGGATACTATGACAAAAAATGTTTTAACTTGTTGTATTTTGCATAACTTTCTACGCGGGATCGATAATGATGAGTCTCTGCTTGAAGAAGTAGATAATGAATTGTTAGAACAAGATGTCCAACCAAGCACCACCCATGCTCGTGAACATGATTACAGGATAGGGTGTGATATTAGGGACGCTATAGCAAACGAAATGTAGCAAGATTAAAACAATTAATTTCATGAAATAATATATTTTCTACCATTTTTCAATGTTTGTCATCCTAACTTTATTTAAGTTAATTAGATGGATCGCGGAAAAAATGTGGCTTCAAATTCATCAGGTTCTTATCGAGAGTTCACCAAGTGGATGGCGGAGATGAACCTAAGGTTTTATGTTACTTTTCATGCTACTTATTTACATAATCATATTGTTTTTAATGCAACTTTTTTACCATCTTATTACTTTGACAACATTGGTTAAGTGTCACTAATGTCTGCGTATCACAACACATCGTCATCTAGTTGTACTGGTTGTAGTGTGCAAAAACGTGGTACTTTTACCCATGCTACTGGGAGCACAAGTGCCTTCGTTGATCCTATTTGTGATTGTGGACAATTTGTTGTTTTGAGAATAGCGACAACACAAAAAAATGCTGGAAATTTTTTTTGGGTTGTCCCAACTACAAGGTAAAATTTATTCAATTAGGTTTGAAACAAAATGTTATTTTAAACTTATTCATTGTTCAATTTTATTGTTTTCTTCAAAACAGATTAGAAGTGACATGGTTCTAGGGTGTAATTTTTTCAAATGGTGCATTGAAGACGTTGCCGATGAAAAAGATGAAAAAGATGAAATTATTATCATACAACGGAATAAGATATGTCTTCTAGAAAACCATTTGAAGGTCTCCACAAGAAGGATTCAAATGTTATTACTGGAAATGTCTTTTCTTTTTCTAATTAACATTATTATGTTCTTCATGTAATGACTTTATATTATATATTTTGACACCTACTTAATATTCATGTTATATTCTAAATTTCTATTTTATTTTTAAAATAAATTCATTTTGCTATTCATAATAATGAAAATTATTATTAAAATTAATTTTATATATATTTGTATATATATAACATAACATAATTTATAACATCATTTATAATATTAAAATTATGTAAATAAATTAACTTAAATAAAAAATAATTCTTAATTAATAAAATGTTAAATAATATAATTATACTTTAATTTTAAATTATAATTAACTAAAATATGAAATAGGATTAATCATTATTTTATTTTTTTTATATTCAAGGGTAAAATTGTAATCTCACAAACTTTACTATTCAAAATAATTTATAATATTCTTACAACTATCATATCACTCACAATTTTTAATAAACTTTCCTCACACATCCACTCTAACATACCTCAATCCAAACAACCTCAACTTTCTTCACACTTCCTTCACACTTCCACTTCCACTCACCCTCAACTTTTCACTCCCCCACACCCTCTAATCCAAACACACCCTTAGTTATTTATTTAATGTGTAAATTTAATTATAAAAATAAATATTAATAAAATTTAATTTAGTTGATTAAATAAAGTGCGTAAATTATTCTAAATCTAACATGTGTTTAATTTTCTAATAAAAAAGAAATCGATTGCAAAGAATATTAATTATTGACAAAAAAAAATATTAATACTGTAAATGTGTTGATTGAGAAAATGGGTTCATCTTCAATGTAATATACACCATAATTTTAGAAAAGACAAAAAGTGCAGCAGTGAAATGGAAATAAGAAGAGAAAAAAAAAAACTATTGATAAAACATGAAATTTAAACTTGACTCAACTTTATCAACGATAACTATTAATGTGATATCTCTCATAAATGATAAAGGCGTTTGTAAAACTAATATAAAATATCATAAAAGAAAGAAGTCATTCATGAACTCAGAAAGAATAAAGTGAAAATGAGAATAGAGAAAAATCGTGAATGGTGAAGGAAATGAAAAATAAGACAAAGAAAAGTAATAAGACTTTCTTTTAGATAAAAGTTGAAGTAAGGTTATAGAAGGATAACAACTATATTTGGTTAGAGATACTTAAGTAGAAAATATAACCTTTTATGTGAGAAAGAAGCAATTATATTTTGAGGAAAGTTTTGAATAAGAAAAAATTGTGTACACCATTTTATCTTTATTACTATTAATTGTCAAAGATATGATTCCTGCTAGACAAAGTGGATTTGGATAGATGGAGAAGTTGATGATGGAAGTGGAAGATAAGTATTGCCATAGGAATGATGAAAAAAGGTTAAAATGAAGAAAAGTATTGAAAACAAACTAGTTTGAATTACCATCGTAAATCCTTAAACCCACCTTCAACTCAACTCTCCAACTTATTTTTTGTTGAATGTTACCCGAAAAAGTGTTATCAATAAATAAAACATGCACTGAGAATTAGATGGGGAATAACAACAAACAGTTGGGGGGCATTGCATGGAAGCATCAAGTGCAGCATATCCCTTTCAGCTTATCCGCAACAGATTTATCAATGGAATACTGGAATGGAATGAACAGAGAAAATTAGATTCAGAATGAATGAAAATAGTATATATATATTGTAGTGTTGTGTTGGGAAGATAAAGGAACCTTGTGAAGAACCCAGAGAGAGTGATCGTAGGTGCGTTGAAAGAGGTAAGAGACTTCAGAAGGATCGGTTTCACGGTAATTGACAAAGTTCTCGCGTGCATGCTTGGCGTAGTAAGCCCTGGTGTCCTTCGGCAACAGCCTCACCAATCTCAGAACCTCTGCGTACGCTCTCGCCGCTTTCTCCATTCTTCTCTTTCCAACTAACTCAACTAACTAATCTCTTATCTTATTAAATAAATACCTTTTCACTTTACTTTATTTTTAAATTAATTGTAAACGAATATTGTTTATGTCAATCCATAAACAATGACTTTCAAAGCGGATAATACTTC
This sequence comes from Phaseolus vulgaris, assembly GCF_000499845.2. NCBI lineage: Eukaryota > Viridiplantae > Streptophyta > Magnoliopsida > Fabales > Fabaceae > Phaseolus > Phaseolus vulgaris. The sequence goes on along the minus strand of NC_023758.2, from coordinate 4,834,310 downwards.
GGATACAGTGATTTCGATACTTTTTCCTCTTTCAATACATCTATATACCCATACATCTTTCAAGGATAAAATCTGTGACAGAACATCAACTTTCAAAGCGGATAATACTTCAGATATAATGATTCCGAATCTAATAATACTATGTCAAACTTTAGGTCAAATGAGAACGAAAATATTCCTTAAAACCACTACTTTAGACAACTGTAAGACTTATTTCGATACCACCCATGACAATATAGTCATCGTTCAGGAGAGTAGAGAGCAATGAGAATAAATAAAATTTATATGTAATCTCGAACTTGAGTTGAGAACATATATAATTTTCAAAAGAATACCTATATATAGGAAATTCCATTGCATAATGCATATATCTCTTTCTCTCTCCCACTGGTTACTTTATGAGTGAGTCTGGGTGGGAGTGACAGCCATGGAAGCTTCGGACTTGAAGATTAGGTTCGGAGAAGAAGGTGGGAAGCACTGGACTGATGCCCTTCCCATTGGCAATGGACGCCTCGGAGCCATGATCTGCGGCCACCTCCATTCCGAAACCATCCACCTCAACGGTACTCTTCATCTTCATCTTCATCTTCACCGGTTTCCTTTCAGACCACACAATCAGTGCATGTTTGTATGTTTTTTTTTGCTTTCAGAGGACACGCTCTGGACTGGTACACCCGCGGACTACACTAATTCCAAAGCTCCACAAGCCCTTTCTCGCGTTAGAAACCTCGTTAACCGTCAACAATATCCACAAGCCACTGCTGCTGCTTCTGCCTTAACAGGATCAAATCCATCCGAGGTATGTAATGTAACACTCTTGACAAAACCGTGACGGAGCAACGATTTCCAAAGCTGTCGTTTTATTGTGCCTAGCAATGTTATCTCTCGGAATTTGTAACACATTTCAATTTCGCCAATCATTCTGTTCATGAATTGTTATGCGCAGGCCTACCAACTTCTCGGCGATATAAAATTGGACTTCGATTATTCACATCTCACCGGCGGCCAACAAAGTTACCAGAGGGAGCTGGACTTGGATACTGCTACTGTCAAAGTCAACTATTCCGTTGGAGATGTTCAGTTCAAAAGGGAGCATTTTGCCTCCTACCCAGATCAAGTCATTGTCACCAACATTTCCGCCACTCAAAATGCCAGACTTTCATTCACACTTTCTCTACAGAGCAAAATGATTAATCAAACCTACTTAAACGGCACCAATCAGATTATAATGAAGGGATCGTGTCCTGGTAAAAGGGTCTCACCTCAACTCCAACACAGCCCACAAGATACTCCGCAGGGAATTCAATTCTCGGCAATTCTTGATCTGAAGATTGGTGGTAAAAATGGCGTTGTCACTGTTTTGGACGACAACAAGTTGAAGGTTGAGGCTTCAGATTGGGCTGTTTTACTTCTCGTTGCTTCGTCTTCCTTCAGTGACCCATTCACACCACCTTCAGATTCTAAAAAGGATCCTACTTCTGCGTGTTTCAGTACATTAAGCTCAATAAGCAATGTATCATATTCTGACCTCTATGCACACCATTTAAAAGACTATCAAGATCTTTTTCACCGAGTATCGCTGAAGCTTATGAGAAGCACCCAGCTGAATATTTCAGAAGACAGCTCTTTGGAATTGAAGAAGCTTGTGCCAACGGTTGCTAATCTGTCTCTAGTGGACAGTGTAACACAAGTTTCAACCTCTGACAGAGTGAAATCATTTCAGACTGATGAAGATCCATCATTGGTGGAGCTTCTATTTCAATATGGTCGATATTTGCTTATTTCTTCTTCGCGCCCTGGAACTCAGGTGGCAAACCTACAGGGAATTTGGAACAAAGATCTTGAGCCTACTTGGGAGTACGTTTACATTCTGTTTTATTTCAATGGATATGGTTTTAAACAAGAAGAATGATACTTTGAGTTGTATAGAATTATACTTTAAACAAGGCTTGCTATCTGTTATTACAGGATTAATCAGGTTTCTATTTTCATTTTCTTTGTATCTACCACAACATTTGGTTCCCGATTCACTTGCAAGGAAGCCTTGCATTAATTTTTTTAATCTGAGACTAATAATGATTACTTTGTTTTTCCTAGTGGAGCCCCCCACTTGAACATCAATCTTGAAATGAACTATTGGCCTGCTCTTCCTTGCAATCTTAGCGAGTGTCAAGAACCCTTGTTTGATTATCTTTCCTCTCTGTCTGTGAATGGCAGTAAAACTGCATATGTAAGTATTTATACTCTTTGCTTGTTTTTGTTGAAGGCCATCTTAATTATGCATGATGTTATCTTGTATATAGCCTAATTTTAAAATTCAACAGCTTGTATCTACAATCTGGCTATTTTTATTAAACATGTGTAGAAATGTAGATCACGACCTAAAATTGGACCCATAGTAGTGCTCTCAGCCTAAGCTGATTGAAATACCTTACCACTTAGATCGGCAAGACTGAACAACATAGAAGCATTTCTAAGTCTATTTAAGCCATTATAAGCTTTAGTATCAAACATGAACCAAATTCATTTCCAAAGATATGAGTCTCAATTTTATTTGTTTCATAATTTAGTGTTATCAAACCAAAATAAAACTATTTACATATTTTAAATTTTACAAATATAATCAAATTATTCAACAAAGGTAAACGGGTAATCATTTTGACTAATAATGATCTTGGACTGAAAATACTGAAAAAAAAATGAATTGAATTTAAGATATTATTCCCAACAATTGGATTTTTGGAGAGATATAATCAAAGGATCTATACATGCTCAAAGACGCAAAGCAATTACTTGGAAATTTTAAGGCTTTAGGTAGAAGTATGTTTTAAGATAAAATACTTAAATTTATACTACGAGCTAAAATGCACCTTCATTGAATGTGAAAAAAAATATCAAGAACTAATTTTCTCAAGTTTTTGAGTTGTGGGCATAGTTCAAGAACCCTTGTTTACATCATATTTATAGCTGTAACCAGGGACATAGGATTGTGCCTCAGAACTGTATGCCGAGTCACTTAACTGATTAACATTCTGAACTAATAGAAAGAAACTAACTATAACTTGGTGTATTGGTTGGAGTAGTTAAATTAATTGTAGTTGCTGCATCTTTTTTCATGCAAAAGGGCCAACAATTGGAAGCAATGCAAGATTGCCTTGAGCCACCTTGATGCCTGTTGTGTTTGCTTCCTTATTTTTGTAGTTCTCATGAATTATTTCCCTTGAGTTTGACATACTTATGTTCTCTAGCTTCTCATTCAATTATTGAACTCTGAAGGTGAATTACCAAGCAAGTGGGTGGGTGGCACATAGTAAATCAGATATATGGGCTAGAACATCAGCAGGTCATGGTGATGTTCTGTGGGCCTTATGGCCAATGGGTGGAGCATGGCTTTGTACCCATCTATGGGAGCACTATGCTTACACGATGGATAAGGTAACTGGTTTCTGAATTCTGAATCATTCAATGAGGTAAATCAGTGCAAAACACAATAAATTAAAAATAGAAAACATACAAAGCTAAGTTTTTAGAAACTCAGTAGCCTCTGGAAGAGTCCTTCTAAATTTTAATCCATTTTAGAATGTTGTGCTTGTTTGGGTAGTTAGTGCAGAATCTGCAGATAAACTTTTTAAAATGCTTATAAAAAATTTTATGATTGAGATATATTTGGATGATACTAAATAAAGTTGTTTTTTTAATGTGAAAATATACAAAATTTAATTTGAAATAATGTTTAAATACTGTGAGGAAAAATTACAAAATCATGTGCAGTGTGATGGAATGATTTTTGGCCAAACAAACATAAAGCTAGAACTAACAAAGGCAAATTTTGTTTTTTTTTTCTACAGGATTTCCTTGAATATAAAGCATATCCCATTATGGAAGGATGTGTCTCATTTCTGTTGAGCTGGCTGATAGAAGGCAATGAAGGATATCTAGAAACTAATCCATCAACTTCCCCTGAACATAATTTTATTGCTCCCAACGGTGAGCCTGCATGTGTAAGCCAGTCATCCACAATGGATGTGGCAATCATACATGAAGTCTTCTCCAAATTTCTTTCTGCTGCTGAGGTAAAATTGTGTAACTTTTAACTAACATACTATAAGATGTTCTGTTTACTCAAAAACTTGTGTGTACTTTCAAAACAGGTTATAGGGAGAACAAAGGATAATATTGTCAGAAAAGTTAGTGAAGCTCAACCACGGTTACGTCCACTCTATATTGCCCAAGATGGTTCCATTATGGAATGGGTATTTTCTTGAATATAGAAAATGCATGCTACTATATTGAATGATTAACTTTGATATGATAAATTGCTGGATAAATAGTGATTTTTTTTGTGGAGGACAGGTGAAAGATTTCAAGGATCCAGAGGTACATCACCGGCACCTCTCACATCTATTCGGTCTATTTCCGGGTCATACAATCACTCTTGAGCAAACTCCAGCCCTGTTTGAAGCTGCTGAGAAAAGCCTTTATAAACGAGGTTTGCATAAGCTGAATAATTATAGTACTTGTTTTTTTATCTTGCTAGAGTTCTAGGTAGAGTTTTCTTTATTGATTTCTAATAAACTGCATGCCTCACACCTCACAGTAATCAATTTTTGTGTACCCCTTTGACAATTAGAAATCTTAATCTTATCCATTGTGAAGGCCCTGTTTCTAAGTAACATAGTGTCTATTGGGGTAAATTTTTCTGCAAGTACTTCTAAAAGAGAAAAAACAGAAAGAAAAGATGAAATAAGTATCTTTATAGGCTAAAAGTAGTTTATGTATGAGTTAAAAATCTTTTAAAAAAGCCAACATGAAAGAGTTTCTACAAATTAGTTTATGCATAAAGTAATATTAATGTATTGAAAGAATCATCTAATTTTTTCTTCTTATTTTTCTTTTTTAGAAGTATTCATGCAGAAGTTTATCCAAACACATTCATAGTCTATAAAACTTCAATCAGCTGGAGTCTAATTTTTTTTGGGAGGGGTATCATGTAGAAGTATGCGAATGAAGGAAACACATTTCCTTTATTTTAAAATATAAGAGTTGTGCTAGATACTGAAACTATTACAGCTACTTGCTGGTTTTCTTAAACAATGTTTATCTGCCCTTAATAAAAACATTTATCTTAATAATCCTTTCAATTTGGAAACAGGAGAGGAAGGTCCTGGGTGGTCAACCACATGGAAAACTGCTTGCTGGGCACGTCTGCAGAACAGTTCGAATGCATATAAGATGATCAAGCGCTTGATAAACTTGGTGGATCCGGATCATGAGATACCATTTCAAGGTGGACTTTACAGCAACCTGTTTGCAGCACACCCACCATTTCAGATCGATGCCAACTTCGGGTAACTTGCTTAGGTGTTTTCTAGTGTTACTTCCCAACTTAAATATCTTGCTCACCTGTTTTTCATGTGATGTCATATGATTGTTGTTACTTAAGGTGTCAGTCTAACCGAGATTTCAAGTTGCATAATAATGTCTAACATGAAAATTTTTATTAAAAAAGAAATATATCTTGCCCACCTAAGTGATATGTTTGTGTCTTTATTTTCCCTCAAGTCTTTGACGTTATCAATAACTGGCAAAGACAACTACTTGCAAATGTAACAAGTTACTTTAGCTACTAAGCTTTTGTTTTACTTGGACTATAACTAATTACGCACCTAAACAACATACATGGAGTTGAATAGCTAATTTCAAATATACACTGTTGTCTTTTCTTTACATAGTTGTAAATGTGATTTTATGAACCATTAGATTTCTGTTTTTGACCTCACAATTTTTATGTTATCCTCTCTCAGACTTCTTGAACTTGATTTTCCCTAGGCCTTAGCTCAATGGGCAGTGTCTGTGTGTGATATATTGAGAGTCAACTCAGGATTATTTCGTTGGCAGTTTTGCAGCTGCAGTTGCAGAAATGTTTGTGCAGAGTACATTGAGCGATCTTTTCTTACTTCCTGCTCTTCCCTGGGAGAAATGGCCAAATGGGTCCTTGAAAGGCTTGAAGGCTCGTGGAGGAACAACAGTTAACATATGCTGGAGAGAAGGGGATCTTCAGGAGTTTGGTATATGGTCCGAGGAACAAACAAGAACAACTCTGACAAAAAGAATACACTATAAAGGAACCATGGTCACCACAGACTTAATCACTGGCATTTTCTACAAGTTCAACGGACAGTTGAAGTGTTTGAACTCATGCTCTCTTTCAGAAATGGCGTGTTCTTGAATTGCAGGGTTTGATAGTGTTGTTCATTATGTTTCTTTTAGTGCTCTTTATATTCTCTTTCATTTATTTCTTGGAATTTAAACAACTTTTATATTTAAAACTTTAAATATTAAGTTGATTAGTAATATGAATATTAGAATAGTCAAAAGTTAGTAAACTATGTATTATACTAAAGATAAAAATATAAAAATGTAATTTAAAAAAACATAAATATTTAATTATTTGCTATCATTAATATAGGCATTGAGTAAATAAATATTTATTGGTAGAGTCATAATATCTTCACAACTAAAAATAATAATATTTTAATAATATTTATTTTACTTTTGAATTTATTAGTTTAATATATTATTATATTATTAAAATGACTTTTTGGAGAAGTGTGAAAGTATTATGTTTGTTTGTTGGTTTTGTAGGAATTTTTTTATGGGTCGGTTGACACCGCTAAGCCTAATACATTATTATTTTCATTATATTTATTTATTTTTTAATTTAAAATATTATTATAATTGGTTGTTAAGTATATATTATTTACTTTTTCCGTGTCAAGTAATTTTTCCTTTTTTTTTATTTAAAGCATTTTTGGATGAATAAAAATAACGTCATGCATGAATTAACATCAATGAAAGATGTCAATATAACAATTAATACATTAATTTTCTTATTCATTATCAACTAAATAGTTTAATTATTTTTTTTGTTTATATGTCTTTTTTATTTTTTTCAATTGAAAAAAGATGTTACTAATAATATATTTTGTTAGTTTTTAATATTATTTTGCAATAATTAAGAAATACAATAAATTCTTAATTTTGTATTCTTAATAATTATACACCATATCTATTTTTTGTGACAATATATAATCTTCGATAAACAATGATGAAAAAAATGAAAGATTTATCAAGAAAACATGATGGCATTTCATGAAGGTCTTCTTGAATCATGTAAGAAAAAGTGGTGCGGAAGCTAAGAAGGTGTGTGAGCAAGATCCTCCTAAGAGTGGTGTTGATCTTGAAGGTGCATGATATGTATGAAGCTAGGGAGGTTCGGCCAACCCAAGGAGAGGTGAAGGAGATGAAGTTTAGAGCCTAGAATTCTAGGGAGAAGCAAAGCTTGGCACAAAATGACAGCATAACTTTACTCACAATAAACTTGGAAAATACAAGAGATAGCCTTCCTATTTATAGGCTATAGAACCGTAAAAGCTAAGCTAAGTGTAAATGAAATGAGAGCCAAATGAAATGCAAGAATGACAAGGCACATGGCACATGCTCATGACCGGCCAAACAAAATACATTCTAGAATATTCACTCATTTATGCTTTCTACACTACTCTAATTACTAAGCACCCCTAATGGGCCTCCATGTAACAATTACAAGGTTTCCCAAAACCGTAGCTTGATCCATGTGTGGTGAGCTAGACGGTCTAGGATTCCTTCTAGATGCTCCTTATGTAGCCACTCCTCATCATGGCCTAGACGCTCCTCATCATAGGCTAGACGCTCCATTTGAGACTAGACGCTCCTCATCATGGGCTAGACGGTCTAGTCTTGGAAGCTTTGGCTTTCATAGTGTGGTGAGCTTGGGCCCTCCTCCATCATCCCCTCCCTCTTGAAAAGGATTTGTCCTCAAATCCAAGGCTTTTGCTAAGGGGATGGTTGTGGCTGGATGGTGTCCATCATCTCCTCCTTCTTGAGAAGATCTATCCTCAGATGTGCATTCTTGATCTCGGATAGCAGCCTCTTGCTTCGTCAAGATGTGTCCTCCCGGATCAAATATCAATCTATGTGAATCTTGAAACAAAGCAAAGGAGTTAGGGTGAGCCTTTGGAGAACAATTAATTGTGTGAAGTTGCCATTTTTGTTTTTCTCTTGTTTTGGCCAACTTCTCACAATACCTCCCTTTTGAGGGTTGTAGGTGCCCTCTAATCCTCTTATATTTTCTAAAATTTCCAAAAGTAGTTACTTTTCCCTTAGGCATAATCCCTTGAAGAAATGGTAACAACTTTAAAAAGGCAAGAGGACATTGGGCACATACAACTTCAAATGGAGAAATATGAGTAATCTTGTGAACTACTCCATTGTATGCATGCTTATAAGGAAAAGGATTCTTATCCCAAGATTTGTGAGTATCTTTCATGATTTCGTGAAGCATAGAAGGAAGAGCTATGTTTGCAAATTTTGAAGCTCTATCATTTGAGAATAAATCATGGAAGCTTGTCACGTTTCTTAGGATGAGTTTATCCACATCCATGAAGAATGAAACAAGACCTTTTGTCGTCCTAGGAAGCTCTAATTTGAAATGTGTGTCTTCCCAAGGATCTTTTACAAAAGGTGAAGGAGTATAGAGTTCTTGGGACTTTGCTTTAGGTGTAGTTTGAAAACAAGAGTTATACCTAAAGTAATGTCTCTGAACTTCTTTTCTCATGGGTGACAAAAGTTTTCCTCTTAAAAGCTCTGGAGTTTCATCAACTCTCATTTGTCCCATGAGTTCTCCTTCTTGTAGACTTGTTCTCTTATGTGCAAAGAGAGTCTCGTTGGTACAACCATTGTTTATGAAAATTTGTACATCTTGCAATGGTTGTCTCAATAAGACATGACAAGTTGTTCTAGGCACTACTTCATACAAAAATTGGTAGGTGCTTATAGATAACTTGTCATTCTTTTGGGGTATCTTAACACATTTGAGAAATAGTCTTGATCTATGCAAGCTTCTTTTAAAGACTCTTCTTTTGTGCTCATGCTTGCAAGTTTTCCTTTACAAAAGGAAAGGCTAGGTAGTTCAACAAGAAGCATGTTTGTAAAGGTATTTTCAATGTGTTTGACTTGTTGAATGACCTTGTGGGAAGGAACACTAGTCTCCCACGCCTTTTGTTTCCCAAAATTTTTCTCTTTTTCTATTTTTTCTTCATCCCTTTTGCGTTTCATTTGTATTTGGTCTTTTACCACTTGGGAATGTGGTAAAGGGCTAAGTACAAACTTTTTGTGCTTGTGGATGAAAGAAATCTCGTTAGTTAGACCATTATGCGAGGTTTTCTTATCAAATTGCCATGGTCTACCTAATAAGATGTGACAAGCTTCCATAGGTACTACATCACATAAAACATTGTCTTTGTAGTTACCTATAGAAAACTCGATTTCCACTTGTTTGTCTACACGTAGTTCTCCATCCTCATTGATCCATTGTAAATTGTACGGTTTTGGATGAGGAACTACTTGTAGTTTTAGTTTTTCAATCAATCTAGTGCTACAACAATTGCAGCATGATCCACCATCCACAATAAGAGAGCATATATTTTCGAAAACATTGCATCTAGTATGAAAAATGTTCTCTCGTTGTGTCTCAGTGGATGCACTAGGTTGATTGTGGAGGATTCTTTGAATCATCAATAAGTCCCCCTCCAAAGGATTTATTCTCTCTCCTTCCCCCTTTTCTTATGTACTAGGTTCATCCTCACCACTTGTGTACTCATCTTTTCCCTTTAAAAACAAAACCCTTTGGTTTGGACATTGCGCTTGCACATGCCCTCTTCCAAAACATTTAAAACACTTGGTGTCCCTAGCACGGATGTATGGGGTGGAGGCATCTTTCACTAAGGGGTTGGTAGTTTCTTTGGATTCGTCTCTAGGTGTACTACCCTCCCTTTTAAAGTCTTTCTTGGGATAAGAGTTGGAGTAAGAACCCACCCTTTGACTTGAAGTTTTACGCAAATTTTGTTGTTCAACTTTAATGCAAAGTTGAACCAAATCATTCAAGTCTTGATAGGGTAATAGTTCTACTCTATCTCTTATCTCAAGGTTGAGCCCACTTAGAAACCTAGATATGATGGTGGTTTCTTCCTCTCTAATGGATGCTCTCATCATGTAGAGCTCCATTTTCTGCCTATACTCTTCCACACTTAAGTTCTTTTGTTGGAGTCTTTGGAGCTTGTCCATCAACTCCCTATGGTAGTAGGAAGGTATGTGGCGACGTCTTAGGGCTCCCCTAAGGTCATTCCAATATTCTATGGGAGGCTCCCTATGAAGACGTCGGTCTCTCTCTAGAGAGGTCCACCAATACATGGCATTGCTTTGGAAACTAAGGGTTGCTAAGGGTACCTTCCTCTCTTCACTCACCCTATGGCAAGCAAAGAGTTGCTCTACTTTCATCTCCCAATCTAGGTAGGCTTCTACATCTTCCTTACCATAGAAAGGGGGTAGGTCTACCCTTACTTCCCTTGGGCTCTCTTGCTCCCTTTCTCTAGTTCTTCTAGGGGGTGGTTGGTAATAGTCATTAATTCTAAGGCTTCCCTCCCCTAGAGTCTCATTACTTTTAGAATGGGATGCATGAGTTTTTTTTTTATTTTTGTGAGTTTTGTGATTTCTCTTCTTGAGCTTTAGCCAACTCATTGATTTTGTTCTCATTCTCCAATTGTCTAAAAGAAATCAATTGCACCGCTTGTGAAACTTCTTTCAAAAGAGTTTTCAAAGATTTTACTTCACTTTCAATAGACTTTGGAGAGTGAGAAGAAGAAGACATGGCTAAAACTTTGTGTATATAGGTGTTTGACCTTGAGAAAGTTTAGAAAAGTTAAAGAAGGTAGTTTTCCAGGTAAGGGAGGTGAGTCACAAAGGACTACTTAAGTACCAAGCCTTTTCCTTGCCAAAAACTATCCCCCAATGCCTTTACACAAAACTTTCTCTTAGTAAAGCACTTAGAACACAAGTAAGTTGAGAAAACAAATGCAATAAGAAAACAAATGTATGCTACTAATTTAACAAAGCTAGTCGGTTTAACACAAAAATAAGCATGCAAAGCGTCACTACTAAGCAAAAAGAAAGACAATTACCAACAATTAACAATTGCTAATTAAGAATTCTATACTAGTCGGCCCTAGGTGAGGCTTCTTGGACACTTTGAGCCCTTGAAGACACACTCACCGTCTAAAACGTAATTAAGAGGTAATTAACACAAATTAAGTTGTAAGGAAATTAAGAAAACTCCCTTTGTTGATCCTCTTTTTGCTAAGTGCACTTTCTTGTTGTCTTTGCTTGTTGATCCTCCAAGTGTTTGTAGTGTTTTTCAAGAATGCTTGTTTCGGCCTTGGCTTTGTTTCCCCTTAGAATGAAGGTTTTAATTCTCCAATTTCAGCACCTATCAAAAGACTAGACCTTACCCAAGTCAAGTTTCCATTCAATTAAGCACCAAAGGAGAAATAAATTCCAGCACCAAATTAGAGGTCAAAGAACAAAAGCAAGAAACAAATTAATTGAATAAAACAGTACCACCAAAAGGAGTTAGATTATGACAACTAGAAAGAGGTCAAAGAAATATTAAGCAAGAAAATAAAAGGTACCAAAATAAAGGTAGGCACACAAAAGAATCCTAAGAATGGCACTAGAATTAGATGACCAAATAAAAAAAAACAGCACCACTGGAAAATGTTGTGGGCCAGAAACGTGTTTTTCCCCAATTTATGCTGAGCTGTGTTTTTAAGATATGATTCTGAAATTTGATATGCAAGATATTCAAGATCTTAGCTAAATTCTGGCTTTGGAATCACTCAAAACGCATGCACCAATTTTTTTTAATAAATTTTGCAATTTTGGTGTTCAGTTACGCCAGCTGTAGCGCCTCAGATTTGCACACTGATTTTAAAAGATTTATCATTTTTTTCTGTTGATTCTTTTGGACTAATTCTTTTTTTGTCCTTTCTATAACACTTCAAACTTGCAAATTCCAGAGAATCAAATTTTCCTATGAGTGAAAATATTTTTCTGGACCAAAACAGCCAGCACAGAAAAGTTGAAACAGGGGATTCTGGAAACTGGAAACAAAAACAGCAAGATACCAAAGTTTAAACACAATGGAAATTTGTGAAATAGAATTGTGTAGGATCTAAACACAATATGAACTCAAACTAAAATTAAAAAGGCACCAAAAGATCAAAGAACAGCAGATTCAAAGCAAATAAAGATACCCAAAATCAAGAAACAATCAAGCCAAATAAAGGACTACTAAGAATTGTTGACATTGTGGATGAACATGACTTGACAAAACATATAAGATTCAGAAATTAAAGACTCAAAAGCATAATATGAACCAAATAAGAAAGCAATAAAGACTCAAAAGCCTAAAAGAAAATAGCAACTCAAAGGTGTATGGAATCCTATCACAATTTGCACAAGAACTTGTTCAAGATCAATTGAACAAAAGTGCTTCGGTTGGATCTTCCACAAAGCACACCAAAACAATTAAAATGTAAAAAACAGCAAGACAATTATGGAAAATAAGATGAACAACATGAAAGTAAAGAAGAACTAAAAATGAAAGACCAAAAGCAACTCATCTTGAAGAACCATAGCTCATGATACCAAATGATGGCATTTCATGAAGGTCTTCTTGAATCATGTAAGAAAAAGTGGTGCGGAAGCTATGAAGGTGTGTGAGCAAGATCCTCCTAAGAGTGGTGTTGATCTTGAAGGTGCATGATATGTATGAAGCTAGGGAGGTTCGGCCAACCCAAGGAGAGGTGAAGGAGATGAAGTTTAGAGCCTAGAATTCTAGGGAGAAGCAAAGCTTGGCACAAAATGGCAGCATAACTTTACTCACAATAAACTTGGAAAATACAAGAGATAGCCTTCCTATTTATAGGCTATAGAACCGTAAAAGCTAAGCTAAGTGTAAATGAAATGAGAGCCAAATGAAATGCAAGAATGACAAGGCACATGGCACATGCTCATGACCGGCCAAACAAAATACATTCTAGAATATTCACTCATTTATGCTTTCTACACTACTCTAATTACTAAGCACCCCTAATGGGCCTCCATGTAACAATTACAAGGTTTCCCAAAACCGTAGCTTGATCCATGTGTGGTGAGCTAGACGGTCTAGGATTCCTTCTAGATGCTCCTTATGTAGCCACTCCTCATCATGGCCTAGACGCTCCTCATCATAGGCTAGACGCTCCATTTGAGACTAGACGCTCCTCATCATGGGCTAGACGGTCTAGTCTTGGAAGCTTTGGCTTTCATAGTGTGGTGAGCTTGGACCCTCCTCCATCAAAACATGTATTATATAAAAGATGAAAATATAAAAAAAAAACGTAATTTTATCAAAAAAGGTAAAACATAAATATTTATTGGCTTGCAATCACAGCTAGACATTGAATTAGAAAATATTTATTGGTTTTGTAGCGTAATGTTTTTTCTTTTTATTTAAAGTGTTGTTGGGTTTGAGAAAAAGAGCTTCATGCATGAACCAACATTAATGATGTAATTCTAACAATAAATACATTGATTTTCTTATTTATTATCAACTAAATAATTTAATTAATTTATTCTATGTATGTATCTCAATCCTTTCATTTTGAATGAAGATGTTAATAGTAATGTACTTAATTACACATTTACCATTTAATTATAATTTTTCTAATTCTTCTTTTACCTATCCTTTAATATTATTTTAGAGAAATGAACAAATACAATCAAATTTCTTAATTACAATAAAATAATTTTACAAATTTTTGTCTCACCATTTTCTCTCTTCACCCCCACACGCGATAAATGCATGTATAAATTATCTAAAGATGAAAAAACATATAAAATTATAATTGGTATAAAAAAATTAATATGATCTTTGTAAATGGCAAATAAATCAGATAATTATAAAGACTGAGAATATCATTTACAAATTTTATCATGTAAGGTGTTTTTATCACGAAGGTTCAATTTCATACATTTTATAACATTTTTATCTACATATTTTTCACATTTTAACAAAACGATGTTGTATATGAAAATAGTAATAAAACAATTTAATCTTTAAGAACATGACAAATGAAGCTCGGACACTCCTCTTAAATGGTGTGTCGGTGTCGACATTCGTATGACACTTGTAAAATACGTATCCGTGAAGTGTTCAATTCAAAAAGTATTTGTTGGATTTCTGACAATTCTAGTATAACTCTAACACAATTTTAAAAAAGAAAAAATACATTAATTTTTTAAAAACTCAAATTTATTGTATAAATTTTTATTATGATTATAAAAATAAGAAACAAATCATTTTGAACCAGTCATGAAAAATTTCTTTTTGCTCCAAACAATAATCTGGAACATACTTGTGCACATAAATGTTTATTGTCAATTTATATAATATATAGATTCGTGTCCCCGTGTCTTACATTTTAGATATTATATGTATCTTCGTGTCCGTGTCGTATCAGCGTCCATGTCCGTCTCTGTGCTACATAGATGACAAACATTTATTATATAATTAATGATAACATATATAAACATTAAAAATAGGATGATACAATAAGTTGAAAAAAATAAAATAAAATTGATAGTTAAATAATAAATTAAACAGTAAATATTACTTTAACAATCTCTATGTTGTAATCTGATGCAAAGTTGTCAACATATCATCACTCACTCGTAATAAATAGAAAAATAATCCTGAAATTTGTATAGAGAAATGATATTGTGATAATCCTGAAATTTGTATATAAGTCTTGATGTGATGAATTTAGATATAAATATATATATATATAATAAAAAATAAATTGTAATTAAATGATATGAAAAAGTATTAAAATAATATTAGGATTGTATAAAAAATGTGGGGGTGGTGAATGTATTATTACCCAATAAATAGATGAAACAGTATTATCTTTTGTGTTCCTCTGTCCATAGTTTGTGCATGGAGAAGTGTGTGAGCGCATCTTCTTCTTCTCCGTCGCCGGAGATCAAAGATGGTGTTGAATCAGCTGAGTCCACTCCGCAAGAGGGTTTCTTCTCTCCTTTGATTCAGAGTCACACCCCTTGGATGAATCCCATTTGCGTTGATGCGCTCTCGTGTTCCATGGCCACACTCTGCTTCACCGCCACCCCTGCACTCTGTTTCTGCTGCCACTGTTGTGGTCGATTCCTTCACCATCATCACACCTCCACTTCGCTTCAACATGCGAAGGCGCAATTGATCTCAGTGGCACAAATGCCCCGTCAACAATTGGGGGACCCAGAGGTGATGGAGATGATCCTTGGCCAACTCAAGGATCACTTCTGCGACCTAATGATGGACCAACACTGCGTTTTTTCAATTCTGGCCATTTTTCAAGCAAGCTCCGTCCGCCACATCACTCGGATTCTTCACTTGCTCATTCAAAACCACCACAAGCTTAAGGAAGTGTGCATGCACAATCATGGGTACTGTTACAAATTCTTATCACATCAATTATGGGTTCCATGTTTTGAATCTGAATTCTTGGTGACTGCAGGAGTGTGGTGATCCAGAAGTTGTTGGAGCATCTGAAGAGTCCGGAGCAGATATGTGGGGCTATATTCGCTGTGAAGCGGATCAGTGTGAGACTGTGTAAGAGCGTTAATGGTGGGCACGTCATTAACCACTGCTTCAAACTTTTCTCGCCTGCGCTTACAAGAGTAAGCCACCTCCATCAAATTTTGTAAGCTTGTGTTATTTTGATAAAGGGAGAGAAATTTATTTATTTTTTCACAAATTAATTTTAAAATTATATTGGTTAAATCACATTTTTAAACTAATGTTTATAAGTGTGATTTAGTCAATATAATTTCAAAATTGATTTATGTAAAAAATTGTTTCTCTGTCTCTAACAACATATCAACACTCATTTTTACTAAATTTCAATATAATATAAAAAAAATGTTATTTTGAAAATAGTGTAATTATAATTTTGTCAATGCAATTTTAAAATTATTTTATTTGTAAACATAAATTTTTTTGTCTAGTTATAATCTCGTGCAGGATTTTAAACATTTCAACACTTTCTTGTATTTGATTTACCATTTTTTAAATATAAAAAAGTAATATGTTCGTTATTGGTGTGCAAGTAATTGACTTAATTCAACATCATACTTATTATGATGCTTTTATAATATGTGTACAAACATGAAGAAAAAAAAAATAAGAAGCATATTTTAAACCCAGCAGCAACCACAAATATTATACTCAATTAACAATAGTTTTCACATTTTCAACACATTTATTAAACATTTTGAGTCTCGGTCGAAAGATTAACTATCATGATATTAATATAGTCTTTAAACACTGTCTTAAGCTTTTTCCTTCACAACAACTTAGTCCTTCAAATATTTCTTCTTAGGAAAGGAAAAACAACATTTTGCAAAGGTATCATATTACATTCTTTTTTAATTCTAAATCATATTCAGTATATTATGCGAGATTATATTTGTCTTGGAATTGATAATTCATGTTGAACAATTTTACATCTTCAACCTTTTTAGTATTTTACAGATATATATTGTGACATAGATCTAATAGTCAGTATAATCTATTTTGAAACATTTCTAATCTTATTATTAATATCGTTTAAGGTTGTGTATTGGATTATTTTTTTTTTTAATTTGCTGGTCATTTGTTTCTTTCTTCCAATAGAAAATCCTATAGGTTGGTCTATACGATGCAGCCACAAATTATAATGTGTTACTAGTTTGGTGATAATTATGATAAAATTCCTCTGTAAAACTGGAAAAACTTCTCTCTATCATCAAAGTAATATTTTCATTAAAATCTTTATAATAAATTTGAGGAAGTTGCTTTAAAGATTGTTGTAAGAGTCATCATAAAGACTCATTTACAACTAATTTTCAGGCAATTTTTTGGAACATTTACAAGGTTTCAAGTTTCCTATATTTTAACTTTTCTTTCAAGACATTTAAGCATTTTAGATTATTACTATGACTTGTGAAATGAAACTGGTTCATTATCATCAATACTTAATTCAATTTCTGTCTCGTGAATCATTCAAAATAGATTAACTTCTTTCTATTTAAGACCTTCTTAATAGGTGTTACTATTATTTAGCTTGTTTAGGTGTGTATATTTTCACTTGAAAACCTTTCTTTCAGTTCATTATAGATGAAGTAGCAAAGAACTGTGTTGAAATTGCAACAGACAAAAGTGGATGTTCTGTCCTTCAAAAATGTCTTCATCATGCAAAAGACAATACTATGAAGCGGCTCATTGAAGAAATAGTCTCACATGCTTCAGTCCTTACTGAACATCCTTTTGGGTTCATCTCAGATTCTTTATCTTCCTTTTTCCTTGGAGAAATATATGCTTTTGAACATGCATTCATTATTAGTTAAAGTATATTGAGGATCATAATTTTTCGTAAGCCTTACTTCACATTTAATGATTTTTTTTTAAAAAAAAATAATAATAACCAATAGAATGTACTGGATAAAGTGAATCAAGAAATGTATTATACATGAATTGTAACTTTATAAATGATGATGAAAGCGATATTTATAATAAGTTTTATTCAAGAGAATATGTTCAAAATTGTAATTTTCTTTGCTCGCACTTCATTCATTTTAAACTTAACTATTTGATTTGTTTTTGACAGAAATTATGCTGTGCAGTACATTGTTAAAATGAAGATACCTGGTGTAAATGCAGAGATAGTGTTACAACTTGAAGGTAGTTATGCTCAACTATCTATGAACAAGCATGCTAGCAATGTGGTAGAACACCTCTTAGAATTCTCAGAAGAGAAGGATGCTGCTAAGATTATTCAGGAGTTAATGTACAGTCATAATTTTTTGAGGATTATACAGGATCCTTATGGCAATTATGTTGTTCAAAGAGCTCTGCAAAATTGCAAGGTTCAACATTCATCTTTTTTTGTATCAGTGGACCTTTTTTGTATCAACATTCATCTTTTTTGGTTGCATTAATCAAGGATCTGTTATTTATTTGCAGGGAAGTGTTTATAAAATGCTTTCAACTGTGATTCTGTTGAACTATCCACATCTGCACACCCATCCTTACGGGAAACGGGTTCTGACATTTGTCCAAAGACGCAAGAACTGCGAACAAAGGAATATCTCAAAACAGGGTGGCTCTGCTTCTTGATGGATCGATGCAACTTGTATTATGAGAATTCCCCAAGGGAACAATCAATGAAGTGAGTTTTGTTGGCATTAATTTTTGGTGCTTCAGAATTCTGAATGAGTTTTGTTTCTAGTTATAACTTTGGGTATTGTTATTGTTAGTTTTTTTATTCGCCAATGAAACAAACTTTTGTATCTTGAATGGTGTTTGATTTTGTTCTTGACATATTCGTAATTTGACATGATTGTATTTAGAGGTTTGAACGTAGAAGTGATTTGAGTTTGAAAAAGAATATGTATGATAAAAAAGAATGAGGAGATGGAAGAAACTGGTGAAGAGCGAGATAAACTAATAATAGTGGCATACATGAAATACAAAACCTCCTCTGAAATCTCCCAAGAATACAAGAAATGTATATAACTCGAATACAGTAATAGAATCTCATATCACATCCACGTACAAAATAATATATAGAAGGTAAACAGCAAAAAAACATGAATTGGGTCCGAAGACAGAGATGTCTAGAACATCATGAACACCAAAGCGCATCCCAATACTATGCTCCCAGAGGACCACAACTTTTCAGCCCCACTCTGCAATGCCACAAATTAACTTGGATTCATTTTATGATCAACGTGGAGTGAATTCATTCTCTTAATGAAAAATGAGAAATTACAATAAGATACTATTTGTGCAATTCTCTTAAATGTACTTCCATTCAGACACCGATAATATAACACTGTATTTTGTGAAGTATTTAATTTAAAAAATACTTGACAATTTTAACATCATTCTAACATACTTTTAAAAAGAAAGATATTAATTTTTTAAAAATAATTTTAATATAGTTATAAAAATAAGAAACAAATGTTATAAGAAACATCTTTTGTTATAAAAAAAACTAAAACATTCTTATATACATAAATTTTTATTTATATAATTCATAATTATATGTTGTATATTTATACAGAACATTATTGTGAATTTATATAATTTATAATAGATAGTCATCTTTACCATTTTCATTTTAAAGATTAAACGTAGTTTTTTTTATGCATTCAATGTCTATGTATGTTACATAGATAAGATAGAGAGGAGTGAAGGACTTACATCATCACCAGAGGGAGAGATGGTGGAGAGGCTGGGACCGGGAGACAAGGACGGTGTGAGTGAAGGGGAAAGGAGCTTTGCAGGAGCGGGAGCTGGAGATGTGGCTGGTGGAGAGGAGAGAGGTGCTGGGGTCAATGCCGGCGGAGGAACTGCCGGTGGAGGTGTTGCCGGTGGAGGGGTGGCTGGTGGGGGAGTGGCAGGAGGTGGTGAAAAGGGAGGGGGAGAGGCCGGGGGAGGGGATGCGGGTGGTGGAGAGGCCGGAGGAGGGGAGGCCGGAGGAGGGGAGGCAGGTGGAGGGGAGGCAGGTGGTGGAGAGGCAGGTGGTGGAGAGGCGGGAGGAGGAGAGCTGAGAGGTGGTGGAGACTGAGCAGGAGGAGGTGAAGACTGAAGAGGCGGCGGAGAGGACTGAGCGGGAGGCGGAGAGGACTGGAGGGGAGGTGGAGAGGCCTGGGGAGTGGTGGGGGTGGGAGGCGCAGGAGAGGTGGTTGGGGAGGTGGATGGAGCCTGGGCTCCAACGCCGGCAAGTACAGTGCATGTGAAGGCAAGGAAGAAAAGAAAATGGTGGTCCATGGTGTGTGTGTGAGAGTGAGTTTGAGTTTGAATTTGAGAATGAAGGAGAAAGAGGTTATATAGAGAGAGTGTTTGGAAATTCTGGATCTAAACGCAACCAAACAGACACATCTGAGCATGAGAAGGAAGACCCACCACCACTCATGAAAGCAGGGCTCTAACCACCATAATCATAGTGCGATGTGCTACCTCAACTCAACTCTTTATTTACATCTTCTTTTACATTTTTTTACCTTCCTCTATTAATACATATCATAAACATCAGAAGAATATATCTGTGGGTCATAGGGAGGGGCATGTGTGATTTGTACTCCACGTTCATGGCTGTGCCAAAAGCCAAGGACTAGTTGGTAAGGTGGATCTCCCTCCCCACACACTCTTCAATCATCATGCTCCTCCTCTTTCCCATTAATCAACATGATTATAAGTAATTGGTGTTGCACTTTGTATTTTAGACATGTATGATATATGAATTATGAGTTGACTCTGATAGCAGCGTGGTTTCGTAAATAACAAGTTTGTTTGTTGGAACTTTGATTTCAGAATATGTAAGTAGCATAAGTACCTGGGTTAATCTCTGAAAGGGAGTATCTACCAAAACAACCCACTCTGCTACACATTTACTACAACCACCATCTCCTTCTATTGCTGCTAATTAATTCCCATACGAAGTTACAAATAGTGTTAAATGAGGTGAATATGTGAGCTTGCGGTGTCCTTTTGTTGGGTAACAGAAGTGGGTGAGAGAAAGCAAAAAGGTGGCTTCGTTAGGTCCTATCTTTTCCTACTTTCTATTCACTTCGTTAAGCAACGCCCTTCAACTAATTCTTCCTTAATGCATTCACGTCTAAATCTTCTAAATGCTCATTAATATTAACTTTTTTTTCTTATTCAAAAAATTATGCCACTTTCTAAAATATATTCCCAAACCAAATTATTTTCCTTTTCTTCTCTCGACTCTCAAGCTTTGAATAAATGTCATCTACAGATTACGATGGCGATTTTCAACACAACCACTTTGTGATTAGCTTTTCGTCGTTTTCAAATTGACGACCCAATGCCATCATTTCATTTGGTTAAGCGAAATATACATAACCATAATTTTCCTTTAGACATTATTATCCATTGCTTGAATCTATAGGCAATGATTGAGTAACTAATCATTGTGCATTCAAGCAGTGAGCTTGCACATGGGAAAAGTATTATTACCTTCGCTTTTGCCCTGGAATTTAAGGTTCTAAAACCGTTGTAACAGTTTGATAGCAAAATTCAATATACACATTGTTTGATACAAAAATTAAAACCATTCAAAGTTGGCTTGCTATCCGATGTTTACTTCTATAAAAATCCTTCATTTTAGATTGCTTTTTTTTTCTACCATGTTTATTTGCTTCTAAAGCTTTTAGTATTGTTCATGAGTAATTATATTGATTTGTTCCATATATTCACTTTAGTTGCTATTTATGAATGGATTGAAGTATTAAAATTATATCCACTTTTTATAGTTGTACTATGTCAACCAGTGATAATGGTTGTTGTACATTCATATGGATGTGTAGTTACATACATGTAGTGGTCTAAATCTATATCACTAAGGATAATAAAGTGGGTCGGGTTTGGCAGATGAGGTTACTTACCTGTCATCAATTAAGTGTAATAGGTCAACTTTTTGAACTTGTAAGTCCATATTGGCTTGACCCGTCTAATCCGCTAACTCGGCAAGCCACAAACGGGGCAGGGTGAGCTAGCCTATCATTCTTTATTTTTGACAGTTTTAAAAATGAATCTCATGCTTTTAGAATTAAAATTGATGATGGTTAATGTTTTTATGAATTTTATTTACTTTAACTTCTTTATACATCATTTGATTCATTAAAGTATTTTTTATATTTATTTTATTTTGTTAGACATTAAACCCTTTTTTGTTAAAATATTAAAGTTTGATTCAATTTTATTGCTTTTCCTTGCATTTTAATTTTTTAAAAAGTAATATCAATGACTACAACCAAATAAATAAAAACAATTACAAAAAAAAAAAAAATTGAAAAGTGGCGGGTCAGCCTACTAATCCACCCTATGATGGGACATATACCAATTTCAATTGGTATAACCTTGGCAGACCAACCCACCCCACCCTGCTTTTGGTGGGCCAATGACGGATCGAGTTGACCCGTTTTGCCACCCCTATGTGTCACACCCATTATACTTCGTATGACAGAGGAAGATCAACTAATTATATTATCGCGTTGTCACCCTCATAATTTAAGGGATGGAGATAAAGAACCACCATCACAATAGGAAAATGAATGTTCGATAAGTTATTACATTGTTGTGTATGTATTGTTCATTTATCTTGATTTTGATTTTACTATGTTCAATAACATTTACCATTTAAATGATTGCAAGGTGTATTTAGGCAAATCGTGAACGTATTGTAGATGATAATTGATTGTGGACATGTGTCAGAAGATACTTTAGCACGAGAAGGAACCCATACTGCACTCTAGTTTGTGCATGGAATGACGGATGGCAAGGTTGTTTACATTAGAAATGCACGTGCTCTTGTACATGGGAAGTGAATTAGGCCTAGTAGATAGGTTGTGATGCTATTGTATTTACATTTTTCATTTAATTTCACAAGCGTGTTATGTTCTTAATTTAGGGAATTTGTTATTGTTTGTGAGCATTGTGTCCTTTTAATTCGTATAAATGTATTATAAACCTCGTTGACGACTAATCGAACCATTGTTTTATACATGTGAGCTTGTTCTTGAAGAACCTTGTGCTGGATGAAGGTGCTGGTACTGTCTTGGAGCAAATAGAACAACTGGTTTATGTTCTTGCAACATTGTTTCAGGTGTAATCTTTTCCTTATTCATTCTTGTATTGGTTTTAAGTGTTAGTCACTCTAGATAGGGTTTCTTGGAGTGCAAGGTATGCTGGAATAGTATTTTTCAGCCTTGATTGTTGAGGTTCTTGAAGGGTTCAAGAACTGTTGTGTGTTTGTAATTGATTGTATCAGTTTTAGTGGATTACACATTGGAGTGAGGTGAACTGGACGTAGCTCTTGATGAGTGAACCAGTATAAAAATTCTTGTGTGTTTCGTTTCTCATCCCTGCTCTTAATTCTGTAATTTCACATAATCTGTCAAGAAAGGAATCTGTTATATTGAAACTAAATCTGTTAATTTTGGACCTGGTTAAATCTGCCGCTCTAACTTGTTAATCAATCCTCTAATCATAAATCAAGTTGTTGTGTGAATATGTAATAGGATAAGAAGGGTGAACTGATTCCTTTAACTAAACAGTGACGTTTGGTTCATTACTCTAGATGGATTATGCTAAGTAAAAATTGATTAATCTTGTACCTTAAACTGCAACTTTATAAACTGAGAAAGGTAATCAATTTGGTTCTGGTATTGCTGCTTGTTGATCTAAACTGTGCTGATCTTGGTTTGATTGTGCTAAATTCATCTGTAAAAACAATCTGTTCCATTTAATATCAATCTGTTGTTTTCACCCCTGTTACATAGTAAATTAGATTGTTTTGCGAAAATTTGATAAGCTCAATTCACCCCTCCCCTCTTGATCTTAGACACTGCTTAACTCTAACAATTGGTATCAAGTGTATGCATGATGTCTGAGTTTAAAATGCCTTTTGCTGAAGGTGCGTTTATTAATAGACCTCCTATGTTTGGTGGTGTTAACTATGCTTTCTGGAAAATCAGGATGAAAATCTTTATGGAGTCTATTGACATGGGAATCTGGGATGCAGTGGTCAGTGGACCTTTCATACCTATGCAGGTTGTCAAAGAAGAAACAATAAAGAAGCCTTGGTTTGAATGGAGTGAAACCGAGAAGAAGAAGGCATAATATGACTCCTTGGCCAAGAATATCATCACTTCTGCACTGAATATGGATGAGTTCTTTAGAGTCTCTAAATGCAACTCAGCTAAGGATATGTGGGAGGTACTAGAGGTAACTCATGAAGGGACTGATGATGTAAAACGGGCAAGGAAGCACTCACTAATTCAGGAATACGAACTGTTCAGAATGCAATCAGAAGAAAGTATTGCAGATGTGCAGAAACGATTTACACATATTGTAAATCACCTCATTGGCCTTGGTAAAGTCTTTGACAAGGAAGAGCTCAACATAAAGGTGCTAAAATGCCTTGATAGGAGCTAGCAGCCTAATGTAACAGCAATCTCAGAATCCAGAGATTTATCCAAGATGTCCACTGCTGCACTTTTTGGAAAGCTGATAGAGCATGAAATAGAGTTGAAAAGATTGAAAGAACAAGAAACTGTGGAGAAGAAAGCCAAAGGAATTGCCCTGAAAACCACCATGGAACATGATACAAGTGAGGAAGAAGTTGATCCTGAACATGATGAGACTTTGAGTCTGCTCACCAGAAAATTCAGTAGGTTTCTTAGAAAGAAAAATCGTGACAGAACTCAACAAAGAAAGAGGTACTCTAAACCCAATGATTCGAATTCTTCCAATTACACTTGTTTTGGATGTGGTAAACCAGGTCATATAAAGGTTGATTGTCCAAACAATCAAAACAAAGAAAAATCAGCAAGCAAGAAAAGTGAAAGAAGCAAAGGCAAAAAAGCATACATCTCATGGGAAGAAAATGATGTATCCACATCTAGTAATTCCTCAACCGAAAGTGAGGAAGCAAATCTGTGCTTTATGGTGAATGAGGAAGAATATAACTTTGATTCAAAAAACAACAGGAAAAATCAGTGGTACCTGGACAGTGGCTGCTCAAAGCACATGACTGGTGATGTGACCCAGTTCATAAATCTGAAACTCAAAGCTGAAGGGCATGTCACATATGGGGACAACAATAGAGGAAAAATTCTTGGAAGAGGAGATGTTGGTACTAAAGACTCAACCACTATTGAGAATGTACTGTATGTTGAAGGGCTAAAACATAGTCTTCTAAGCATTAGCCAGCTGTGTGACAAGGGATACGAGGTTAATTTCGAAGCCAACACCTGTACAATTTCAAATGAAATTTCTGGTAAGGTGTTGTTCACTGGAAAAAGGGTAAACAACATCTATCTCTTAGATATTATAAAGAGCTGTTCTGAAAATGAGTGTTTGTTGTCTAAAAGTGATGAGTCATGGCTGTGGCATAGGAGGCTAGCTCATATTCACACAAATCACTTGAATAAGCTAAAGTCTAAGGAACTAGTTTCTTGTTTACCAAACATAAAATTTCAGAATAACAGATTGTGTGATGCTTGTGTAAAGGGAAAACAGATAAGAACTACATTTAAATCTAAAGATGTGATTTCTACAAATAAAGCCTTGGATGTTTTACATATGGACTTGTTTGGACCATCTAGGACTGCTAGCTTAGCTGAAAATTACTATGCCTTGGTGATTGTTGATGACTTTTCAAGATATACATGGACTTTGTTTCTTGCTTCTAAAAATGATGCATATAAAGCCTTTAAGAAACTTGCTAAAGTTCTGCATAATGAAAATGAAAATAGGATAAAACAGATTCGTAGTGATCATGGGGGAGAATTTCAAAATGAAAAATTTGATAGATATTGTGAAAAACATGGGATCACACATAGTTATTCTGCTCCTAGGACACCCCAACAAAATGGTGTAGTTGAAAGGAAGAATAGGTCACTAGAGGAGTTAGCTAGGACCATGTTAAATGAATCTGGTTTACCTAAATCTTTTTGGGCAGATGCAGTATACACTACTTCTTATGTGCTTAACAGAACATTGATTAGACCAATTCTTAAGAAAACTCCCTATGAATTGTATAAAGGTAGGAAACCTAGCATTAGTCATCTTAGGGTCTTTGGTTGCAAATGTTTTGTTCTAAATAATGGTAAAGACAATCTGGGGAAATTTGATCCTAAATCAGATGAAGGAATACATATTGGATATGCTATAAATGGTCATGCTTATAGAGTGTATAACAAAAGATTGCTTGCAGTAGAAGAATCTATACATGTTGTATTTGATGAAACAGATTTTTCTGTGCCCAAATCTGTTCTGGATGAACCTGGTATGGATGATTTAAGAACCATTTTGCAAAAGAATCAATCTAGTGAGCTTGATGCAACTAATCAAAATTCTGTCAAAGAATCTACTGTGAATGCAGGATTGCCTAAGGAATGGAAGACACTCAGGGATCTTACACTAGACAATGTAATTGGTAAAATTGAGAAAGGAGTCTCAACAAGGAATTCACTTAATAATTTCTGCAGAACAGTGGCCTTTGTTTCACAGATTGAGCCTAAAAGTCTGGAAGAAGCACTGCAAGACAACAATTGGATAACAACAATGCAGGAAGAACTGAACCAGTTTGAATATAATGAAGTGTGGACTTTGGTTCCAAGAAAGCATGAGATGAATATCATAGGAACCAAGTGGGTGTACAGGAACAAGATGGATGAACATGGGGTTATCACTAGAAATAAAGCAAGGTTGGTTGCTAAAGGTTATAACCAAGAAGAGGGAATTGATTTTGGTGAAACCTATGCACCAGTAGCACGTCTTGAAGCTGTCAGATTACTCTTAGCATTTTCCAGCATACAAGGTTTCAAGTTATTTCAAATGGATGTCAAGAGTGCATTCTTAAATGGTTACATTAATGAAGAGGTGTTTGTATCTCAACCTCCAGGGTTCGAAGATCATAAAAATCCAGAGCATGTGTACATGCTTAAGAAGGCGTTATATGGATTGAAGCAGGCACCTAGGCAATGGTATGAGAGGCTAAGTGAATTTCTGCTCTCTCAAGGATATAACCGTGGAAATTCTGATAAAACCTTGTTCATAAAGAAGAAAAGAGAAGACATTATACTTGTGCAAGTCTATGTGGATGATATCATCTTTGGATCTACAAATGAAGAGATGTGTGAAGACTTTGTGAAAACAATGAAGAGTGAGTTTGAGATGTCAATGTTAGGAGAAATGAATTTCTTCCTTGGACTACAAGTGAAACAACTCAAGGATGGAATTTTCATAAGCCAAGAAAAATATTGCAAGGAGCTGCTTAAGAGGTTTGATATGGATCAATGCAAAGCAATCAACACTCCTATTTCAACAAGCTTCCAGCTGGATCAAGATTCTGCAGGAAAATCAGTGGATCAATCTAAGTACAGGGGTTTAATTGGTTCCTTATTATACTTAACTGCTAGCAGGCCTGACATTATGTTTGTTGTGTGCTTATGTGCTAGATATCAATCTGATCCAAAGGAATCACACTACAATGCAGCAAAGAGAATTCTGAAATACTTACAAGGATCTAAGGATGTTGGGTTATGGTATCCTAACAATGTATCTTTAAATTTAACTGGTTTTTCAAACTCTGACTTTGCAGGTTGCAAGGTTGATAGGAAAAGCACAAGTGGGACTTGTCACATGCTTGGATCAAGTCTAATCTCTTGGCATTGCAAGAAACAGGCTTGTGTGGCTCTCTCTACAGCAGAGGCAGAATACATAGCTGCTGGAAGTTGTTGTGCTCAAACCTTATGGCTAAGGCAACAGCTAAGTGATTTTGGAATTTTATTAAACAAGATACCTATAAATTGTGATAATACTAGTGCTATAAATCTGTCTAAGAATCCTGTCATGCACTCAAGGACTAAACATATTGAAATTAGACATCACTTTCTAAGAGAACATATAGCTAATGGAACTTGTGATATAAAATTCATTGGCACTGAATTTCAATTAGCTGATCTATTCACTAAACCTCTTGCTAAAGACAGGTTTTATTTTCTTCTAAATGAATTGGGTATCATTAGCTTAAATTGTCCTCTGCAGTAAAAATTTCAATCTGTTACTTTATTTTTTAACATGTTTTGTTCCCTGTTTCAGAATCACAGCTGTGACTAGGAAAGAGAAAGATTTGCTTTTCTCTCTCTCTTTATCTTTGACTGCTTTTACGGTTATTAACCAGCAAGTCTATGCAAATTAGCGTGTGGGTATCCTAACTGATTGGATATTGTGTAGGTGCAACAGATTTGATTTAACAAAATCTGGTTCCAATATATTCTTACGTAAATCAACACATGAACTTGCTGCACCACAAGAATAAAATCTGAAGCATGTCTGTTTGATTTGATTTTCTTTTAACCCATAATTCTTGAAATCTGATTAAATTGATTTCCTCTAAAATTTGTGATTTTTGAAATCTGAGTTAAAGCTCTATATAAACCTAGCACTAATCAATTATCTCTCACACCTTCTCATCTCTACTACGTGTTGTCCAGGTTCAAAACAGATTACTGTGCTTAATTTCTATTTTGAAGTGATCATGTGAAATGTTACTAACCCTTCTTCTAGCTGATTTATCTTTAGGTGACTAAGTGTAGATAACAACAGATCAAGCATGGCATCCTCCTCACACAGAAAGAAGAAATCCAAAGAACAACCTAACAGTAGCCAAGGCATCCTGGAAAAATGGTTTGCTGGAAATTCTGAAGCCATGACTAGGTTCATCCATGAGACAAGCAGAAAACAAGTCAATGCGCCCAAGGTGCTGGAATTTTCATGGTTAAGGGAAGAAAATTTGACTGAAGCAAAAACTCTGCTCAAGTATCAAAAGCTGAAAAACTTCTTAGAAATGACTGGAAATGTCTATCCAGACTTGGTGAAAGTGTTCTACAGCAATCTGGTTCAAGAAGGCAAAAATCTGGTTTCCCATGTGAAAGGTGTGAAGCTGAAAATTACAAGAGAAATATGGAACAATGTGGGAGGAATCAAGTATTCAGGAATGAAGGTTAGCAAAGGGAATACTGCTGGAATTCAAGGGTTTAACAAAATGCAATTTTATAGGAGTTGTGTTAGAAACCCTGCTGAACAAGTAGCCAGATTTCATGCTGGAAATCTCACAATAATTCCAAGACTCGTTGCCTACATAATTGCTTGGCAGCTTACTCCAAGAAGAAGTAATCATGCTACTCTTCATGAAGAGGATTTGATTCTGCTGTACTGCATAATGAATCAACTCAAGGTAAATTAGGTGAGTACAATGGTAGAGCATATGCTCAAATCCACAAAGCTTCCAGATTATCGTTTTCCATATGCTATTTTTGTGTCAAAGCTAATTGATTATTTTGAAGTTGACACTGCAAATGAAAGAAATGACACCATTAAGGCAGCAAGTGAAATAGACAACTCCACTCTCTTGAAGATGGGGTTCCAAAAGGAGGATGACAGCTGGGTATTTAGAAGGAATGCTGCAAATAGAGCTGAGAATGAAGCAGCTGATCCAACAAATGAAGAAGAAGAAAATGCTGATGGGGTGCAACACATGGATGAGTCACCAGTGCACTCTTCTGGAAATGAGGATGTTGCTGCTACAAGCCAAAATGCACTAGTTGCATATGAGGAACCTGTGTATAGAGGTGAACCTCTATCCATGTTCGAAAGACAAGTTCTAAGCAGGCTGGACATACTCACATATGACCAAAAGGCACATTATGAAATGGCTCAAGCCAGGTTTCAACACTTGGATGACCAAATTGAAGGAGTTCAAGAGCAGCTAGCTGAGCTCTACTACCACAACAAGTGATCCTATTTCATAGTCTCTATCTTTTATATCTTGTTGAACAATTAGGGTTTAGTCTGTTTGTCTTTATTCTGCACTGGTTTTAGTTTGTTTTATTTTGGGTTGTAATAGAACTCTATACTGGTTGTTTGTTTGAACTGTTATGAATGTCTATGGTATGTCTTTATCCCATGCCTTATTCTGTTTGATGAATCCAAAGGGGGGGAAGAACAGAGAAACAACTCACAAAGGTTGAGGCTCTGGTTAAAGTTGCAGGGAGGTAGCACAAAACTCACACACTGTTATATTCTGGTTTTATTTCTAAATGTTGTTGTACAGGTTTTGGCAGTTAGTACAGTGCAGGTTTTGATCATCAAAGTATGCAAAGCAAAGGTGTTTTTGTCTCCATCAAACAGGGGGAGATTGTTGAAGGTGGATGAAGCTCATCTCTACCTAGTCTTAGTGTGTTTGATGTAGATGTTAGCTAGGTTGCTTTGTAGGTTGCTATATGTCTTAGATGATCTCGTTCTTTAGGGTTGTGTGTATTCAAGGTTGCCTTTTGCTGCATGACCCATCCTAGATGCCAAATCAAGGTAGTAAGATCAAGCTCATGATGTGGTTAAACGGTTTTGGAAAAGTTTTTTAAAGTTCTCTTAAATGGTTTGATTCAGTACAAAAAATAAATCTGTTTTATTGAGAAGCAATCGGTTTACTTCTTCTCTGTTAAAGGCTTTTCGAAATTCTGTTAGGGCACCAAAGGTACAGCTCAGTCTGTTATTTCAGTTAAGCTGAGCTGGCAGCTTTATCATCTTTTAACCTGTTGTTTTTTAGAATCAATCTGTTGTTTTGCTAACTGCTCTGTAACTGTTTTTTAAAAGTGGTTAGAAACTGTTCTCTATAAAATAAAATGTCATTCTCACGTAAAGGGATGCTGAATAATCACAGTTTTAACAGAAATACAACATTTGTGTGTGAGAAAGTGAATTGAAAAGGTTTTTGCAAAGGTTTTTCAAAAGTGAAATACATGTGAGCTTGTTCTTGAAGAACCTTGTGCTGGATGAAGGTGCTGGTACTGTCTTGGAGCAAATAGAACAACTGGTTTATGTTCTTGCAACATTGTTTCAGGTGTAATCTTTTCCTTATTCATTCTTGTATTGATTTTAAGTGTTAGTCACTCTAGATAGGGTTTCTTGGAGTGCAAGGTATGCTGGAATAGTGTTTTTCAGCCTTGATTGTTGAGGTTCTTGAAGGGTTCAAGAACTACTGTGTGTTTGTAATTGATTGTATCAGTTTTAGTGGATTACACCTTGGAGTGAGGTGAACTGGACGTAGCTCTTGATGAGTGAACCAGTATAAAAATTCTTGTGTGTTTCCTTTCTCATCTCTGCTCTTAATTCTGTAATTTCACATAATCTGTCAAGAAAGGAATCTGTTATATTGAAACTAAATCTGTTAATTTTGGACCTGGTTAAATCTGCCGCTCTAACTTGTTAATCAATCCTCTAATCATAAATCAAGCTGTTGTGTGAATCTGTAATAGGATAAGAAGGGTGAACTGGTTCCTTTAACTAAATTGTGACATTTGGTTCATTACTCTAGATGGATTATGCTAAGTAAAAATTGATTAATCTTGTACCTTAAACTGCAACTTTATAAACTGATAAAGGTAATCAATTTGGTTCTGGTATTGCTGCTTGTTGATCTAAATTGTGCTGATCTTGGTTTGATTGTGCTAAATTCATCTGTAAAAACAATTTGTTCCATTTAATATCAATCTGTTGTTTTCACCTCTGTTACATAGTAAATTAGATTGTTTTGCGAAAATTTGATAAGCTCAATTCACCTCTCCCCTCTTGATCTTAGACACTACTTAACTCTAACACTAACATGTGTAGGGATAAGCCCTAACAGCTATGAAAAACTTGCATCCAACTAACATAAAAGGATTATCACAACTTAGCCTCTTGATAACACTAAGTGGACCACATAATGTCTAAAGGGTGTATGATACAATCATTCTCTAACTTCACATGCACAAGTTTAGAAAGTACAATGTAATCAATTTTAATTGCGACGGGAGTTGTAAAAGATGATGTCATATGTTTGAAAATGTATGAACAAAATATGAACCATACACATGTCTAATATGTATGACTCAATGTAGACTAACATACGTGAGGAGTTTACTTCATAATAGAAATATCGTGATATTTTATTTCGATCATAAAAACATTAATACAACATTGCATCTACCTTCTACCATCACTAGCAGTCACTACCAAACATGAGCATCACGGACGAGGCAACACCACAAACTCATCATAAACTTCAAAACACAAAAAAAAACACTCCAACTTTATGGATCCCTAATTTTATTTCCAGAAGGGTAATATTGGTATTTTGAAACGTACGGTGGTGCAAGTGGAAAACATGGGTGTAGGAAGAATTTACCTGAAAATCTAAGCCCTCCACTACCTGTTGGGCTTCTTATCACTCACCAACCAATGTCAAGTGTCATGGGGAATTACCTTTTGCGCCCTATAATTACTTCCTACACTTCATTGAAAATGATTTTTGAAAATGGGAATGTGGAGAGCTTTGATGTAAGTGTGCGTAGCAACACGCTGTTTCTTTCTCGTTGGTTGACTAAACCTCTTCTATTAGAAATAAACTGAAATATTATTAAAAAAACTTGTTAGATAAAGCATTTGAATTAAATTTGATTGTTTTCAACTGTTTCGGAACTTATTTCATAATAAGAAATTTAATTACAAGATGAATAATCTAGGAGAAACTAATTATAAAACATACAATTTTCAAAATAATTGTAAAACAGATTGCATTTTCTCACCTGTCCTCCTTTCCTCTAGATGTTCTCATTGTCCTTCTCGCACTTCTCCACTCCTCATCTCTGTAAATTCCACGCTCGGATGGGTACCTGCAAAAGGTACATCGATGTTTAAGTAAGAGTTTGGTATTTGACATTCGGTGCTATTAATACTGAATAATGACGTACCTTATTCTTGAAATCTATGCCTATTTATATGATTATCATGGACCATTTGTTATTGAGCCGAATTAGATCGTGATTAAGAGTATTTTCTATTGGGGTGTAATAATTTTGGTCATGTTGGTCAGTTTTGACCGGATACCGGACCTCCAAGTGTCGTACGGACCGACCGGTACAATATAAGAATTTAAACATATTACTTTCCTATTCCAGCACAATGAGGCATTGCAGAAGAAATTTTGAAGGTGTGGGAAGTAATTACCTACCAAGTTTTAGGAGCGAAGTAGATTTCATCTGGGCTGAGGCCTTTTTTCTCTTGGGCCTGCCTATGAGGAAGAGAAGGTACTTTTCTTAACAAATTTTAGGGCTTGGATAGGGTGCCATCTTTTTTTAATTTGAAATGCTCAATATTGGACGCGAAAAAGGTTTGGAATATTTGAAAGGGAAAAATTGTTGATCATTATTTATTTTAAAAAAAGAATCCTTTGATAACTACAAATTACTGATACTATTATACAATTATAATTTGGTCGAATATAATTTTAAAACTATTTTATTTGAAATATATATATATATATATATATATATATATATATATCTTCTTCTAATTATAATATAACATTATCAATACATCAGCAGCGTTTGAAACTTGAAAAATACTTCTTTGTAAAAATTTGAAATGAGAGGGTATTTTAGTAAATGGAGATACTGGCGCAGGAGAAGAAGGGATAGAAAGAGTGTGGGAGGGTATTATCCTGTTTCTTTCTCTCTTTCTCTCTTTGTTTCTGTCTCTGGTTAGATAGTGTGGCTATGGCTGTAGCTATGTCTCTCTCTTTTGGGCTCTTCTCTTCCTCCATTCTCCCTCCAGAATCCCACACTCTGAGCTTGGCGAGGCCTTCGCGTTCTGCTTCTGCTTCTGGGCTGCGCATGGTGCGAACCGTTACCTCTTGCACCGTCTCTCACTCGGAGCAAGGAACCCGCAAAATCCGTGGCATCATGAAACCCCGCCGAGTGACCCCTGAGATGGCAGCCCTCGTCGGCGCTCAGGAGATTGCCAGAACCCAAGCCCTCAAACTCATTTGGGCTTATATCAAGGACAACAATCTCCAGGTTCCCTCCTTTTCCAAATACCTAATTTCTTCTCTTCTTTTCCACCACTGTCAAATTTTTCTTTCCTTATTGTTAGGGTTTGCTTCATTCTTCTTTTTTGAAAGGGGATTTTTAGTAGTTTGGTGCTGCGTTATTTTCATGTAGTATGTTGTTCTGTTTCTATCTGGCATTTACTTTGGATTAGTTATAACTGAATTGTGGTTGTTTTGTGATAGGACCCTGAAGACAAGAGGACTATAAATTGTGATGAGAAGTTGAAGAAGATATTTGATGGGAGAGACCGAGTTGGTATGCTAGATGTTGCTCGTTTGATTAGCCCTCACTTCCTTAAAGCTGAAGTTTAGGTGTTTGTATGAAGGTCGCGCGTTGCTGTATTCCACAATTATATTTGAGCGTTTACTTTTGTTAGTACTTGAAATGCAGAACCAGCATTGTTGAAGAGTTCGTTTTGATTTGTGTAGTCTCTTCAGCAACCCTTAGTGCTTACCTATTAGGTTTTTTCTAATTCACATCTTAAATATCATGCTTCTATGTTCTCATCATTATTCTGCTCTTCCTCTGTGTTTATTTACAACTCTTTACTGCTTGTACTGACTGCTTTCTCAACGTTAAAAGATGGTGAACATGAGATTTCATTGCACTATGTGTTACAACGTTGCATTGTAATCCATTCTGGTGCTTGTTTTATTATGCTAACGTTCGTTGTTAATGAAGCAAGAAATAAAAAATGGTCAAAATGTGAGTTCGAGAAGGGTGAATCTTAGGCCTTTTAATCTTGCACAGATAATTCATGTTGAATGCCTCCTCCTCTGACTCATTATTCTGTTGTTGGTAAGGTCTTTACAAGGATTATTCATTCTCACAAATAACCATAGTTGCATCGGTGAACATTGCCCACTTAAAGGCATCACAGGCTTTACAGTGATACTTTTAAATATTTGACAATATGATTGTTCTTTCTTTCTGATATTCAAAGCGTAATCAAAAGGGCTTGTTCTTTCTTTCTCGATCAGTAATGCTTTTCTACACAACTCTAGATTTCAAGAGGACTTTTCAGATACATTGATGAAACTGATTCTCAATGGAGTTGCATGGAAATTTTGTATCGTTCTAATCCAGTATACCTATTAATATATTTCATAATCTTGGGAATATGGTGATAGTATTTGTTGTAGGATTTGAACAATTCTGTCTCCTTGAAACTAATTTTTGGTTGAATTATTGTCGATATCCGTGGCACAATTTCAATCTTGGTAATGCGAAATATATCGTGGAATGTGGGTTCAGTTAAAACTATTGTTATGGTACTGCATAAGATACAACATTTAAGGGGTGAGTAAAACAACTCATTATGCAAACCAAACTAAATTATTCTACACTACTCGTTCATTGATTTGATCATAAAAGAATTGTTAAAGATATAAAATTAGCAGAGAAGCGACATCTTTGGTTTCTTGCCATGAACTGCAACTGAACCTGAAACTGGTATCTTTGTTTTGTCCAGAAACCCTGAACCATAACATATGGAAGCCTCCGGTGATGGCTATTAATAATTGCCCTAAGTAGAGAGAACAAGTTATGTAGTACTACATGCGATAGTGCATGCAAAAACACAAGTGCTGGTGTGTGTGTGAAAGAGATATATAGAAAGAGGGGTATGTAGAATATGTAGAATTTAAGCCTAATTTCACCTTATAAATTTTCAATGTAAATTTTTCGATGTTCTTATTTCTAATTGTGAGATCACCAACAGAAACTGCTCTCACTAATGGATTTCAGGAATGTCTAATTTTTCTCCAAAAACAACAAAAGCGAAGATCTATTTAAATTTAAATTGTTGTTGTGTTTATGCATTGTGCCCATTTGACACCAAAAAATATAACAATCCATGTAAAATGTTTTGTAATGTGTCCATTTGCCAGGAATAAAACCAAAAATTCACACTTAAGGACATTTAATCCTCAAATTATCATCCAAATCATCTTTTCATTTAAACTATCGCATATTCACTTATTCACTTTCTTTCCATACAAATCAATCCAAATACATTTAACCAAATCGTTACAGTGACTCAATTTTCTCAACCTGCAAAAAAGTAAATAATTCCAAACAAACACAATACAAAAGTTTAAACCGTTATAATTGTTTTGGATATGTAACTAACATAAATATTTAAACTAAAAATAATTACTTGAGGAGAAGGAATATTAAATTACTTGTTGTAGGCTTAATTTTCTTTGCTTGTATCCATAATTATAGTCTTTGAATTATGTTTTTTCCTTCTGATAAATTAAAATTTGTATCTGACAACAAATTACCCCACCACTATATTAAGAAATAGTCAAACATAATACAACAATAACTAATTTATAGTCTCTAGTGAAATGAAAGGTATACATTACTCATATTCACCTTAGATATATCACATTAAATCTATTCTTATTATGGTCCATGACACCAATCATATGTTTTTATAACAGCATAATCATTACTCAATAAAATAGTTTGAATAAATATATACTTAAAACTATAAAAAAAAATATGATTTATATGTTCCAATCAATATATCAATAGAATAATTTCTAATTATTATTTTGTTTATAGTTTTAAAGTTGTATACTTCCATATGCACATTAGTAATTTCTTCATGCTACATACCAATTACATCAATAAACAATAAGTTGCAGGGGTGTTTATATACTAAACCCAAGTAATTTGTTTTCACCATGAGAAATAGCATGTCAACCTACAAATATACATAAGAATAAACAAAGTCGCATTACTTAAATAGTTATGTTATAATTATTAATTAAAGACATTGGTTCAAGATTTACTCCTCGAACCAATACAAATATAGTTGTTTTAATAATTAAAATGAAAATACATAATATCATATGATTTTTAAAACTAAAATAAAACACAAATTTACAAACTTGTAATTTTTAAAATACATATAAAAGGTAAAATATAACGTGTATACTTAAATAGAAATTTCAATAATAAACATTAATATAAAATGTGTATATCATACTTAAATTGAAATTTCAATAATAAACGTCAAATTTCTTAATAATAACTATTTTATATGTA
This sequence comes from Phaseolus vulgaris, assembly GCF_000499845.2. NCBI lineage: Eukaryota > Viridiplantae > Streptophyta > Magnoliopsida > Fabales > Fabaceae > Phaseolus > Phaseolus vulgaris. The sequence continues at coordinate 4,797,776 of NC_023758.2, read as the reverse complement.
GACTAAAAAGGGCTAAAGTTATGATTTATTAATCTTCCAACTATATTTTATATTATCACCATTTTCCTGATTTTGTAGTACAAGCCAAAAAGACCAATTGGGTTTAGTTTTAAAATACATGCTAAAAAAACATAACAACATACTTACTATTAAGATACTTTCGATAGAAAAATTCATATTAAATTTAAATTAAAAATAGAAATTAAAATTAAGAATAAAAATTAATTAAGTAAAAATTTACATAATTAAAAATATCAATATATTTACAAATAAATAAATATCAATATGTCATTTTCAGAGTGACAGAAAAATTCTACAAAAGGCGAATATACGGCGAGTTTAACTTTTTTTTATTCCGCATCCTAATTTCCATTACGGTTTGGGTAATTTCTCACTCTATTGTTTAAATTTTAAATTTATATATACATTTAAATATTAAGTTATTAATTATACTTTATTAAAACATGAAAATAAAATTTACAGAAACTAAATGCTATGAATAATTGATTTAATTAATTGTAAAATATAATATCTAATGATAATAAATTAATGTCATGGGGAAAAACGTGATATATCAAAAAATATTTTATGTATCAATTTAAACTATTTTTTTAAAATTTAAAATATTGTTGCACTATATCATCAAATGAAAATTTAATTAAATCTGTTTTTATTTGAATTATATAAAAATTTAAACATAATATAATAAATAGTAAAAATAGAACAATAATTGATTATGTTTGTAAAATTGAAATAAACAGCAATACATAAAATATTAAAAAATTTAATAGACGACTATAAGATAAAACTAACTTAACTTATAGCTTATAAAATAAAAATTCCTAAAACTAATTACTTCAATATACATCCTCGAATATTTTTGTCTTTCATTAAACTAATTTTAGAAACTACTTAAATAAATTAATAATTAATTTATCTCTTGCTAAATAAATTCAATATAATTTATACAATAGTTATCCATATCATATATTTATATAATTTTTTATACATCTAAAAAGTTAGAAAATAAAATGAAATTAATGCGTTATATTTAATACTAACTTATAACATGAGAATTATCACCAAGTTATTTAACCGTCAAAATAACGTGTTTTTTCTGACACTTTTAATCAAATTATACATACTAAAAGTTAATTAACTGAGTTGACTTTGCTGTTTTTTTAAATAATTTTCTATGATTATTAAAAGTTGTTTTTAACGTCAAATTTTATATCTTTATTATGTAAAAAAGTAATTAATATTCAAAGAGTGTTCCCTCTGTTCTAATTTAATAATAGTGAAATTTGTTCTTTCTTTCTCTCGCTTTTAAAATTAAGATAACATGATTTTTTTTTTCAAATGTACCTTATTTATATTTTATTATGTATATTGTTTGGAGAGAGAAAACTGAAAAAAGTATTATTGATAACTTATTTAAAATTATATTAAAATAAAAAAATGTTCTCTAATATTGAGTGAAGAAACCTTAAACCAATATTAAATAAAAATATTAAATATTAACATCATAAATGCATGAAAATTAATATTAAAAAGAGCTTTTAATAATTATTAATTATGTAAGGAACACATATAGAAAAAATTCTTCACTTTATTTTTAAGTATCAACTTTTGTATAATTTTTTAAATTTTATTTGTCGTTAATGAAGTTGAAGTCACATTAACTAGTCGTTATTAACTAAGAAAGAAATAAAATAGAAAAATGTATCTATTCTTAATTTATAAAAAAAAAAACTTTATATTTCTTCTAATATTTAAATAATTTCATTGCCTTTATTGTGTGGTGGAAAAAATAAAATAAAATAAATGTACAATTATTTCTTAAAATTAAAAAATTGTTATATTATCAACCTTTTTTTAAAATAAAATAGTAACGCGTAGAGTAATTAAGTTCATTTAATACTCTTGTTTTCGAGTGACCAAACTTTTTTGTTTTTATATTTGACTCCATTTAGTTGACCTGTCCCTATAGAAGAGTCAATACGATATTTATAAAAATTTTCTTCTGAATGAAATTTAATGGAATCCATAAAAAATCATCTCTTAATTCATAAGATTCCAAGTAACCGAATCAATAGAAAATTAGGAAAAGTATAATATATAACTTATTTAAAATTGTATTAAAATAAAAAATTAAATATTTTCTTTTACATGGATTAAACAACATTAAACAATTATATCTTATATAGAAACATAAAAACTATTTATCTGCATTATTAATGACCTTTAAAATTCTTTGTCACTATTCATTAATAAAATAATAAATACTCTTAATATATTTAATAAATATAGAAAATACTATTAATGTATTAAAAAACGTCTTATAATTAATTAATAGGTGTATTTGTATTTTATTTACATGTTTGTTTTTAATTAATAATAAATATAAATATACGAGTAGCAGTTTAACAATGCACAGAAAGTGAATGATGAATTTGGCTATGGACTCACACATCGGAAAAATGCCTGGTTTGGTTTTGCTATCTGTGTTAGTTCTCCTTCTCCAACATCCCCTCTTATCCCTCTCAAATTCTGAAGGTATCAATCTATCTCTATTTATTCTTAATTCTTTTTGTAATTTCCTTTCAATATTATTTTACATCAAGTTTTCTAGATAATATTGTTAAAGTCAATTACTCATCGTATTAGATATTGTTCATTTTGGAGATCGGTGTTCCATTACAGTTTTATCTTAAAAAATATCTAAGTGGATTAAGAAAGGAAGGTGTATTTAAATTGTTTTTTATTTTGACTCCTAAAAGATGTGAGATTATATTGGCGGTACCGGAACAAGCCTCTCAGTCGAGATCTAAGGAGAAGTTGAAGGGATAATGAACCTTTTCGTTCCCACAGAGGACGTCAATGTTTTGACCTCTAGTTATTGACGTCGTATGTGGGAATATTAAACTTTTTTCCTTAGCTTTTGATGGGAACTTGTTCTGGTAAGTACAATATAGTCACACATCGCTTAGGAGTCGAGGTGAATATCAGTTTAAATACACCTTCCTCCCTTAATCTATCTAGACACTTTTTAAAGACAAAATTGTGATAAAACATTGATTTTTTCAACAATAATCTGAATGCGGTGATTGACCCTAATGATAATGACAATTAAATTTTTAATTTTATTTATATATACTTTTTTATTTGTAGGGGACGCTCTCTTTGCTTTCAAACAAGCACTTTCTGATCCCAAGAAGGTATTGGAGAGTTGGGACAACAGTCTGGTTGATCCTTGTACTTGGTTTCATATTACCTGCGACTCCAACAATCACGTCACTCGCTTGTAACTTCCGACATTCACTTTTACAGTTATTGGTTTAGGATTTCACTGTTTTCTTATCCCCTGTTTCTACTTTGAATTTCAGAGACTTGTTCAATTCTGACCTAGCTGGAAGTTTGAGTCCACAACTTGGCCAATTACCCTTCCTTAAATACCTGTATGCATGTTTGCTCTCTCTAATTTATTGACATGATGAGTGAGGGCAACACAATTTGGGATTAATAAATTGTTCATTGCAGGGAGCTGAATCAGAATAAAATATCTGGGAAGATTCCTCAGGAACTTGGCAACTTGAACAGCCTTGTCAGCATGGATTTGTCTCATAACCAAGTGGAAGGGAACATCCCAGTGTCATTTGGCAAATTGAAATCACTTAAATTTCTGTAAGCATCTCTATGTTATGCCCAAAAACATAATCTTAGAACAACCTTATCAAATCAAATGATGTCTGAATTCTGTTTTATGATTCTGCCTTGTGTATATATATAGATGGCTAAACAACAACCAGTTGACAGGTTCAATCCCAAAAGAGGTCACTGATCTTCATCTCCAAGTCCTGTAAGATTCTCTTTCTATATTTTTTTTTTATCTTTATTTTTGTGCTGGGGCATTGATTTAGAGAAAATAAAAAATCAATCTCAATTTTTATTTTATTATTGATTTATCAACAAATTTGGATTTTGCAGTAATGTATCTGGTAATCACATCAATACAAATGGCAACATCCCCAATGAAAACTGAAGGTATAGTAAGTAACCATTACAATTCCTAACAAAGATCATATAACCATGCTATGTCTAACATAATAATTGACTGAATTAATAAAATGAATTTGATTAATATATATTTGCAAGAAAAAGGATGACATGTTTACTATAGTAATTAAGTTTTTTGTAATGATAAATTTGTTCCTACTGTTAGATTTACATTTACTATATACATTTATCTTTCTTTGTTTTCAGATTTGAGAATGACAAAGCAGTCAAAGCTGAGAGAGTTCCCTGTAAACACTGCAAGAAGCTTTATTTAGACCTCAATTAATACCAGAAATGTATGGTAGCACAGATTTCAACATGTCTGATACACATACTAAATAAAAAAAATTGTTATTTCCTATATAAAAATTCATACAACAACACCTTGTGTCATCTTTTCATCACATTATTTACTATTTTTTTTTAATTGTCAAATTTCTTCTACAAATTGTTTTATGAATAACATGAAATAAAATAAATTTATGAACTGCCTCAGATTGCAGGCAGAATATAATAAATTTATGAAGGGGATAATGTTAAGAAAGCATCTCTGTGTGCTCAAAACTGTTTTTCATTTCTTACATCAATTATTTACAAGGCTTTATGGCTGATAAAAAAAAAAAGTAAAAGGTTTCATGAGTGAAACACTTGTTATATTCATTCCTACAGAACTTTGTAAACTATTTTTCTTACAGTCCATTCCTTTGGTTTGGAATCTGTAAGCATTATGATCACACTAAAATTGAACCAAATTAAGAATTTTCACTTCCACATTTGGAGGGACATTGTAAACCAAGTAAATAAGTCTATTGTGCATGAATTTATGATTTTTTATTTATTTATTTGGTAGGGGGCATTGTAGTTGTATAGCCTCTTATGTTGGCTAATATAATTGTATGGAACATTATTCACATCCATGCACATATTTGCCTTTATTTTTTTAACATTCCACTGAGTTTTGAAGCACCTATTATGCTTGCAACTGTAATTAGTTATAGGTCTCTCAATTTACTTTTGTAGTTTATCAACAATTATATCATATAATACTATATGAAATTATAATTTGCTTTCAATGTTTATCTATTATAATTCACTCATAAAGTATGTTATTGGTTTGTTTTCACTTAAAAATTATACATTTACTAAAGTTAATATTTGTGTGGTTACTAATTGTATATATGGTTTCCACTTAAAAATACTATTTTTTTTTTTATAAACACGCTATATTTTCTTTAATTAAAAATTTCATTCACAAATAAAAAAATACTAAAATCCTTTTCATCTAAACTTTTATATTTATTTTAAAACAAAGACATACCCAATTTTAAAGAAGGGTATTTAAAAAAAATAGAATTTTTTTTTTTTATTTCAATCACACCAATTAAATAATCCACAAACTTTCATTTGAAGTCCACTCACTTTTTCCTAAATTCAAACAATTAAATTTTTCACTCACTTTCACCTCATTTAATTTAGTTTTTTTTCTTTTTCAGTCCCACTCCAAACCAAACAAAGGCTTAAGGTTTTGGTTTCCATAATTTTTAATAAATACTTATAAAAGATAAATCAATTTTGAATAAAATTCAATCAAAATTTGTACTTATTTTTCACACACAAAAATAGTTTAATTTATTTTAAAAAAATTAATGTGTATAAATTTAATTATTTTATTAAACTTTAGTTATACTTTTATTTTAATAACTATCAGAAGAATTAATATTTTTTATTATCGGAAGAAAAAAGTGGACACATATTAAATTCACTGTTAATAATAAAAGTTTACAATAAAACGTGAATATAAGTCATTATATTTTATTAAGAAAAGTAAACAAATGAAAAATTAATTTTTTTTGTCGACAAATGAAAAATATAATGATAAGTTGAGTCAAGAAAATCGTTTCTAACTTCACCTGAGGAAGAAAAAATGTTTATTATCACTAATATCTATGTTTTAAGACAACTAAGATGATGAACAAATAATATTAGTTTTATGAATAAATTTAGTAATAGTATAATATATTATATATGTTATGTAAGTCATTTCAAACTTGAAAAACAGTGATACAAACTAAATCAAAAGTTATTTCACATTGGACTCTATCTACAACTTTAAACAACTTCTGTGTCCCTGTATAATTTTCCCAAATCAAGAAAAACATTTAATTCTTATATTTTCAATGCAATTTTAAATAGCATTACACCATTTTAGTTGTTGCAATCTCCCAACTAATACCCTCACATAATTACTCTGTAAATTAAAATATTTTTATTGAGTTTGTTTTAAAGTATATTTAAAAAGGTAATTTACTTTAATATAGAATTTGAAATGAATTGTGACAAAATACATTATTTGGATAAATAATTTTAAAATAAATTATAATTTTATAACTTTATCAAAAGTAGATTGATTATTTAAAATTAAATAATTTTAACCTTTTAAAAGGTATTAATTTAAATTTTTCATATTTTTGAATTCACGTGTTTTTTTTTGTTTCATTCTCGTTTAATTAATATCAACATTGATTACTACTCTTTGTTTATTTTGATGATTGTTGTTGATATTTTATTTATATTTTAAATCGTTAGGATTATCTTTTGTAGTTGTTGTAAATATTGTCACTTCTTGCATATATTAATCAGTTTTTACGATCAATATTAGAGATACCATCTTTTGATAAATGTGAACTAAATTCTTTCCATTAACTTTGTGGATGTTTTTTTTGTTGTTGTTGGAAGCATTTAGTGATTATTTTGTTATCATTAATATTAATTTATTATTTATCAATATTTTTTTCTTATGTCGACTAGAACAACTTTTCACCAATATTAACAGAGAGAATTTCAGTTGTCACCGATAAAAAAAATTTGATAAAAATAAACTCCAAGAAACAAGACACTGGACATAATTCTCATTGATGTCGTTAAAATAATTGTGATTGAAATTAATTAAAATTAATCTTGATCAACTTCTATAAAGAAAAAAAAACTTGATTATATGAGTTAAAAAAATATTTAATACAAATATTCTTGAATTGTTAACAATTATTTAGTATTTAAATAATTTTTTATATTTGATGAAAATTGAAATATTTTATTTGATATAAAATTTAAAATTTAATAAATCTGATTTTTTATTTATTTAGATATTTAGAAGAATAGAATATAGTTTAAAAGGAGATGAATCCCATTCAAATGTATGAGAATGTGTAATAAATGGTAAAATTATATATATGAAGGCAATGTTAACGTGACTTTAGTCAGCTGAAGCATGTGAATGAATGATGATGTGAAAATGTAATTCATAATAATGAGCTTTTGTATCTTTCTAACATTAAACCACCTTTTTAACTTTAACTTCACATTTCTTCGATCATCTCTTTGTCTCTTCTGCCATCTATGTTTTTTAAACAAAAATCACAATCAAAGCAGAGAAGAAAGAAGACTAGAAACAAAAATAGGTGTTCAAATATTTATTTAAAATTTTATATATTTCAGATTTTTATTTAAATACAACATAAAATATTTAAGATTTATATTTATTTATAATTTTAAATATTTTAAGTATTTATTTTTATGAAATAATTTTTAATTTTACCATATATATCTCTAATTATATTTCATAGTATTTTTTAAAAAACATAATTATTTAACGATATCAGAAATAATTTACAGCAATTTAATTAACTTAAATTAAAAAAAATATCATAATTTTTATTCAAATGTTTTTTAATAATAATAATAAAAATAAACCTGGACAAAAAATTAAATTATCTCCTAACCATCACATGAGGCAAAAGTTTCAATAACTCATCCTTATAAATTTACTCTAATATTCATCAATCTCAACAACCTTACACGCCTTACATGTCTTTTAAAGTTATCAGAAATTCACTCTCTTCCTCCCTTTCCACGAATTCCTTTTCTTCCCTCTCACCTGACAAATTTCCTCTCCAATAACATTATTTGTGTTATTTAAAGTTAGTGTTGTGTACATTAATGGAAGTCGAATACCTGTTTCTTCTAACATACAAGAATTGAAGATGTCTAGATTGGAGTTGTTGTGTCTATTATGTCTCATTCTCCAATGTCCTCTCTTATCCCTCTCAAACTCTGAAGGTATTTTTATTCTTTATTCAAACCCTTTTGTTTTCACAAACAAATGTATGCATTTCACCTTAAAACTGATGTGAGGTTTGTTTGAAATTTGTAGGAGACGCTCTTCATGCTTTCAGCAAAAAGCTTTCTGATCCCAACAACGCACTGAAGAGTTGGGACCCTTCTATTATCAATCCTTGTACTTGGCTTCATGTCACTTGCGACTCCAATCATAACGTCATTCGCCTGTAATATTCCCTTTCTTTCTTAACATTCTTTTTCCTTTACCTTCTTCATCCCTTCATTTCTAATCACTTTTGTGTATGTTCTTTCAATTTTAGAGACTTGGGCAATAATGATTTCACTGGAACTTTGGGTCCAGAACTTGCCCAACTTCCCTCCCTTCAATATCTGTATGTATCATGATTCTACAATTTCTCAACACTCTCCATCAACTCCTATTCTTATTTGTCTTTCGATACAAACACAAGTTTCTTATTTGTCATAATATTCACATCCTATTAGTCTAAAAACGTTAAACTATCAACCATAAACGAATCATGTTAAGATGAGTGCGTATATAAAGAAAACAATTTTAGAAACAAAAAATAATTAGTTGCTATATTAACTAAATTAAATACTATTTTAGAGACAAAAAATATTATTGGTTTATAAATTAGTTTCTATTATTGATAAATAGTTTCTAAATTGGTATCTAATTAGCTACCAAGGTTTTGGTTACCAACCAAGGTTTTTGTTACCAAATTTAAACCTTGGTAGCTAATTAAATACCAATTTAAAAACTATTTATCAATAATAGAAACTAATTTATAAACCAATAATTTTTTTAACCTCTAAAATGATATCTAATTTAGTCAATATAGGGCAACTAATTATTTTTAGTCTGTAAAATTAGTTTATATTTAATGATTTTTTCAATATAGTGTATGTACTGATTTAATCCTATTGTTTTCCAGAAAGACTGATAGTAAAACTTTTCATTTCAGGGATCTCAACGGAAATAAGTTAAGTGGAAATATTCCTGAAGAACTTGGTAACTTGGCAAACCTTATTAGTATGGATTTGTCTAATAATAAATTAGAAGGAAGTATTCCAAAATCTTTTGTCAAATTAACGTCTCTTAAATCCTTGTAAGCACGTTCATGTTGGTTGACCAGATTAAAAACTTAAACCATACACATTGTTTTGAATCAAACAATTGTGAATTAAGCTTTGTTTGCATTGATGATATAGATGGCTAAACAACAATGAGTTGTCAGGAACAATCCCAAAAGCGCTCATTCTACTTAATCTCGATGAATTGTAAGATTCTTTTCTTTACTTTTTTTTTTCTTATGCTTTATTTTGACATCTTTCTACGATGTGTTGAAGGTTTGAAATGGAAAAATCCAAAATCAATTTCTTTTTAATTTGTTGTTAATATGTCAACTAATTTGAAATCTCAATTGTACTATGTAGAAATGTTTCTAATAATCGTTTCTCAAAGTCATCATAGATGTCATCGCTCAATGATTCTCTATGCAAAGGTATGGTAACTCTCAAAATTCTTAAAAAAAAATCATATTACCATGCATGAGTAAGATACTCATCAATTCAAATAAAAAAGTTTTTAGAGATAAAACATATATTTGCAAGCAAAAGGGGGATTGGTACTAAATTAGCTTTGGTAAAAGAAGCCAAAGAAAACTTGTTCTCCCTTAAAATAGTTCATTCTCCCTCTCTCTACTTATGTATCCATTCCACAAATCATTGCTTTAAAGTATCTCCCTCTCTATGAGTACTTCAGATTTCTTGGTGCTCATAGATTAACTTTACATTTATCCCTTTTGTGTTTCAGTTTTGATAATAAGAAACTCAGCGGCACAGGAGTGAAAGGAGTGGTTCCTTAGAAGATACCAACCATCCTTACTTAAAAGCAAATTAACATGTCATACTTCAATGTGAAATATAGAATAAATAAAAGAGTTTTTCTACTTATAAATACTTCACATCTTGCTATACTTCCATAAAGAAAACATATTTGTCTTAATAAGATTGCTAAACGAAGCTGCTACCACGTTACAGTTCCAAAAGTGCATGGGAAACTCACCTCGTTATATTCACCAATTCATTCCTGTATAATTTCGTAATTCTAGCTTAGTAAGCACTACAGTACACTGTCAAAACAAATATTGAGATAATTAAGGTACAGACTCAGAAGCTCTAAAAAACTTGGTAATGAATAATTGAGACATTGAGTAGAACCATTGGAAAAAGGTTCTAAATTAAATCGCTCACTATAACTAAGTATTTTCAAAGGATGAAAATAGCTACAATTCTGTGTATAGTTGATGAGAATGATAAATATGATACAACATGTTGATTTATACTTTAAGAATCACTTTGCACTAAAGACAACTCCTCTTCCACACTAGCAAATGGTGAGCTTACAAGAAGCTCAACATCCTTATTTTCTACAAACAGAATCCAGTTCTTATTTTTGGCTTGAACTAAGATAGGGTAGAGGATGAACCCCAGGAGAATCACAGCTCCACTCACAAAGAACGTTCTCAAAGAAGCCAAACACATTACAAGAATAAGCAATAAAGCAGGAGGCAAACATAGTATGGCCGCCCAAAATGTTGGCAACGGAACTCTGTAAGGTCTGTGAAGATTTGGCTTGTTCAACCTCAAAGTTATGAAAGCTGCAAACTCAAGAAGCATTCCCACGGCATATAAGAAATTGAGGAACTCTATGATTTCCTCAAAGCTCATCCACGACAAGAAGATAACCCCAGTGGCAGAGAACAAAATGCTAACCGTGGGCGTTCCATACTTAGACCTAGAAGGTAACATAAATGTTAGATGGTTGAACCATTTTCACAATTAATGTGAAAGTTGAAAATTTTCATCTAGCTTTCGATTAAGTGCATAAATGGGGTGAGGAAAATGGTGAACTACTCTTAGGGGAAGGCCTGGGAAGAAGAAAAATCTGACCTTGAAGCAAATACAGCTGGAAGCATTCCCATTTTGCTCATCCCTTGAAGTTGAAAAGCATCACTACTCATTTCTGCTTCAAACAAGCCGAGGTTAGACATAGCAGCAGCCACTTGAATCCAGAGTTTGAGCCAAGAACCACCAATGAACATCCCCACCTGTGCAAAATAACCATCTTCCCACTCACTTGGCGAGGACTCCAAAGCACCTGTTCCAGCAAGAAGTGGGATCAAATAAGAGGAGACCACCAAGACTAGTCCTCCAACAAGTGCTTTTGGGAACGTTTTACTTGGATTTTCAACCTCCCCCGCAAGGGTACTTGCCTTATCCCAGTAGTTTAAATTCCAGAACATGCTATTGAAGTATCTTCTCCACTCCACCTTGCCAAAATCTGCAGCAAGCCAGCGCCTTGGTCTTATGAGTGGAATGGAAAGAAGGGCCATTATGAGAAATGGGGAAAGTGAGAAAAGGGCAAGCAGAACAGCTGAAAAGCCAACAATGTGAAGGCCACGGTAATTCAAGTATGTTAGTGAAAATGTGATCCCCAAGAGAGCAGGGATTCGGACAGCGAATCGGTCAAAGAGAGGCAAAGATTGTTTGATGTAGTCGAGGAACAGAACAGGGTACAGAGCATTGTCCATGACCCCACTGAACCATTTCCAGAAGCCTTCCTGAAAGCCCCAAAAGGGTCCAAAGGCGGCGGAAATCCAGATAACATAACCACCGTTTTGAGGGAAGGAGGTGGCGAGTTCAGCCGTGACAAGAGCTTCTGGTATACTCCATATTAGAGGGAAAATGAAGAATCCGAGTAAGGAGAAAAGAGGACCACCCCCTCCCCTCACCGAATCCTCTACTCCAAAAGGACCCCCTGATACTTCATAGAATATTAGAGCTATGAGAGGCAAAAGGGTTAGCTTGGGATTGGATTTGGTGCCCTCTAGACCCATCACCATCACCATCAAGAACCACACATGCACACCCACCCTTTCATCTTTTTATTGGCTGTGTATCAGAGATCCATGCCTGCCAACTGAGATCTCTTCACATGTTTGTTCACTGCCAACCTTCATCCTCATCCCACTTTGACCCAACTTCTTTCTTTTTTTATATATTCTATTCTTTTCTGTTCCAACTTCCAAGCATGCCACTTTCACTCACAGCAATGAAGGAGCCAATTATGCTTACATAAATTTCACTTCTTTCACAGAGGATATTTGTTTTTTTTTTATTTCTTATGATAATTTTTTAAATTTTATTTCCTTTTATATAACTTAATTGACATTTTATTCCTCAAAATATATTATAAATATTTACTTTTATAGGATTATACTCGTAATAAGTATTTTAAATATACAAATCATATTTTAATTAAAGTTTATAAATACATATTTTAATATATAAAATATCTTTTCAATTTCTAATAAATAATTTAAATTATAATAAAATTATTTTAAGTGTTTAATTATACCCACACTCTTTTGAGAAAAAAAAAAGAAAAGAAAATAGGAGAAATTCTAAATCACCGGTAAAAAGGAATCTTGCTCTAACACTACTCTTTATTATCATCCATCCATCACTTTGACTTGTGACGGCTAATCATGTGATTGTAAAGCTTCCAAGGCTATCTTTCTTTCCATTTTAATAAGCCATAAATTGCAATTAACTCTATAAATGGAAGATTTTAGTTACTTTTAATCTCAAAGACAGAACTCTACCTATATTTTTTTACACAACTAATAGTTTATCATTATTTAACACCTAATTTATATTTTATAAAATAATAAACTAACTTAAAACTTCTTAAAATTTATGATGATCTCTTTCTTTATTTCAAATATTATATATATTTTTTAAACATTATACATTAAAATTTTCATTTTCATCTCCAACTTTTAAATACTAATACCTTCTTCATATTAGTTCTTTCCAATTTTCTTAAGAATTATTGTTTTCCTTAAAAAAATTAAGTCGTTTAATTTTTTCTTATTTATTTGAATTGATCATACATCTTCCTCGAAACTTTACTTTTTTTTAATTTATATTTTAAAATATTAACTAAATTAATTTATATGTTATGTTTGCATATATAAAGTGTTTTTCACTTTAATTAAATTTAACCGCATTGATTAAAAAGTAAACTATTTTTGTAATAATTAATGTGCACATTTGGATTTGGATTGGAAGTTTCAAACTTTAGTTCTTATGAAACCTTCAAGTTTATTTATCTCCTCAATTTTCATTGTCACCTATTTTAATCCTCAACATGACATCAAGCAAACCACTCGTGATCTTTAAGTCATGGACACTGAAAATGAAAGCTTTTTATATTTACGGGATTAAAAATAAAAAATGTTATATTTCACAGGAAATTAAAACGAAGTCACACGATGTAAAAAAATGTTTTTTTTTCACTAAGCCTTGTTTAGCCATGAACTGGGTTTACACTCGTTCCCTGATATGATAAATACTGTCTTGCAGTTAAATCAATTTTAAGTGCCAGCGATTATGAGAAGCAAAAGAAAGTTCAATTTTTTTTATCTTTTGGATTACACAGAATCAAATGCATACTAGGATTTCACAGAATCAAATGCATAACTCTGTGTTTAGTTTGGAGAAAGCAAAAAATGAGAAGAACATACTCACTCCACTCGTGTTTCTAGTAAACTCCAAAATCTGATGACTAGAGTTAGGCAAAATCAATCACAAGTGAAAAAATTCATGTTTAGCCGAAAATTTTGACACAAAGGAGGAAGAACTGAATTAACTATGAGGCTAAATTGAGTCCAAGACATCACCAACTAAGCTAATGCTATAAAATGTGGAGTAAACACTAGAAGGAAGCATTGGGATTGATGAAGTAAAATCTTACACTACAATTTCAAATTCCTTAATTACCACAGAGAGTGCAGATGAAATGAATTGTGAAAGAGAGCGAGAAATATACATCCCATCCAACGGCAACATCAGTGGTAAAAGGAAACATCAGATTTGCTAGTCCGAAGTGGCAGAGGAAGAAGGTTGATGTTGAATAAGTGGTGGAGGCTCACCGAATTTCATTATATAAGCTAGTTGATGAACAGGACGAAGTTGGGGAATGAGTTGAGCATCCAAATAAGCGTCGCAAGAGAAACACCAGACGGAGAGATCACTGATTCATAAAGTGGAGGCACGGATGAAGAAACGGTGGATGAATGAAAAAGGGGAAGCGATGCGTGAATAGCATTATGCGTACCTGAAACTGAGGGCGAGAAAGTGATTAGTGTGGGTGAAGTGATGGAGCATGTGCTTGTTCACGAAACGGCTACAGAGGACCTGCTTGCAAGAGAGGCAGAGCCAGTTTTCGGAGGGGTGGTGGCAGGTGTGGCACGGTGTGTTGGGCGGCGGAATGTGGCTGAGATCGGCGGATAAAGAAGGTAGATGATCGCAGGATGATCGAGCCTCCACCCATCCCGATTCAGAGCCATACATCACCTCGTAATCTTCTTCCGATAACCCTAAACCTCCCTGATCACACTCATCAAACTAACATCAGATGCATAAATATGAAGGGGCAATCAAATTCATAAGTTCTGGGAAATTACCGGCGCAGAAGAAGACGAAGCCATTATTCTTCAAATTTCAAACCCCTATCTCTCTCTGCGCTTGTGCTACTTCACAAAGAGTGTTTCCAAAACCAGGTATTTATAATCCCAGCCCGGCCCGGCCCGGCCTGGCCCAGTAGGCCCAGAATCAAATAATAAGATTTTCTTTAGATAAAATTCTAATATTCTTATTCTCATTATTTATAAAAAAATATGTTCCTTTAAAATGTTGTATTATGTATAAACGTTTACAATGTTCTAAAATTAAACTTTAATGTTTTTCTGATTTGATATTTTAGATATCAGATCAAATTAAATTTAGTTTTATACTATAATAATTCATTTAAATTTCATATTTTTATATATTAGTTTGGGTAGTTGACTAGTTGTGTTGATGTTTTTTTTATTTTATATTACGAAAAATGATAGGGTCTATATTTTTTAGATTCCTCTTTTTTTTAAATGGATTGAAAATAATTACTTTTGGTTATTCTTATATTTATCAATTAATCACTATTTTCTCATTGAGGGGTAGAAGATAAATATTTTCATATCTCATAGTAATTATGATTTTTAGGGATGACGATCAAATTTTCCTTATTTGGTAAATATATGAGATTATTCATATAACATTTTTATAACTAAAAAGCTAATGAGATGTATCTATCAATTTTTTAATATTTTTTTTACCACATTAAATGGGTTGATAAAAGTAACAGCATGATAAGTTATTTAGTAATTTTTTTTATATATAACTCTGAGAAATTAGTTTCTTTTCTCCCTATGTGAATATGTTTGAAACTTATCTAAACATAATTTATTGTTTAATGAAAATGTTAAATTTTAAAAGGAATTAAACACAAATAAACTTATTTTCGCAACTTTTTATCAATTTTTTTCTATCAAACAGATAGACTCACAAAGACAATTGTGTTATTATACTATTTTTTACAAAAAAATTATATACGTTTTAAAAATTTATTACCAGCTTATTGTAACAACTTTGCGTATTTAGAAAACAGAACGTATTTAGAAAAACAGAAGATATTGATACAATACAATCTTAACAAAATTACTCAGAATTTTACCAAATATTAATTTTAGCGCTTAAAATAAAAGATTTATAAAAATGAAAATAAAATATTTTCAATTATTAATTCATTTGATATATTTTAAAGTGTTTTGAGTTAATTATTCATTTAAAGGATTTATTTTCATTTATTTTCCTTTTTAAACTAGAATTTTATAAAATCTCTTAAAAATGTAAATAAAAGAAACAGTAATTAATAGTGGAGAGTGACCAAAAACGCCCTAGGGTTTTGACTCTACTATATATGTCAGAATTTGGGTCCCTGTTTTTCATATTTCTGTGGAACTTGGAGGCTAGGGTTTTGGGATTCTTGCGATTCCATCTTTGCAAATCAGAAGCATGGGGCACTCCAATGTGTGGAACTCTCATCCCAAGAGCTATGGACCTGGTTCTCGCACCTGGTACGTAATTCATCTCCCATAAGTGGTATTCCAGAATGGCAAAGTTGATCCTTTTCACTCCGTGTTCCTAGTCCTTTTGATTACGATTATTATGGTTTCATTTTTACTTTTGAGAATTGTTTTATCCCCCATTTGAGAGCCGTGAATCGTTGCCACGTTTTTGTGATAACTAGTTTTTTCCTCATCATTTGGGTTTGAATTAAGCTTTTGTACCATTCATATTTTATTTCGTTGAAGTTTTAGTGTCTTTGTAATATTGATTTTAAATATATTTAATTTTGCAAATTTGATTTAGGTTAAAATTGAATTTTGAAAAATTATATTTAAAAATAGTTGGCAGGAAAACTCAGTAAACATCTTTTACACAAATACAAAAGCTACCCAACTTAACATGTGACTATTTATCTAAAATCATATTATTCATCAGTGTATAGATGGGATTTTGCGTTCTTCTCTGAGGATGCCTTAGATTAGTGATTGAGCGTCCTTTTTAAATTTTTAACGATTTTGTGAAGATACTGAATCATAATGCCTGACATTTTCAAATTGGTATGTAATTGTCGATGGACCAATGAATTTCGTAAGTTGTATCGAGTGTTGATCTTGACCAGTATGATTGGAGATCATCATAGTGATTTTGTATAATTGCTTATGAAAAAGGTTTTGTGCATGCATTGTAAAATGTTTGTCTTACTTTAAGATTTTGTTGGGCATACATATGCTACTTTTAGTTTCCCTATGTTGCATATTCATATGTCAATAATTTGTTATTTGTTTTCGTCTGTTTTGAATTTTGTTTTTCGAACTATACTGATATTGTTTGTCTAGTTTTAGACTGTCTATGTTTCAGATTATAATTCTGTTTGTGAATTGGTGGTACTTGATATGGTTTGTTGTCTTTATTCTGATGAGATTTGTTGATTGATTGAGAATGTGTTTTCTTGTTATGCAGCCGAGTCTGTGGGAACCCTCATGGGTTGATTAGGAAGTATGGGCTTATGTGCTGCAGGCAGTGTTTCCGCAGCAATGCGAAGGAAATTGGCTTCATTAAGGTAAATATTTTTTACCTATCTGTGTGAATTTCAAATTTCCGAATTATTTCTGCACAGGTTTTCATAACTACTTTTTCTGTTTGTGTTGCAGTATCGCTGAATGATCAGTGTTTATCGTCCCCAACCGTTTTGGAGTCTGCCATTAGTGATGTTATTGTGGGGATGATTTCATTGTTTGAAGAATTTTAAGAATTTTTATGGCATTTAGTCAAGTTAATTATCACACTCTACAGTTGTTGAACTGAGAATATTTTTGTTTTATATAATTGTTTTGAGCTATCAACATCTTTCTCTGTGCCCATTTATAATTCTGCAATTTTCTATATCTACTTCTTTATTAGTTCCATGTGTTTGCAATTTTCTCTATGTTTTCATTGAAAAATTATTTGTAAAACTATTTTTATTTAAAGAGAATAATTAACTTATAGAATATAGAAAAGTGTTTCATGATTAATATTAAAATTCATGGTGAATTTGTGGTCTGTATTTTAGTGGCAATGATTGACTTGATACAGTGCCTTATCAATGAACTCAAGGGCCAGTGATAAAAAATGTAACTGGACCTGTATTGTGTCAAGCACAATCATCAATCAACCCATTTATAATTTTTTTTGCACTCGTTGGAAGTTTATCCTTATTTTATCCTTTTTATGACTTGTTCTCTTGTTTTAGAAATAATTTTGGAGTTAATATCATGTGTAAGATTGCATGGTCCCCTCCCCATTTCAAAATGTAATTTCAACGCGGTTTAAGGCTTATACTTTAGATGTAGCTTTGTTTCTTCATTTGTTGAAATTTCGAGGAATTATATTTTATCTAATAATTATATTTTACCAGCATTCAAAATTTGAACGATTCAATCATCTAATAATAACTGGTAAATGGCTTCACGAACTGGTAAACGAGTAGCACTGTGATCAATGAACTTATCACAACTACTTTCAACATCATGTGCTGCTCTTTTTTTCATATCAATTTCTCTGTAAATAACACTCTTTAAACAAAGAAAAAATAACAGTTACGGTTTAAATTAGATTAAGTTACTATTATACAGGTTTAGCCTCGCACATTTTGAATTATTAGATCATATTAACGTTTGAATTATAATCCACTTCATTCTACACAGTCCTATTTATTGCAGCAACCTTTGAATCAAACTGAACTTTCCGTTTTAGTTCCACGGTTGAGGAAGAAACCCTCCACTACACCACACTTTTTGTGTAACTACTAAAACAATTTTTGTATTTGCTAATGTTTTTCTTTATCAGTGTTTTGTACAGTATTCTTATGGCCATTAGTTCAATGCATGACGATCCTTTCAGGTTTAAAAACATCAGAAATCTTGCGATCTTCAGACTTTTTACATAAATGTGATATAGAGTGAACTAAAATCTACTATGGAAACTGGAGTTGAAGTTGGTGGAGAATGTGGAGGGAACAAAAATCCAGTTACAGATAATGGTGTCTGGTTAAATAACAGTTTAGAACTCAGACTCATCACCACGATCTCAAGCTGCCAGCCATTCTAAGTTAATTTTCAACGCATACATACCCCACGTCTCCCAATTACAGCTGCAACTCTCTTTCTTTATCTCCTTTCTTTTCCTACCTTCCAAACCATTCCTACAGTGTTTAATTTAATATAAGATGCAGTGGAATATTTTCATACCTATGTCTTTCAACACCTACTTTCAGACTTAGTCAGATGCTACATAATTATTGGCAAATTCAGTTCAGATGTTTTCGTATGGATAGATATAGAGCCAATCCCTCCATTAGCATTACTATAAATAGAGTGCTTTTCCAACTTCTCAGTTCAAGCATTTTAAACAAATAGTGAAGCTTCTTATTCTGCATTAACACACTCTCTCTTATAGTTATAGGCATCCAAAGAACAAGCAAATGGAGCCTATTGAGGAGATCTCCCAAGAATGGATGAGTTGTCATAGTGAAGTGTACACAGAGGAGGAAGCTGAGTTCATGAGCCAGTTCTTCTATGAACGTTTCAACATGGAAACAGAAGCTCCAAATGCAAATTCTATCTTCTTTATACAAGGGAGTGAGCCCTGTGCTCATAGTACCAAATATATCTTTCCCACAACAAATGCTTCCAACAATTTGGGCCACGTGTTTTCCTTACCAGGGAATGACGCCAAATTGATGAATGAAAATACTGACCAAGAGTTGGGTCTTGGGAGAGAGAATCTTGCTGATATGGATTTGCAGGCTCACAAGGCACGCCAAATATTAGTTTCTGAACCCGAAAAGGATAATACCAGAAGCATGGAGAAATCAGAAAAAAGGTTTAGGAGCTCACTTGAGGTAGAATACCACTAAGTGTAATTCTTCTTGACATTTTCTAGTATTATTACTATCTTTTTTCGCATTTCCTTCTCATGCAGAATTCATGATACGTGTTTGATTTTGTGAGTATGTCTTCATGAATTCATGATTTTCATACAGGGCCCAGAGAACAAGAGGAATGTGAAATCTAAGAAGAATCCCAAACCATCTTCTTTGAGGAACACTGAAGAGGAAGCAACTCAGACCTTAAGCAGTTGCTTTTCAGATGATGAATCCAAAGATTCTAGAGCAATGAAGTCAAGTGGAAAATCAAGATCTAACAGAGACGCTGCACTTGATCTACAGAGCGCGTATGCAAGAGTAAGTCCTTTGTTTGAAGTTATCCTTGCTAATTGCTGACATTTTATGATACTGTTTTGCTTGTGGGGGACTGGTTCTTATATTTTGCATTGTGCAGAAGAGAAGAGAGAGAATAAATGAAAGGTTGAGAATTCTACAAACACTGGTCCCAAATGGAACTAAGGTAGCATGCTCAGTGGAAATCAACTGTTGCTAAAAGCACTGGTTCACTCACAAAATTCTAAAGTTTGATTGCTTGATGAACTGCAGGTTGATATCAGCACAATGCTTGAGGAAGCTGTGCAACATGTGAAGTTTTTACAGCTTCAAATTAAGGTCACAACTTGGTTATCCTTCTTACTTTAGCTGCATCTAAAATTTAGCCAATATTATTATATAAATATGCATCTTTGAAAAGACAATAACTGATATGATTTCCAACATTTGAATTTTAACAGCTTCTGAGCTCTGATGATCTGTGGATGTACGCTCCCATTGCTTACAATGGAATGAGCATTGGCCCGGAACTTTTAACATCAACATCACCAAGCAACCAAAGAAATGCATAGCATAGCAATAAAGATTACTAAGAGCAGGCAGAATCATTCTGTGATGTTTATATATGCTCAGTTCACCAAACAAACAAGGACGCATGAAACTAGTTAAAATTACTGAACCACATCAATTTCAGTTCATTTTTTATTCTTTATTTGGGAATTTCAGAACATACTTCAATGGATAATTTTATTTCACTTTGAGTCTCCTCAGCATTTCATGCAGTAACTCTACTGGAAAAATAAAATATAAACAATCATATTTTTAACAATTAAGTGCTACTTTTAAAGCTAGTTACCAGATTATTTTATATATAACTTTTTTATCGACACTCCTAGGATACTTATTGGTGAACTGTTCAATTCAAAAAATATTTATTGGATTTTGAAAATTCTAGCATGGTTCTATAACACAATTTTAAAAGGTATAAATGTTGAAAATCTCACATCAACTAGAGATTAGAGTCTTTCATTGTCCTAACTCAACCCTATAAAACCAGCTCATAGGGTTGAGGTTTGCACCCACTTATATACAATGAAAGGCTCTAATCTCTAGTCGATGTGGGATCTCCAACAATAAATACAATAATTTTTTAAAAACTCAAATTTATTGATAATTTTTTATTATGATCATAAAAATAAGGAACAAATTCTTTTGAATCAGTTATAAAAAATATCTTCCTGCTCCAAAAAAATTTGAAACATACTTTTTTTTCACATAAATATTTATTTCAATTTATATAATTCAAAATTATATCATATATAGATCCGTGTTCTCGTGTTCTACATTTTAGAAATTATACGTATCTTTGTGTCCGTATCCATATCGTATCCGTGCTACATAACTTGTCTCACTTGAAACCGTTTATAACTAAAATCTTATTGCAAAAGTCTTTTTATCAGAAATGTTTTTCTAAAATTTAAATTAATCAGCGCACGCTATAAGATGTCGGCTCAATTCCCTATCTAGCACCATTTACATCTTTATTTCCCTATCTAACACCCTTTTGTTTTTATTTCCCTATCTAGCACCCTTTTGTTTTTATTTCTCTATCTAGCACTCTTTTATTTTTTATTTCCCTATCTAGCACCATTTTAAAAATAATTAAATAAATAATAAATTATTATTTTTTTAATAATTTTAATTTTGAATGCATTAAAAAATAAATATTTTTAATGTTTAAAATAATTAGAAATATAATTAATGAATAAATAAATGAGTTTTTACAAAATAAAAATAAAAAAGTAATAAATTAAAAATGTTTAGTTTAAAATATTTTTTTTTAAATGAAGAAAATAAAAAATTAAACTCTACAACAACATAAAAGTTGAATCTATAAACATAAATTAGTATTTATTTTTATTATTATTGATGATGTAATCATGTTAATTTCAAGTAAAAAATACAGGACATATTTATATAAAAAACCAAAGTCAATTAGTATTAATTAATAGTGGACACATAAATAATATTGAAGTATTTACCTAAATGCAAAATTCTAAAAAAAACTAATACAAATGTTACACTTAATGCTTAAAAATGAGACTAAAAAAATAAGTATAGAAAATAAAAACATCAACAATAAAATAAAAACAAAAAATAGATATAAATAAAGAATGACAGAAAAAAAAATAACAACTAAAAACATAAAAGATATAAAATAAAGGCAAAACAAAATAAGTAAAGATAAAAGATATAAAAAAATTCGAACAAGATAAAGATAAGAGATATAAAGCGATATTAAATAAGTATATGTTGATTATAAAAAGGAAAATAAATAAAAAATGATCATTCATTTGATATTTTCTTCAGTGGTACATTAAATAGTTTGTGCAAAATGAAACATAATTAATGACGAGAATTGCACAATCCAGTAATTTCTTTTATAATTTTAATTTTGAATGCATTAAAAAAATATATTTTTAGTATTTAAAATAGTTAGAAATATAATTAATGAATAAAAACATAAATAGAAATAAATAAAGAATGACAGAAAAAATAATAATAACTAGAAACATATTAAATGAATGATCATCTCTTATTTATTTTCCTTTTTATGATCAACATATACTTATTTAGTATCGTCTTATATTTCTTATATTTATCTTGTTTTGATTTATTTGATTTTTTTTATATCTTTTATCTTTATCTTATTTTGTTTTTCCTTTATTTTATACCTTTTATGTTTTTAGTTATTATTATTTTTTCTGCAATCTTTATTTATTTATTTATTTATGGTTTTTGTTTTTATTTTATTGTTGTTGTTTTTATTTTCTAGACTTGTATATTTTTGCATTTTTTTCTTCTCATTTTTAAGCATTAAGTGTAACATTTGTATTAGTTTTTTTTAGAATTTTGCATTTAGGTAAACACTTCAATATTATTTATGTGTCCACTATTAATTAATACTAATTGACTTTGGTTTTTTTTATAAATATGTCCTGTATTTTTTACTTGAAATTAACATGATTACATCATCAATAATAATAAAAATAAATACTAATGTATGTTTATAGATTCAACTTTTATGTTGTTGTAGAGTTTAATTTTTTATTTTCTTCATTTTAAAAAATAATAATTTTAAACTAAACATTTTTAATTTATTACTTTTTTGTTTTTATTTTGTAAAAACTCATTTATTTATTCATTAATTATATTTCTAATTATTTTAAACATTAAAAATATTTATTTTTTAATGCATTCAGTGTAGCATTAAGTGTAGCATTTGCATTAGCTTTTTTTTAGAATTTTGCATTTAGGGTAGACACTTCAATATTATTTATGTGTTCACTATTAATTAATACTAATTGACTTTGGTTTTTTAATAATTATGTCCTGTATTTTTTACTTGAAATTAACATGATTATATCATCAATAATAATAAAAATAAATATTAATTTATATTTATAGATTCAACTTTTATGTTGTTGTATAGTTTAATTTTTTATTTTCTTCATTTTAAAAAAAAATTTAAACTAAACATTTTTTAATTTATTACTTTTTTATTTTTATTTTGTAAAAACTCATTTATTTATTCATTAATTATATTTCTAATTATTTTAAACATTAAAAATATTTATGTTTTAATGCATTCAAAATTAAAATTATTAAAAAAATAATAATTTATTATTTATTTATTTATTTTTAAAATGGTGCTAGATAGGGAAATAAAAAATAAAAGAGTGCTAGATAGGGAAATAAAAACAAAAGGGTGCTAGATAGGGAAATAAAAACAAAAGGATGCTAGATAGAGAAATAAAGATGTAAATGGTGCTAGATAGGGAATTGAGCGATAAGATACTAATCAAGAGGTGGAATGTAGTACTATACTTTAAGGATCCCAAATCCCAAATTTTTCTATGTCCAAACAATTTTGGATATTATTTTTTTAAAGTTTTCTAATAAAGGAGTTCACGAATTTCCAGTTACTAAAAATAACTTACACGGCAAATCAAAATTACATGTGACCACTATAACTTTGAATGCTATAAACCAAATTATAATTATAGACCGATGAATTTTTATTGTGTCACAAATATTTAACTTTCTCCTTTTACAACAGATAAATTTTTCATTTCTGAAAATGGTGAATCTTGTAAATTATGATTCGTATATTAGGAATGATTAAGTTTCGTTTAGTTGGTAAAAACTGTCAGAAATATTTATGTAGATTTTCATAGAAACCAAATGTCCCATTTTTTAGTAATCTTATTTTCCTTTTATCAATAAACAATACTTTGATTGGTGAAGATATTACCAATAAACTGTTGGCATTCAGAATGTGACAGTAATATTGAAATCATTAATTCACAGAAGTTGAGATCTCGAAGGCAATTTTGAGGCAGCCTCCACAAAGGTGGTAAAACTAAAACAGAACATGAGTAGTAACTACACACTACAGAGCAAAGGAACAAGTTTTAAAAGTTAACTTGCATGTATTACAGCACGATAAGTTACAATCTTGGCGTGGAAGAACGTTTCTGGTAAAGCAGAAATCCTAGAATCCAGAGATATAGCACCCCACTCTGCCCTCTAAGTATATAGAATGCTACATTTCCATATGATACAGTCTGCTAAATTCAAAATGGCTCAAACATGGTACAGGAAAAAACCACACCCATGCTGAAACCCCAGTAGAGTGATTGGCCTAGTTTTCCTTTCATGCTCTTTGATCATTGACATGATTTGGAACTTCTGCTTGGCTGTCCAGGGGCATATATTGTGCCATGATTGCTCTGATTTCGGAATCCATGTATTGCTGCAAAAACACAAAATAACACCATTAAATTTGTATCCTATAAAACTGAATAAATCATCATTGTGTCTTGATTTGAGCCAATTTTTTAGTTATATGCGCTTGGAGTGTTGGGCAACTCAGCACACTCTAATGCAGAATTCCAGCTTTATGCATCCAATAACAACACCAAAGTGAAAGAAAGCAGCAGAGCTTACCCTTATTCTATACTTGTACACAAGGAATGCCCCACCAGCAATCATAACTACGCCAAGTAGAATCAGCCAAAATGCAGCCCAAGTAGATCTTCCCTGACTTCCAGTTTTACCTGTAGGTAATCCAGTAGAGGGTATGAAACAGGCCTTATAACAAGCATATGCAAGTGAAAGATCGAGTAAAATGTCTTGAGTATTTAACTCACTTATGCAGGTATCGTGGTCCCTCATATACAGAAGATCTCCACTACAACTGCAGTCATAGCTGCCCCATGTATTCTTGCAGCTACAATCAGGGCACTGACAAGCCTTCTTCTCTTTGCATTCGTCAATATCTGTAAAGATGAAACATTTCAGGTATTCATTTTTCTCCAGTTGTATGGAAAACACTCACTAGGTATCGGCAGTTTCCCCTATTAAACAAACTCTGAGGACAATACATCTCATCAAGAAAAGATGGAGGAAGATAATTTTGACCAAGGTAGGAATGCACATAAATTTCTCTACGTATTTATAGAAAACATAAGAGTATTCGAGACATGTTTGGATGAACTTCTCCATAAGCTCCTTCTAAGAAATAAAAACAAGAAGGAAAGTTCAAATTGGCTTTTCTTCATAAACTAAAATTAACTTATGTATAAACTAATACGTAGAAGTTATCCCGCATAATTTTCCTATTATTTTAAACTTATGTAAGCTAATATTAGCTTAGAGAAGATAATTTCAAATTTTTCTTTTATTTTTCATGAGCTTATGGAGAAACTTCTTCAAACAGGCCATACAAACCGAATTCGGGATTCTATTTTGGATATGTTATGTATATAGTATTTACATGCTGTCCATAAAACCCAAAAAGGTTTCGGGAAAAATATTAAGAGAAAAAATAATACAAGTATCTCTCACCTTCACAATTTTTGACACCATCACCTTTAAACCCTGTGGGACACTGGCATTTGACCCCTCCGTTATCCTGTTCCAATAACAATTCATGAAATATGGGTATAAAATCCAATAGATCTTCAACCATTAAAACAACATTTATTGGAGAATAAATAAGTTCAGTGGAGTTGGGTCCAGAAATTTAATATTTACTAACCAAACAAGCAGAAAATGCATGTCCATTCCGGGACTCATGCCAACAGCCTCCATTGTTTATCTTGCAACGCCCAAGTCCTCTTGCTGCAAACGCAGAAGACACTAGTTATAATTAAAATGCTCAATAGGAATAAAAGAAAAGCAAATTTCCCACAACAACAAAAGGATCATCGCATCCTGCTCCACACAGCATACAAGTGAAGGAAATAAACATGGAATGCCAAACAGAACCCTCCTGAAAGTAAATTATGCAGACAGAAAAGTGAAGTTTAAAGCCTTTAACCTTCGCAAGTAGTATAACCATCTCCCTTGAATTGGACACCATCCACCAGGGGGCATTCACATACTCTCCCACGGAATGTATCCTGATCAGATACAAACATTCGTAAGAAAATAAAAAACTATAACCCGACTTTGCTCTTTCTTCAGTAAGTTATTTTCACAGATAAATTACCTTGCATGCAGTGATGTTAGCTGCTTTATCCTGCCAACAACCACCATTGTTTGCCAAGCACTCATTTGTCTCCATATCTGCCCCAAAAAGGTATACCAGTTGGAAAGAATCAAGTCTGCACCTAAACAAGTCTACAAAGTACATTTATGTGAACCAAAGAAAATAAAAAATTGTACCAGTGCTCAGGCAAACAGCTGGTTCAGTAGTTTCCTCAAAGCCAGAACATACAGCCTTTAGAACAGCCCCTTTCTCCAATTTTCCTGGAAAGATTCTGTTTAGCATTCGGAATCCAGATCACAAACTATCACAGTAGCATACAGTACAAACCTCGATATTGTCGATTATTGACCACAAGAGTAGGCAAGATCGTAACATCACCTCGTGATCCCTTTCCAATCTAAAAAAACTAGTTCTGTTAGATATCTATATATTACTGCATTGATATAATGAATTAATAGCAATTACAAAGGAAAGTACTTGGGCATCTTGCTCTTCTTTCAAGACAGGATTATCAGTATCAGCATCTGGATCTCCCATGCATTTCCCAATCTTTTCAATATTAAGACCTGCATGTATTGAATAAATATTATTGTAAACTCATGATCAACAAATGTAAGAAAAAATAACACGCCATGATGATTCATTTACCCAGTGATTTAATTACAGCATCTGCACATTCCTTATTGTATTTTTTCTCCTTCATGGGGCATCTAATTTGAAAATCAGTGACATAGTCCCACCAGACCCAAGGCTTTCCACTTTCATTTGCCACCTTGAAAACACATAGCTGTCTTAAATTTTCAATAACCACATCTTTCCCGTCATAACCTGTGCTGAAGTCCTGCTCAGGGTCTGGAGCGCAATATCTTCCATGATTTATGCATTGAGACTTGCACTGTTTGCTCAATGTGAAAGCATGAGGACAGTACCAAGTTATATAATGGGGTGTAAACAGAGTGTAACCACCTTTCTCGAGTATCTGCGCAGCACCCTTGAAATCCTTCACAAATTCCATCAACATATCACACTTAACTCCACACTCATCATTGCTGTTGCTCCACAACTCATACTCCACACGATCATCTGGGTGAGGGACAGACTCTCTCCAATCAAGATTTACATTGACCATGTCCCCACCACTTATGGCATCCTTTAGTTTTTCACCAAAACTTTTTCCAACAAGAGCAGACGGTATAGTTATGTTCGCCACATATTTAGCAGATGAACCATCCTCTTCAGGCGTGTCCATAGTTATTAAGGGCTCCTCAACATCATCTGCAACAAGAACAGCAGAAGCTCCAGCCTTCTGGGCATTCCAAACCTTCAATGCAAAGAAGCAACCTGCAAAGGACACAAAGAACACTCCTACTCATGAGATGACTAACATTTTAGTTCTAGGTCACACAAACCAAACCAAACCAAGCATGCAAATTTCTAACTTTTTGCTGCTATAAAACAAAAGCTCAAGACATAAATGATAAATATCATTATCCAACTTTCAAGTAAACAAATTGGGGCAACCGGGGCCCTCTTTTTACCCTTAAAATAGAACTTCATCCAAGTATAATTAGAAATTGTTTGTGAAGAAGACAATGAATGAAGTGGGAAAGAAAAAAAGCAAAAAAAAGAAAGAAACTTACTTCCACGATCGAGCAGAACAAAGGTGGGAAGAGCACCGGGGGTTGATTTGAAGGAAATTCCAGAGTCTTCAAACTCTTTGCAACCTTTCTTGTTATCCTTTGGGTAAACGACGTTCCCCGCCATGCTACCACCGTATTGAGGGATGCCGAAGTTCCCGATGGCACTGTCGTGAGTGCCTCTTATTTTCTCCGGCGACGTCACTCTCAGGCTGTTCTTCTCCACCACGAATCGACCCATTATTGACACAGGCAACACTAGCCCCACAAACAAACTCACCAACCATCTCCAAATCTTCATCTTTTCTTCTTCTTTTTCCTCTTTTCAACACCAACCACTCTCTCAAACAACCTTATTTGTTGCAACTGCTGCTTCTAGTACTGTGTTCTTTCACAACAACAAAATCATTGATCATCTCTATCATCAGCTGTGTTGTGTTTTGTGTTGCCTATTTTTCCACTCTTCGTCTCAATGCTTTCTCAACTCATAATCAATCTCTCTCTCTCTCACCCTTTCTATTTCACTGTTCTTGTCATAACTAAAAATATACCGAACCCATGTTTTTTTCGTGTTATGCAAAAATTAATATAAATATTCATAAATTTATAAAATTTTACCACAAGGAAGACTAAATTTCTCTCTAGTTCATAATTCAAATCAGAATATATGATCCACAATAAAGCAACTGATTATTTGAAAATTAATAATATTAATAAAGGTATTTTTCTTTTCTGTTGAATCAAAAGATATTCCTAAAGTAGTAGCCAAGCATAAAATTATGCCAAAATCAAACACTGAAACAAAGGTAATTGCATATATATTTTCATTGGATAAACTATTTATATATTCCTCAACAAATAATAACATTAAATGTTTATTGATGGAAAACTTTCTAACGAATATTTCATAAATTATTTATCTCTAAAAAGAGAATCAGATGTAATTGTTTAAGTAATAATGCCCAAAAGTTTAGTAACCACTCCCACTCTATTACTCATACATGATGATAACAAATCTTCAACTAAGATTATAGATTTTGTCTCTCCTTAAATGTTTATATTACTGATATAATAAGAAGGAAGGGAAATATAAGACAATAGCAGTTAAGGTTGTTCTTACAATATCATGCATTAAAAAATTATAAGGATAAATTATTCAAAATGTATATTTTATTTAATCGACTTTTAAAAAATATTATTAAATATTCTCTAATCAATTAATAGGATGAAACGTGATGCTGTTAACTTTTGAATTATAAAATATTGAACTTTTTTTTCCAGAAAATTTATTTGGGGGTAAAAGTGAAATATGAGAAAAGTTATATACATGCAATACTACTATAGTAGTTAGCCTAATGACTTTCTGGGTTTAATTTGATATAGTGTTATATTCTGAATTATTAGTGTACCAAATAGGAGATTGACACGTGCACGCAATGACTCACTCCCACCAATCGTAGCCAGACACGTGTTTTTGTCGGTCATCTTCTGCAATATTTTCTGCTCGCTATATCCATTTATTATTTTATAAATAATATATATATATATATATATATATATATATATATATATATATAATCACGTGGTTCTAACTAAAAAAATGTATTCGAATGAGTAGCAGAAGTGGTCCCAACTGCTGACATTTATTAACAGATATTTTTATGGGTATCAGAAAAAGCAAACAGATATACAGGGAATTGCTTCCTGCATTCTCTAATTTTCAAATTGCACCCACACAGCTATCAAAAAGACTCTTTTATCCTTTTTAAATTATTTATTCTATAAATTTTTCCAAAAACAAATTTTTCAGAAAAAATAAATAAAAAAAGAATAATTTTTTAGAACATATATAATATCTTCCGAAATATATTTTTTGAAATGAGCTTTTTACAACACATTTTTGTGTGTTCTGCGGTGATGGGCGAAGTACGAGAGAAATGGACGGGGTAATTTGGTCATTTAGTGGGTGCAGGTTTAAAAATAGGGGTGAAGGAAGTAATTCTCAGCATACCATTCATGGGGCGGAAACAATTTACCGATCAAATAAAATCATCCAAAGTCAAGAACTTGAATGATGTCGAACAAAATACTCGATCCACTATTAAAAAACAATCCAAGTCAATAATAATTTGGATGATGTCAACTTCATTGTCAGTCCAATCAAATAAGAAGCATCCCATGTCAAGAACTTGGATGGTGTCCAACACAATGTTGAGTTCACTCAAATAAAATCATCCCAAATAAAAAATTTGGATGGTGTCAAGCCCAATGCTCAATCCACTCAAATAAAATCATCTCAAGTTTAGAACTTGAATGATGTCGATTCCAATGTTCAATCCACTAAAACAAAACCACTTCAAGTTAAGAACTTGAATGATGCTGAACTCAATGCTCAGTCCAATCAAAATTATCACCAAGTTATACTTTACGATGATTGCCTTTTCTCCAAGGTATGTTGGAGCAAGAGTAATATATTATAAAGTTAATGAGTTTGAAAGATAAAATAAAATGCATTAAGTATAAAAGTCAGTTTAGGAAACATAGAAGTATAAAGTTAAGTTTAAAAAATAAAAAGTAGAATGCTGACTTTATTAAAATAAGTCTTCATTAAGACTTGAGAGAGTTGTGTAGTGTCATAGGTGGAATTCGATTAATAAATTTCTAAGACTTGGACATGAGATTGGAGGATTGTGTGGAGTGATAGATCGGATCCAATTAGTTAAAAGCTTATATTGATAAGATAAAAACCAATTTAAAAAATATCTTAATAAAAAATAAACATTAAATATATCAATTCTATTATTTTCTTTCTCATATCAAAATAGTTTAAATATCTTGAATGGATACTAAAAACAAGTTCACATAGAGATGAAAAATAACACAAAATATAAAAGAGATGCGTAAAATTGGAAAAACAATAACATAAACTCAACTAGAAATCCATGGATTACTGGCTCAAAGTGAATGCATACTTTTAGTTAAGATCTATAATTGAAGAATATAACAAAAACTACTATGACTTTTGATAATTCTGCTAAGATGCAGGGTGTTGTATTCTGAGTCAGCATTTGACTGAGCATGTGATTGAGTGTAGAATTGAATGAAAATAGGGTGAGCCACAGGGAGAAGTCAGAATGTGATATCCATTGGTGATGGTTGTGAGAGTGATTCTGTGTGGAGACATAGAATGATGACAGTGTCACACATGTGGGGGCCATCTTGACCATTTCCTTTGACACAAATGTTTCAACTGCTCCCAACCTGCTCCATATAATATTCACATGTAACTCAAATACCAACCAAAACCATCTCTTAAAGAGACATGGAAGTAGCAGCAAAGCCTACAGCACTCACTGTCATCATCCTCATCCTCCTAAACCATGCTTCCCAACTCCATTCCAGAAACCTCTCAACTTCTCCTTCACCTGCACCAGTTCATCTCTCATTTCCCATCAAACTTCTCTCTCTTTTCATTTCTTATTTTTCACCACTGTGTTCTTCTAAGTTTGAATGTCCTCTTTCAGGAAAGTGTTGCCCCAGCAACATACAAGAGGAGCTTGAACCCACATGAAGGAAGGAAAGGAAATCCTAGGTTAGGTTCATTTCCTGCTACATGTCAAACAAAGTGCAACCATTGCAAGCCCTGTGTGCCAGTTGAGGTGACAATCAAAACCATGGCAGAGGAAGAGAATAAGTACTATCCCATAGCGTGGAAGTGTATGTGCCAGAGCAACATTTTTTCACCTTAGGCAACACTTCCATTTTATTTTTTCATTTTTATGCCTGTGGCTAGCTAGTTACTTCACTTCTCATTATGTTACCAAAGTTATCGTATACCTAAACTAGTTTTCTTTCAAGAAACACATTTCAAGCTATCTTAATGAAAAGGGTTTCTATTACATCAAAACCAACATTGAAAAAAACTGAGATGAAAGGAAATTGTATTGGAGTATGAAATTATTCTACCGTCTCGACTAGAGGTTAGAATATTTCATAAAATATAAGCGAATATAAATCTTATTTTACAAACTAATTTTATAAGATTGAATTAAATTTAAAGCGAAGGTAAATCTTACTTTATAAACTTATTTTATATGGTTGAATTAAATTTAAATTTATTTTTTAATATGGTATTAGACTTAATTTTAGATTTTATTTTAATAAAAGTTTATTAATTATCAGGCCACCAATTTTTTATTTATGAAATTTCAATTTATAAAATCAGGTAGTAAATTAGTGTCATAAAATGATACTGAAAGTTTGCACCTAACAAAGTCAATATTAAATAAAACTATAATCTTCTTATTTCAAATTTGATCTACATTGTTGGACTATTACGGAAATAAAGGAGAGAGAGTGCATGTTGTGGATTCATGATAATCATTTGTTATAGTCAAGTAATTCCTTTGAGTTATAATTCTTTTATCTGGAGATTAAGGTTTACATATTTTATTTCTTTAATATTTTATTACCTTAATTTAAAAATTATTCGCTTTAAGATTTATTATATTCTTTTTTAGATTTATTCTATAAGATGTATATATTTTGTGATAAAATATTTATATATTCATATAAGATTAATATATTACATTTATTTTATTTATATTAGTATTTTATTATTTGTAATTATTTTGGTCGTCAAAATCCTACGTATTATTATCCATTTTATAAATAATTTTTATTTTTTCCTAATTTTAAATATAATCATTTAAAAATTATAGTTTCAAGTATAAATTCAAATAGAAAATTTACGATAAAGTATAATATAAATATATTTTTATTCTAAAATATTTCTTTTATCAACATTAGTACCAATAATTTTTTTTTCTAAAAGAAATTTTAAATAAATTGCACACTAAGTATAAATTGAAATAAAGTTAATTTCTTTAAAAAAAACAACTTTAATTTTTATAAATCTAAATAGAAAACATAAATTAATAAAATCAAATTCTAAAAACTTATTTATTACTAATAAGTTTGCTTTGATGATTTGATTATAAAACGCATTAAAATAGAAGTCACCACTAATTGATATAAATACGTTAGGGTTAAAATCAAAATTACATATTAAAAAGGTAAAACTTAAGAAGTTAACATACCATGTAAACTATATAAATACAGATATTTCAATATAACAAAATCTGTAAACTATATAAATACGTTAGTTTTCTTTCATATATCTCTTTTTGTGAATTTTTTTAGGACGTACCTCCTTAGCAGGGTGCAAACAACATATGAAAGTACTTTTGTAATTTTTTTTGAAAATTTTCAACGCAATATGGACTAAGAAAAAAAATCAGAAAGTAGGACGAAATTTCACAAATTTTTCTAGAGGACAGCCTTGGGTTTTCACAAAATTTCATAAAAATTGACCCGAAATAATTTTTTCCTGAAATTCCACATAAGAATCTGGACTAAATTTGGGACAAAACGCGATAAATTTCACATCAAACGGATGAGTATTCACCAAGGAAAAAAATCAAACAATTTCACACAAAAACGAACCTTCCTTTCAACCCTGACAGTGATGAATAAATTTTTTATTGAAAATCTTGTGGCACGAATCTGGGGCTCAAATCTCACCCAAAACTCAATAGACACAATGAAGAATGTTTAGTAAAATTTTCAGACCAGAAGACCCCAGAAATAGAGAGTAGTCGGACCCAGACCGAGAGTGAACAAAACATGTTTTCCGAAAACAATATGTCCTAGTTTTCTTCCTTATAACTCATTTTTGTGATTTTTTTTGGACGTGCCTCCTTAAAAGGGTGCAAATAACACATGAAAGTACTTTTGTAAATTTTCAATGCAATATGGACCTAGAAAAAAATTGTAGAAAGTAGGGTGAAATTTCACAAATTTTTCTAGAGGATAGCCTTGGTTTTTCACAAAATTTTAGAAAAATTGACCCAAAATAATTTTTTCTTGAAATTCCACGTAAGAATCTGGACTGAATTTGGGACAAAACGCGATAAATTTCACGTCAAACGGATGAGTATTCACCTAGGAAAAAAATCAAACACTTCCACAAAAAAACGAACCTTCCTTTCAACCTTGGCAGTGATGAATAAAAAATTTATTGAAAATCGTGTGGCACGAATCTGGGGATCAAATCTCACCCAAAACACAATAGACACGATGACGAATGTCTGGTAAAATTTTCAAACCAGAAGACCCAAGGAATAGGGCGTAGTCAGACCCAGACCGAGAGTGAACAAAACCTGTTTTCCGAAAACAATATATCCTAGTTTTCTTCCCTATAACTCATTTTTGTGATTTTTTTGGACGTGCCTCCTTAGAAGGGTGCAAACAACATATGAAAGTACTTTTGTAAATTCTAAACGCAATATGGACCTAGAAAAAAATTGCAGAAAGTATGGCGAAATTTCACAAATTTTTCTAGAGATAGACTTGGTTTTTTACAAAATTTCAGAAAAAGTGACCCGAAATAATTTTTTCCTGAAATTCCACATAAGAATTTGGACTAAATTTGGGACAAAACGCCATATATTTCAAGTCAAACGGATGAGTATTTACCTAGTAAAAAAATCAAACAGTTTCACACAAAAACGAACATTCCATTCAACTCTTAGAGTGATGAATAAAAAATGTATTGAAAATTTTGTGGGACGAATCTGGGGCTCAAATCTCACCCAAAACTCCATAGACACAATCACGAATGTCTGGTAAAATTTTCAGACCAGAAGACCTCAGAAATAGGACGTAGTAAGACCCAGACCGAGAGTGAACAAAACTTGTATTCCGAAAACAATATGTCCTAGTTTTCTTCCCTATAACTCATTTTTGTTATTATTTTTGGACATACCTCCTTAGAAGGGTAGAAACAACATATGAAAGTACTGTTGTAAATTTTCAACGCAATATGTACCTAGAAAAAAATTGCAAAAAGTAGGGCGAAATTTCACAAATTTTTCTAGAAGATAGCCTTGGTTTTTCACAAAATTTTAGAAAAATTGACCCGAAATAATTTTTTCTTGAAATTCCACGTAAGAATCTGGACTGAATTTGGGACAAAACGCGATAAATTTCACGTCAAACGGATGAGTATTCACCTAGGAAAAAAATCAAACACTTCCACAAAAAAACGAACCTTCCTTTCAACCTTGGCAGTGATGAATAAAAAATTTATTGAAAATCGTGTGGCACGAATCTGGGGATCAAATCTCACCCAAAACACAATAGACACGATGACGAATGTCTGGTAAAATTTTCAAACCAGAAGACCCAAGGAATAGGGCGTAGTCAGACCCAGACCGAGAGTGAACAAAACCTGTTTTCCGAAAACAATATGTCCTAGTTTTCTTCCCTATAACTCATTTTTGTGATTTTTTTGGACGTGCCTCCTTAGAAGGGTGCAAACAACATATGAAAGTACTTTTGTAAATTCTAAACGCAATATGGACCTAGAAAAAAATTGCAGAAAGTAGGGCGAAATTTCACAAATTTTTCTAGAGATAGACTTGGTTTTTTACAAAATTTCAGAAAAAGTGACCCGAAATAATTTTTTCCTGAAATTCCACATAAGAATTTGGACTAAATTTGGGACAAAACGCCATATATTTCAAGTCAAACGGATGAGTATTTACCTAGTAAAAAAATGAAACAGTTTCACACAAAAACGAACATTCCATTCAACTCTTAGAGTGATGAATAAAAAATGTATTGAAAATTTTGTGGGACGAATCTGGGGCTCAAATCTCACCCAAAACTCCATAGACACAATCACGAATGTCTGGTAAAATTTTCAGACCAGAAGACCTCAGAAATAGGACGTAGTAAGACCCAGACCGAGAGTGAACAAAACTTGTATTCCGAAAACAATATGTCCTAGTTTTCTTCCCTATAACTCATTTTTGTTATTATTTTTGGACGTACCTCCTTAGAAGGGTAGAAACAACATATGAAAGTACTGTTGTAAATTTTCAACGCAATATGTACCTAGAAAAAAATTGCAAAAAGTAGGGCGAAATTTCACAAATTTTTCTAGAGCTTGGTTTTTCACAAAATTTCAGAAAAATTGACCCGAAATAATTTTTTCTTAAAATTCCTCGTAAGAATCTGGAACGGATGAGTATTCAGCTAGGAAAAAAATCAAACATTTTCACACAAAAACGAATCTTCCTTTCAACCTTGGCAGTGATGAATAAAAAATTTATTGAAAATCTTGTGGGACAAATCTGAGGCTCAAATCTCACCCAAAACTCAATAGACACAATGACGAATGTCTGGTAAAATTTTCAGACCGAAAGACCCAAGGAATATGGTGTAGTCAGACCCAAACCGAGAGTGAACAAAACTTGTGTTCCGAAAACAATATGTCCTAATTTTCTTCCC
This sequence comes from Phaseolus vulgaris, assembly GCF_000499845.2. Taxonomy (NCBI): domain Eukaryota; kingdom Viridiplantae; phylum Streptophyta; class Magnoliopsida; order Fabales; family Fabaceae; genus Phaseolus; species Phaseolus vulgaris. Next base: position 4,761,316 of record NC_023758.2, on the reverse strand, counting down.
TATAACTCATTCTTGTGACTTTTTTGGACGTGCCTCCTTAGAAGGGTGCAAATAACATATGAAAGTACTGTTGTAATTTTTTTTGGAAATTTTCAACCCAATATGGACCCAAAAAAAAATTGCAGAAAGTATGGCGAAATTTCATAAATTTTTCTAGAGGATAGCCTTGGTTTTTCACAATGTTTTAGAAAAACTGTCAGGAATTTTTTTTTTCTTGAAATTGCACGTAAGAATCTGGATTGAATTTGGGACAAAACGCGATACATTTCACGTCAAACGGATGAGTATTCACCTAGGAAAAAAATCAAATAGTTTCACACAAAAACGAACCTTCCTTTCAACCCTGGCAGTGATGAATAAAAAATTTATTGAAAATTTTGTGGGACGAATCTGGGGCTTAAATCTCACCCAAAATTAATAGAAGCAATGACGAATGTCTGGTAAATTTTTCAGACAAAAAGACCCGAGGAACAGGAAGTAGTCAGCCCTAGACCGAGAGTGAACAAAACCTATTTTCCGAAAACAATATGTCCTAGTTTTCTTCCCTATAACTCATTTTCGTGATTTTTTTTGGACGTGTCTCCTTAGAAGGGTGCATAAAACATATGAAAGTTTATATGAAAGTACATCTAAAATACATTTCACAAAATTTCAGAAAAATTGACCTTAAATAATTTTTTCCTGAAATTCCACGTAAGAATCTGGACTGATTTTGGGAAAAAACGCGATAAATTTCACGTCAAACCGATGTGTATTCACCTAGGAATAAAAACAAAATGTTTCATACAAAAACGAATTTTCCTTTAAACCCTAGCATTAATGAATAAAAAATTTATTCAAAATATTGTGGGACGAATCTAGAGCACAAATCTCACCCTAAACTTAATAGACACAATGACGAATTTCAAGTAAAATTTTCAGACCAGAAGAGCCAAGGAATAGGGCGTAGTCAGACCCAGACCGAGAGTGAACAAAACTTGTTTTCCGAAAACAATATGTCCTTGTTTTCTTCCCTATAACTCATTTTTGTGATTTTTTTGGATGTGCCTCCTTAGAAGGGTGCGAACAACATATGAAAGCACTTTTGTAAATTATTAACGCAATATGGACCCAAAAAAAATTTGCAAAAACTAGGGCGAAATTTCACAAATTTTTCTAGCAATAGCCTTGGTTTTTCACAAAATTTCAGAAAAATTGACCCGAAATATTTTTTTTCTGAAATTCTACGTAAGAATCTGGACTGAATTTGGGACAAAACGCGATAAATTTCATGTCAAACGGCTGAGTATTCACCTAGGAAAAGAATCAAACAATTTCATACAAAAACAAACCTTCCTTTCAACCCTGGCAGTGATGAATACAAAATTTATTGAAAATCTTGTGGGACGATTATGGGGCTCAAAAATCACCCAAAACTTAATAGATACAATGACGAATGTCTGGTAAAATTTTCAGACCAAAAGACCCAAGGAATAGGGCGTAGTCAGACCCAGACCGAGAGTGAACAAAATCTGTTTTCCGAAAACAATATGTCCTACTTTTCTTCTCTATAACTAATTTTTGTGATTTTTTTGGACGTGCCTCTTTAGAAGGGTGCAAACAACATATGAAAATACTTATTCAAATTTTCAACGCAATATGGACCCAGGAAAAAAATTGCAAAAAGTAGGGCAAAATTTCACAAATTTTTGAATCCTTGGTTTTTCAGAAAATTTCAGAAAAATTGACGCGAAATAATTTTTTCCTTAAATTTCACGTAAGAATCTGGAATGAATTTGGGACAAAACGCGATAAATTTCATGTCAAACGGATGAGTATTCACCTAGGAAAAAATAAAACAGTTTCACATAAAAACGAACCTTCCTTTCAACCCTAGCAGTGATGAATAAAAAATTTATTGAAAATCTCACCAAAAACTCAATAGACACAATAACGAATGTCTGGTAAAATTTTCAGACCAAAAGACCCAAGGAATAGGGCGTAGTCAGATCTAGACCGAGAGTGAACAAAACCTGTTTTCCGAAAACAATATGTCCTTGTTTTCTTCCCTATAACTCATTTTTGTGATTTTTTTTGGACGTACCTCCTTAGAAGGGTGCAAACAACATATGAAAGTACTTATGTAAATTTTCAACGCAATATGGACCGAGAAAAGAATTTGCAAAAAGTAGAGCGAAATTTCATAAATTTTTCTAGAGGATAGCCTTGGTTTTTCATAAAATTTCAGAAAAATTGACCTGAAATAATTTTTTCCTGAAATTCCACGTAAGAATATGGACTGAATTTTGGAAAAAACGCGATAAATTTCACGTCAAACGGATGAGTATTCACCTAGGAAAAAAATCAAAAAGTTTCACACAAAAACGAACCTTCCTTTCAACCCTGACATTAATGAATAAAAAATTTATTCAAAATCTTGTGGCACGAATCTAGGGCACAAATCTCACCCTAAACTCAATAGACACAATGACGAATGTCTGGTAAAATTTTCAGACCAGAAGAGCCAAGGAATAGGGCGTAGTCAAACTTAGACCGAGAGTGAACAAAACTTGTTTTCCGAAAACAATATGTCCTAGTTTCCTTCCCTACAACTCATTTTTGTGATATTTTTTGGACGTGCCTCCTTAGAAGGGTGCAAACAACATATGAAAGTACTTTTGTAAATTTTCAACACAATATGGTCCCAAAATTTTTTTTGCAGAAAGTAGGGCGAAATTTCATAAATTTTTCTAGAGGATAGCCTTGAGTTTTCACAAAATTTCAAAAAAATTCACCTGAAATTCCACGTAAGAATCTAAACTGAATTTGGGAAAAAACGCGATAAATTTCACGTCAAACGGATGAGTATTCACGTAGGAAAAAAAATCAAATGGTTTCACACATAAACGAACCTTCCTTTCAACCCTGGCAGTGATGATTAAAAAATTTATTGAAAATCTTGTGGGACGAATCTGGGGCTCAAATCTCACCCAAAACTCAATAGACACAATGATGAATGCCTGGTAAAACTTTCAGACCAAGAGACCCAAGGAATATGGCGTAGTGTGACCCAGACCGAGAGTGAACAAAACCTGTTTTCCGAAAACAATATGTCCTAGTTTACTTCCCTATAACTCATTTTTTTGATTTTTTTTGGACATGCCTCCTTAGAAGGGTGCAAACAACATATGAAAGTACTTTTGTAAATTTTCAACCCAATATGGACCCAGAAAAAAAATTTGCAGAAAGTATGGCGAAATTTCACAAATTTTTCTGGAGGATAAGCCTTGGTTTTTCACAAAATTTCAATAAAATTGACTCGAAATAATTTTTTCCTGAAATTCCACGTATGAATCTGGACTGAATTTGGGACAAAACGCGATAAATTTCACGTCAAACGGATGAGTATTCACCTAGGAAAAAAATTAAACACTTTCACACAAAAACGAACCTTCCTTTCAACCCTGGCAGTGATGAATAAAAAATTTATTGAAAATCTTGTGGGACGAATCTGGGGCTCAAATCTCACCCAAAATTCAATAGACACAATGACGAATTTCTGGTAAAATTTTCAAACCAAAAGACCCAAGGAATAGGACGTAGTCAGACCTAGACCAAGAGTGAACAAACCCTTTTTTCTGAAAACAATATGTCCTAGTTTTCTTCCTTATAACTCATTTTTGTGATTTTTTTTGGACGTGCCTCCTTAGAAGGGTGCAAACAACATATGAAAGTACTTTTGTAAATTTTCAACGCAATATGGACCCAGAAAAAAAATTGCAGAGAGTAGGGTGAAATTTCACAAATTTTTCTAGAGATAGCCTTGTTTTTTCACAAAATTTCAGAAAAGTTGACCCGAAATAATTTTTTTCTTGAAATTCCACATAAGAATCTGCACATAATTTGGGACAAAACGCAATAAATTTCACGTCAAACGGATGAGTATTCACCTAGGAAAAAAATCAAACAGTTTCACACAAAAACAAACCTTTCTTTCAACCCTGACAGTGATGAATACACAATTTATTGAAAATCTTGTGGGACGAATCTGGGGCTCAAATCTCACCCAAAACTCAATAGACACAATGACGAATGTCTAGTAAAATTTTCAGACAAAAGACCCAAGGAATAGGGCGTAGTCAGACCCAGATCGAGAGTGAACAAAACCTGTTTTCCGAAAACAATATGTCCTAGTTTTCTTCCCTATAACTCATTTTTGTGATTTTTTTTGGACGTGCCTCCTTAGAAGGGTGCAAACAACATATGAAAGTACTTTCGTAAATTTTCAACGCAATATGGAACAAAAAAATTTGCAGAAAGTAGGGCGAAATTTCACAAATTTTTCTAGACGAGATAGCCTTGGTTTTTCACAAAATTTCAGAAAAATTGACCCGAAATAATTTTTTCCTGAAATTCCACGTAAGAATCTGGACTGAATTTGGGACAAAACGCGATAAGTTTCACGTCAAACGGATGAGTATTCACCTAGAAAAAAAATCAAAATGTTTCACACAAAAACGAACATTCCTTTCAACCTTGGCAGTGATGATTAAAAAATTTATTGAAAATCTTGTTCGACGAATCTCAGGCTCAAATCTCACCCAAAACTCAATAGACACAATGATGAATGTCTGGTAAAATTTTCAGACCAAAAGACCTAAGGAATAGGGCGTAGTCAGACCCAGACCGAGAGTGAACAAAACCTGTTTTCCGAAAACAATATGTCCTAGTTTTCTTCCCTATAACTCATTTTTCTGATGTTTTTTTGGACGTGCCTCCTTAGAAGGGTGCAAACAACATATGAAATTGTTTTTTTAAATTTTCAACGCAATATGGACCCAGAAAAGAAATTGCAGAAAGTATGGCTAAATTTCACAAATTTTTCTAGAGGATAGCCTTGGTTTTTCACAAAACTTCAGAAAAATTGACCCGAAATAATTTTTTCCTGAAATTCCACGTATGAATTTGGATTGAATTTGGGACAAAACGTGAAAAATCTCACGTCAAACGAATGAGTATTCATCTAGGAAAAAATTAAACAGTTTCACACAAAAACGAACATTTCTTTCAACCATGGCAGTGATGAATAAAAAATTTATTGAAAATCTTGTGGGACGAATCTAGGGCTCAAATCTCACCCAAAATTAATTAAATTTTTAATAAAAAATTTCATTTTATTAAAAAACAAACCTTCCTTTCAACTCTTGCAGTTATAAAAAATTTATTCAAAATCTTGTGGAACGTATCTGGGACTCAAATCTCATTCAAATTTCAATACATACAATTACGAATGTCTGGTAAAATTTTCAGACCAAAAGACCCAGAGAATAGGACGTAGTAAGATCCAGACTTAGAAGTGTTTTCCTTAATATAAATCAAAATTATTCATTGTGAATACCCTAAATATAACATGCTTGTACTTCTTCTCATTTCACATTTCTAAAAAATAAAAACAAATTAACATGTTCAAATGATCTTAATTATTTTGTACATATCTCATAATTCTACATACCTTATAAACTTGAGTATCTTTAATTTTAATTAAATTTTTAATAAAAATTTCATTTATTAAGTGTTATTATATTTATTATAAACACTATTATCTCATATTGTCATGAACAAAATGAGATGAAGGTTCTGTTATCATCTTGTTAATCAACTCGTTTTTTTTTATAATTTTTAATCAATTCAATTCTTGAAAGAAAAAACAAATTGACTCATAACTACGACAAAATTCCACATTAATAATGTTTACTTTATCTCATTAACCATAAAATCAAACTAAAAAATATATTTAGATATTTTTTTTAGAAAATTAATGAAACAGAAATGTTAATTTATGATATAGTTAAAATATAATTAAGTAAACAAATTATATACAAAATCTTGAGTTTTAGTACCTAAGAATTAAAATAAAGGGTTTGTTTAATAGTAAAATATCTGTTGAGGATTGAATAAAAGAAAAGGGAGGAGAGTGAAGATTGAGAGGGAGGAGAATGGGAATCCGATCGGTGTTTGACGGCGGCGAGCTGAGAAGGGAATTCGAGAAAAGGGGAATCGACGGAAAATTCGTCGGAATAATATGGAAGCATGTAATTGGGAATAATGCGAAGGGAGAAAGGGAAGAATGGAATTGGGAGAAGCAAGTGCCGTCGTTACCTTCTTCAGCATACGCTGTCCTTCGTTCCAACTTCGGAGGAACAAACCCTCTCTCTTCTTCTCTTCACTCTGTTTTCCACTCTTCCGACAACCTCACCTCCAAGCTTCTCATCAAGCTCAAGGTCCTCATCAATTCTTTCAAGCATTTTTTCAAACAATTGCAACTCATTCTGAATCGATTTAAATTTTTGTTTTGCAGAATGGAGCATTCGTGGAGGCTGTGATAATGAGATATGATACTCGTTTGGGCATATACGCTGGCAAACCGCGTCCCGGTGGGCTACGAGCAACTTTGTGTATTTCATCGCAGGTTAGGTTACGTTGCAAATTTGCAATTCGTTTACATTTCTTCCTCTTTTCTTCTGCTAATGCTTTTCTTTTGTGCAGGTAGGATGCAAAATGGGTTGCAAATTCTGTGCCACTGGATCCATGGGATTCAAAAATAACCTATCCTCTGGGGAAATTGTGGAACAGCTCGTCCATGCTTCTGCTTTTTCACAAATCCGTAATGTTGTCTTCATGGTAATTATTTTAGCCTCTATTTCTGCACGAACTGTGGTTTTCTTGTTTGCAAATTAATCTAATGTTTTGTTATAACAGGGAATGGGAGAGCCTCTCAACAACTATTCTGCTGTGGTAGAAGCGGTTCGCATCATGACTGGATTGCCGTTTCAATTGTCCTTGAAAAGGATTACCGTATCAACGGTAAAATATGCATGCACAATGCAATTGCATTATTTTCTTCTTGTTCTTCTGAAATCACTTCCTGTGTAACCTGGTTGGTTTGATTCCATTATTAGGCGGGTCTTGTATTTCATGCCCGAAACTTTACAACTGTAAAACTAACACAATTTACACCTTTTTCTGTGGGTATTAGTCTCTGTTAAGGGCACTATGTATTGTCTGTTGTGGTGTTAAGTGATTTCTTATACAAAACATTGTTGATTACTGGAAATTTCTGGCTTATGAAGGGTATGCTTGCATCTTTAATAGGTTGGTATCATTCATGCTATCAACAAGCTTCATAATGACCTGCCTGGTTTGAACTTGGCAGTCTCACTGCATGCACCAGCCCAAGACATCCGTTGTCAGATAATGCCTGCTGCTCGTGCTTTCCCTTTGGAAAAACTTATGAATTCACTGCAAGAATATCAAAGAAAAAGGTGATTACTGATCATTCATATTAATAGTGGGTATTATCATGTAAACTTTTGTGAACAATTTTAGTGATTTTGGATGCTTTTAATAGTTTATCCTTGACCACAGTCTGCAGAAAATACTGATTGAATACATAATGCTTGACGGGGTGAATGACGAAGAGCAGCATGCCCACCAATTGGGAAAACTATTAGAGACATTTCAAGTGGTAAGCACTCAATATTTCTGAATTTTGAGTAATTAGCATTTATAGATTTGAAAATTGCTTGTTCCTTTCTCCATTCAAAGTTTTTGGCAAACATTTATGCTCTGCCACTATTATTCCCATGCCACCCTTCTGCTCTAAAATGCAGCCACTGATGAATAGTGGTGTTTTTTTCTCAGAATAAGAGTTCCTAAACACGATCTTCATTCTCTGCTCCATTACGCAATGCTAAATGCTAACCTTTTCCACATGGTCTGAATTATGAAACAGGTAGTGAACCTAATACCTTTCAACCCTATCGGTATCTTGAGTCAATTCAAACCTACCAGTGAGCAGAAGGTCTCAAATTTTCAGAAAATTCTCAGAGGTACATATAATATTCGAACAACAGTTAGGAAGCAGATGGGTCAAGACATAAGTGGTGCTTGTGGGCAATTGGTGGTTAACATACCAGACAAGTCTCTTGCCAGTGCAGAACCCCTGACAGACATAGAAGATCTTGTTATTTGATATCATATAACTTCAATTTAATTTTTGCGCCCAATTTCAAATGTCTCCTAGTTTATGTATTTTTTTTAGTTTAGAAGTTAGAATTAGAAGTGTAGAACTATAGAGGTTATGGTGCACTGGCTGAAGTGCGCCAAGATGATTGATATGAATGTGTGAGAATCTTTTAGGTTTGACAGAATTGGAGAAGGAGAATTGTTTGAGAATAATATTTCAAAACTTTAGAAGTATTTATTTGGTTTATATATATAGTAAATTATAGGGTCACTTTCTAGTACTTACAAATTTATAAAATTACAATACTTATTTGTTTCTTCCAGTCTTATTCTAAAATTATGTCTTATTATTTTAATGCACTTTTTGAGTTTATTCATTTAAAATCATGTGTCATACATTTTTATTTAAAATTTTGATTTGTTTAAAGAAAAGGAAATGAAATGAATTTAATATTTAATTGTAGTTCTACTTCCTCTACTAATTTGAATATGATTAATTCTCTCCCGTGGTTAAGCTCACTGAAATTAATTTATTTTAGCTATAATTCGAATTAGGATTGGCATTTGCATAAATAAGATGAAAAATGGCTTTGAAAACAAAGCAGTCAACGGTATAAGCCTCTTTCGCCGAATTCTCAAATAATATAAAACACAATAGTTAGAGAAACAATATTTTACAATTAACAATGATTTTTTTATAGTTAGAGATTTAAATTTCACGCTTTTGGAGTGATTTTCTTTACCTGCAATCTAATTTAAAATGTCAATATATAACATTAAATGAAAGTGCAGATGTCCATAACTAATGATCATGTTGCCATTTGTTCCTAAAATGGCTAATTTGTTCCTAATTGTAAAGGCTTTTTACCAGGTCGTGTTCATATAAACTGAGATACTTCCCTCTCCAATTCAACCCAATCACGAGCTTGACATACTTGACAGGGGTACACATAAATAGACCAAAATACAAATCCTAGACATTGACATACCTTGCAAACTAGAGATTGTCTAAAACAAGCAAAAAGGTTGATAGTTTATGAGAACTCGAGCATTTCAATTGCAATGTACTCGAGTGGTAACAAAGCCAAGGTAATTTCACTTTCAAAAGCTGTCTGAGCGAGGATTGAATCCAGATAGCTTCATAAAACTGTCAGCTGTTCTGCTTAACATCCCTGGCATGTTGAAGATGATTATAACTTGATACATTGACAAACTCAGCAGCATAGAGCAGCACATGCTTATAAATTACACACCTAAACCGTCTATGGAAATTGTCCCATAATCTACAAGTCGATAGGGATGATTTAAGATCTCAGAAATATTGCCTGATGTTTGCTATTATGATGCCAAGAGTGCTTCCAGCTTTGCAATCTGGTCATCCTCAGTCTGTGGAATAGGATCCTTAGTTACCTCTTGATACAAATCATGCTTCCACTTATCAGTTTGAATCTTATCCAGACGATAACCTTGTCTTCCATTAAATTGATCTCTTCCCCTATAACTGTCACTGCCCCCATACCTTCTTCCTCTTGATGGAAACCCATCTCTCCTAGCTCCAACCTTGTTAGGTGCTCTGTCATCTGCAAAAGGCTTCTCAGGTCTATCCAAATGGTGTGGATTGCTGCTTCTTTCCTCCTTCCTGTCATTCCTTCCTGAAGGGTGGTCAATCTCGCTTGACTTTACTGCCACTGCTGCAGCCAGATTAGCATCTCCTGATTCCATTGGAATCCTCTTCTCCCTAAATGCAGGTCTTTTCCTTGAGGTAGAAGGTGGATCATCTTTCCTTTCAGAAAAACCATCTCTTCGTTGGAAAGTATTATCATCTGGTTTAGCTTGTAATTTATCATCTCTCTGCTCTCTACGGTGACTTGTCTCTGCCCTTTCATTAAGCTGCTTGCTTGAGTCCTTCCACCATCCACGCTCTAGAATAAAAAAGAACTAAACTAATTAGATTATATTTCCTGAACAAGTTTTTTATGAGTTATATTTCTACTTCACGCAAAGAAGGCACGGGTGGCTCAAAATTATAAAAACAACTTTTGTAATTCTCAACCACATTTTACAACAAAACGAATACAACACATTATAACTGAAAAAAAAAAAACATTTTTTCTAGCATAAAATGAAAGAAATATTGCACTTGTATGACAAGAGTCAATATACAAATCATCCCATCACGACTAATGACTGAAAAGATAACAGAAAATACGAAGACAATACAAATCCAAAATAAATAAAAAATGGAAACTCACCACTTGCTTTCCTTTGACCCGAGCTTTGGCAAACCTGCCCAGTGCTACCTCGTTTCTCCTGCTGTTATAAAACATGCATAGGCAAGCCTTAGATGAACACGAACCCCACTACATCACCCCCAAAAAAATAGATTGCGTACACTGAATAAAAACCAAGCACACAAAATTTAAAATCTCTAGTTGAATGGAGACATTTTCTTTCATATGAGAACACAACCAAGTGACTACAAATATTCCAAGCGCTTACAAATTTGAGACCGTAAGAATCATTTTCAACAACTATTATGCTATAATGGAAATAAATGTTTATATATTCAGCTAAAATAATCACATATACACGCATAAACTATTCATGCAGCTAAACTAACACTACTACAAAATCATTAATTAGAAACCAATTTTAAAAATAAAAAATTGTTAGTTTCTATATTAACTAAAAATATTATTGGTTTCTAAATTAGTTTATGATAAATAGTTTCTAAATTGATATCTAATTAGCTACCTAAGTTTTAGCTACCAATTGTTTAAATTCTAAAGTTGATATCTAAAACATTGGTATCTATTTAGATACCAATTTAGAATTCATTTATCAATAATAAAAACTAATTTAAATATCAATAAACTTTTTAGTCTCTAAAATAATATCTAATTTTGTTTAACAATTAATTATTTTTTATTTCTAAGAACGGTTCCTATTTAATGATTTTTTTTTTAGTGTAACCCTGAGAGTAAACATAACCAATTGCATGCAATCCAATGAAAATATAATAACTAAGCACTGAAGTTAATCAAGAAGGGGGATGTTCGGTAGCGGTATGCAATCCTCTTCAAGCTTATGAACGATTATTGATGTACATACTTTTAGCAAGAATTTTGTGTAGTAATTCTAACAGTGTGAAAAACAAATTAAAAGAGGAAGAAAGTAATAATGAAAATAAGGGAGATGTGGGTACTTGAGTGGGATGAGGTGCATGGTGATCATTTGGTTTATTGTGAAGAGAGGCAGATTGTTGCTTAGCCGAAGGAGGATCATTTTGATTCAGCCGCCGATGGTCTCCATTTTGTTCGCTAACGCTGCTTGCCACTCTCTCTTTCTCTTCTTTTCCATATCCATCCCTTCTATATCTCTTCCCGCTGCAACACAATACAATACAATACAATGCATCCATTACAACTCATCATTCCAAACTCAGGTTGCAAATTTAGAATTATTGATTGGCTTAAACGCATAAAAGACCGATAGGCATTACTGCTAAACACCGCACAACGCAGAATATGAGAAATAGACCCAGAAAATTAAGCATTAAAAGTGTGAGGAGGCAGAAAGTGAAAGAGAAAAGTTGAGAAGAAAAGAGAGAGGAACCTGGGTTGAGGATCGAATCTAGAATGGCGTCGCTTGGAATCGGAGTGACGACGAGACATTCTCAGAAGTCTTAGGTTTCTTTCTCCCTTTGTCTCTTTTGGGGATATACCTCTCTCTTTTCATCCACACAATGCACGCACTCTGCTTTTCAGTCTATTCTTTTTTTATGAATATTCAATATATTTGAAATTTCAATAAAAAAAACTTTACATAATTTTAAAATAATTAATCTTTCATTAATTTATTTATTTTAATGTTAGTATGTTGTTAACATATAAGTGAAAGTTAACTATAAGATTACATGTATTTAACTTCTCAACGAGGTATTTGTGAAGTTTCGATTTTTTTTGTTCCAAAATATTCGAAATTGGTATACGATATTTTCATGGATTTTTGTTTGATGTTAAATATGTTTTTGTCTCATAAGAATATTTCTAATATATGTGCTTAAGAGGGTTAATTAATGTTAAACATGATTGCTTAGATTCTTTCGGTGTTGGAGAATATCAGATGGTGTTCCTCATATAAGCATCATAGCTTAAAAAACGAAGTGGACAAAAAGAAAGCTATTGGATAAACAAGGAAGTAGAAACAAAAATAAATAAATAAGTAAGAAGCAAAGTTTATATTGAAATCCAAATAAAAAATTAGAGATTGAGACATTAAATAAAAAATTAATTATAGATTTATAAAATTAGATTAAGCAACTATTTTTAACAACTTACTATTAAAGTGAATATCATGAATAGTATTTAGATTTACGTGGCACTTAAGACCAGAAAATTAAACTAACCAATCATTACAAGACCCACAATAAACATGATATTATATAAAAAATTTAATCATAAGTAAAATAAATATCTACGACTATTTCCTAATTTTTTGTATAACCAAAATATTATTCATTTTCACTTGATGGATAACAAATTTATTCATTTTTGGCTAATGAAAGTAACAAGATAAGTATTTCCAAATATGACTACCTAAAATTTGTGACATTCTTTTTGCTTGTTTCTCGTGAGGCGATTTTTTTGTTCATTACCAAAGAAAATCACCCCAAATCAAACATGGAGGAGACTGATTTTTTTGGTATTTGTCAAACACAAAATAGGTAGATTTGAAAATTTTACACTTAATGTGTCTCTCTCAAATTTTATTGGGTTTGAAAAACAAATTGAAAATTCATCACACTTTTTAAAATGTATCCCTCATCTCTCTCCTTGAATTGTATTAGAAAGTGTGCTCCAATAAACCAACTCCTGTTTGCCAGAGAGTGCACTTTTGAAAAACAACTTCTTCCCTATAAATTTAGGTCTCTTCAATTCAACTTGGAGATAGTGTATTGTGAACGGATAACAATACGCTCACAGAACAATATGTGGCGTGAAAAACTATTTTACACAACTTAAATTACAAGGTTTCTCTACAACAGAAGTTACAAGCAGATGAATTTATTATTTTGTACATGTTACAAGGAAAAATAGCATGCATATAATACAATAAAAGACAAAAATTGAGTTATTCTGTACATTACAATAAATTTGACAGCTGTGATTGATTACTTTTTAACAAAAAAAGAATCAATGGGTGTATATTTGCCTTCTTTGTTGGACAACTTTTGCTTCTTAGATTTGCTTTGTCTAGTGATTCCATCCTTTTGATTCCTACTGAAAAACATTTGTTAATATCTTACTTTAAAGAACACCTTAAGCAAAAAATGTGAACACATGCTTGCACTCTGTCAATTCTTATCTATCAACTTGCAATTGTAAAAGGTAAAGCAAATTGTAGAAGATAAACATTGTACCTTCGACTCGGAACATATGGTTGGTGAATCCTAGATTCTTCCTTTTGAAGCTTTTCAGCAAGATGAAAATCAGAGTGTTCCAATCTTTCCTCAACAAAACTTGGAGGTAGTTCTATTCCACAAAGTGAACATTTGTAGTCATTCAACCACAACATTGTCGTCTCCTGACAACAAGAATTAAGTCTCGCACCCTCCCGTAGCTTAGACTCATTCATCACATTTATGCCTTCGAACTGCCCCTGGAAAGAAGTAGATCCTTCTGTAAATCCACTGTGGTGAGAACTTGTAGCATCATTACTAGGTGTTTGTACCTGGTAAGACAACAGAAAACACAATAGAAGTGACAGGAGAATGCTCCTCAAACAATTTCTGAATGCATTTATATATCTGCTACATGGCTAAACAAGTAGGGAGAAAAAGAGAGACCTCTTCTACACCATTTTTCTGGACAATACAGCTTTGGTGATCTCCATCAGACAAATAGTTACCAACAAAAGGATCTCTCCAATCAAGTTGACTTGTCTGCCGATTGTCAATGGAAAGATTGGTTTCTGCATCACTGACAAAGTCCAGATCTGCAACATCTGGAAAAGAACTACAATTTCTATTGACATCTCCTGAAGTAATGAAGTTGGTAATGGTCTTCTGTGTAGGGTCAGGCGCAGCACTACATTTGTCTCCATTAAACTGAGATACTCTAAGGCCTAACAGAAGAAAAATCTTTGTTATGCTGACACAGATGAGGCACCAATGTGACTCATAGTCTAACTGTAAGCAGTAAGTGCCTTTTTACTTGGCCAGCACTGTCTGGATAAATCTCAACAATAACAAACCTAACAGAAACACATACCTATCAATCTTACTGAAATAGGAAGTTCAGCTTTTAGCAACTTCTTAGCATGCTTCAAGATATCCTCACTCGAGCTGATGTACTTTTGTAAAGTCACAGCTCTGGTCCGAACCTATAGGTTGTGCATTTATTAGCACTTGAAACAAAATATAGCATTTCAAACGGGACTAGAACAAAATTCAAGAAAAACCAACAAATCATAATGTCCTTGAGGTTAAGTTAATTTCTCTTCAACAACAGGTGACTTTTCTTTTCCAATCAAGTTTCATACACAGGTGACTAAGCAACTAAATTACTCTCGACCATTAGGAAAATGTTGAGAAAACAGTGTCAAGGCATCAATAACAAGTAATACCTCAAAAGAAGCAGTTTTCAGCTTAAGAGTCAATGTTCGCCCACACAGACCCTCTTTCTGCATGTCGACCGATAGCATTTCAGCAAGCTCCACTGCAAAAGTAAGCTTGCATGGTTCATATGATGATGTGTCAATATACCCAAAGTCTTATCTAATTCAGAAACTCAACGTGACACAGTCAACTGCTAAACTTTTTGAAAAGTCAAGTATATGTAGTGGATTGAAGGCTGCAATCCAAATCAATTGAAACCCAGATACGAGTTTCAATAATGAGGTACTGCAAAGCCCAAATAATTTAGGATGACCACATTTACAATCAAACAACTTTCCTTTAAAGGTAAAACAGTAATAGGCAAGATGGATACCCAATTTTTTATGCAATAGCACCTCATCTTCAGTGGCAGAAAATGTTCTTTCATTACTAATACTTTTCCGAAATCTCACTTGGGGAGAATCTTTCTGCCCAAGACCTAAGCCTACAGAGCAAAAAAATTCTGCAGCAAATTGACAAAAAGTCACAAGTTATTAAAGGAATCCCATAATTAATTCGGAATGGAACATAAGCACAAAACAAAAATTATGGTCAGAAAACCTAAACTACATAGTTGCCAAATACTAGAAGTAGAAAGCAGAAGATATATAATTTTCAGAATAGACATCAAAATACCAAAATAAATGCATAATTTGTATTAAGTTCAGCTGAATTTCCATGTAAATATAACTTGCACATTGATAACAAAAGCAACAACTCCTGAACAGATGGCTGGCTAACCTGCTGTTGGCTGAGAGAGAATTGCATAAAGGTAGCTACTCTTCTCCAGCATCTGCTCACATGTGTTAATTTCAAAAACTCCCTTTAAAATATGTTCTGTGACCTTACCAATGCCCCCAATCTGTCAATATCATTCCCGATTATTAATCACAAAGTAATCTCTTTTAAAGACAAGCAAGTGCATATAAAACAGTCCTGCCCAAGTCTAGAAAAAAACCAGTAATTTTGGAATCAGAAATCCCCATTGATGAAATCAGAATACAAAAAACTCAAGCACACCTTTCTGATAGGAAGGGAGGATACAAAGGTCATAACAGCCATGCGGTCATTTGGCAAAATATACTGTCCATTTGGCTTGTTTATGTCTGAACAAACCTATATGAGACTAAATGTCAATATTATAAAGTCATAGCACGAAATTTCCCAAGCAGAAAAAATAATCACTAAACAGTTTATCAAGAAAATAAGAGTTAGAAAGAAGTATTGTTCCAGAGCCTCTACTTGACAATATTTGAAGTAGAAAACATTAGCCATGCAAAACGTTAAAACAAAAAAACCAGATGCATAAAGCTAACACCCCATTAGGTGTCACCAAAAATTCTAATTTATGACTTATAAACTTGGGTAATGATTTGTGCGTGGGAGAGTGGGACTATGGCAGCAAAAATTCAACCAAAAAACTAAAAAATGACAACTGTCACGGCCAGTTATGAGAGAATTGAAAAGATACACAGAAAGAATTCAAAGAAAATCGAAAATGAAAGGGGAAAAATCATGTACGTTGTCCATTCCTAATTAATGTGAAAGTGCAGCATTCCTTAATGAATTTCATTTGAAAACAGAAAACAACCCCAGGCAATCACAAAAGTGAATGCACAGGGGTTTAATATCTCAAATGTAACATGATAAGGTGCTTTTGAGAACAAATGGGCTGATAACATGGTCATGAGAAACATGTTTGGCAGATAGTATCCAGAACCTTAGCAAGTAAGCGATTTGGTGCCACTCCAGCACTACATGTGAGACCAGTCTCTTCATAAACACCAGCTCTGAGTTCTTGGGCAATCTAAATATCCAAATTCACTAAATCAAGAGATTTAATACATAAAAGGTCTTCCATTGTTAATTTAATTGTGCCAACTTACTTCTTCACTATTGACATTCCTTTCTTTGCAAACTTCAGTTATATCAAGGTATGCTTCGTCCAGGCTACCAGCAATGAAATTGGGATCGTATATCCGGAAAACTAACGATCATAAGTTTATGTCAAGCTAGCATCAATAATTAAAAGGAAAAAGTTACAAAATTAATCACAAAAAGAAGAATACCTTTTCTAGTCAAATCACTATAATAAGTATACTTCTTGAAATCTATTGGGACAAAGATTAATTCTGGACATAGCTTACGTGCAATGAACCCAGGCATGGCAGCACGAACCCCAAATTTTCGGGCCTGTGTAAAGACCAAAGCAGGATCAGGAATTCCATAATTCAGTGGAGTTCATGCAGATTAATTGTTTCAAACACCCACACCAGATCATTTCATTTTCTAAAATACTGAAAAAAGAATATCAAGATTATAATGCATTGAGAAAGTAAACCTCATAGTTGGCAGTGGATATCATGGACATGCTCCCAACAGCCATTGGCTTGCCCTGTAATGTAGGGTTACTTAAAGTCTCAACTGCAGCATAGAAAGCATCCATATCTACATGTAACCAAATCCTCGAAAGGTCACGCGAAGCTTCTAGCTCAACAATTCTTCTATCCGCCACCTATCATAATAAAAACTGATACATTAAACTAATATACGTTAAAACCATTAAAATTCAATTACCTCTCCTTTGAAGAAACGGAACCAACAAAACGGGAATTTGTTGGAAAAAAGAGAAACGGTGATTTCATTAAATTACCTTGCGATAGTGGACCAGGTCTGCTTCTGTGAGCTTAGCACACTGAATTCGCAGGTTCTGAACTTTCTGGTTAATAAAAGCTTCCTTGCGTTCCTCGTTTTGAAAATATTTGGATCCTTTACTCATTTCGTAAACTACTTTCTGCACTTTCTCCTTGTCCACTCCTTCCATTCCTTAACAATAGGCAATACCAAAGCAATAGTGTTCATTTAATTCAAATGTGAAATTCAGATAAACACGATTCAATTAGTGTTTGTGAAAGTGAATTAAAGAGCAGAAAAGAAACGGGAGGCCACGAGACCTGCTTTAGCGGTTGTGTAAACAGTGTGGTAAGATTGCCATGGACGATCGCCACCATCGCCATCGCCGCCACCATTCGCTCCCTCCATCGCCTTCCACTTCGCGCACTCACTTCTGTGATACAAATTATATCAGACTTCATAAATCTTGATGACATTTTAAAATTGTAATTAAATTGAATATATAAAAGGAAAACATTTCTTTAACACAAAAAGTAAGGAAAATGATACAGTGACAATTTTTTTTTAAGTATACAACTCTCTTTCTTTATTTAAAATTTCAACTTTTGTATGAAATAATAAAAATATCCTTTTTTATATTATAAATGAATGAAGAGTTGTATAGTGGAAGAAGTTGTCCATATATCATTGCTCAAAAGTAAAATACAAATCTTAACAAACCATTATAATAATATATAATATTTTAATAAAAAATATGAGTTGTGAATGTATTATTACAGTATAAATTAGTTTCACCGTGAATTGAAATACTAAATATTTGTTAAGATTAAATTTTATTAATTTAATTTTAAATATTTTAATATTGACTTTACAATTACTTGAAATAAATTTCAAATGTTTTTTATTCTGAACTTTGAAGATATATATATACGTTAAATAAAATTTATTTAATGAAGTATCAAATAGTTTTAAAAGTTTATTAGAGTAAATATTTAATTTGGTCTTTAAAAACTTGAGTGTCATCAGTCCCTAAGTAATTTTGTCACCCAAAATGAGTTTATGAAATTTTTTCCATCCTACATCTATGTTCTTCCTATGAAAATTTTCCATCCTACATCTATGTTCTTCCTTTAGTTAATTCTTAACAAAACTCTACATCAAAATTTAAATGGTATGATGACGCATTTCTCACTCTTATGTATTCTTGGGTAGATATGAAACAAAGTGACATAAGACTTAAATGCATTTTAAAATCTTTTAAAAAAATCACTTATAATAAACTAAATTTCATTGTTTTTTTATTCTCGACCTTTTCCGAAGTTGTTGAGTTTGGATATATGGTCAAAAAAATACACTTCAAAGAAAAAAATTGTACTTTTGCATAATATGGAGAGAAATAAATTCAAAAATGAGAAAATTATTTCTCTCTCTCTCTCTTAGAACATCTAGTTTTGTGATTTTGGGATTGAGTTTGAGGTAAGAGAAAAATTATATATTTCACATTTGGGTTTGAGTTTGGGGTTAAAGAAAAATTGAAGAATAAAATGGTAGAATATAATAAGCAAGAAATTTTTTTATCTATCTTCTCATGTTCTCAAACGGCAAAAGGATAATGTAATCACATCTTGTTGATACACAAAACAGCTAATTAAAACATGATAAATGTTAGTTCTACCTACTTTTTTTTCATTGAGTCTCATTTTGATTTGAATTCAACTTCTCAATAATTTTAATCAACCTTAATATATAATATGTGGTTTAAATTTACGTTAAGGTATAATTGAAAAATAATAGAATTTTTTTTCTTGTTGATGGAACCAGGTTAAAATTACAATCAGAAAAGTATCACAGACTAACATAAACACAATATAATAGAATGAATAGAGTGATAGAAACCATAAGTAGTGAAATATGCGACTGCATGAGAATTATAGACAAACATAACATGATTCATGACCCTGCGGGATCAAAGCAGCACAACGGGCTTCAACTATCAGCCAAATACACAATGCACCTGAGATGGCTTATATTATCACACAAGGAGCAGTTCATTGAACTTCTATACCAGGAACCAATACCATCCTGGTTTGCAAGTCCCTCAAAATCTGAGCCGAAAAAATCAGAAGCTCAACCATTTCAAGCCCTGCAGCAGAAACAGTATCCATCTTCTCATCAATGCCTTCCTGATCCCCCCTGTCACTGCTCACGCTGTATCCAATGTAACTAATATCTGCCTCAACAGACCAGCTGGTTGGCAAGGAGCTACCAAGAGCAGTCCTTAAAAGTTCTGCTTCACGAATAACGTCACTAAGGATTTCTGAAACACCGGAAATTGTACCTTCCGAAGTCACACACTCCTTGGCCTAAAAACCATGTTAATACATTTTAGCAAACAGGATATGGTTTCTGGTTAATCCGTGCTAAAAGAGAGCTTAAGTTAAACAACTTCCCTTTATGGCCCAAAAAAATGAAGAGCCCCCTTCCCCTGATCTCTCTCTTTCAAATATTAAAATTTTAACAGTTTGAAAGAAAACAGTATGATACCTTTGAAAGAGAGAGACGAAGCCTATGAATTGATGAAGTTAAATGTTCCATGCTTTCCATGCTTTCCTTAAGAGTTGCATTTTCAATCTTCATTCTGATAAGCAGAAGTAAACTATGCAAGTAAACAGAAGGCTGAAAAGAAACACCATACGTAATGCTATCTCAAAAATAGATAGGACATGGTTTAAAGCTTAAACTCTCCAGAACCCCAAGGGATTAACTGAGTGGAGTAAAAGGCAAAATCTTGTGTTTGACAAATCAAAGTATAAAACCCTACTCATCTACTTGGGGTGAATTAAATGTAAGTCCGCTTAAGTATTTTGAAATGAAAGGCTTTTAGTAATTGTACTCGGACTAAGGGTATTATCCCTCTACCCTAAATTTAAATTACCCAAAAAACGTAGTCCAGCCACAATCATCCATTAAAGGAATAAAATCAGATAACACAAATTCCCAAATTTAATACATGCCTTGCAAAATCCATACTGCTACTGGATTGATGATTGAAAATTTTCCCTTCATTGTTTGAACTACTGTCAACTTCATTTCCACTAACATCCAGTGGGGCAATCCATCGTCTCAGATAGGATTTCTTCAGTAAGTTCTTTAAAGTTCCATCTCTTTCACGAGTAACAAAATTTCTGTCTCCGATGTTGACCACACATTTCCCTTGATTAGGTTCACTACCCAATTTTCTGCACATGCATTAGAACGAAATCAAAATGGCATTCCACATTAAAGGAGAATATTTTGAAGTAGCAGGAGAAAGAAACACAAATAAAGAGGGATAAAATTCAACTGATAGCTAATGAATGATGAAGAATCCAATTGCTGGTAAAAAAAGGAGTAAATTGAATAAAAATAAGATTAAAGGTGGAGACATGGGTGAACTCTTATTGTTGCGTAAATGTATTGTTTGCATGCAATTCAATAAACTATTTCTTATTAAATTTTCAAGATTGAAAAGAAACACCAACAGTGTGCCAGAAGGGAGTAGTGGCGGTGTTTGAAGGATCAAAGCCAATTAGACATCATGAAGACTCTGTAATTTCTATAGCAATAAGGTGGTGGTATGGTTGTTATGTAGTTTAAAGCAATAAGTTTCAGGAAAATAAAAAATAAAGCACACTTTTGAGCTTCATACTTCAGTGTCATAAAGATACCTAGTGTTACTTTTAAACCCAAAAAATGAAAATAGTATACTAGTGTAGCATATTTCCACGATATCCAGTTGCTAACCATGAAGAGTTAAAGACAATCAAAATCATTAACTTGTGTAGTATTTTGCCCAACTTTTTTTTAGTCTCCTTTCCTTAAATGGAGAAGCCGAGCCATAACTTTTTTCAATGAACAAAAAATATAACTTTTACAGAAGTTAATTAGAGGACTTCTACTTTTAAGGACAATGAAAAAAAAATGAAAAAGCCAAGTACTACGAAAAATAGAAGACAGCAAAGCATGTTAATGCAATTTCATCCTTTAAAATAGTAAAATGACACAAGAACCAAAGTATAAAATTACTATATTTTTTATTGAAGAAAACAGGAAAAATGCTTTGAAAAAAATTCACTACAAAATAACAGAGCAACTGCAAAAAAATATACAGTGATGCAAAAATTATTGAATTAGCAACTGTCAACATTAAAGTAATCATACTCCAAAAGTAATTGATGCTCCTGCTTCAATTGAGCCAATTCCATGAGAGCTTTGACCTTTTCATTAGTAACCTGAAGCAAAAAAAAAACCTTGCAAGTAAAAAACTATTTGTAAACAGTGGATAATATCAAAGGATACTTGCATGTACGGTTCTAAATTTTATTGCTTCGACCCAGATAAGACACGCATTGACTGGTTTAATGATACGGTGATAGAGGCACTAGTTTTTTCCATGAAATTGTTAAAACGAGAAGGACTGGTAACAATATCTCTGAACTGATTGATTCTGAAAATATTTTGGATAGTAAACAACAAATTGAGACTCATATTTTGAATTATTATTCTAATCTTTTTGATGCTTCTAATGATCATAATCTGATGAATGTGCATAACTTTGTTGATTCTCATGTTTCTCATATGGTGACAGCAGCGGAAATGATAGTCTTGTTGCTTGCTCTTCTAATGATAAGATTAAGAATGCAGTTTTTAACCTCAATGTCAATAGTGTCCTTGATCCAGACAGTTTTGGGGGGGTGTTTCCATCAGACTTATAGGGGTATCGTTGGAGATGATGTTTGCAAAGCGACTAAGAAATTTTTCTCTCAAAATTGGATTCTTCCTAGTATGAACTCTATCCTCTTTCATTCTGCTCTTCATTGGAATGTTCAAATGGCAGGTATATGAATAATAATATGACTGGCCTTTTAATTTATAGATTTTTTAATGTTCAGACCGAACATCCAAAGGTCTTAGAGTTAAACAGATTGACTGGATCATGCCTGAAGTTAGCTGGGCCAAGGTTAATAGTGATGGTGCTGCTAGAGGATGTCCTGGCCATGTCGCTAGAAGGGGAATTTTCATAGCTAGAAGAGGGGAGTTCATTGGAGGTTTTACGGGTTATTAGATCCTCCTTTTATGCTAAGTTGATGGTCTCCATTTATGCTTTAAAAGAATTTGGCTCGAGTGTGATTCTACATTGGTTAGTCATCCGTTTGAGAACCCAAAAGTTGTTCCTTGGAAGCTGAAGACCCATGGCAGAAAGCTCAAATCACATGCAAAGCTTTGAAGTTTAAATTTTCTCATATTTTTCACGAAGGAATATGTGTTTTGATGCTTTTGCTAACTTAGGTGTGGATAATAGACTTGATTTCTTTTGGTTTGACAATTTACCTTCTAACATTAGGTTTGATTTCTTTAGGAATCGCTTAAGCCTCCAAATTCAGGTTCTTTTAGTCATTTGGTGGTATCTTTTTCTTGCATGAGTTTTGGCCTGTGCCCTCGTGCCTTTTGTATCTTCTTTTTTCTTTTATGGATGGCTCATGTGGTGGCAAATGATTGATAAAACTTTAAGGTGGCAACCTAGGTGGGATGTTAAATTTCATTATGATGCTAGACATGGTTTATAAAAAAAGTAAAAATAAAAAAACCAACAATCCCGATATTGCAAACAAACAACTAACATTCTTCTCAGACCAAGATAGTCCAAAGAGTACACTTACCACGACCAAAACCATTTTCTAGACCCTACAAACACCAAGCAACCAGAATATCAGTAATTGCAGTGTTCTAAGTGTTACAGACAAGTACCTGCAACAAGGTCCTCTGAAGTTCTTCAGTTTTTCCTTGTAGGGCCGAATTCACATTTCTCTCCAATAAATGTCTTTCTTCCTGCTGTGATAAAAGCAATAGTGCCGAAACCTGAAATATAAAGCATGGTAAATATCAGAAAGCAAGATTGCAAGAAATTGGAAGCACAAATATCTTGATTAGAGATGAGAAAAAGAGAAACTAAATACACAAGATTTTTAACAAACGTGAAGATAATAAAAGTACCTTCTCTTGCAAAGCCATTGCTAAAAAATCAGATGCGTCACCTTCTAAACCAGCACCCACTGACAGTGCCCTAGGACTGTTCCTCTGTGAAAATGTAATAAAAAAATTAATAAATACCTAGGCTTGCATCTTGTAACTGTCACACACATCAGTAAAATGAAGACAGACTGTAAACTAAACCATGTTAACACATATATGTTACTACTTTTATAAAAGCCTGTCATTATTATACCATCATAATTAAGTTGTTTAAATTTAAAAATAAAAAGTAAGGAACTTCTTTATTATATTAAACTAGTTTATTTTACTGATAGAATACATTGTAAAAGCTGTAGGAAAACCTACTGCATTCTTTGGTATAAAGTTGGCCTGTTTTCAGCTTGGAAGTAATCAGGTGAGTATCAGAGTAGTACATCTGCCCAAATATCGCTAAACATGATCCGGCTGGTCACGTTGTCCTTGAAAGTGACTAGCCCAATGTCAGCTTGACAACTATTGAACTGATTAATTAAAAAGCTCATTTTCCTAGGATTTTATGTCATTTTTTCCCCTCTACATCTCTTCTTATTAGTCCACTGTTTTAATTTGTAATTGTAAGTGTAATACTATAATATTATTAATTCTCATCCATGAAAATCCTCAAGAAAAGTATGTTACAGTAAGTCTGTAACTTGAAATATTAAATAAATCATATTCCTTTACTGCACTGTGCACTATCTATAGCTCTACAAGTCACAAATTTCTAGAAGTGCACTATTTGCTATTCCCTTTGTAAAAGGGATTCATTATTAGCACGGAGTTTCAAACCTTGGACTCTGAGACAGGTTTAGCTTGATTGCTTACATGTATATCAACAGCTTCAGATACTTCTAGTTTTGCATCTCTTTGAGGGGTCAAATTTGGTACGGTGCTCCAAATATTTTCCTCAATCACATTGATTATGGATTTAATAACGGATTCTCCATCACAAAGTAAATTCATAATTTCATCCCTACACTTTGAATGATAATGTTTCAAGTCTGCTATTCCATTCTCAACCACTTTGTCCATATAAATCTGCAAATAAGTCATCGGAATCCAGAATAAACAGATGTATTAAAATGACATTTTTATTCCAAATTTTGAAAGTACTCACTTGTTTCTTTTCCAGTACGTTGACTCTCTTCTTCAAGTGATTTTCGATTTCCAAGCCCTAAAGCATCCAAAACAGATAAAGAATAACTGATAATTGAAAAATAAGGTTAATTAGATATAAGCTGATAACAGAGATAAATTAGATCATACCACCCTAAGTTTATTTTGAAGATAATCCATGGAACTCCTAAGTCTCTCCAGCTGTTCTTCTAATGCACTCTGTCTGAGAAAGTGTTATTCACAATATGTACAGAATATATAATCTCAATACAGTAATCTCCTAAGTAACAGCAGTTATCTGTAATCACATAAGTGAATAGCATGCCAAATCAAACTACGTTCCAAAGGATGTGGTGAGTTTTAGCATATGTCACGCTGGATAGCATACTGAATAACCAGCATAACATAAGGAACACATCACCTGATAATCAAGGAAAGAGAATACCAGGGTTTTCGAAATCTTACAATGTATTTAGAGGTGGAAGCATCATTGAAGCTCCACACCTCCTCAGGGTCACCCAAAAGACATGCACATTTTTCATCCCAACTAGTATCTTCAAATTCC
Source organism: Phaseolus vulgaris (assembly GCF_000499845.2). Taxonomy (NCBI): domain Eukaryota; kingdom Viridiplantae; phylum Streptophyta; class Magnoliopsida; order Fabales; family Fabaceae; genus Phaseolus; species Phaseolus vulgaris. Next base: position 4,736,288 of record NC_023758.2, on the reverse strand, counting down.
TTCACAGAATGTTGCCTGATCTGAAAGAACTTGTTAATTACCTGAAATTCATAAAAATATACAGAGACACCCAAAAGTTGAGTCATGTATTTAAGATCCATTAAATGCCACAACAAATATTTTGTTATAGATTGCATAATGAAGAAATTAATAGGAAATAAGCAGGATAACTCTTTTTTAAGTATTATTTTTGTATCCTAAGAAACCATTGGATAAGCTTTGTTCTGACTAACAAAGTAAATAAAAAATGAAAGATAGCAAGTCATAGAGGGGGGGAGAGCGAGAACACTACTTTCTTGAAGTCTTCACTTTGCTTCATATGTACTGCTTGATCAATCTGCAGAGCATCATTAAATTCCTTTAGTTTAAGACAATCTGCGGTGAGCTCCTCTACCCTGTGTTGAAGATAGATTGCAAGTAAAATAAAAAAAATGTTTTCCCACGTAAACATATCCTACATGCATAAAAAAACAAGATCATACAGAACCGAGGTATAGGTAATCATATAATAGGCACATAAGTTTTGACCTTTCAATCTTGCTCGAATTTACCTTACAGAAAAGCAATTAACACCTCCAATAGAGAGCTCATATGGCCCTCCATGTAAAGAGACCAGACACACTAACAACTTGCAAGAACAGTTTCAACTGAAATAAATGTAGACTATATGAAAATACAACATCCCAAATTTGCCATGCAAGATGAATAAATCACTTAAAATGGAAAATCATAGGTGAGAAAAATTAAAACATGTCTCTTCTGTTGGTCATAGTTGTTATAATTCTTGGGTGGATCTCAGTGTGTTCGTCCACTAGCTTATTTGTTACACCAAACATAATTAAGCAACAAGTGCATCATGTCATCATCATTGTCTACTTACATAAAATAAAAACAGGATCTTTTCTCAGACCTCCTAAGTCACCTATCTTTCTATTTCGGCTTTCCTTGGTAATTATTCGTTATTGATATGTAGGCACTAAAATGACACAGATTGAGGATACCTCTGGTGGATGCCATGTACTTGTTGCAACATTGTCTCCTCCTTTTCTTTGGCCTTTTCAGACTGTTAGTATAAAGAGAAATTTAGAAAATATCAACTACAACAAAATTTACACAGTACTGAAAACAATATTTATTAAGGAAAATGGCCAATATTGTAACCTCAATAATTGCTTGATCCCTTTCAGCGAAAGCAGTAGCCATACAACATTGGAAAAATTTTACCTGCTTCTCAGCTTCCATGTTCTGGACATTAAATTTGAAGTCATTATTAGTAACATTACTTCTCTTGGACAACTAAGTCAAAGTACAAACCAAAACCATAAATCTCACAAGTCACATCAGTCAAAACACGTCAACTCTTTCAACAAACTATAGCATGATCACAATTAATTTATAAATTGGATTAAGAATTTTTTCCTTCATGTTCTCACCATAAATCCATTATAAAATTTTCAATTAAATGTAATAATTTTGATCCAGCAACTCTCCACAAGTTGCTAAAGCGGGACAACAATTGCCCATGCAATCTCAATGCTAGAGTGTAAAACAAAATGAAGAACATAGGGTGAGAAGAAAGAGAGACCTTTGAAACCTCAGCGCTGTGCAGATCTGCAAGTTGACCCTGAATATAGTAAAGTAAATATGTAAGTAAAATAGAAAGAATTTTAAGCAACAAAGTCAAAATATTCAATAACTCACTTTAATTCTGTATGCCTCAGAAAGCTCATCTTGCAGATTTAGATTTTCCCTTGAGCAAGCAGCCAACTTCGTTTTCAAACTCTCAATCTCCTGCTCCAATCCAGCTGTCCTAATTGGGGATAGATTTGAATATAGTGGATATCCTTTGTTGGGATTAAGACAATATACACGTTCTGTATGTAGATTGCCTTAAGAGTAGGAAAATAAACAGATACCTTTGAAAATGCATTCGAGTAGCCACAGCAAGATAGCCAGGCCCGGCTTGCTGCATGCATAACTGTTCGATGTCCTTGTGTAATTCATCACGCTCTAAAAAATTACATACTTTTGTAAATTCAATAACTATAATAAATAACCTCAATGCCAAGCAAAAGTTTACAGGAGACAACAGTTTAAACAATTCAACATCAGTCTAGTGTTCTCACTAAACCTAAAACCACCCATTGTAAGAGAGTTAAATTAACATGTACAGGAAATAAAATGCACATACCATGTTCCAGTTGTTGTATACGAGCCAACAACGATTCGTCATCTGTATTCTCTGCCATTCTGGGGGAAAAACCATTAAACCAACAAAATTTGAAAGCTCAATTACTGTCAAAACCCAGAGCTCGTAGTTTATACCATCGAATAAAACACAAAAGATTCACAAAGAGAATGAAACCAAATTCGAAGCCCTTAAGATTGCAGTTGAAAAGCTAACTCCACTAAGCCTTTTTAATGAAGAACTGATGAGTTTATATAATGCTTCCTATTACGTATCTTTTAAGTCGAAAGAATATAAGAACGAACAAAACCAGCAAAATTTCACCACGCAATTATACGAGGGTGATGGATTCTAAATTACAAAAAAATGCACTTCTGTTTGCTGAAAATTCTGCAAATTACTCCATAAAAGGGGTCAAAGAGGCAAAAACCAGGAGTCAATACATGAATTGGGTTAAATTCCTCCGAAACCGAAAATCTAACGAAGAAGCACAATCCGTGTACTCCCAATCCCAAAAAACAAAACGAACCCTATTCTACAAAATCAATAGTAAACAGCAACAATATAATATTATAAGGATAATTATAAAACAAAAAAGTATGAATGATGAGAACATGGAGATGACCTGGAATTGGAAAATTGAAACGAAGACTCTTCAAATCGGCGATAAAGCACAGCGAACTGCGATGATTTCTGAAATTCTAGCAGCTTCGGTGAAAGGTTTTGGTAACAAATGGGAAAACGAAGGCGTTACCAAAAGAAATGCTAATTAAGCCGTTTAAGATAATCTTATTGTATTTTATTTTATTCACAAACTTGTTTATTAGAAACTCAAGAAAAGAGTCATGACGCTGATGAATCTGTTCCATTTCAATAGTAAACCTTTTGTTCTTCTTTTTAGGTAAAAACTCAAAAGGGATGCTTCGAAGAACTTGCACAATCTTTAAAATTTTAGATGTATCTTCTTTCCCTGTTTCCTTAAAATAATGTGTTTTTTTTGTTTTATTTTTAGTTCATCTAACAAAAATAGGCTCAATTCTCAATCTAGCATCATTTACATCTTTATTTCCCTATCTAGCACCCTTTTGACTTTATTTCCCTATCTAGCACTCTTTGTTTTTATTTTCCTATTTAGCACTCTTTTATTTTTTATTTCCCTATCTAGCACCATTTTAAAAATAAATAAATAATAAATTATTATTTTGTTAATAATTTTAATTTTGAATGCATTAAAAAATAAATATTTTTAATGTTTAAAATAATTAGAAATATAATTAATGAATAAATAAATGAGTTTTTACAAAATAAAAATAAAAAAATAATAAATTAAAAATGTTTACTTTAAAATTATTTTTTTTTAAAATAAGAAAATAAAAAATTAAACTCTACAACAACATAAAAGTTGAATCTATAAACATAAATTAGTATTTATTTGTATTATTATTGATGATGTAATCATGTTAATTTCAAGTAAAAAATACAGGACATATTTATAAAAAAAAACAAAGTCAATTAATATTAATTAATAGTGGACACATAAATAATATTGAAGTGTTTACCTAAATGCAAAATTCTAAAAAAAACTAATACAAATGTTACAATGAGACAAAAAAATAAGTATAGAAAATAAAAACAGCAACAATAAAATAAAAACAAAAAATAGATATAAATAAAGAATGACAGAAAAAAATAACAACTAAAAACATAAAAGATATAAAATAAAGGCAAAACAAAATAAGATAAAGATAAAAGATATAAAAAAATTCAAACAAGATAAAGATAAGAGATATAAGGCGATATTAAATAAGTATATGTTGATCATAAAAAGGAAAATAAATAAAAGATGATTATTCATTTGATATTTTCATTAAATAGTTTATGAAACATAATTAATGACGAGAATTGCACAATCCAGTAATTTTTTTTATAATTTTAATTTTGAATGCATTAAAAAAAAATATTTGTAGTATTTAAAATAGTTAGAAATATAATTAATGAATAAAAACATAAATAGAAATAAATAAAGAATGGCAGAAAAAATAATAATAACTAGAAACATATTAAATGAATGATCATCTCTCATTTATTTTCCTTTTTATGATCAACATATACTTATTTAGTATCGTCTTATATCTATTATATTTATCTTGTTTTGATTTATTTGATTTTTTTTATATTTTTTATCTTTATCTTATTTTGTTTTTCCTTTATTTTATACCTTTTATGTTTTTAGTTATTATTATTTTTTCTGCAATCTTTATTTATTTATTTATTTATGGTTTTTGTTTTTATTTTATTGTTGTTGTTTTTATTTTCTAGACTTATTTATTTTTGCATTTTTTTCTTCTCATTTTTAAGCATTAAGTGTAACATTTGTATTAGTTTCTTTTAGAATTTTGCATTTAGGTAAACACTTCAATATTATTTATGTGTCCACTATTAATTAATACTAATTGACATTGGTGTTTTTTTTATAAATATGTCGTGTATTTTTTACTTGAAATTAACATGATTACATCATCAATAATAATAAAAATAAATACTAATTTATGTTTATAGATTCAACTTTTATGTTGTTGTAGAGTTTAATTTTTTATTTTCTTCATTTTTAAAAAAAATAATTTTAAAGTAAACATTTTTAATTTATTACTTTTTTATTTTTATTTTGTAAAAACTTATTTATTTATTCATTAATTATATTTTTAATTATTTTAAACATTAAAAATATTTATTTTTTAATGTTTTCAAAATTAAAATTATTAAAAAATAATAATTTATTATTTATTTATTTATTTTTAAAATGGTGCTAGATAGGAAAATAAAAATTAAAAGAGTGTTAGATAGGGAAATAAAAACAAAAGGGTGCTAGATAGGGAAATAAAAACAAAAGGGTGCTAGATAGGGAAATAAAGATGTAAATGGTGCTAGATAGGGAATTGAGCCAACAAAAATAAACATTCAGATTTTTATTTTTTTATATATAAAAAATATATATTATGCGAACATAATTTTCATGCATATTACACAATTCTAGATAACTACGTGTTATTTAACACGCTTCTAATAATATTTTTAACCAATAATTAAAATCCATAAAAGATTATTTATTTATAGTTAATATATTTCAACCAATAGTAATATATATATATATTAAAAATATGCTTTAAATATGTATTGCTAACACTTTTCTTGAGTGAACTATTGGTCAATTAATATATAGTCAAATTAAATTGTTCTTGAAGTAAACAAAAAGTTGCAATTAAAAATAAGTATTGGTTGATGAACAAATGTTTTACTAATGACCTTGTATTGGAATAGGAAAAGGTTTTTCTTTTAAGATACCATTTTGAGCCTATATTATCTTAATTGTTGTTGAAAAAACAAGGTATATTTATGTATATAGTTACAAAATTTTGAACATTTAGTATTTATAAGCTTATACAAATAATTATTGGTACTAACTCAACTTGTTTACCATAGTGTGAATAACTGCCATAAATCAAAGTATATAATACTTTGTTTTGTCATTTACTACTTCATTTTAAGCATTTAAATTGCTAAGTACTTTATTTAATGAGTGCCTTTCAGGAATTTAATACTCAAATAACAAAAAATTATCTTTTTTTTTTATGAAATGGTTTTGAATTTCTCTGTTGTGTTTTTTTTTTCATTTTTATTCAACAACAAATGCATATTAATCGTTTATATGTTAATTAGTAAATAATAATAAGGATACACTTGTAAAAAAAATAGAACATAAATAAAAAAATCTAAAAAATGTCCTTAAAAATAAACAGACTAATTACATCACTTCATTCACACACCTTTATGCCTTTATTCCTTAATTGCATTTGAACCCTTTGACAAACCCAATACAATTTCAGTCCAACCATTTTATAGAACACTGTCCACAGTAAAAACAGACATTCCTAATAAATAAATAAATTAATATTTTAACTATTTCCATTTTCCATTTTAATTTTTAATTTTTAATTTAAAATATTATAATATTATTATAAAGAGTTGTTGAATAGTGTTATTCACTGTGCAGTGTTATGAAAACTATGATCGACACTAAAAGTTAGTTAAAGTAAAAAATGCATAATTTCTGAGTTTAAATTTTGATCATTCATAATAATATTAATATTTATTATTCTTGTTGTCGTAAAATTAAAATTATTTTTTTATTTGTCGTGTTTACTAAGGCTTTGTTATTTGAGTTGCATGTGTATATAAGACATATAATGAAAATATAAGATTTAATATTAGTCGACATTATTTTATTTAAATTTTTTGTTAATAATTTGTTAGAGAAAATGGTGTTTCAATTCCTCGAGTAATTAAATTTTGAATGATGAAATTGATTTTATTTTTGCAAGATATGTGTTCTGTACTCTTCTATTCGTCAATTTATCTTTAAGTATCAGCAAAGGTTGGGGTCAATTGCATAATTTTTTTATTTTTTTATTGTTTTATTTTTCGTGACGCAACTTAACATTGTTTTTGTAAGGATACTGAGATTAAGAAGATAAAGACAGGTTTATTGGTCTGCTTAAAGTAACCTGATATTTCAAACATATGCATTCCTCAATTAGCATCGGATCAATTAATGACCCATTTAATGATTGGAATGACATGATGTTTGCAAAAGCAACACTACCTAATACGACACGAAAATACATATAATCTCTAAAATGTAGGGTATGGAGACACAGGAACACAGATACACGTATAATCTCTAAAGTATAGGATACGGGAAGACGAATGTATATATTATATAATTATGAATTATATAAATTAAAAATAAAGATTTAAGTATACAAGTATATTTTAATTTTTTTTAACAGAAAGATGAAAGTTCAAAATGATTTGTTTTAGATCGTGTTAAAATAGTAAAAAATTCAACAATTATTTTTTGAATTGGACACTTCCACTAAATGTCGTAAGAGTATGAGTATGGTTGTCCAAGTGTACAAACTTCATAAGTGAAAAATAAAATGTTTGATGAGTATCATGCCTGGTACTTAAAAAAAAAGATAGAACAAGCAATTTTTCTGTTCATACAAGAGCTAACCTATGAGAACTGTGTATAGCTCTAACAATCATGCCCATCAAGTATGTTCAAATTGAGTTGCGACAAGCAAGCATGATTCTCCCCGGCCCCATGCAAAGGCAAAGTAAACGCAGATTCTATTACAGACAAAATTTGCAAGTGGAGTCATTTTAGTGCTTTCATTTTTTAATCTGTTGTTGTTTATGTTTTCATGATGGATGAAGGGGCGAAGGAGATGAAAGAAACGGGAAAATATAAAATTCTTAGCAAGACAAAGCATGTGAATGAAGCAATTTGACCTTTGGAAGCAAGAAATAGTTCATATTATTTAACAAAAATAAAGAGTAAATAAAGGGTAACGTAAAGCAAAGAAAAAAGAAAAAAAGACACAAATTTAATTGAGTTGAATGCTCTGGAATCCAGTTTGTGCAAACCAAATGTCATCTCAGAAACAAGCATCCAATAGGCAGCAGCAACATAAAGCAGCCAAACTGTACAATTCAAAAATTCCAAAAAAAATCAACATCATCATACATCAATGCAATGCAGTGCCATGTTAAAAGAACAACACTAATCAAACATGTAAAATTCAAAAGCCATAATTAAAAATTAGTTATTTAGATGTTATGTAATATAACCTACTTACTATAAACATTTACACACATACAAATATGAAAATATATATAATTTCTAAAATATTAAATACGAACACACAAATTTATATAATATATAATATTACGTTATAATTTTCAGAAATAACAAATAATTTTTTAATATCACACTTAACTTATATGCATAGTAAGTAGTATGAGTGTAAGTGTGTGTCTAATAGGAGATACCATTTAAGAGTTTCTAATATAACGTTAAAATATAGTATTTTATTTAAAAATTGGGTCCACAAATAACAAATCCGGTAGGAGCAAACACAGCATAACCGAGTCTCCAAGAAAAGAATGTAAAACAGTTACGAATGGTGCGCATAATAGCCAATAATGTGTAACGTTACGCTGACATCGAGTCAAATCGGAAAAATCCGGATCGGATCTGAGTCAGCGATCGAAATTAGAGAGAGAAAGATAGAGAAACGCACCAGCCTTCCAAGCAACCAGAGCTCTGTGAATTTTGTTGCTGCTGAGGCGGGGGCGGAGCGTATTGAGGAGCGTAGGGCGGAGGATAGCCTTGGGCGGGGTAGGGCGGTGGAGGATAGCCTTGCTGTGGTGGATATCCGGGAGGCGGGTATCCCGGCGGCGGGTATCCGGGCGGTGGATATCCTTCCTTTCCGTAGCCCTCCGGCGGATAACCTAAGGATGTGAATTAGAATGAGAATGTGAAAGAAAGTGAAAATGAATAAAAGGAAGGAATTAGAAGGAAAGAGGAACCTTGCGGCGGTGGAACTCCGACCGGTGGTTGCTGGTGCTGATTGTAATAACTCATTGGGAATGAGATGATTGAATGAAGAAGTGAATGAATGAATGAGAGAGAAGAAGAAGAATTGGGGTATATCTCCTCACAAACAATAAATTAATTTCTTATTTTCTCACACTTTATTCTGCATTCTGTCAAATACCTTTACAACAAACAATCATATTATTTTTTTTATCACTCTCTACACTACAATATCATTACCACAAATTGATTCTTATAGCTACGTAATTTGCTCAAATGATATACTTCTATTTTAATATTAATAAGACGGTTATATATTTTTCATTCAATAAATTAATTTTGACATTCATTTTATTAAATAAAAATCATAATTCATTTATATGCATGTTTTGTGTATAATTTTTATATTGTAATTTTAAATGATTATAAAGTTATACTAAAACATAATGTACCTCCAAATAACAACAATTAAGTTTTGAAATAATTATACCAAAGCTCGTACCTATAATAATAATATATATTTTTTAATTAAAAGACAATAAAACAATTTTACACTAACAAGAGGGTATATATAACTACTGATATATCGATTGTTTTCTCTTTTTTCATTTCAAGTCTTCACTTTAATTTTTGGTGTACAGTTAGGGTTAATCTAAAAAATGTACTCTAACGATTAAGTAAGTACTTCGTGTTAAGGGTGTATAGTGAAAATTGATTAAAACGTACTTTGTCTTTGTAGAGGTTTTATTTATAGTATTTAGTCACGAATCTTTGTTGTAATTGACTGAATCTATCAAATATTAGTGTTAATCGATTTCTAGCCTAATCTTTGATTTATAGAGAGGTATATTCGTGTATTGATATGTTGGTATATTTGAAAATTTTCTTTAATAAATCAATATCTTCCACTAAATCAGTGTTAGTTAATTTTTAAGAAATATTACCCAAATTTGGTGAGACACGATTATGGTTCACAGAAAATTTTCATAATTGACATTGTTGTTATTTATTGAGAGTCTTTAATATATTTACACCATCAAATTAAATTGACTATGGGATATTAAAGTCTAATGCAAAGACATGAGAGCATGATTTCGAAGAGAGTAGGATTAAAAGAAATGGAAAGAAATTGGCAAAGTGATGCAAGGAAAGGAGAAGAATGATTGAATGAATTGATATGATAAGTGGAATGGTGTGTTTTTATAGGCTGTCACAGTGACATTGTTAGCTTGGCCATGTGCATCAACTCCACATTTCGCTGTGAATCTTCAAACTTCCATTATTGGATACTTATCAAAATAACACTGCTCTTCTCTCATCTATTCTTGTTTCAATTTAGCATTCAGGTCTCAAACTTCACAATTTTACTGCTTCAGTAAATACTCGTTAATTAATATATCAAATTAACATTTTAAAACTCTAATTATGTCAAAGTAATCAAAATACGAATGAACACTCAACCTGTAGCGTGATGTTGGTCAACCAAGACTATCACATAATTCTTATATTTGCATTTTGTGTGTAAGTAATTATCATAAGTGCCAAATAGAGTTAATTTTCAATTTGATATCCAACAAGGTGTATACCTCATTATCGTCACAAAGAAAAAAACAAACAGAACAAACAAATTGAAACACAATTAAGCAAGGAAAACAAAAGTTAGCAAATTCTCCCTCCACAATATGCATTTACATCTCCATCCGATTTTTCAATAAAATGATGAAAATGTTGCGAAAAAGCAATAATGACCTTAAATGAAATAAGGTTGCAGATAAAAAGTTACTTCTGAAATTACTTTTTTTAGAATATACCTTTTTGGATTTAAATTTCAGTCTTTTCAGACGTGTTCTGAATTTTATTTTTCAAAGTGTGTTTTTAGTATTTTGGATTCAACTTTTTAAATGAAATTTGGATTGTAGAATTGTATTACTCCTGCACTTCCATATATTCTTGTAGCATGCATATAAAACATAAAATACATTTTTATCCTTATTATTATGTCATTCCCATATTTCGGATTACATAATCCAAAATGGTATTTTAGATTATATAATTTGGAAGTCTGGATTTGATAATAGTTTCTGGATTATGTAATTTGGACACGCATTTGAAAAAAGGCTTTAGGATTACATAATCCATAAGTTAAAAAAAAGACTTATGGATTATGTAATCTAGAAACTAATTATATATCTCAAAAAAGACTTTCGGATTATGTAATCCCAAAGCTAATTACGAATTTAAAAGATGACTTATGAATTATGTGATTCAGAATATTACAAAGGAACATTTTTGGAAATATGAAAATATATGGAGGTGGCAGAAGAAACAGTGTGTGTATAATTGTCCATTGTTGGGTTAGGTGGAGGCAAATTCTTCCTGCACCATATCAATTTTAACCTCCACCATATCAATTTTTTAAATTTCCAAAACTACCCTCCTGCACCATATCAATATTAACCTCCACCATATCAATTTTTTAGATTTCCAAAACTACCCTTATTCCAAATTAAAAAATCCAAAATAATAATTATAATTGAGAAATAAAAAAATACATGCTGAAAAAAAAATTATGAAAAAAAAACTAAAAATACATTCTGGATAAAAAATTTCAGAATTCAAAAATATGTTCCGAAAATTGAAATCCAAAATATTTCAGATAAAAGTTTCAAAAATAATTTTTCCTATTTTTGTGTAAGATTATTTTCGTCATTTAAAAGGGATATTTTTGTCATTTTCTAGAGCTGATTGGGTGCATGCTGAAATTGATATGGTGGAGGAGAAATTGCCCTAGGTGGATATAGGAATGGGCTTAATTTCCCATATGAGTAAATACAAGTTGGGCTTTTGCTTCATGCACAACCATAAGAAAAAAAAACTAAAATACTCTTCCACACTACACCATGCTTACAGTCATTGCTATCCTTATGTCTTCTTCTTCTCCACTTTTGAGTGCACATTGCTCTCTAATACACTAATATAGTATGTTATGAAATTTTATTCCAGAAACTCATTTTGAAAAACACACCTATTTATTTCAAAACGTTTATTCTAAAACGTTTATTATGAAAAGCTTGTTTCAGGAAGTTCATTTTAAAACATTTCATATATTCGAAAGTTTGTTCCATAAAAGTTCTAAAAATTAAAATTTGAAAAGTTTTTTCTAAAGGTTTTTGAAATAGATAATTTGAAAGTATAATTGAAATATATATAAAGAGTAGAATGATTATTTTAAAAATTATGAAGAGTGAGATGGTAATTATGGAATAATTGTGAGATAGTAGATATGCATAAAAGGGTAATTAGTTTGTGATTAAAGGTTTAAACAAGTATTAAAGCAATTGGGTGAGTACTTCTTAGGAGTACTCTACTTTGACCATCAACACGTGCACAACACCTTTTAAGATTACAAAGAATCATGCCTCATCCAAACTATTTTCACACAGTATTTCTTTATTGCCAAATCACTTCTCCATAAATATTCTAACGCAAATTGTCTTTCTGATGAAAATAAATAAACATAGTGAGTTTTATTTTAATTTATAAACGAGTGTGATGAGTAATAAAAAAGAGTTTCATAAATTAAAATTAAAAAGAAAAGGTTTAGAAGAGGGATATAGATAAAAGTGCGTGTGCACGTGGAGACATGTGTTTGAATATGTGGAAGCCCGCATATGAATATTATGCACACGTGCCCACATGGTTGTGTGAATGGTAACAGAGAGTAAATTGTTGAAAAGAAGAGAAGGATTGTGAATGTGATTGCATGTGGATTCATAAAATCCCAGTCAACTGCACTGTGCCCCAAATACTTTACACTCTCCATCGTCTTACTTCTGCCAAACCCATCTTTATTTCTCTCTGAATTTTGCTTTGCATGCATAGTCATAGAATCTCTTCACACACACACAAATTTAAATATTACTTCTTATTTGAGAATGAGAGTGACATGAAAAAACAACCCGCACATTTTGGTCTGCAGCAATCTAAAGAAATGACAGTACAAACTATAAAAGAGGGTGATGTTTCCGTTGAGTCATTCTTTAGTCGTCACACATGATGGGCACAGAAAAGGAAAAAAAGGCACAAGGATGATAAATTATGTGTGCTGTTTATGTCCACAACACCTTCATTTCCTTTCCACATTTGAACACTAAATCAGACTTATGGGGCACTAAATAACCCATTTTTAAGCTTGGACCACTTCTGTAATTGTATAGGTAAAGGGGGCCTTGTAATTGTACAGGTACAATTGCTCGGTAATCTTCTATTTCCTTCCTTCAAAACTCCTTTCTTTAAATGTCTCAACTAAGTACTCTTATAGTAAAAACATAACTTGTTCCTTCAGATAACTTTAATTATAGCTGCGTTGTGGTCCTTATTAATAGGGATATATATCTTTTAGTTGATTTGTCGAAAAAATCTCTCACATATTTAAGATATGATCTTTAAGTATTATTGTAATTGTCATTATTATGATTTATTGTGTCTTTAGCACATTCTTTCCGATTTGAGATTGACTGATGTGATACTGACATATTACTGTTCCAACTAATACTAATTTTGTTCTCAAATACAAGCACCACCCTTTACATGTTTGTAGTAATCTTCTCCCAAATAGGGACATATAATGCGTGCAGAGAGAGAAAAGAGGCATCACTGCTGAAGGGATAGGTGTCCATACAGTGTGGAAGGGGAAATGGACGTGTACCTGGTTTTGTTAAGAGGGTACACAGTGCATCGCTGTCTAGCATGTGAAGGGTGTGTATGTGTGTGCTTCATCTCTCTCTCTCTCTCTTTACATGTATCCCTCTACATCCCACCCAACTGCCACTTTGCACATATGGGAGGAGAATCAGGACAAAACTAGTCTAGGATTTGAGTCCGATTCTCTTGGTTTTCTCCAACACTTTATCCAACTTGTTGCTGACCCCAAACCAAAACTATAGAGCCACGTTGCCACGCAGTTAATAATAGGCTACACCATGTAGTGCCATGTTTCATCAATGTTTGTTTAACCCTCTCTCTCTCTTTTTATCCTTTTTACCACTTCTCTCTTCATCATAAATTGGACTCTCCTTCATAGTAGTGAGTAACCAACCCACCCCTCTTGGATTTCATTACTTTGGGAACCTGCAGCAGCACCCAAAGAAAGGAAGATGAATGCATTGGCATCACAATGCAGCAGTGGGTGTGAGTCTGGTTGGACTCTATACCTGGACCACTCTTTCCAGCTGAAGAACCACAATACCTTCTCACATGCAAGTTCTCAGTTGATTGGTGAAGATTACAAAGACAAGAAAGCCAAAAAGGAGGAGGCTGACGAAGAGGATCTGTCCATGGTCTCTGATGCTTCTTCTGGGCCTCCACACTTGCCAGAAGCACAGGATGATGCCAGTTTTTACTCTGCATCTAATTCAGCAAAACTTGGCAAGAGAACTAGAAAGAGGCAGAAGGTTAAGCAATACCAACACCTACCTTCTTTTCTTGATGACACTGCTAGCTCTCTTGTCTTTGATTTCTCCATGGTGAGTCTTTAATTGCATTCATCTCATTTTTCTAGTACTAAAAATAATCATGTGTTGTAGTTGTAGTTGTAGTTGTATACTATATAGATGATATTTTCTTTGCTCTTGATAATTTTTCAGAACAATGTCACAGTGACCAACCACCAAACTTCCACAGAGAGCATGCTAAATTGCTCACAAGGTTTCTCTGCTACTTATTTTGAGGTACTTCACTGGCCTGATTCTTTCTTTCAAGGTTACATTTTATCCCAACTCATAAAATATTCGTGTTCTTATAGGAGAGATCCTCGTTGCAAGACCACTTCGGCTTTTTAGAACCATCCCTATCAGAAAATGGAGTTGAAAACAACAAGTAAGCAAATGCTTGTTCTGCACACTGGCCAATCTTTTTGACTGTATCCCCCAGAAGTATTTTAATTTATCATGTGGCCATTCCACTGCATTGTGTTCTTAACAGATGGTATGGAGGGAAAGAGATGGGAATGATATAAAGATCAGTTCTGTTTCTACTAATAGCTATCTCTGCTATTCAACAAAGATACTGAAGATCCATGAAGGGCATAGAATCATTGATGATGTAGAAGGAAGCTGACCACAAAAGGGATTCTGTTCCTTTGTTTTCCTTTATCCTATATTTTAGCTGTCAATGCAGTGATAAACAACCTGAAACGGAAATTTAGAAATAAACCTGTTTTTTTTTTTCATTTTCTTTGATAATTTAGTTTTCTTGTCAAAGAATAGTTCACACAAGACAGATAAGTTAGGCAGGTTCTGTGTAATGTAAGCATGCTCAATTTTTGTTTTTGATGAAGTCCCATGCTCCATTTATATAAGCAAAGCAGCACTAGCAACTTTTGTCAATCAAATAAATGAAACAAATATTCAATTCTTCAACAGCATATTCTCCAAAAACAAAATGAACAAACTTTTGTTTGTGTCGTCCGGGTATAAAATATTCAGTAATAATATTTTGAAAACCTGCTCCAATATACAATATACCAACTGTGATTGATAATATGAAGAAAGTGTATTTTTGTCATTTTAAACAGAGAAATAAGATTGTAGGCTGCTACAAGTTTACAAGTTGTCAATATATCACTTGTCTAAAATATTAATTCAAATTTTTTTACAACAAGGACTATAGTTGCAGATGCCTGGTTAGGTTTTTAAGTGGAGTGGAACTCGTGGCCATGTTCAAAATTCAGGGGTGCAGAGTCACCTGTTTTCAGTGCTTTGGAAATGCAAAATAAGTGCAATGAAGTCACGGGTTTGACAACATGGTCCTCAATCTTTGTGTGTAGTTTACATCAATGTTACGCACAGAATAGTCATCTTAAGTGAGTCCTAAGTAATACTGCTGGAGATGAATCTCAGAAAAATTTGTAATAAAAGATCATACATGCACATTTCAAAATGCTAAATTATGGATTTAGCAAACAAATTGCAGGTATTTTTCAGCTCTTTTAATTATAAAATCCATTTTGTTAGTGAAGGGAGACAAAATGTAGTGCTGCCCACTATTGAAAGGGCAAATTTTGATGGATCTTTACGTTATGTCTGTGAATATAAGTTGAAAGGAAAAGGGTTTAATCATAAGGACAAGACCTTGTTCATACACGTTTGCAAGAGTCTAGACAGGGCTCTACTTATTGTGGAAGTTCTAGTGTTTTCCTATGTATGGACTGAAAATTAAGGACAAATGCTTGATGTGTTTCCAAAAGATAAAAGATGATAAAGTGAGTTATGTAATGAGGAGAGTGTAGAAAGATGAAGGGGAAAATGGTGGTGTTTTGTGTTGGAATATTTCATATGCATCTCTTTAAATCTTTTTCCAAGCACAGGAGATCCTGCTTGAGATTTTCCTGACCCAGAGGAACATGCCCCATTTTGTGTAGTATGCAAACTTTATCTCATTTGGAAGGATCCCTCATTTTAAAATATCATGTTTTTGTATGTACCTTTGCTCCCTTCAACTCTGTCTGTTTGGAAACTGTCATAGGACTTAATCTCATGCACAATTATGTGTTCCTTTAAACTTTTCTTTATACCTTATTCATTCCCAGTCAGTTCTGTTGTGAATAAAAAAATCTAGGGAGGCTGAGAATTTGGATGTCAGAATAAAAAAATTGGTAAAAATAAAAGATGAAGCTAAGCTAAAGAAAAATAAGAATATTGATAAGTTCACAACAATGCACACACATTATAACTGGAAAGACAAATAACTTTTTGATGAAATGAAACAATTTTGAAATTGTATTAACCAGATATCATAATTGTAAAGTGATGTCTTTGGATCAGCATTTGTAAAAGTAATATTTTTCGAAATAGTCACTGTGTAGTTGCATTCCATGAAATGGGATAAGAGTCCAAAAGAGTATGGGGGAAAATTTTGTGCCTTTCCAACCACCGCCAAACCAAACCCTCCCTCTATCCCCTTTACACAGAGAAGAGATATAGGGATAGGAGGGGACTTTATAGCTTTCAAACACGTGGTTCATGCTTCATCTTCTATTTCCTTCACCATGTTCCCATTTCTCAGGACAATACAATGCATGCCAAATCATGAATAAGAGTGAGTGAGTAAGGTGGTAAAAACAAAAAATCTACAAAATCATGACTCTAATAGTCTTATTACGTTGTGGGTTTCTAAATTCCCTACGAAGAATTTTGTTGAAAGCAATGTTCTTACGATTATCCGAGACTGAATGTTCTCAATCAAATTTTTCCAGGTTTTATTTTAATTTTGACCGTTATTTTAAGATGTCCGAGAAAGTACTTACAAAATCACTCCAAAAAAATCAAGTCAGCTAAGGTCAATTTTAGTAATTCAGTTAATCAAAATTCAGAATAACATTATATTTCACCATGAGGATCTTCTCTTATTTATACTATTATGGTGGGTCTGTTCTATGGCTAAACTGGGTTCAATAGATGTTAATCCTGTTTTGCTATCTCTTAATTGGAATTAACGTCTTTATTTCGCAATATGACTGGATACTGATTTTTACCAAAAGACCGTTAGATCGTCTAGGTGGCCAGCCATCCGGACTTCCGGTTTCGTGGTATAACAAGCAAGACTATTTCGAATCTCGTAACAAAATTTTACAGTTCAACATAGGAGTTCACATCACGATGCAGCAATGTGGGGGTGATCTTGTATTTGTTTACTTGATGATATAAAAATTGATTCCTGATAAAGGAAATTCAAGTTTGGAAGCACAGTTCCTCCCAGAAGCTACGTAATGGCAATCACAACAAGGCACGAAGAAAATCTGGGAGTGCAGAGATGTTACCAAAGAGGCAAAAACAAAGCTTAGGTGGTGTTAGCACATGTGCAAAACTTGATTTTGAACTGTGAAAAACACCACTAGCTATAGTGTGATGAAACAGTAGGTAGGTGTTGTTTGGGAAGTAACTATTGTGAGGCTGGGTTGGCCCACTTGGGAAAATAAAACAAACAACCTCATCCCATCTAATGTTACCTTACCAAACTCAATCATCCATTTTCTTGTTCAATGTCCCTTATGCCTTCAAAACCTTCCAAGCCTCATGGAGACACACTGCACATAAAGATATTCAACTAAGAGGTGCCTTGCACACATCATCAACAACAATCACCATCACTTTCACTTTGTAGTATCATAAACCGAATCCGATTGTGGATATAAACGGTCATCTATCGATTCTTGTATTTAAAGACATTCGAGATCCTAAATTTTGGAATTTCGAATATTTAGTCTTGAATATATCAATAACAAAATCAAATACAGATAAGTTACGGCGAAGATTTTAATATAAATAAGATGATACCAAGAGAGAAAAATAAATAACATACTAACTAAGAACACACTTATTATTATTTCGAATATTTTAGATTTGAGATTACTTGTGCTCTTCTCTAGAACAACCTTCCCATCCTTACTCTTTCTAGGTAATCACATTACAACTCACTTATGAGGGACCATTGCAAATTCCAGATTCATCCACTGTTCACTGTTCGCCTCCTGCTATAACCAAAACCATAATTTCACTTCAACTCATTCACACGTCAATGCAAGTGAAGACAAAACGTATCTGCAGTCACATAACTTTTGCTTCTACTATTGTAAAATTTGAACAGTTATTTATATTTTGATAATTTATAAGAAGGTATTGGACCCCAGAAACCTATTTGCTACTAAAAGAGAAAAAAAAATGGTAAATCTTAATAGGTATTTAAAAACGCTTCCATTTTTTTTTTCTTTTTATCTCTCTTTTTTCAACCATACACCTAAAAATATGAGGATACATTAACCTTTTTCTTTGACTCTAGAAAAATTATGGTCGTGTTTAACTCTGGTTTAGTCAAGTCTCTAAGATTATTAAATTATTGAATCTTAAATGAATACCTTATCAATTCAACTACCATTCCAATTTTAAAATTATCGATACTATAAAGAACTTTACTTATATTTACATGTAAGTTTAATGTTCCACAATACTCTTCTGGAGTAAAAGTTTTTTTCTGTTTCGTTGAAGTTCAAGACTTTATTATATTTTTTTGTTTATATTAAAAATATTTTTATTTTTGTAATATAACTTCCATTATTGTTTCCCTGGTAGATATAACATATATGAAAGTGAAATAAAAAAAACAAGAATATACATGAAAAATAGAACAAGACTTCCTTAAAATATCAATTAATAAATAATATAAAAAAAGAAAGAAAAAAATAATTAGTAGCATGTATCTAGTGCTCCCTTGTAGTGCCTGAGTGAAACATATGGGTAGGGTAATGGGAAATTGCTTCTTCTCCTTGTCTTCTATTCACTGCTAACAAATTAATGTAAGATATTATGCCACCAATAATATGATTTGCCTCTTTCAAAATGAACAAAATTTTGATCTAGTCCTACTCCAATCACACATAGCTCCACCTCATTTTGCATTGGAATTTGTCAAGAATTTGAATGTGCAAAATATAATTTTCTTTGTTATAAATTATCTTCATAGATTTGTTTATTTGTGCAACTATCATTTTTCTTCTTCTTATAATATATTTATAAAGTTATTTGTTTATTCTTGAAAAGTTTAACCACTCCATTGGTCATTTAAATATACTCGGATTACGATTAATGAAATACTTCTTATGACAGCAAATATCTATAAATTCTTTAAGGGATTTAAAGCAACTATTCAAGAAAAAACAGAAAAATGGATATGAAAAATTCAGTCATAAGGTAAAATAGAAATTGATACAAGGGGCAATAGGAAAGAGAAAATCACACTACCTAGAAAATAATTCAAATGTTCATTTATAACTTCCAAAACTCCCCAAAATAAGAATCTTAATAAAATCAAATCAAATTCTCGATAGACTCAAACTCATATTCATATATTTTGGTATACTTTGAGTGTGAATTTTACCAAAAATAATACTTCTTTTTCCAAAGAATTAGTTAATAACATTTAATTATCACATTCTAAGAGATGCTAGAAACTTTGAGAAAGAATATTTGTTTTGGAATGTAAAATATTTTGAAAATATTCTTTTGCATTATTATTAGAATATTCTAAAAATTTCTTTAGATGAATATAACAAAAAAAAGTAACTTTTTTGGAAAGAAAAATTCTATTCTAAACTATTTTTTTCTATTTCTCTTTAACTCTCTTTATCACCCAAGATCCAGTAGAACTTATACATTTGAAGGAGAAAAGTTATTTTTCACAAATTGAAGATATAAAATAGACTAGGGATAGATATTAAAATGGAAGATAAAGAATGTAAAAAATAATAAATGTAAGAAAAAGAATCTTGATACTTTGGAAATTTTGCTGCTAATAACAAAACTGTTATTGTAAAGCTGTCCACTGAATAATTTACAAGATGACTAACACCATTGAAGCTGAAACATCGTATGAGTACATGCAATGATCTGGCTATTAAAACTTATTGCATATGAATGAAAAGTGATTTGGAAATTACATTTCTTTATGAAAGACTATTAGAGGCCTGGTTAGTTATTCTAGCAAGCGTTTGTGCTTACACCAGGCAATGGCAACTACATACAAGAATATGGTCCCTGCAGTGCTACCACCAACAGTCCAGAGGAATTCTGGCATTCCAGCTTTGTCGGGATCAAAAAGCTCAATGTGAATATTCATGCCGAAAACTCCGGCCACAACAACAAAGGCACTCACTACTAGGGTTGCTGTCGTTAACATGACTCCCATTTGGAGAAGATGATTCTGTTTGTCATCAAGCATGATGTTGATGTAATCCTCCGTATCATCGACATATTCTCTCAGCTTCATCAAGACAAAGAAAGAGACAGTAACAGATAAGTCAACTTTCACTTCTTTTTTCAGGTAAAAGATAAATTATAATAGCATGGCAAATTGTATCAGAAATGTTCAAAGATCATAACCTAAAGTTACCAACTACAGTTACCAACTAAGTGATTTGACAATCTCCCTTACATACAATTCATCGATCTTACAAACCTTATTGGCCTAGTCCCCAACATTTCAAAAAATAGGACAGTTTGTTAAGAAGGTTTGAAATAAGATGCATCTTTAATCCAGTATGTAACAGCATGTTAGCCCCTAAAACATACGGGCCCGTCAAGGTGCTTCCTTAAAGCTGGAACTTGTTAAATACAGCCTTGAAAGACTAGTTTGTCAGTGAAATTGGTCCCCAACTCCCCATGTTAACTTTAGTTCCAAAAGTCTTCACTATCAAGGTTGGACAGGAAGCAAATGTTGATTTTGGGTGATGTGTTTGTTGCCAGTTTCAAGCAACGTTGTCACTGATTGCTATCAGGGAGCAGTGTTGATGAGTTTGGCCATTGGTGGATTCAATTGTGGTTTGGTAGCAAATGCCAATTCTGTTTCAGGTGTGATACCAGAGAGGCATGGCAGTTAATAATGGGTTTAGTTTGCCTGCAAAAAAGGGTATAGTGACTGGTTTTTGGGGAGGTTTGACATGAGTCCAAGCACAATAGTGTCTGTTTTGGGTCTAATGGTTTGATTTAAGAGTAAGTTGAAGTTGCTTATAGAAAGCACGGGGATAGGAGGAGGTCATAGGTTAATGAGTTTCTCGATAGGTTTTTAGTGTGATCAGTTTCCTGTGTTTGATATGTGCCAATTTACTTCTGAATCTTTGTAGTGCCTGATGTTGGAGGCTATTAGATATAGTAAATTTCAGGTTGTTTGATGTTATTGATGGTGAAGAGTAAAGAAAGTTGATAATTAAAAGATAAGACTGAGTTGGCTTGGAGAGATCAAGATGAAAATTTCCCGGCTCCACAACCAACAAAAGTCTCTTTTACCTTCAATAATAGAAGATTCAATCAACCAAAAATTTTATCTCAACCATTTTAACTAACCATTGTGTCTTTCCTCTCTGCTCTGCTCTCATTTTAGTCCTCATTTATGTCCTAGTCGGTATTAAATTAAGGATTACTAATTTGACATACAAAAAATGTTGTCATGAAAGATCCGTAGATGACAATTAACATGTATGTGAGATTTCTGTAAATGTTAACTCAAGTCATGGAGACCAACTGAACCGTGTTTTTGAAGGACAAAATTGATGATTGACACTAAATTACTTGTTTCCTATGAAACTCTTCCACCACACTTCAAATAAGGTGTCACTTTAATCAGAAAAGTAACTGGTACATTTGTGGTGGAACTCGTTGGTGTTTGTAGGCAGTTAGAGGGGAATGGAAAAGTAATAAAATAAGGGCTATAAACGGATGGAGACATATAAGATGAAGGGACGTGTATACCGTCGAGAGCTTGTTCAAGGTGCCATCAATCTGCACAAAATAAGCTTCCAAAAGCATTTCAAGTTCCTCCACATCAAGTTGCTTGGTGACGGCACTGTAGGTGCTGCCGCGGGTTCCATGGCTGTCCCTGCCAAGAACATTGTAAGCATTTCGAGGATCCTCAGCATCAAAGGATATTTCAGGTGCGGTCCTAAAAACGGTAGCAAAATTCACAGTCAGAGAAATAAAAGAGAGTTAAAAGAGGTAAAAAAACAAAAAAATATGAATACCTGTCGCCTATATCCTCCTCGTCTTGGTCATTCATGGAGGATCCAGAAGAGCTTTGTTCCAACTGCTGTTCTGCTAACTTTTCTGTCAGATACATCTCAGCCATGTCTTCATCGTCGTCCAACAAGTGCTCCAATTCATCCCTTACCTGAACATTAATAAAACAATCAAACCACAGTAACACCATGTCATGCATCAATCACATCAACCAACCTTCTGAACACGTCCAGTGATGGCAACTAATCGACTCTTGATTTGACGAACGCGTTCCAAATTGAGAGTACTGATCTTGGACGTGAGTTTGTCCAAGGCGGGATGAGCCTCCTGTTCCAAGGTTTTTGCCTGTGAATTGGCAGAGAGAGAGAGAGAAATTTAGGGCAAAGGCAGAGGAAAATTGTTGGCAATGAATGAAAAGAAGAGAAAAGAACCCACCTCGTTCTCCAATACGCTACAGGCGGCTTCTAAGCAGGCCTCAAGGGCTACAAACTCAAAGGGGAGAATCTTGATGGCATCGGGGTCGTGGTCGCGGTCGGGATCAGAATCGGGGTGGTGGTGGGCGTGGTGTTTGGAAGAAGAGGAAGCCTGGTGGTGACGGAGGATCCTGGCTTGGAGCTCTTGGACGAAGGGGGTGACTGAAGGGTCACGTGAATTGAGGAGTAAGACCTGTTGGGCAGTGATGATGGCCTTGATGTGCTCCAAGTTGATGACGATGGCTCTTTCACGGCCGAGAAGGGTGGAAGGATAGGAGAGGAGTGGGTCCAATATGCGGAGGTCACGGGCGGGGAGGCCGGTGCGCCTCATGATGGCGTGCTTCCCGGCCTCCACCACCTCCGTCTCCCCTTTCATGTCGAGCAGCAGCCATTGTCGGACTCCGGTTCCCTTCTTCCGAATCCCCGTCGCCGTCTGTCTCTCCTCTCCGCCTCTCATCTCATCCTCCTTCTCAGTCTCTCCTTCAGCATATTCAACCTCTTAAATTTACTTTCCAAATTTCTTAGCTTTTACCTTTAACCTTTTTCTTTAACCAACTTATCTTTCCCTCTATTCTGTTCTGTTGATTTTTCTATTTCATGTCTTATCATATACTGTTACTATCAATTCCTTTTTATCAAAAACTATCATTTATTTATAAAACTTTACCCTATCAAAATAATAAAATTAAACTCTTTATTTTTTTATCTAATTCATAATTCATAATATATAATGTATTTTTCAAATTTAATTTTCTTTCAAAAGTTTAAGACCAACTTATACCTGATTTGCTATTGTGATTTATATAAATCATTCAATGATTTTAAATGTATATATTTATATATGTAAAATAAAAAATTAACATCTTAAATAAATATACCATTAAATATTAAATTTCATCCTGTGTTGTCTGTGTTGTCCGAATTATATCTGTAAAATGATCAATATTATCTTAATAGGATATTAATAGATGTGAGATAATAGAAAAAAAAATAATTGTTATTATTTAATTTATTTGATATTATTATAAAAATAAAATATATAATTGTTATTATTTAGTTTGTCACGATATTTTTCTCAAGATAAAAGATATGATTATTATTATTATTTTAAAAATAAAATATATAATTATTATTATTTAATTTATTATAATATTATTTCGAAGATAAAAAATATTATTGTTATTATCTGACGTGATATTGTTTAAGAAAAATTAAAAATTGTAAATAGAGAATGACCAAAAAGCAAAGGCATGTATTATATGTAACAGACTTGGTATGAGGACTCTGTTAAAATAGAATTGATAGGATTCTTGTATGCAAGCTAAATATCTGGAGGGATTGCAAATAATATGGTCTTGATAGAATGGTGTCTGACCATTGCTCTTTTGATTCGTAAGAATAATTTAGTTGATTGGGGACGTAGACTTTTAGAACCCTGGATATTTGGGAAGACAATAATGAATTTTCAAATTTTATTAAGGAAAAATGGGCTACATATACCTAGAATGGGAATCCAATTTGGGAACTAAAAGAGAAATTAATATGCATGAAAATAAACCTGAAAGAATGGGACAAAAACATCTTTGGTGATATTAATAAAATAAAGGAAAGAGTAATCACTTCCATAAGAGAACTAGATCCAAAAGATGAGGATGATTATCTTGATCAGAACAACAAGGAAATCAGGGCTAATCTGTTTACAAAACTTAATAAATTAAATTTCCAACAAAAGGCACTTCCAAAGCAAAAGGCAAGGATTAATTGGATTGCAGAAGGAGATTTAATACAACATTTTTTCACAGATATGTCAAATGGAGAAGAGCACAAAACTCTTTTAAAGGTATCTATATAGAAAACTAATGGTGTGAGGAACCAAGGAAAGTGAAACAGGAAATCCATGATAGGTTTAAAATTAAGTTCTCCAACCAAGAAGATATCAATGTTAGATTGGGCAACGTTGAATTCCCTTCCATTAGCATGTAGGACAACTATTTTCTAAGAGGATATAAAATTAGTTGTGTGGTTTTGTCCGGGTCACAGAACCCAGGACTGAAGATAGTATTGACAACAAACTCGTACTAATAGTATCTAATAATACAATTGAAAAATGTTTTATATATTAAATATTTCATTTCTTGGATTTATTAACTTTATCATGTCTTATCCAAATTAATCATATTCAGTATATGGAAATGGTTGCCACTGCAAAAGATAAATTTCTTAATAACATGATACAATTATTTTCAGTTCAAAACCCCACCCCCGGCCGATTCTGAAAAATCGATTTCACAGTATAAATTCAAATTAAAGAGAACTTTAACACACGAAAACAGTAATGCAAATAAATTATTTGTAAAACATATCATTTGGCCGAAATTACATTTTTGTTTTGAAAATAAACTGCAAATAATCACCCTGTGTGCACTTTCTTTGCAGTGTCCATGACCCTAAATCTAAAATTAGTTCTTCATAAAATTTAATATAAATCTATATTCTAAAAGTCATATACAACCAACCATGTAGGACACGGGATTGGTTAAAATCATGGCTACCTGAAACAAAAGTGACGTAGTTTCTATCTGAAACAAAAAGTTTTTAAAGGAAAACATTTCGCAACGAAAAGATAATCGATCAAATAAATTCCCCCTTCACAACAATCCAACTTAAAAAAAAAATTATCGGCAAAAATGCATTAACCCTAATGAATAGGACTCAACATATCCCTAACCAAGAGGATAAATTACAAATTAAACTAGCGAGCGGAAAGAATTGGGCCAAAATCAAGCATCAGCAATGGTCACCTCTACCTCTACACCAGGTTCAATTGTGATTGAGGTAATCTGCTTCACCACATCAGGGGAACTGTAGAGGTCAATGACTCTCTTGTGCACACGCAGCTCAAATCTGTCCCATGTGTTGGTGCCTGAAACCAAAAGCAGGTCATAAACAAAAGGCTGATTTTCATTCATTTCAAATGGAAAAATATTCACAACACACCAAGACCAAAATATTGCTTGCTCCTGCATTCTCATCTAACTTATAGGCATTTCTAAAATCATCAACACAGTCAAGTCTCTTGAAGTCTGGTCGGCCTATTAAGCTAACATTTTCAAAACTTTCTCGTGATTCATAGGCTGTTAATCAACCTTCCAAACATGAACACCACGCTCTTTTAACCAAAAGTCAAAATATTTGGATTGATTTTTCATTTAATTGTCTTGATAAAAACAAAAACTAAAATAAATGGTAATGACTGTAAAACAGATGAACACCACGCTATTTTCACCAAAAGTCAACCTGGGATTGATTTTTCATTTAACTGCCTATATCCTATGTTTAAACCTTACTAACATTATTTTTCTCTCTCAGGAATATATAGAATTATCTTCTACGCCTCAGTTCTGAACAAGCTAAGGTTAAGCATACCACAATTTAAGATATCTGTCAACTGTTAGGGTTTATTCTATAAGAGTGAAGCTATCAAAAGTTTGGTGCAAAAGTAGGACGATAGCGAGTTGCAATTCACATAAACAGCAGGAAATACACACAAATGGCGAGAAAATAAAAATTATACAGCAACATCTGTGATTGGATTGTAGCAAAAAAGCACCTAAAGATTGAAGAAAAGTACCTTCACCGCAGGGGGATTTCCTGGTGGTGATGAGAAGAACCTTGGTTGGCATCCTAACAGGTCCCTTCACCCTGAGGCGCTTGTCCCTGGCACCACGAACCAGGTCGGCACAAACTATGACGATTAAGAAAAGAAAAGAATCAGAATGTGAAATAGAAAATGGCGAAAAAGAATTGAAGAGTAGAGAAACATATACCTTTTTCGAGATTCTTAACGTTCTTAGAGGAAAGAGTGATTCTGATCTTGTGGATCTGCTCCTCACTCTCCTCCAAACCGGGTTTCGTTGGCTTCATTGCAGCGTACGCCATTGTGTTCGTATGATTCCTTCTGCGCACAGAATGAACAATGCAAAGTGAACGAAAAGGAAGAGAAGAAGATATGAGAAAACATTGGGAAGGAATCAGAGGTACCTTTCACAGTGCCAAACAACGTGCGCCTCTTCAGAATTCAATTTCAGGTTTTCTTAGGGTTTTTCATGCCTTCAACAAATGGGCCGGATCATTCACTGGCCCGCTTCTAAAATCACCCTTACTTCTTCAAAACCAAACAAATCGGGCTTTTGCTTCATGCACCCCATCAGGATATCTTAATAGAAATTTGGAGTGAAATGGCGAAATTAACCTTTTCAGAATGCAAAATCCATAAATAACCTTTTAGAGTAGACAATCCAGAAGGTGTTTTAGGTAATTACGTTACAATTCTGAAGTTAAGTGATAGGTTTTAGAACAATTGATCCAAAAGTATGATTGTGTTTTAACATTTTATTGTGGAATATGATTTTTTAAATATATTGATATGTATTAATGGATTTGTAAAATAGAATAGGAAAAACAATACAAAATTCTAGAAAAAGAATTTCGAAATAGACAAAAAAAAGCATTTCATAATAATAGGAAATCTCAAAAATAGTAGGGAAGCTGCAAAATACAGTGAAACACGAGAAGATCGCTGCACATCTTTTATAATCTATCTATTAATAAAAACACTGCATTTTTTTTCAAAACAATTTTAAGTTTAAACATATGCTTGCATAATATAGTAAATATGATAATTAAAATTATTAACTTGAGTATATATTTAGATTAAATCGTTAATTTTTAAATAGACTTTGATTTTGTATATTATATATGTAATTTAAATTGAATTAAATTAAATTATATATACAAACTAGCAATCCGTTTATTTATATTGTGGTTAAATAAATTTCATTCTTGTCCAAAGCCAAGAACAGTGACCTAAAAAAAAGTCGTTGAGGTGCTTATAAATGTGATTAAACATTTTCAGCTGATAATGAATAAATATTCATGAAGTTGAAAAGTAATTTTACTTGTAACATAATAAACTACTTTTGATTTTATATGTTTTATGTTGGACATGTGTTTTGGAATTTTCTTAGAACACAGATTTCCAACATAAAATATGAATTTGGTTGCAGTGCACGATATGAACTCTGTTTTACAAACTAAAATATTCTATGCGTGCATTCAATCAAAACCAAACTCCATCAATCCAAGAACAAAAAATACTCAATCATTTTTCTTATCAGTTTCATTTTGTTCTGCCTCCTTCAGGAAATATACATGTATATAATCTTGCAGAATAAAAGCACTGCTATCAAATTTGTTTCTTTTGTAATTTTATTTTATAGTGAGTGGTGTGAAATCTAAAAGAATTCGAGAGAATTCACTAATAACAGTGAAGAAAATTGAAGAAATGAATTGAACAACGAAATTTGATTTGAATGTAGCTGCAGTCCTCAACAAATTAACATAACTTCTTGGAAAGAACGTTATGTTTGACGAAGTCTAAGTCTCCCTTTGTTTTTTTTGTTTAAAATAAAAGAATCCGAAGAGAAAAAAGATGTGGATGAATGTTGAAAATGTAGACTATAAAATTATTTATTTGCAGGAATGTTAAAAATTATTAGTAAAAAAGTTTTGTAGCAAAGAATGATGTTTTCTTACTATAATATACAATTAAGTTAGAAATTGTAATTTTTGTGTCATTTATGTCAATATTTATCCGTTTACTAGTCGTATTAAGTTATAATAATTTTAATTCATAATTATCATGATTTCCACTTCATTATTTATAAATATCATGATTAAGAATGATTTGACCATAAAATTCGACTAATGATCATAAAATCCTTAGTTTCAGTATAAGTAGGTTGATTAGGTTTAAAAGTTTCTCCAAACTCAAATCCTTACGATCTCTAACAAATAAAAAAAATCGAAAATGATTTGAGCATAAACACTAGACTCGACCCATAAGCATAAAAAAAAGAAAGAAAGAAGAGTAAAAAAATGAATGCACGAAGAGAGAGAATTGAGGAGAATGTTAAGGTATTGTTGTTTGATTAAAATGTATGAGATACAATGAATGATGAGAGAAGGAAAGAAGGTTTTTGTTAATGAACATCAGCAGCCTTCAATGTCTTCTCTATGAGCTTACGAGCTTTTCTGCTGCGAATCTCAACCTTCACGCTCGCGCTCTTGTCCATCTTCACATAAGGCTTTTTCCCCTTCTTCAGCTTCAGAGACCGAACCTTTGACTTTATCGACTCCACCAGATTCATCCCTCTCTCTCTATCTTCTCTCTTTCACAACCCTCATTCTACACTTTCTGCTGCAACCCACAACCATTCATATATCTATATATATACACACACCTTTCACCATCATAATTGAAAATCAAAATGAAAGGTATTTGGAGTGCTAAAGTCAATGAACATTATCCTGAGAATACAGAATTCATATTTGAAAAGAGGAGTAAATGGACCGGCGTGTGGAGGGAAGTGCACGTGTCACTGTCGCCCTTCAACTTCAACACATGCTTTGTGTGGCACGCTTTTCTGCGTACATTATTTACAAATAAATGTTGACCACCTCCATCGCTGCCTCATGTCTCTCCCAACTACTTCTTTGTCTACCTTCAACTCTTCATACCCACACACATAAAAAAAAATAAAAAAATGCAAGGCTGAGTTCTTAAATGAAACAAGATTTCGTGGAAAACACAAGGTAAACTAACTTGTCAATTATCATGTACGAGATGATTATTATAATTACTAATTATCGTCAACTAATTGATTTTTTTTAAAAGAAACTGTAAATTAGATAGTAACTTTCTAAAATTATTTTATGATTTTATGTTGTGATAAATTGACTATAAATTGATCTTTATAAATAATTCATTCTAAATTTTAGAGATTTGAAGTGGTTAGTGGTTCATCCAATTATTTACCTTAATGATTGGTGTTGAAGAGATTACCATTACAGAATCTGTGTAATGGGTAGTTAAGTAATCAAAGGAGTTACAAGGAAGAAGAATAGGCGAGAAGGGGTAGGTCGAAGAAAGCTATAAGAGGAAGGGAGACTCACTAAGAAAAAAAGGAGAAAAACATAAAAAATTAGAGTGTTGAACAATCTTGATGTTCTAGGTCAGGGGTTATTTGTCTTGGCTTATTTGTCTTGATGTTCTTGTGCCACTATAAAACATCGATAAGAATGAGTGATTTGAGGGTAGAAGATAATGGAATGGTGTTTGATGCGACACATGATGGAAATTATGAGGAAACGAAACAAGGAACAGGCGGAGAAATTTAGAAGGGTCCAGGAGGAGATGAGAAGGGAAAGCATCCAAGCAAGGGAAAATTTGGAAGAATCACTGAGATTTTAGGATCGTTTACAAAGAAGGGTGGCAGTCTCAAGATGGGATGTAACTTGGAGTCGGAGTTAGAAGTAAGCATAATTAGATGTCTTAAAGAGCACGTGGATGCATTTACTTGGTTGGTCGCCGACGTGCCTGGAATCAACTCTGATGTAATATGTCATAAATTGTCCATCAATAGCAACGAGGCCAGTAGTACAACAAAGGAGAAAGTAGGTTGGAGAAAGGAATGAGGTGGTAAGACAAGAAGTGGAAAAAATAAGGAAGGTGGGGCACATAAGGGAAATTCAATACCCTTCATGGTTGTCCAACATAGTTCTGATAAAAAAAGCCAACGGGAAGTGGAGGATATGCTCAAACTTTATTGACCTAAACAAAGCTTGTTCAAAAGATGAGTATCCTTTGTCGAATATCGACTTGTTGGTAGATGGAGTTTCGGGGTGTGCATTCTTAAGTTTTATGGACGCCTATTCGGGATACAATAAGATAAAAATGCATCCAAATGATGAAGAAAAAGAAACGTTCAGAGGAGATTTGTTAAATTTTTGCTACACAGTAATGTCATTTAGTCTGAAAAATGCAGGTGCCACGTAGTGGCGTTTGATGGATCGGATTCTGAGTGGAATGATTGGGAGAAATATGGAAGCTTATGTGGATGATATGGTGGTAAAGTCGAAGGAAAAAATCTCACATGTAGAAGATTTGAGAGAGTTGTTTCAAGCCCTGGATAAGTATAAGCTAAAACTTAATCCATAAAAGTGTGTTTTCGGAGTAAGAGCAGGCAAGTTTCTAGGTTTTATGCTCACTCAAAGGGGTATAGAAATGAATCCAGAAAAGTGCACATCCATTATAAATATACGAAGTCCGACAACCATAAAAGAGGTACAACAATTAACAGGAAGGTTGGATTCTTTGTCTAGGTTTATCCCGAAAGCTGGAGACAGGGCCTAACCTTACTCTCAATGTTTGAAAAGCAATAGTCGTTTCCAATGAACAGAAGAATGTGAACAACCTTTTACAAGGCCGAAGGAAATGTTGGTCGCACTACCAATCCTTATAAAACCAAAGAAAGGCTTTGCAGTATTCTTGTATTCATGTGTGACAGACTGGGCAATCAGCACGACACTAACTCATAAGGAAGGGTTGGATCAAAGGCTGATATACTTTGTGAGCAAAACATTACATGGAATAGAATTAAGATATCAAAAGTTGGAGAAAGCGGCATTAGCAATTGTTATCACCACAAGGATATTGAGAAACTATTTTCAAAATTTCCAAATCATTGTTACAACTGATTTTCCTGTTAAACAATTTTGCAATACATTGATTTGGCGGGGCGAATGATAAAGTGAGTGTGGGGTTGGATTCAGTTCATGGTTCTTCAAACCCTAAACCCATCTCTGAATATTCGAGGTGTTTATCCAATGTTTCCCCTGTGTTAAAAAATGAAACATTGATGATGGGAAGTATTCTTGTATTTATGTGTGATAAACCAAGCAATCAGCACGACGCTAACTCAGAAGAAGGGGTTGGAGCAAAGGCCGATATACGTTGTGAGAAAGACACTGCATGGAGCATAATTAAGATATCAGAAGTTGGAGAAAGCGACATTAGCAATTGTTATCATTGCAGGGAGATTGAGGTACTATTTTCAAAATTTCCAAATCACTGTTACAACTGATTTTCCTTTTAAACAAGTTTTGCAAAATATTGATTTGGCAGGGCAGATGATGAAGTGGGTGTGGGGTTGGATTCAACTCATGGTTCTTCAAACCCTAAACCCATCTCTGAATAGTCAGGGTGTTTATCCAATGTTTCCCCTGTGTTAAAAAAATGAAACATTGATGTTGGGCAGTATTCTT
Source organism: Phaseolus vulgaris (assembly GCF_000499845.2). Taxonomy (NCBI): domain Eukaryota; kingdom Viridiplantae; phylum Streptophyta; class Magnoliopsida; order Fabales; family Fabaceae; genus Phaseolus; species Phaseolus vulgaris. The sequence continues at coordinate 4,704,461 of NC_023758.2, read as the reverse complement.
GTATTTATGTGTGACAGACCGGACAATCAGAACGATGCTAACTCAGAAAGAGGGGTTGGAGAAAAGATCGTTATATTTTGTGAGCAAAACATTGCATCAAACAGAATTAAGACATTAGAAGTTGAAAAAAGCGGTATTAGCAATTGTTATCACTGCAAGGAGATTGAAGTACTATTTTCAAAATTTCCAAATCATTATTACAACTGATTTGTCTGTTAAACAAGTTTTGCCAAAGATTGATTTGGAGGGGCGGATGATGAAGTGGGTGTGGGGTTGGATTCAACTTATGGTTCTTCAAACCCTAAACCCATCTTTGAATAGTCGGGGTGTTTATCCAATGTTTCCCCTGTGTTAAAAAAATGAAACATAGATGTCGTGCAATATTCTTGTATTTATGTGTGATAGACCGAGCAATAGGCAAGCCGCTAACTCAGAAGGAGGGGCTGGAGCAAAGGCCGATATACTTTGTGAGCAAGACATTGCATGGAGCAGAAATAAGATATCAGAAGTTGGAGAAAGCGGCATTAAAAAATGTTATCATTGCAAGAAAAAAGAGGTACCATTTTCAAATTTTCCAAATCATTGTTACAATTGATTTGCTTGTTAAATAAGTTTTGCAAAAGAGGATTTGGCTGGGTGGATGATGAAGTGGGTGTGGGGTTGAATTCAGCTCATGGTTCTTCAAACCCTAAACTCATCTCTTAATAGTTGGTGAGTTTATCTAATGTTTACCCTGTGTTAAAAAAATGAAACAATGATGTTGGGCAGTATTCTTGTATTTATGTGTGATAAACTAGGCAATCAGCACGACGCTAACTCAGAAGGAAGGGTTGAAGCAAAAGTCGATATACTTTGTGAGAAAGACACTGCATGGAGCAGAATTAAGATATCAGAAGTTGGAGAAAACGATATAAGCAATTGTTATCACTCTAAATTCATTGATTTTGATTTTGATGATGATGGTTGCGGAAGCTTAGTTGAGGAGAGTGGAACAAGGCCTTCCTAGGAAGTATGGGTGCCTTGAAGGTGCATGAGGAGTAGTGAGGGTTGGAGTGGTTCGGTCATCTCCATTTGAAGGTGAAGGTTGAAGACTAAAAACCTAATTCTAGAGAGAATTTGGCAAGGGAGTAATTTGAATGGCACTTGGGTAGCATTTCATTACTCAAAATAGTCTTGAAAATACAAGGTGTTGGCTCCTCCTTTTATAGGCTAAGGAGGACCATAATGCAACCCTAATGCTAAGCAAAATGAAATGCAAATTACATCACATGGCACATGGTCGCCCTAGTGGGGAATCCTTCTAGAACGTGACCAAATCTTTAGCAAATCTAGGTCAAGTCTCATGGAATCAAGTTTATGCTATTTACACTACACTAATACTAAGCTACCCTTAACGGGCCTTCATGTAACATATACAAGTTGTTTTCTCTCCCATCCGTAGCTTGGCCCAAGTCTTCATGGATACGCTTGGCCATGGACCTAGTAATAGGTCCTAGATGCTCTCCCCTTCCTTCTAGACGCTCTCCCTCTAGACGCTCTCCACCTTGCGCTAGACGCTCTTCACTTGGCTCTAGACGCTCTTGATTTGACTCTTGTCTTTTATGGGGTGTTGAGCTTGGCCCTCTTCCATCAGAACCCCTCAAGGAGATCGGAATTAGGGAGGTCACTGATAACTTTAAGAAAGTTTCCTTTATAACTTTTATAGGAAGACTGAAATAGAGACAAAAAACCTCAGCCAGAAGCACCGTTTAAAGCAACCCAAGAGGTCCTTTTGGAGGGTTGAAACTCAAAAAAATAGAAAAACATGTTGGGTGTAGGATCGATAACGAAATGGGTGCAGAGAATTTGGAAAGTGCGGACGAAAGCCCAACTATTAGGATGAAGTTGAGCGGGAGCGACATCCATCATGGTTAGGATGCCCCGTTCAAACAATGATAAAGGAAGACGAACGCCTAATTTAGTAAAGGGCGTTTCGTAAAAGAAGCAAAACGGTTTTTCATTTCGACAATCTTTACAGACAGGTTCTTCAGAAGAAAAGGGAACGACAGTGATTTGTGTTTCAAGACCAGAACGACTCAAGGCTTGAGCATGACGAAAATATTTAACTCGATCAGGGGTAGTGAAAATGAAAAACTCATGGAGAATATCATGTTGTGATAACTCATGTTGAGAATGAAAGAAGAACAGGAAGAAGGGAGCAACCACAGACTCAGAACAAAGCGAAGACAACACGAAAAAGCATATGTAAAAAGAGAAAGGTTAGAAGGATGGACTGGGAAAAGGTGCGTACCTGCGAACATGAATGCGAGTTGGGGGAAATGGGAAAAGCAAGGAAGAAGAGGAGCAATTGAAGTGTTAGGGATGGGAGACGCATGAAGGTGAAAAAGCGAGAAATTGATTAGGTGGAAGAGAGGAAGAGTGTGGGGCACGTTGTTTGAAAATAGGCAAATCAAGGTTGGCCACGTGTAGGAAAGAGGACGTGTTTTCATTTAATGCATATGGGACGGGCAATAATCAGGTGTGTTAATCGAGGAAGGATTATCGAGGTGTTCGTCTAGAGGCATCAATAACATCAAACACAATGTTGCTTTTTGCGAGATGGGGAAACTCTAATAGCCTCTTTGGCTTACGCCAGAGGTTGAGGGACTGTGTGGTCATGGACCGACCCTGAAGACTGTTGTGTGGTCATGGGTCGACCCTAAAGCCTCTTTGGCTTACGCCAGATGCTGAGGGGTTGTGTGGTCAAGGACCAATCCAGTTATTTACCTTAATGATTGGTGCTAAAGAGATTACCGTTACAAAATATGTCTAATGGGTAGTTAAGTAATAAAAGGAGTTACAAGAAAGAAGAAGAGGCGAGAAAGGGAGCAGGTCGAAGAAAGTTATAAGAGGAAAGGGAGACCGACTAAGAAAAGGGAGAGAAAAACATAAAAAATTAGAGTCTTGAACAATCTTGATGTTCTAGTTTTCTGCCGATAGATTCACTCTTGTGTTTAACATCTTATGAGACTACGACATGCTTCTTAAATGGTGTGTCCATATCGAACAATCTTGATGTTCTAGGTCAAGGGTTATTTGTCAACAATTTCAAAATTTTGAATTCTTATTTTTCACCAACAAATTTATTCTCATTTAATTAAGTTATATTGAATTTGTATGGTTATGGATCGAGCTCGTTGGTACCTAAAAAGTAAATATTTTTGATAGTTTTAAAGTTTCATTGACTTATGTCAAAGGTTAAGGGGGTTGTAGGGTTATGGGTCAAGCTCATTAGTATTTATGGACAAATCATTCTCGATCATAATGTTTATGAGAGACAAAGAAGAGATCATGATAATTAACATATATGTGAAAGCAGCGCGATGACCAGGACATAACATTCTTTAGGACTAAGACTATTGGTTCTGAGTCAACTGTATGCTTCGATAAAGAGACATATCTCTTGAATAAAACAAAATTCAATCATAATTTTAAAATATATTTATAATTTTTAAATTACTTACAATTTAAGGAGAACTTTCAATCCATTTAGATAAAAAAATAGAACTTTATGCGCATCTCAAAAATACCATTTAGATAAAAAAAATAGAACTTTATGCGCATCTCAAAAATAGCATATACTTATTTCCTTTTTTAAAATACTTGTTTAAGATTTTTGAATTAAAAAAAGTTAATTTAATCAATTATTTTCTTAATATAATTGCAAGTTTTTTTATTCTGTCCTTTATGTTTTTCTTTTTACAAGTCGGTTGAGTGTTTAGATAATAAATTAGAAAGCTAAATTCGGTCAAATTTAAATAAATTTATGAAGAAACAACTTATCGTATGACTTTTAATTCCACTATAATTTGAGATGAATTACTTAAAAAAAAATGTCAAACGTCCTCGTAATAGTTCTTTATAAATTGCAGTCTCTTTCTCCTTTTCACAAATGTGTGTGAAACTCTTTATGTGTAAGTTTGGTTGACCATTAAATAAATTAGTTTTTCTCCTTTCCCCCAAACAAACGTTGTTGTTATTTGTTGAAACAGCTCTTTTTCTTTTCTTATTGCTACCACTTTGTTTTTACAAAATTAGCCTCGTGTCTATAATTTTTAATCATAACATTTTCACCCCCGAAATCTTCGATTTGAAGAATTACATATATTATTAACATGTGTCAAAAGAAAGATGTTAGTTAAATTAAAAAAAGAAAATAAAAAAAGAAAAAGGTTTATAGAAATTTATGATTGATTTGATTGATGTAGTAGATTAACATTATTTGTTTAATTAAATTTTTATAAAATCACTTTGTTACCTTTATCTCATTCAAATAAAAATATTAAACTTTATTAAAACTTAATTAGGATAGTCGATTATATGATAATTTACATTTAAAGTATAATCAATTATATAACATATTTGATAATTTATTCTCTAGTGTACAATATAATACTCACTTAGTGTCCAAAAATAAGGTTAAATAGGTATTACTTTCTCTTTCATGTTGGTTTTCTTCACTTTTCAAGTAGAGAATGTGAAAAACAACTTTCGTAGTGAATATGACTATGCATTTTGTTGGTAATTAGCAGATTCAAACACAAACGTAACCTTTTCACGATAGGAAAGAAACACAGCTTAAGTAATTTCAGGAGTAAAGCAAAAGCTAAGAATCTTTGAAGATTTCAATGCAATTCATTAAAATATAAAAATAATTTATATTGTAATATTGAATTTTGTAAAAGATTATACTAATAGGTGAGGGTTAGGGTTGTTATTTGTTAAATTGTTGATTGCACATTGCACTGAGAAGTAGGAACTGAAGAAGAAATTTATGAGCAGGGAAAGGAGAATGGCAACGAAAAGTGGTTACTTAATGGAAAGCTGAAAGCAAAAAAGGAGTTGTTAGTTTACACGGAATCGGAGGGAGGGGAAGAGTCGCCGTGGTAGCCACCTCCCAAAAGACAGATTTGGTCCCAAATGAGGTCGGGAACAGGGACAACAGAAAGCCTGGGCTGCCGGAGGAGAGCAAAACCCTTGAAATGCTTCATCTCCTTCAAGTCCACGGGCCTCCTCATCTCTCCCACGGCCTTCACGTCCACTGCATTGCCGTCCCACTCGCGGACGACGGAGACAACGCCAACGATACGGCGGGCCTTGGGACCGGAGTGGTAGAAGAAGCAGAGGTCGCCGAGAGACATGGACTTGAGATACTTCTGAGCCTGCTTGTTCTTTACCCCATCCCAATTGCTTATGCCTCCGTTCGCCGCCTGGTCCTCCCACGACCACTCCGACGGTTCCGTTTTCAAAAGATACATCTGCTTCTTCTCCTTCTCCTTCTCTTTCTCTTTCTCTGTCTTTCCCATTTCTCTCTTCTCACTTTTTCCCCAAATCTCTTCGCGCCTTCTAACCCTACTTTCTCTCACTTAAGATTTCTTTTGATTGGAAATTAAGTGGATTTCATAATTGGATTGTGTAGAAACCAAAACGGCCAAGACAAAAACTCCTAATATGTGAAATAAATGAAACCCTATAATCTAACAAGTTAAAAGTTTGTATTTATAAATGTATTTTAAAAATAAACTATTTAATTTAATATTAGCCAGTGTTTTTTTATACATTATTTGTAATTCAATTATTTATAAGATCATATAATGACATTTTTAACATGTCTTTCGTAATAATTATTAACATTTTCAGAATAAGAAAATAATTATATTTTAAATGACCGTTTGTTATAGAATAAATCCATTGCAAATACATTATTTAAAATTTTGAAAGTGAAGTTTAAAAAAAAATTGAAATAATTTATATTCCACAGTAGTACATGATCTTAATTCAGAGCTTCCCTTCATTTGGCTTCCTCTGTGTTTTTATAAGAGATTCAAGTAATCACTGTTATTTGATAAAAAATTGTTATTTTCATTATTTTGCAAAAACTACTTAATTTGTTCATTACATTGCATCACATTAGATTTATTTTTTTAATCTGTACAATTTTTATCATCTCACAACCACATTTTCCAATTTCTGTCTCGTGAAATCCCATTCTGTGACGGCATGCAGTTGTATATGATTATGAATCTGGATTTTAGACACTTTCATTGCTGTAAAAAATCAGGTTTGGACAAAAACTGTAAGAAGCAATTAGATAATAGAGATTCCAGAAGAAACGCGTGCAAGAACCCAACTTATAGTTCCACGTTTACAAGAGGCGCCAATGCTATGATTCACTCACTATTAAGACGCTCTTACCTCAAACGGTTAATTAATGTACTCAATCTCACTACTATTAATCTATCACTTTAATTTTAGTACTCACAAAGATGAATTTTATTAACCTTTTAGTATATGATTCAAATCATGTCCTTTTATTTAGCTCAGTATTTTTATCAGTACATTTTTATCAGTACAACTGTAGAGGTTAGAAGCAGCAGTGGTGATGAATCATTGCTGGTGGACTAACATGTGTATAACTGAAATGATGAAGACATAAAGATGGTGGTTATCTTTTTCTTATGATGAAAGGTAGTCACAAGAAGGCAGAATTAGAGGGGAAAAGATAAGGGAGTTGGGGATGTAAATGCAAATGAGTGTGATTCAAAATTGGAAATGTTCACCAATACAATTTTAGTTGTTTCTTTAGTTGTAATTTGGTGCATAATTATTAACATATCATCATTCTTAACAAAATTATAAACTCCAAAAGGATGTGAGCTTGCTTGTTGTACAATGGACAGACCCACTTTGCCCACCTTTGAAGGCTAAATTCTCCTTTTAACAACTCAGAAAACAATGTATTGGATGGCTATACCTGATGGCCCCTGATATATCTCACTCCTCATGCTTTGCTTTGGCCAAAGGATTAAAGTAATATGGCTATTGCCAATTGCAAGACCCACCCACCCACATGCTCCATTTTATATAATAGTCCAAAAATATTCTCATTCCTAAAACAAAATAGACAGGGAGACATGACAGAATGATAGAGCCTTCCTCATGTACGAAACCAAACTCCTAAAGATTCACATAAGGAAAAGCCATTGGAATTAGAATGTCCTATGGTATTTGTGCAACACATGAGCCTCAAGAAAGCAAAGCAATAATCAAGAGATTGCAAACATTAAACATGTTGGCACCACCATTTGATTGCTATGTTACCAAGCTTTAGCTTTCTGGTTCCCCGGTCAAATAAACTATTTGCTATACTTAAATGCCTCTTCCCCACTCCACCAACCTCTTGCTTTATTCTCCCACTCACGCTCTTCCCTCCCTCCATAACAACCATGTTCTATTAGCTTCCACTGCCCATTCGTGCTCCCCATCTTTCACAAAAAAGTATCATTCATATTCACATCTTTTCTGCTTCACAAGGTCCTATTCCAGTACTCCTTTCAATGGATGCTTCCCACCAACAATCTACAAAACAGCTGAAAGATCATCTCCTACACCACCAAGAGCCTTTTTCGCTGCAGAGTTACCTCATCGAAAGAAGTTACATGTTCAACAACCTCAGCTCTGAAAGTACCAACATTCACCACCTTTATTCAGCCAAGAATCTGAAATGGTCAATCAAATATGATTTACACAAGATAAGGAAACGGCTATTACATGCTGCAGTGATACTAAGATCACTACTATCCACAGAAGACAGTCAGGAGTTCTCAAACTGGGATGAAGAGCACAACAGTGACCTGTATTATGTGCATGAATATTTAACAGCACACACTCAAGCAACTCAACAAGCATCTTCACCGAAAACATTGCCTATGTCTCATCATTTTACTAACAATGAGGTTCACCACAAGGTTTTGCCGACAAGTATGATTCAGACATTCACACTCCCAAAATTGAAAAGATCAGAGGTAAGTATTAGATGATAAAAATGATGTTATATAATATTTATATTTTAGATTTTTAGTTATAACAGTGTGTGTAAAAAACAAAAGGAAATTCGTGCTGGCATCACCTTATTGTTAGTAATAGTATATAATAATTGTATACATGCAATGAACCACAATTCCATTACCGTCTACAGTATAAATTAAGCAAACTCACTCATTAAGCTAAACAGGTAGACGCAGGAACAAAACCATATTGGATAAGCTCAAAGGAGAATAAGCAGGCGTGTAGCAGAGGACCAGAATGGAAAGCACCATTACCCAATGCAGGTTCGACACTTTTACTAAAATCAGGAAAGGAGGAAAGTGTTAACACGTTTGCATTGCTTTAATTTTTAACTTGCAACATTTGGGTTGTGATGGAACAGTGTGTGACTTAAAAAGTTCAGATGCTGTTCCAACTTTGTCTCAGAAACTTGTTAGAGACTATGTGAGAAAGCTAGTGACGAGCTCAAATATTTTGAAATTTAGACGTGCAAAAAAAGAGAAACTAGAGGAGATGGTTGAGACGGGTTCTTTGTGCGGAAGATGCAGAAGGGGCTTTGACAAAAAAGACAGAGGGTTTGATGGAAATGAAGGTAAAAGTGTATCAAGCAAAGCAGTTTCAGAAGCTGAGGGGTTTGAGAGTATGATAGATGAGCATTTTAACGTGTTGCAGAAAGAATATAGAGAAGGTAAAAAGATGAGGCACCTGGTTCATGCAGAGTCGTGTGTGATATCAGAAGAGTGGAAAAGCTTCGAAATCATAAATTTGGAGATATACATGGAAATAGGAGATTCAATCACGGATGACATTGTTAGTGAAATAATTGATTTATTTTAAACAGCTCATGCCCATGAACATGTTCACTGGAACTGTACTTCGCTTGGTTACATAATCAGGCTTAGTTGAATGTATAAACAAACATTCGAATAAGGATTACCCTGTTGCTGTAAATTCACGTTGCAGAATTTAGTTCAAATGAAGACATATTTCACAATTTTTTAGCTTGAATCCGACCCTGGTTGCAGTTCTAACCATATTTTATGTACATTTAGCGTCAACGATATTCAATAAGAGTATGACAATTTTAAATTCAGGATATTTAGAATAGTAAAAAATAATTGTACTCTTAACTTATTATATAGTTTTCAACTATCATCACTCTAATAATAACTGACACCTTCGTGAAGGACACGAAATTAGATTTCTAAAGATGCATTGTTGCCTTTATATGAATGAAATGAAATGATGTAGGTGCATGACTCCACATAGTATCTCTTGCCAAATCTCAATTCATCATTAAAATATTTGAATTGGTCCGAAATTCATTAACGAGATTTGTGTTTTTTCCTACCATATACAAACATCAAAATTATATATATACCACACCAATAGGAATATTTTAGCCATTACACCGTTAATAATTTTATTTAAAAAATAAATTTGGTTGATCTATCTGTATATGTAAGTTAACTCACGGACAAAATATTGAAATAATGTAATTAAAATGCAAGAACATTTGTAACTGTGCAAATGATTTAAAGTCTAATTTTACAAAAGTAAATAAATGAATTGAAGTGTCTTAACAAACTTACGTGTATATTTATATAAAAAAAGACAATTATATCTTGACATGCTTCATTATACAACTTCTTATTAATAATATAAAAAAAATATTTTTATTATTTTATGTAAAATTTGAAATTTTAAGAAAAAAAAAAAGTTGTATACTGCAAAAAGTTGTCCATGTATATTTTTTATTAAATATTTAACTTGAAAGAGACTATTCTGGAATGGTAAATTGTACTATGGATCAACTGTCTTCTTTATTAAATTGGATAATGTGTAAAGTAGGAAAATAAATAATAAGGTAAATCTTAATTTGGATTTTTCATAGATTAAACAAAATTATTATTCCGTTTTCATCCATAAAAAATGCTTATGGATTTGATTCATTTTATGCTTCGTATTTATTAGCATTTTTTTCTTAAAAAATTCAATTTATCTAAAATAGTAATATTATCTCAGGTTATACGTATAAAAAATAAATATAACTCTTGAAAACGAATAAAAATAGTTAAATTAGTTAGCTTTAATTAAAAAATACATATTTAATTTTTATTGAAGATAAGTCCATAAATTAATTCATTTTAGTGGTATTTATGTTTAATGATATTATTCACAGTTTAATGATTTTTTTTCAACTATTAAGGACCCCCAATTTGACCAGTATAGTCCAATCCATACTTTCATGAGAAATTAGTAAATGCCTCATTATTTATAAAAACCTAATGGAATAAAAGAAAATTTAGCAATGTATTTGAAGTTGTTATAGGTTTCTTATATTTTAGGCAAAAATATTTCATGTGTTTCTTATATAGAAACGAGGTAATATATTTAAAAATTAACTATAGTTTATTTTTCAAATAATTTTTAAATTTTTTAAAATTAAAAAGTTCCATAAAGATTTAATCATACAAAATATAGGTTGGACTAATTTCAATTTATTAAAATTGATTAGATGATACATTGAATATTTGAAAGATAAAAAATGAATTACAATTATTCATAAAATTAAATGAATAGGTTTGATTGGATTTGTTTATATATTTTTATAATGAATAAGTTGAATGATTTATTTGGGATATATAAAAAATGAATGGAAGATACTTATGCTTCTTCTCTTTCTCTTTCTCATTCTCTTTCTATGTCTTTCCCATCCTTCTCTTCTCACTTTTCTCTTCACTCAACATTTCTATTAGAGCCCATTTCTTCGTGTACGATATCAATTTTAACATTAACTTATCATTTTTTTTAAAATTTCAAAATTATCTTTATTCTGCATTTAAAAATTCAGAATAATAAATATAATTTAAAATTAAAAAATACATTTCAAATAAAAAAAAATTGAAATATAAAATTAAAAATGCATTCTAGATAAAAAAATTTGAAATTAAAAGTTGTGTTTCGAAAATCCAAATCTACAATATTTCTGAATAAAAGATTTTGGAAGTAATTTTTATTTACACTTTTTTTATTTATTTTTTTTATCATTTTGGAGGGAGGGGTCTATTTGTCATTTCCAATAGAACATTGAGTGTATATTGAAATTGATATGGTGAAGAGAGAATTTGTCATCTGTTGATTATTGGAAATTAAGTGGAATTCATAATTGACTGTGTAGAAACTAAAAACGCCAAGAGAAAAACTTCTAATATATTTCATGTAAAATAAATGCCTATAATCTAACAAGTTAAAAGTTTGTATTTTATACCTGTACTTTAAGAATAAATTATTTAATTTAAATATTAACCAGTGCTTTTTATATATTATTTGTAATTAAATTCTTTATAAGATCTTATAATAAAAATTTTAACATGTCTTTCATAATAATTCTTAACATTTTCAGAATAATAAAATAATTATATTTTAAACGACCGTTTGTAATAGAATAAATCCATTGCAAATACATTATTTAAATCTTTGAAAGTGAAGTTTAAACAAAAAATAATAAAATATTGAAATAATTTATGTTCCACAAGTACAAAATCTTAATTAAGAGCTTCCCTTCATTTGGCTTGCTCTGTGTCTATTTGATTAAAATTACAAAATTTCTGAAAAATTTGTTTTTATAATTTTTTTCTTAAATTTCACTTAAGAATATGCACTGAATTTAGGACAAAACGCGAAAAATTTTAGGTCAAACGGATGAGTATTCACTTAGGAAAAAAATCAAACAGTTTCACACAATAACGAACTTTCCTTTCAACCGTGACAGTGATTAATAAAAAAATTATTGAAAATCTTGTGGGACGAATCTGGGAGGCTCAAATCTCAGCCAAAACTCAATACATAGAATGAGGAACGTCTAGAAAAACCTTGAGACCAAAAGACCCAAGGAATAGGGCGTAGTAAGACCAAGACCGAAAGTGAACAAATCCGATTTTCCTGGCTTTTCTTCACTTTATCTTTTTTTTTGTGATTTGTTTATGGACATGCCTCCTTAGCAAGATGCAAACAACATATAAATGTACTTGTGTGAATTTTTTCGAAATTTTTCAATGCAATATGGACCCAGAATAAAATTGCATGAAGTAGGCGAAATTTCACAAATTTTGGTAGAAGATAGCTTTGATTTTTCACAAAATTTCAAAAAAATTGTCCCGAAATAATTTTTTCTTGAAATTCCACATAAGAATCTGGACTTAATTTGGGACAAAACGCAACAAATTTCACGTCAAGCGGGTGAGTATTCACGTACGAAAAAAAATCAAACAGTTTCACACACAAACGAACCTTCCTTTCAATTCTGAGAGTGATGGATAAAAAATTTATTTAAAATCTTGTGGGACGAATCTGGGTCTCAAATCTCAGCCAAAACTCAATACACACAATGACGAATGTCTGGTAAAATTTTCAGACCAAAAGATCAAAGAAATAGGACGTAATAAGACCAAGAGTGAGCAAAACCAGTTTTCCAAAAACTAAATGTGCTACCGATATTTAGTATCAACCAATACAAACAACTACCACCACTTAAAAAATCACTTAAAAAATAAAAAGAAAAAAATACTATACTCAAGTGAATTTAACTTAATTAAAGCTCCTAAAAATAAATATGATTAATTCCATAAATGTAAATTGTGATTCATTATCATAATTGAAAATTTGAATGTTACATTTTGAAGGTAGAAGGGGGAAAAGGACAAAATGAGGCACCAGGTGGCAGTATCCGAAGGAGGATGTTCTCCGAGGACAGCGTGTGATGTCGTGTCCTACAAAATCAGGAAGAGAAGCAGTGAAGTAGTGAAGTGTGGGGTCGCCTTCTCTTTCACTTTCAATTCGTCACTTCACTTCTCCACACTTCTGGAATCAACTTCTGCAACTCACTACTCACAATAACTCTACTCATACATATTCATCATCATCTTCATCCCACACAGCAATTATCCTTTCTTCCTTTCCAATGGCAGTGCCAATGCCAACTCTTTCTGCTCTTTCTTTCACTGCTCTTCTCAACGCCAACACAAACACCAGCAGCAGAACCACCTGCACTTTCCCTCTACATTCCAACATCCACACCCGTCTCTCTTTTTCTTTCTGCTCCAAACGCACTTCCCTCACCTGCGCTACCTCCTCCCACAAAGACGACCAACAAACTGACTCCTCCTCCACTGCCACGGTTGCCGTTGCTCCAGAAAACGACGTCGACCATGATTCTGGTTCTCACTCTGATTCTGATTCTGACACCCAACAGGAAATGGACTGGAAGAGCGACGAGGAGTTTAAGAAGTTCATGGGCAACCCTTCCATCGAGGCCGCCATAAAGCTTGAGAAGAAGAGGGCTGATAGAAAGCTCAAACAACTTGACAGGGAAACCACCAACTCTAACCCCCTTTTGGGCCTTTTCAACACCTTAGTGCGTGACAACTTGCTCAGGGAGAAGGAGAGGCTGCAAAAGGCTGAGCAAACTTTCAAGGCTCTTGATCTTAACCAGGTCACCCCATCACTCACTAATTCGTATCTGTTTCATGTGTTAGATTCATACTAGAATTTTCAGAATATTTTTTGAATTGGACACATATTATACGAGTATCGTGTTGGTGACCATTTATGAGGAGTGTTAAAGTCTCATAGCTGCTCTATTATGCTATTACCTGGACTTGAATGATGACTACCTACTAATTAAATTTAGTGTAATTTGGCGTTATGCAGTTAAAGAGTTGCTTTGGGTTTGACACCTTCTTTGCAACCGATGTTCGAAGATTTGGAGATGGGGGCATTTTCATTGGCAATTTGAGGAAACCCATCGATGAGGTCATTCCCAAGTTGGAGAAAAAGCTCTCTGATGCAGCAGGACGAGATGTGGTGGTCTGGTTCATGGAAGAAGAAGCAAATGACATTACCAAACAGGTACTTACCTTCCCATCGTTTATTTCAATGTTTTTAAATTCTTGGTTTCTTCGTTCTGGCTTTGCATGTTCTTTAGTTTCACTTGCGCGTATCATAAAGAAAAGGCTGTAAAGTTGCTTTGCTAGAGGACCAACTGATAGATAAAAGTCATGGGCATTGTTTCAGGCTTGTGTGGTGCAACCCAAAGCAGAAATGGATCTCCAATTTGAGTCTACTAAACTGAGTACTCCTTTGGGCTATTTTAGTGCAATTTTATTAGCTGTTACTACCTTTGGAACAGTTGCTTTGATGAGTGGCTTCTTCCTTAAACCTGATGCTACATTCGATGACTATCTGGCTAATGTTGTGCCTCTATTTGGTGGCTTCTTATTTATTCTGGGAGTTTCAGAGGTATGCTATATTTCAGAATTTCCACCAAACGTGGTAGTTTATTCCACACATTTATATCATGTTCTGATTATGACTTACTATGCCCTTACTGATAATCCTCTAACTGATAAGTAGCTTGTTTATCTATTTATAAGCAAGAAACTCACACAAAAAGCCTAAAGAAAATTTGAGAAAGTTTTCTTGCCACATGGTGTTGTAGTTTACGCCATAGACAGTATTATCTGCAAGGAACATTGTGACAGTAGCTCACTAGTTCCTCTTTTTGATGATTTCAGTGGTTAAACAGACAATTCCAACACCAGACCGGTACATTTGTGTATTCATGCAATTTTTTTTTATCAACAATAATGAATAAATAAATATGGATCACTTCAAAGATTATTCAACCCTTAACAACTTACCAAAAACAACCAGCCAACAAAAAACTAACCAAACTACTTAAAAGTCATCCAAACCAAACTACTATAAAACCAGAAACCAACAAGCTAAAACCAAAGTTAAAACGAGTTTAGACAAATTATAGATTCAAAACATCAATCAGAATAAGAAAAACAAACAGATGATTTTAGAGGAAATCAAAGACCAAACCTTCAATTGAGCTAAAGAGAAAATTTCTGAATGATCGGCCATTGTATTCATGCAAATTATGTTGGAGTTTTATCTGGCCATCTTTGACATTCAATTCATTCCTTGGCTGACTGACTGTATCCTTTTCATTATGTAGATAACCACCAGGGTAACAGCAGCCCGTTATGGTGTTAAGCTTAGTCCTTCCTTCCTGGTGCCATCGAATTGGACAGGGTGCTTAGGAGTGATGAATAATTATGAATCTCTCCTCCCAAACAAGAAAGCTCTTTTTGACATTCCTGTAGCCCGTACTGCTAGTGCATATTTAACTTCACTACTGCTTGCTATTGCTGCGTTTGTGGCTGATGGAAGCTTTAATGGGGGTGATAATGCATTGTGAGTGCTGTATATAATACCTTCTCTAGAAAACGAAAGGAAACTTAAATTTAAGAGAACATTGTTTGCCAGAACCATAAACTTATGATCTACCCAATATCTTTATTTAAAGGCCTATAATACATGGACTAGAGATACATGTTATGAAATGTATTATGGAGTATATTGGGGTTATAGCATTGGGAATGTAAGTTCTATACATTAAAATTTACGACAATAATAATATAATATGGGGAGCAAGCACAACAGAAATCGTTGTCTGTTCTCAATAGTAAATCCTAAACCCTAAACTTCTCATGATAATAACTTCCTGTTTATTTTCAGGTACATACGGCCTCAATTTTTCTATAACAACCCTTTGCTTTCTTTCATCCAATACGTTATTGGACCTTACACAGATGATCTTGGAAACGTATTACCTTATGCAGTGGAAGGTGTTGGAGTTCCTGTTGATCCGCTTGCATTTGCTGGGCTTTTAGGTGGGTTTGTTGAAATTTCTGTCTTTAAAACCTCCTTTTTGACAATAATTTTTCAATAAACAATGCAACTCTACATTCTTTACGACCTAAGATCCAAGATTTTATAATGTTCAGGCTACTTGTTTGACTGAAGCTCACTTTGTTGCAGGCTAAATGGCATTTGCTAAAATTACTTAACGTCATGAACATGGTTAATAAACTTATACTTCTAGGGAAAGGAGCAATTATTTGTAATCTTACTATATCTAGAGCGCGTTAGATGCCCACCATTGAGTTTTTACAAGTTTTGCTTTGACAAATTTGATCCCTTTGCGTTGGTTTGAAGTTATAGGTGAATTACAATGACATATTTGTGGTGGTTGTGTTGGTTTTGTGGAATAAAAAATAGCCATCAAAATAAAGAGAATAAAATACTAAAAAAGGAAAATATATTAAGTGAAACAAAACGGAACAAGACATTCATTATCTTTGTTAACCATTACATTTATAATAATTGAATTTGATGGTTATGCAGGGATGGTGGTGACTTCTCTGAACTTGTTGCCATGCGGGAGGCTAGAAGGTGGTCGCATTGCTCAAGCCATGTTTGGCAGAAACACTGCCACACTCTTATCTTTTGGCACTTCACTGTTGCTGGGTGTTGGTGGCCTCAGTGGTAGTGTTCTGTGTCTGGCATGGGGATTGTTTGCAACCTTTTTTCGGGGTGGAGAGGAAATACCAGCGAAAGACGAGATCAGCCCTCTAGGGGAAAGCAGATACGCTTGGGGCATCATCCTTGGCCTCATATGTTTCCTCACACTTTTCCCTAATGGTGGAGGCACATTCTCCTCTTCATTCCTCAGTGCTCCATTTTTCAGGGGTGACATCTAAATGTAATACTTGTATGTATTTATACGTAATTATAGTGTCATTTTCATTTTACATATTCTCGAGAAGATAGAACTGTGTTTCTTTGTCATGTAATCATAATCAAGAATTCAAGATGGCTCATTGTAATTGTAATTATAGCTGCCATTTAAACGTTGAATTGCAAATCACGAGCTCCTAGAAAGCGTTTCCATCATCATCCGAGAAAAATACTCCTAATTCTTCTATTGATAGTTGAAGATTCCATATCGATTAGAGATAATGATATTTGTTCTCGTCGGCTGACTTGGATCGGGTTTTGTTGGTGGATTTTGGACCAACCTTTCTTTTCTACGTGGTGAGGAAAATTAAAACCTGTTCACAAGACTTCGATGATCAAGTCAACATATAATTATGAGTATACTCACTCACAAGACTTCGATGATCAAGTCAACATATAATTATGAGTACTGTATTACCTTTGATATCTGATCTCTAAAGTTCTTTTATTAGATCCTTCCTCTAGAGTTAACAATCATAAAAATATTCTCTTAATATATTCCCTTATTTTAGAGATGTGGGCTGAGTATTATCTTGTTTATTTTCATTTAGAATATAAATACATATGCTTAATTGATTCGGTGATATTTTTAGTTGTTTTTATATTTTTTACTGTCTTTGTAATATATTTTTATTTTGCCAATTGTTTAGGTTGATTCCTTAACACATAATTGAGCCGACTTTTGAATTTATTATCGTTTTGGGTCAAATTAAGTATATAACTTTTTAAACTAATCATATCATAATAGCGTACTTAAGTGATCGGGACCTTACCATATTTTATATACAGTTTTTTATATACAGTTTTATAAGATTGAATTTGGTTTAAAATAAGATTGAATTTGTTTTAAAATTCAATGTAAAAATTACTTAAAACTTCATAATTGTTATTATTGGATTGGAGCAGTTTTTGTTTGAATAAGATATGAGAGATACTTGATGTCATGAGCTAGAGGTATAAGAAGAAAAGTTTTGGACTAAGAGATGCTTTACTTGAAACATTCGCACTCAACCTGTATATATAAATAGAAGGAGAATCACTGTAGTTTGTTGTGATTGTTATTATTAGAGTTGAGGGGTGAAGTTAATTATGTTATTCTCAGCAGTGACGGTTAAATCTGCTGGTCTTCCGTTATTTAGCTCTTTTACCCCTAATTCTCACCTTCGTCCTTTCCCCAACGCCCTCTGCACTCACCACGATTACATTCCTAGTCAACGGGTCTCCAGCTTCTCTCAATCAAAGGTGCCTTTTTCGACAATTCCATTTTCCTTTCTGTTCTCTTCTTTGTGATTACAGTTCAATTTGCTTCAGAGTCGCAGGACTTTGGTCCATGATCCTCGCAAGTGGGTGCATCCAAACAGCGACGACGATGACGATGAAAACGACGAGGATCGGAGTCTGGATCTACTGGTGAGGTTCGTTCAGAATGTCTTCAAGAAGGTGTCGAAGAGAACACGAAAAGCAGTTCGATCCGTTCTCCCTTTCCCCATCTCCACCCATTTGGTTCGGCTACCTAATCTCTTCTTCTGCCACTTCTATTGCAATTCTGCATTTTTTAGGGGTTGAAATTTAACATCTCTTTTAACACAGATCGGATTTTCTGTGAATGGGACACTGTTGCTGGCCTTCCTGTGGATTTTGAAGGCGTTTCTTCAGGTACCGTTTTTCATTTATTTATAATTCGCATTAACATTGTTAAGATCATTACTTTTGACATATTTTCTGCTTAGGAAGGCATCTTTCTTTTTGGGTATTCAACAATGATTGTGGATTGTGGACACCTGCATTATTTTAGTTCATGAGATTTTGACATTCTATACGATAGCATTTAGTGAGTTCAACTTGTTTAGCTGTTTTCGACCTTTGTTTTCCAAGCTTTTTGTTACTGAGTGGAAAATGGTTCTACATACTCTCTAGGCTACTACTTTTCAGAGCATCATAGAACATGAGAATTCGCTAACGATAGAGGGGTGTCTTAGTTCACGGGGTTCGTCTGAGTAGGGTCTTATGCAGCCTTGTGCCACTGTGGAAAGGCTGTTTCCTTGATTAAAACCAAGGAAAAGATTTTGTTGACACGTAAAAAACTTTTTGGTATGTGAAGTGAATGTTTGGCACTGTGTGTGGTGCTAATGTATCATCACTCTAAAACCAATGACATGGTCTTAAAGCAACAAATGAATCATGTCCTGTTTTGGAAGAGTTTTCTTTATAGGAAAAATGACAAGGCGCGTAGGTGGGTCGCCTATGGTTCAGATATATCTGCAAAGGCAGTATTTATTAAAAGGTTTAACTACTTGTTTGCTCCATTATTTGCATGATCTTTGTTTAAATTTGAACATCTAAAGTTTCAATTCATAGACATTGTTTTTAATCTGTTTTCGACTGTGTAAAGACTAAAACGAATTAAAAAAAAGTGTATATCAGAGTAGTAAAACGAGTAATTTCTAAGTGTATAGATTAAAACATAAAAAATGTTCAAGTACGAGGATGAATAAGTAGTTAAACTTCCTTACAATATACGGGTGATGATTTTTCCAGTTGATATTTGCCATGGAGCAGGGAGTGAAAAATAGATGCATTCTTGTTCTGAACTCTCAGACTTTTAGCTTTGCAGTACCCGGAATATCTGTACCTATATCTTTTGAACTTGTTGTATACCTTAAACATTTTGGTACTGATGTATAATTCAATGCAGGTGTTATGCACGCTTGGAAGTGTAGTGTTTGTGAGCATCTTATTAATCCGTGGAATATGGTCTGGTGTTAGCTTTTTGCATGAAAGTCGACACCAAGAAATGGATCAACTATATATGCACCATGCTTGGAATGGTGGGCAGCCCGTGACTTGAGCAGTTCATTTACATTTACTCATTTTGATTTTGAGCACAAACAAATCTCAATTAGGAATTATTATTACTACTCCTTATCAAGATGGGGAAGTCGAATAAAGGAAATAATACTAGAAAAAGCTTTACACTGCTAGTGGAAGCATGCATTGCTGCAATTCTTATTTGGCAAAGAATAAAGAACACGGGAAGCTGCTGAACAAGATTCCTTTGAAATACTTGTAACTCGCTAACTTTATGAGCTCTTTCATGATTCATATATATTCAATTTTTTTCCTTATAATATGTTTTCACCCTTTTTACTGTTAAGAAAAGGGTGACTCACTTGAGAAAATTCATATCCAATGTATAAGAAGTGCAGGAAAATTCATGTATCTGCGTTATAGCCAGTAAAACTATGACTTTTTTTTTCCAGATGTTACACTCAAGTTCAGTAAATCTTTAAGATAATACAAATCTAGAAATTAAATTCTTTTAGATTCATGAATAATGAACAACTTGTAAAATGATATTGATGGTTATCCAGATCATTTTAACTTCAATTGATTTTTTAAAATTTAAAATTAATAACTTTATCTTCTTTTTAAATGTTTCGTAAAATATTTAATAATTAAATATTGGGGATAACAGTGTGAAGGTCCAAGAATGGTGATACAATTTCCAAGAAGTATGCAATGGACGCACATCTTGGAAGAAATAAGATTGTGGTTGTGAAACCTATTTCACTCCTATGGATCTTAATGTAAACTTATGCCAAACCAATGGCTCCTTGTATACTCAGAGTCTACGTATTGTGAATGATGTGGGTATAAACTTCACTTTCCCAGCCAAATTTTCGTAGTTGAATTAGACATAAAAGTTAACTTTTTAAGAATTTCATTGAAATTAATGATATTTACGGGCATAGAAGACAACACTTTTTAAATAGTGTTCATAAATAGTTATTCTTTTGAATTAGAAGGAAAAAATGAGGACGTAAAAGAGTGATAGTACGAAGATTTGAGACGAAAGTGTGAAGAAAGTTGAGAATATTTAAATAAGATATTTTAAAATGTATGTGTGAGGAAAAAAGAAAAATTTATTGAAATATATAAGTGATGTAATGATTATAAATATATTTTAAATTATAAAATTTAGTGTTGTGTAAAAAAAAATAATAACTAATTTTGTGTACCTTAACGGGGAAGACATTGCA
This sequence comes from Phaseolus vulgaris, assembly GCF_000499845.2. NCBI lineage: Eukaryota > Viridiplantae > Streptophyta > Magnoliopsida > Fabales > Fabaceae > Phaseolus > Phaseolus vulgaris. The sequence goes on along the minus strand of NC_023758.2, from coordinate 4,683,906 downwards.
TAAGGCTTTTACATTTTATCAGTATTTCTAAATCAATAGAAAATGTGAAGGACGACGTCGTATCATATGGTGGAAGAAATTCATATACTCGCGGTCTGAAGATTGAAGAACCTCGATCAGTGTAAATTGCGGTAGCTAAGAGACACAGATTTCTTCATTTTCATCTCAGTAGAAACGGAACAGGTCAATTAACCTCTTTCTCTCCAATTGTTTATGCATGTGCATCACACAGAATATGAATGCTTCTAGTTTCAAAGTTTTTATGATTTGAGTGTTAGGTTTTCGCTACATTCCTTTCATTCTTCACTCCTCATTATTACATTCTCCCAGTTAGCGACACTGTTCCGATAAAATAAAATTAGAATTGCATAATAAATACTTGTGAGTGTACACAACACTCCTCTGTGATTTTTTGGTTCACGGTTTACGTTATCAGGTTAGTTATGCATGCAAAAACGTGGACAATAGTTAGGTCATTTTTGTGTAAGTATGAACTACGTTTCTTGAATATTTGTAGCATGCTCTGATAAAAGTGCTTCTGCATTTGGAGAAGCTAACATTTATGACGGTGAAATCTGGAGCAAGAGCTTTCATGTCTGTTTTGTTTGTCTATATGTTGGATGGATTTATTGCAAGTGTTAGATTGCGTAAATAATACATGTAGCTCTTCTGTAACAGTGCAGAGCATAGCGAATATGTAAAGTATGGTTCAGGGGAATTATAGAGACATAGATGAGTTTATCTGTTATTTGAATTGTTAATTGGAACTGCCTTTTACTTCGAAGAATATGGGAGGGAGACATTGTCGAATTAGATTTATCTGGTTTAGCCATGGTCTTTTGATGTTAGAAATTTTTGGATGTGGGTTATTATAGTTCATCGTGTTTAATGTTGATGACATAGTCTCCATTTTTAGAATGCTTGTGATTACTTGCAATCAGTATTCTGCAATGGAAGGTAGTTTAATGATATAGTAACCCAAATACCCTAGGCTCTAGGATTGATATAGTTAACTTTAGTTTATATGATAAGTTTAATTTTGTTTATGGGTAAATTTCATTTAAAAATAAATTCTGTATTTAAAATTACCATTATTATCTCAGATAAAAAAAACAGTTATCTCTTAAAGTGAAAAAAGATTTTGCTTATTTTTAATTTTATCCTTCTGTTAAATTTATTTTGCCTTTTTTATAAAAAGGAAATAAATAGAAGAAAAAGTTTCCTTTTATTGGAACAAGTTTTGGATTGAGCATAGTGAGAAGGAGCTTGAATGAGGGTAGGGTGCACAAAACAGAATGCATACTGAAGGCGTGAGGTATTGGAATGAGTTATTGACATTTCTTCTTCTATCTCTGTTTATTTCAAATGATAAAATTTGTTCCCTTTCTATATAATAAAAAACCCTAGCGTGAGTTATTGTTCCTATGGTCTTCTTCAATCAATCGTAACCTAACCTAACCTAACCCATTCTTTTGGCCTTATGCAGGGAAGAAGGGGAAGTTGGATTGGGTGTTAGTGGCTGTGTGTTCGCCAAAATTACAGAGCCACAAAGGCCTACTTCATCAGGTCAGCGTCCTTCCACCTCTACTGCATTTCCTAATATGCTTCTGCTTTTGCATCTTCTTCAATGTTAACATAGTCATTTCAACAGTTAGATAACAGTTGCACATGTAACATTCTATCTCCTTAGTGCTATGTGGGGAGGAAATGAGATTACTGCATTTTGATTTGAATAAAAAATCATATTTCTAAATTTTCTTTGAAAACCTTTTTGTGTGTAGAAGCAGTACTACACTGGTGCTGACTTTTATTGCTGATTGATTTTTTCCATTCTAAACCAAAAGCTATTTTCATGACATGTATGTATTAAATGAAGTGGAGGTTCTTGGAGGAACACACCAGTGATGGTTCTTCTCAAAGACATTATGCCTGCAGCTCAGAACAACATAGACACTAAGTTTATACTTTTGGAGAAAGGCAACACAACACTAGAAGGGAAGAATAGGAAATGCTTGACTCTTGTAGCTGATGAGACTGCAGCAGTTCATCTTCAGCTTTGGGGAGATGAATGTGATGCTTTTGATTCAGGTGACATAATTCATTTGAGCAAAGGAATTTTTTCCTACCAGCATGGTAATCTTGTACTCAGAGCAGGCAAGAGAGGGAAGCTAGAGAAGAGAGGAGAGTTTACCATGTCCTATGTTGAGATACCAAACATGAGTGAGATTCATTGGATCCCTGACCCAAGTAATTCTAAAAATTATATCCAGGACTATGCAATATCTCCCCAGTCACGCATCTTCCCTCCAATTCCTTAGAGGGATGTGCTCTTCTATACTTGACACAATTTTTTCAGACTAAGATCTTCAACATGTTTTAGATTAAAAAAAATGGCTTTTATTTAAGTACTTCTGTTTATTATGATAAGAGGACAGTCTTCTTTTTTGTATTTATTTTATCATTTGGTGGTTGATGTTATGGAATGGAAGACATTTTTTAGATGAAAAATTGCTGACAACGGCATCAAAAGGACATTTTCAATGAAGTTCCTGAAAATACAATCCGTCAGTCACACTAGTTCAGAATTTTTAAGAAGTTGTGCAGCTTGAATGCAGATATTATGTGGGTATTACTCATTCTATAGCGTCCTTAAACGCAGAAAATTCCAAGCAAAAATCATTATACTCATGTTCTTAATTAATCCATGTGGAACACGTAAACTAATTTTTCGATAAAGAATAAATAAAACTAGAAGTGTCTTGAATGATTTAATTTTTCATGGCAATAAACATCTTTAGTGATATGTTATGCATCTTCTCATAAGAATTATGTATTCTGTACCGTCCCCGAGCGTTGATCAAAGTCGAAGTCAAAGTCAACATATGGTGGAACCCCTCAAGGGACCCAAAGGGAGATAGTCAACAAGTTGACCGCTTAAGGCATCGCCTGGTGTAGAAGTCGCTAGGTGTAGGCGTCGCCAAGATGAGGCGTTGTCAAGATGAGGCGTCGCCAAGATGAGACGTCGCCAAGATAAGACATCGATGGTGTCACCCCTCGATACCCAGGGGTAGGAAAGACCGTGGAGGGGACGACACCACGAAAAGCCTCGGTACCTTAGAGCAGTAGTAAAGAGAAGAAATAGGTGACTTCAAGGCCATAATTCTAGTACCAGTAGGGAGTAACCTGACTCGTGAAGTACTCATGCCACCTCTGGGAGGCCCCTGGGATAGATACGAACCATGAGAGGGTCACGCCCAGGGGCAAACCACGTGCGTGGTGCGAGAGGAAGGTAGATGCACTCCCAGGACAAGTGACTAGAGGTTGGGGCACATGAGTTGGCACCCAAAAAGTCACCCCTTGCGCCAGATGCACTCCAAGAAGGAGGACTTGCACGATGGATTATCCTAAGTTGGGTTACAACGCTGTAAAGGCCCTCCACGGAGAATAGCGATCAAGTCAGAAGAACACATGGCAGTAAGTACCGAATCATTAAGGGGTACATGTTGCCCTGAAAGTTTGCTAAGGTACGCGCTTGTTTATCTTACGTTTCGAACGTTTTAAAGCACTTTAAACGCTTTAAATGCTTTGAACATTTTAAAACATGTAGAACGTTTTTAAGCGCCTTAAATGCGCTTTAAAACGCTTCCAATGCGCTTTAAGACGATTTGAATGCTTTAGACATTTAAAAGGAGCTCGAGGGGTTTGAGACGAGGGGGGAGTTTTTCAGTTGACACACCCTAGTTGTTTTGCTCACGCGCCCATTGTACGCACAGGCAATTAGGGCAGCATTCAGTATTCAGTTATTAGGCCACCTTCAGAGCATTCATTCACGGTGCTCCGATACAGAGGTGTGCCACTTTGATGTTTCTCGCCAGCTGACTTGATCGTCGGAGCGCAAACGGTCGCGAGGGCGCCCCTTTGTTCACTTCTTTTCGGGTACACACAGATGGTGCAAAACGAAGGTGCCTTGGCTCGCGAGGATAAGCCACGCGCAAAGACGTCCCTGGTCAACCGGCGGGAACATTTGGCGCCCACCGTCGGGCCGATTTAAAGATCAGTCCCATCACAAGCACAATTCATCAGTTCCAGCTCTCAAGGTACTTTCTCTAAGATTTCTCCAAGACCCACCGTTCGTCGCGAACTTGGAGCACTTGCACCAAGTGCTCTGGGTTCAGTCCATTTCCCTTAAAGTTGCACGACAGTCAGGAAGGTTTCCAGAAACCACAAAAGATGAAACCCGCAAGGCAAGGTTTGGCGCGCGCCGGGAGTGAAGACCTAACCATGCAGCAGGTCATGGACATGGTGCAGGGATTGCAGGAGGCAATGGCGGCGTCGAAAGTGGAGCAAGAACGCATGCAGGCGGATCTCGCGACATCTCAGACGATAAATGAAGAGCTCCACCTCGCAAATGAGGAGTTGCGCAGCATAAATGAGCCTGAGCAGTTTACTCCACCAAGGGGGTTTTCCGCGCCGCTCTCACAGCCAAATCTGGGAACAAAGACGAAGAGGGGCGTGATCACGGTGGTCGAACGGCCACCCATTTCAGATACCCTGATGGAGGTAGAGCTTTTGGAGGAGGCGACCCCCGCGGAGTCGACGTCTGTCGATGCCACAACCACAGAGGCGACGCCTAGAGAAGGTTTGTGCACAGAGGAAAGATGTGGCGACGCCTCGTCAATGGAAGAGGTATCCGAGGGGGGCTCGCCCATGGGGAAATTAGCGGAAGAGGCTTCGTTCGGGGAAGCCAACGAGGCGACGGCTAGGAGAGAATGTAGCGGAGACCAACCGAAGGACAACGTGGTGGTGAGAATTGGCGGCAGGATATTCAAGCTAGGGCGCTCACTGAGGCAGGAGGAACAGGATGAAGTGGGGGTCGTGATTGCAACCACCTAGATGCCTTCGCATGGTCCGCCTCAGACATGTCAGGCATCGACCCAGACTTTTTGTGCCACCGCTTCACCATGGACGCTAAGGTTCGCCCCATACGATAAAGGAGGAGGAAATTCAATAAGGAAAGGTGCCTCGTAGTAAAGGAGGAAACACAGAAATTGTTAAGTGCTTGTCACATTAAGGAGATACAATACCCTGAGTGGCTGGCCAACGTCGTCCTGGTGAAGAAAGCAAGTGGGAAGTAGAGGATGTGTGTCGACTTCACTGATTTGAACAAGGTCTGCCCCAAATATTCGTATCTGCTACCCAGCATCGATGCATTGGTGGACAAACCTCGGGTTGCAAAATGCTGAGTTTCTTGGATGCATTCTCAGGTTACAATCAGATCAAGATGCATCCAAGGGATGAGAACAAAACGGCGTTCATGACGAAGACGTGCAATTACTGTTATAAGGTGATGTCATTTAGGCTGAATAATGCAGGCACCACCTACCAGAGGCTGATGAACAAGGTCTTTGCGCCCATGCTGGGAAGGAACGTGCAGGCCTACGTAAATGACATGGAGGTGACTTCGCATGAGAGAGGGCAGCACGCAGCAGACCTGGAAGAGCTGTTTGCTACAATATCAAAGTACCGCCTCAAGCTGAACCCTGAGAAGTGCGTCTTCGGGGTCGAGGTGGATAGGTTTTTGGGGTTTATGCTCACAAAAAGGGGGATAGAGGCAAACCCTGGTAAGTGCGCAGCCATCATTGCCATGAGGAGTCCAACCTCAGTGAAAGAAGGGCAACAACTAACTAGGCGGATGACGGCTTTGTCAAGATTCGTGTCTGCCGGAGGTGAGAAAGGT